>NC_083843.1:8724513-9324513 GCF_015708825.2 Lethenteron reissneri | reverse complement strand
CCCACCCTCTACTGACTGAACAATCGGAAAGCAAGAAACAGTGGAGAGGAAATAAACCCCTGGTGATGATTACCATCAGATGTTGTTTGCCCAGTGACAGCTTTTATCAACTTATGTTGTGGTATCGTTTGAGTGGCTTCCATACACCTAATAAAGGACCTCACCTTCCGTGTCTTGTGCTCATCTTCCAGTGCGATGACATCATGTCGTTTGTGTGCACAAGTGATGGAGCAGACCGTGCAGACCAGGCCCCCGTCCTGCTTGCAGTAGAACATGAGCTCCTGTTTGTGCTTCTTGCATCTTCTTTCCTCCAGGCTGACAATGGGAGCTACTAGGACGTGGTCCATCAACTTGGGGTTTTTCAGATGAGGCTTAAGGTGGGACTCACAGAAGGAAGTCTCACACCTGAGACGGTTTTCACTGCACGAGTCTCCCCATCATCACAGCCGTCACAGAAGACAACTCCGGCCATCCTCCCTCCAACTCTGAGCTGCTCCACCAGGTTGGCGAGCGCCACGTTCCTCTTCAGCTGGGGTCGCTCACGGAAGGCCGCTCGGCACTGCGGGCAGCTGAAGCTGCTCGCTCTCTCCCAGGCACCGTCCAGACACCGGAGGCAGAACGAGTGTCCGCAGCTCAGCGTGGAGGGGCAGTCAAACGTGCCCAGGCAAATGGGGCAGCTCAGCTCACTGTCGACACAATCACTGGGAGACGCGCTCGCCATGGCCCATGGCTTCACTCGGACTCGGTCGCTCGCCGCAGCTCACGGAGGAGTAATCGCAGTAGCAGCTGCTCACACAGCGGAAACGAACAAGGAAATGAACTTGACTTCACCTGCAGTTAAGTTATAAATACCTCGAGACACGCCCTGGAATGTTCCACACGGCGGCTGGGCTCACCTGTGTAGACGTGGCGGTACAGTCACGCACTGTGTAATAGCTAAAACATATTTTGGTGTTTAGTTTGTTGTCCTTCCCCTGCACTTCTGATTAGCACAGTTGGTGTGGAAGAAGTTTAACATACATACATAGCTTTGACCGGTCTCAAGTGATATAATATTTGTGCAAACAAAATCCAGCAGCAGCAACCCGGGACACAGCGATAATGGTTTGTCCCACAGGCTGATTGATGGGCAAGGGTCAGGCTGTGTGCATTGCACTATGGAACCGCACCTTGTGCAAACATTCTGATGTAAAGGTTAACTTGTTTTTTTTCCATCTGTGTCTTTATTAATTTTTTTCTTGCAAGGCCTGTTTGTTTAAGCTTCAGTCTGTAATAGTCTTCCCCATTTATCAACTAATTTATTAGCTACTGGCTTTATGCGTCCTCTGTTCATCTGTCAAATGTTTTTTATTTAATTCATACGACACCGTGTTATTCCGGATGGACGGTGGTTGTATGTGTGTTAAACTTATTTCACACCGTACGTAGTCAACCGTGCTAATCGGAGGTATGTGGGTGAGTGGGTGCGTGTGTAGGTCGGTGAGTGGGTTAGTGTGTAGGTGAGTGGGTGGGTGAGTGGTTGGGTGAGTGAGTGGGTGAGTATATGTTGAACTTATTTCGCCACTCATGCTAATCGAAGGTGCGAGTGGGTGGTGGTACTGGAGGTTGAGTGAGTGGATGGGTTAGTTGGTGAGAGGGGAGACAGATGGGCAGGAGGATGGCGTGAAGGGTGGTCAAGCAGGCGGTGAGGGAGGAGTGGAGGAAGGGTGGCTGGGAGGGCTTGTGGTTGAGTGGTTGGGTCCCTGGGTGAGTGGCCTCACGCATTACCACAGTGAACAGCCCCTGGCTAAACAAACATCGTGGTTCATTTAAGCTCATTATCTACATGACTTTCACCGTCCCTTTTTTCCTATTATGCGTAAAAAAATCGAGAATTTAAATCTTAACCTAAAAATATATATATTCATCATCTATTGTTAATGTTAAGATTTTACATCCTGGACTCGCTGAGTTTGGACGATTCTTTCAAAACGATTATTTTACCAGGTAAGGCTCACTGAAGTATATAGCTCTTTTCAGAAGCGACCTGGCCACAATTGATAGCTAAACGACGTGGCTTATTACGTGGATATTTCTAGCAGCCAAACACTCTAAACGCACTGTTCTAAGTGTGAAGGGAATAATCGGTGGATCGGGATAAAAATGCACGCGACCACAGGCAGAGATAATACAAACTCCAAGTACACGTACAGGCGTCAGTTTTGGGATCGACCCCACAACCTCCTGTATACTAGGCGAGGTAGTTAACATCTTACAGCCACCGCAGCGAGATGTAAAAAAAAAATCACAGAAGCGACAACGAACAAGGAAACGAGCTGACTTCACCTGCAGCTAAATTATGAACACCACGAGACGCGCCCTGGAATGTTGCACGCGGCAGCCCGTACTCACCTGTGCAGACGTGGCGTCACATTCACACACACAGTGTCAAGGTTAAAGAGTCGCAATTGATATATTTTTACAAAAACCCCACGGTAGCCATGAAAACGGTGATTGTTTGTCCTATAGACTGGTTACACCTGCTTGGCTGAGGCTGTGTTTTCCACTGTAAACCTCACCGTGTAAATTCTTATTAAAGATTTAAAATAATAAATAGGCTATTGCGACCAATAATATCTATAAAACGTGTTTTTGGGGTAAATCGCGTAATTATAAGTATCGTTAAACCCGCCACCACCCGACACAACCAATGAGTAAGGTTTGTCACGTAAACAAAATAAGTAATATTTTAAAATACTTTTTTTTTAAACACGCTTTAATGAAATGTACCGTACTCGGAATGGCAGAACTCGACGACTCCAGGAAGTGGCCCCCAAGCTTGCCACAACGTAAGGGACCGTGGTGATTTACAGCCAACGTCAGTTGAGCGTGGACAATTAGACCCACGCCGAAAAATAACATATAAAAATAATGTTTAAAAATATTTTTTTATAGAGTATAGTATTGTCATCAGTATGACATAAGTATACCAAGTTTGCAGTCGATACCACATTGGGAGTGGGTTAAAATTTAGTTAAAAGATTTGAGGATACGACAACAACAACAGACAGTGAGTTCAATAAAAGCGTGTAATAATACTAATACAAACATTCCCGCTAGGGTGAGGCTGTGCGTTTTGCCCAGCAAACCACACAGCTGTCAGTTCGTATTCAAGGTTTAAAAGAAAAACGATTCCCCTAAACGAGAGGGTCACCAACCAAAACAACAAAGAGAGACATTTTTTCTTATTTTTTACAATTCAGTAAGTAAAATAGAAACCAAACAATTCGTTATTTCAAGATCCGCAATGCAACGTGGTGTGAGTACGAGAGACGGTGCTGGTGGTGGTGGTCCTTGATAAATAAGAACGTGGTGTGAGTACGAGAGACGGTGGTGGTCCTTGATAAATAAGAACGTGGTGTGAGTACGAGAGACCGTGCTGGTGGTGGTCCTTGATAAATAAAAACGTGGTGTGAGAACGAGAGACGGTGGTGTCCTTGATAAATAAAAACGTGGTGTGAGTACGAGAGACCGTGCTGGTGGTGGTCCTTGATAAATAAAAACGTCTCACGAAGCAGCGGTCCCTCAAAGAGCCGCACGCCGCTACGAAGCTGCAGGTTGCCGACCCCGTGCCCTGAACAAACTGGCGTGACCGTCAAGTAATAGCAATTATTAAATTATTATTACTAAATTGTAATTGTTTGATAATTAGAATTAAAGTGGAAATTGATAATAAAAAAATATTTAGCGATTTTTTTTACATTTTTATCTATTAATAACTTAATAATTTAATAAAAATCTTGATTTGAAGCTTTCGTGACTGCAGGAATCCATACATAAAGAACCAAAGAGTATTAACTTTACACTCGCTCACTATTTTTAACTGTACTTTGTCAAGGTTGTGGGCCAAGAAGAATCTCAGCTTGCATGCCTCACACACCATAACAAGGGAAGTGTGTATGATCGCCTTACCATGAGATAGACTATTGTCTTATTTTAATCACTTGATTGGGAGATCAGATCGTTGACTTTTTCGAACTATTTGACACGCGTTTGATGAGAACGCATTCTGTGCGAATTCTAGATTTGAAGCTTTCGTGACTGCAAGGATTCATACTCTTAGTTTTTTCGGTAAAGTCACGTGGGTAAAAAATGAAATAAAAATTAATAAAAATAAAATAATAAATCACGACGTTTCGGAGGCAACACAAGTCTCCGTCATCAGGAGGGACCGTCACAGCTAAATTTACTGTATCACTTTATTTTATTTTATTATTATTTTACCTACGTGACTTTACCGAAAAAACTTAACAATTGTTTTATGTTTGATCGTATCAAGTGATACAGCAAAAGATGTGCTGTATCAAGTGTATCAAGTGATACAGCAAATCTGGCTGTGACGGTCCCGCCTGATGACGGAGACTTGTGTTGCCTCCAAAACGTCGTGATTTTTATTATTTTATTTTTATTAATTTTAATTTCATTTTTTACCTACGTGACTTTACCGAAAAAACTAAGAGTATGAATTCTGTGCGAATATTGCCATTTCGAGGTGTTGCCTATTGGCTTGGTTTAACCACGTGATTGTGAGATTTGATCCTTGATGTTCTTCTAACCATTTAATAAGGATGTATTGTATGAACCCATATGCCTGCATGCATATGGTAATTTTGATATTAGCTGTGTGTTTTTCTGTTAATCACATAATCTTGCAAATCTAACTTTTGATGCTTTCTAAACATTTGCTAAAGATACATTTGCTAACACGTATGCTAACATTGATACTATTGGTGTGTGTTAGCCTTAAGTATTCTTTGATCACGTGATCATGAAATCCGATCGTTGATGCTTCTGATATATTTGATACGTATACATTTTTTTGGACACGCATTCCGTACGAATATTGATATATTTTAGGGTCTGCCTATTGTTTTTTTTCATCACGTGATCGTGAAGATTAGGCAATACTTGTTTTTGTCATTTCATACGGATTGATGAGTACGTATATTTGCATGGGTACTTTCGTTGCTATTAATTCCTTTTGATAAGAGTTTGATGTTAGAGTAAGTTGATATTAAAGTTGCTTAGATTAAAAACAGGTTCCGAGTGCTTCTTTCCTAAATTCGTGCACCATCGTCGTAATGACGAACTGTGTCCTGCAGTGAGATCTGAATCCTGAGACCTGTCATAATTACACATCATAATTGTTAAAGCGAGAATCATTGAAATTATCACGATTGGTGAAACATACCCCCGAGACAACGAGAGCCAACAACGTGATCACACACACACATAACCATATATAATAATCACAAACACACATATAATCACATACATAATAATCACACACACGTAATCACATGCATAATAATCTAACACGCAATTATATACGTAAGAATCACACGCACATATCTTTTTGGTTCTTTCGGTAAAGTCACGTAGAAGGGAAATAATAAAATAATAAAATAAAACATTATAAAATAAAATAATAATAAATTATTTCCCTTCTACGTGACTTTACCGAAAGAACCAAGAAGATGAATCCCTGCAGTCACGAAAGCTTTAAATCGAAATTCACACACACATAACCACACACATAATCACAAACACATAATCACACGCACACGAACCCCTAGACAACGAGAGAGCCAATAATAATCGACCCCACTTAATAATCACACACAATCACTTAATAACTGCACACACAATCACTCACATAATCACAGACATAATCACTCACATAATCACATACACTTAATTAGCTCAATCAAAAACACATAACTCACTCACATAATCACACACAATCACATAATAACTGCACACACACATAATCACTAACATAATCACAGACATAATCACTCACGTAATCACGTACACTTAATTAACTCAATCACAAACACATAACTCACTCACACAATCACATACACGTCCAATAATAATTTTGAACACACATGAAATACACTTAACACACATTTCCAGTTAATAACACTTAATTACACATGATAATTGGTTCTTTACCCTTCTATCTGGCAACAAAACTGACACCTTTTTGCAAGGAGTCATGTTTGCATAGACCGCAATACCTGCAGTCATAATACAAACAAAAGAACATAACTCTGACAATGTGCACTGTCCTTGAAGTTGATTGGTCCACACCCGAGACAGCTTTCCTTCGAACCTAGTCTCATATGGGGTGGACCAGATGACGCCAAAAGGCGCACAACTCAAGGACAATGCACCATCAGAGTATGAGAGCTCGGGGCAAGCATCTACACTATGGGGACCTCATTTGCCAGTAAAAATATGATAATTGGTTCTTTACCCTTCTATCTGGCAACAAAACTGACACCTTTTTGCAAGGAGTCATGTTTGCATAGACCGCAATACCTGCAGTCATAATACAAACAAAAGAACATAACTCTGATAATGTGCACTGTCCTTGAAGTTGATTGGTCCACACCCGAGACAGCTTTCCTTCGAGCCTAGTCTCATATGGGTTGGACCAGATGACGCCAAAAGGCACACAACTCAAGGACAATGCACCAGAGTTATGTTCTTTTGTTTGTATTATGACTGCAGGTATTGCGGTCTATGCAAACATGACTCCTTGCAAAAAGGTGTCAGTTTTGTTGCCAGATAGAAGGGTAAAGAACCAATTATCATATTTTTACTGGCAAATGAGGTCCCCATAGTGTAGATGCTTGCCCCGAGCTCTCATACTCTGATGGTGCATTGTCCTTGAGTTGTGCGCCTTTTGGCGTCATCTGGTCCAACCCATATGAGACTAGGCTCGAAGGAAAGCTGTCTCGGGTGTGGACCAATCAACTTCAAGGACAGTGCACATTATCAGAGTTATGTTCTTTTGTTTGTATTATGACTGCAGGTATTGCGGTCTATGCAAACATGACTCCTTGCAAAAAGGTGTCAGTTTTGTTGCCAGATAGAAGGGTAAAGAACCAATTATCATATTTTTACTGGCAAATGAGGTCCCCATAGTGTTAATTACACATGTTAACATATTTTACGTAATACAATTTTTCAAAAAAACATTTTTAATCATATTTTCATTTTTACATTTAATTTATCATTTCACCACAATAGATACAACAGACGGATGATCTCACATGAGGAGCGTGAGTAGCGGCATGGAGAGTTCGACTCCTGCCACCTCGACAACCGCGACGGCGACGTCTGGGGCCGTTTGACCGGGGGAGTACCGAGACTTGCGTCGTTTACAGAGGACAACGGAGAGAAGATCTTTCGCTGAAGCAGTGGTGATGCTCCTGCTGTTGTGGAGTGACTCATGCAGCCAGCTATGGCTGCAGGGTTTTGGTAGTACATGTTGTTTATGCCATTTATTGTGAAAATTCCGTCACAGTTCCTATGATTGCTTTTTCATTGCTTTCATGGCTTTATTTTGGTGAAAAGTGTATTGGTTTAGCCATGTTTGTTTGTTGTAGTACAGAGTTAGACTGATGGCCTTAATCTAAGTTGTCTTGTGGTTGTTGTTGTTGTTGTTTGACTTGCATCCCACTGGGATTTTTGCACACAGCGTTGATGTACACGGTGTTTTTTTCTGCAATATTTTGCTGTCTTTTCTTGGATTTTCTGTTTGCACTTAGTCACATATTCACTACAAGATGTTTTTCGTTCATGTTTTTGTTTTTTGTTTTTGCGGTTGCACCCGATTCAAGAGCCGAATGGCTCACAGGGCTTGTACCTAATAAATGAACTTGAACTTGAGGGCTAAGCAGCCATTCGTGTGAGTAGGTAGATGGATGATGATGAAGTGGATGAAAATAATAATAATAACCATGATGAAATATTCTAGATTATAAGCTTTCGTGACTGCAAGGATTCATACTCTTAGGTTTATTTTTTTTGGTAAAGTCACGTTGGTAAAAAGAAATAATAAAGATAAAGTCACGTAGGTAAAAAAAATAATAAAGATAAAATAATAGAAATAATAATAGCAGTACAATTATAAATCACGATGAGGCAAAATTCCTCACTTGATACAGTAAATCTAGCTGTGACGGTCCCACCTGATGACGGAGACTTGTGTTGCCTCCGAAACGTCGTGATTTATTATTTTATTTCTATTATTATTTCTTTTATTATTTTTATTATTATTATTTATTTTTACCTACGTGACTTTACCGAAAAAAACCTAAGAGCATGATGAAAAAGTTACAACCAACACTCACTCATTTGCACCCAACACCCTCCCACCCGGTCATCTGCCACTCCCTAACCCATGACCCACCCAGCCATCTAGAGACCTCCCCCCCTCACATCTCCCTGCCAGCCCACACTCATCTCATACCTGCACAGGTGTCCATCCAATCACCCGCCCATCCATTCACACACCAACCCAACTGATCACTCACCCACCAAATAACCCGGCCCCCCCTCCAACCTGCCCATCTGCTCACCCGCTTATCTGCTCAACCGGACAACCTATTCACCTGCCCACCGACTCACCCATCCTGCCGATCGCCAACCACCAGGACTAAAACCGCATCCCAAGAAAAAAACTTATTTTACAAATGACCATCAGAGATCACGAGGCACAGATTGAACACATTAAGTTGATGTAGATTTGAAACAATTCCAAATTTAAAATTCTAAAACACAGATTCTGAACAAATAAATGGTAATGACTGCGACGAGTATAATTTTAGGGTTAGACTACGTGAATATAAATGTCTCGTTAAAGCTGCCACCACCTGACACAGCCAATCAGTAAGGTTTGTCACTTAAATAAAAAGTGCCAATTAGTTACTACTTCAGCACACCGGTGGTGTATTGGAGAGTAAATCCACACCGATGACAATTCGAGTATGACGTATTGCTGCTGATTACAACCAGCTTCATCAGGCAATAGCCAGAATTGTCAAAAGGTAAATGCTGTGTGTTTACTCTCCAACACACAATCGGTGTGTTATAGTAACTAATCAGAATGTTCTGTTTAAGTGACAAACTGTAATTCATTGGCTGTGTCAGGTAGTGGCGGGTTTAACGACACTTTTATATTTACGCGATCTAACCCAAAATGAAAATAAATATTAAGGATAATATTGCTCGCGAAAGCCTACGTATAACTGTAAAAATTTCATAAGAATTTACAACGTGCAGTTTACTCTGAAGAAACCTAGCCTCACCCTTTCTGGTGTAACTTGTTTGTGGGAAAAACCAACACCGTGTTCATGGTTACCATGGGGTTTTTGCAAAATATAAAAATTGCGACTCTTACACCCTGACACTGTGTGAATGTAACGCCACGTCTACACAGGTGAGCAGGGCTGCCGCAGGGAACATTCCAGGGCGCGTCTCGTGGTGTTCATAATTTAACTGCAGGTGAAGTCAGTTCGTTTGCTTGTTCATCGTGGCTGCTCTGTGATTTTTTTTTACATCTAGCTGCAGTGGCTCTGAGATATTAACTTTATCGCCTGGTATACAGGAGCTCGTGGGTTCGATCCCGACCCTGACGCCTGCTGTATTTTTAGAGTCTGCATGTCTCTCTCTAATCATCATCATGGTGGCAAGGAGATGTTAACTACCTCGCCTGATATACATGCGGTCGTGGGTTCGATCCCGAGCCTGACGCCTGCTGCTGTATATTTGGAGTTTGCATGTCTCTCTCGCCGTGGTCCTGTGGATTTTTCTCCGCTCCCTCTGCTTTCCCCTCGACATTTAGAATCCACATCACGCGTTTTGAGTTTTTGGCTGAGAAAATGTCCACGGGAAAAGCCACTTCGCTGGGCTTTCATTTGTGGCCAGGTCGCCTTTGGGAAAAAGAGCTACGTAGCTCAGTGGACCTTACCTTGTGAAATTTATATTTATATTTTTTATAGAATCTGCCAAACTCAACGAGTCCAGGATTTAAAATGTCAACATTTGACAATAATAGGTGATGAAGACTTGTTTACGTGATGATGGTTTTAAACGTTGAGCAAGATTTTTTTATGCATATTAGGAAAATGTACAGTGATAGTCATACCGATATTGAGCTTTGACGAACGACGATGTTTGTTTAGCAAGAGGCTGTTCGCTGTGGGAATGCGTGAGGCAACCCACCCAGGGACGGATGATCTCACATGAGGAGCGTGAGTAGCGGCATGGAGAGTTCGACTCCTGCCGCCTCGACAACCGCGACGGCGACGTCTGGGGCCGTTTGACCGGGGGAAGTACCGAGACTTGCGTCGTTTACAGAGGACTATGGAGTGAAGATCTTTCGCTGAAGCAGTGGTGATGCTCCTGCTGTTGTGGAGTGACTCATGCGGCCAGCTATGGCTGCAGGGTTTTGGTAGTACATGTTGTTTATGCCATTTATTGTGAAAATTCCGTCACAGTTCCTATGATTGCTTTTTCATTGCTTTCATTGCTTTATTTTGATGATTTCGAAAAGTGTATTGGTTTAGCCATGTTTGTTTGTTGTAGTACAGAGTTAGACTGATGGCCTTAATCTAAGTTGTCTTGTGGTTGTTGTTGTTGTTTGACTTGCATCCCACTGGGATTTTTGCACACAGCGTTGGTGTACGGTGTTTTTTTCTGCAATATTTTGCTGTCTTTTCTTGGATTTTCTGTTTGCACTTAGTCACATCTTCACTTTAAGATGTTTTTCGTTCCTGTTTTTGTTTTTTGTTTTTGCGGTTGCACCCGATTCAAGAGCCGAATGGCTCACAGGGCTATACCTAATAAATGAACTTGAACTTGAGGGCTAAGCAGCCATTCATGTGAGTAGGTAGATAGATGATGATGAAGTGGATGAAAATAATAATAACCATGATGAAAAATTCTAGATTTTAAGCTTTCGTGACTGCAAGGATTCATACTCTTAGGTTTTTTTTCCGGTAAAGTCACGTAGGTAAAAATAAATAATAAATATATTTCTATTATTATTTCTTTTATTTTTATTATTTATTTTTACCTACCTGACTTTACCGAAAAAAACCTAAGAGCATGATGAAAAAGTTACAACCAACACCCACTCATTTGCACCCAACACCCTCCCACCCGGTCATCTGCCACTCCCTAACCCACGACCCACCCAGCCATCGACAGAGACCTCCCCCCCCTCACATCTCCCCGCCAACCCACACTCATCTCATACCTGCATAGGTGCCCATATAATCACCCGCCCATCCATTCACACACCAACCCAACTGATCACTCATCCACCAAATAACCTGGCCCACGCTCCAACCTGCCCATCTGCTCACCCGCTCACCTGCTCAACCTGACAACCTATTCACCTGCCCACCGACTCACCCATCCTGCCGATCGCCAACCACCAGGACTAAAACCGTATCCCAAGAAAAAAATGATTTTACAAATGACCATCAGAGATCACGAGGCACAGATGGAACACATTAAGCTGATGTAGATTTGAAACAATTCCAAATTTTGAATTCTAAGACACAGATGCTGAACAAATAAATGTTAATGACTGCGACGAGTATAATTTTTAGGGTTAGACTTCGTGAATATAAATGTCTCGTTAAAGCTGCCACCACCTGACACAGCCAATCAGTAAGGTTTGTCACTTAAATAAAACGTGACAATTAGTTACTACGTCAGCACACCGGTGGTGTATTGGAGAGGAAATCCACAACGATGACAATTCGAGTATGCCGTATTGCTGGTGATTACAACCAGCTTCATCAGGCAATAGCTAGAATTGTCAAAAGGTAAATGCTGTGTGTTTACTCTCCAACACACAACCGGTGTGCTATAGTAACTAGTCGGAATGTTCTGTTTAAGTGATAAACTGTAATTCATTGGCTGTGTCAGGTAGTGGCGGGTTTAACGACACTTTTATATTGACGCGATCTAACCCAAAATGAAAAAAATATTACGGATAATATTTCTCGCGAAAGCCGACGTATTACTTTAAAACTTTAATAAGAATTTACAACGTGCAGTTTACTATGAAGAAACCCAGCCTCACCCTATCTGGTGTAACTTGTCTGTGGAAAAAAACATCGCCGTGTTCATGGTTACCATGGGGTTTTAGCAAAATATATAAATTGCGGCTTTTACACCCTGACACTGTGTGTGAATGTAAATCCACGTCTCCACAGGTGAGCAGGGCTGCCGCAGGGAACATTCCAGGGCGCATCTCGTGGTGTTTATAATTTAACTGCAGGTGAAGTCAGGTCGTTTGCTTGTTTATCGTGGCTGCTCTGCGATTTTTTTTTTACATCTAGCTGCGGTGGCTCTGAGATGTTAACTACCTCGCCCGGTATACAGGAGGTCGCGGGTTCGATCCAGACCCTGACGCCTGCTGTATATTTGGAGTCTGCATGTCTCTCTCTCATCATCATCACGGTGGCTCGGAGATGTTAACTACCTCGCCTGGTATACGTGCGGTCGTGGGTTCGATCCCGACCCTGACGCCTGCTGCTGTATATTTGGAGTTTGCATGTCTCTCTTGCCGTGGTCCTGTGGACTTTTCTCTGCTCCCTCCGCTTTCCCCTCGACATTTAGGATCCACATCGCGCGTTTAGAGTTTTTTGCTGAGAAAAGCCACTTCGCTGGGCTTTCATTTGTGACCAGGTCGCCTTTGGAAAAAAGAGCTACGCAGCTCAGTGGACCTTACCTTGTGAAATTTGTATTTATTTATCGAATCTGCCAAACTCAGCGAGTCCATTATTTAAAATGTCAACTTTGACAAGAATAGGTGATGAAGACCTTTTTTGTTTACGTGATGTTGATTTTAAACATTGAGCAAGATTTGTTTATGCATATTAGGAAAATGTACAGTGATAGTCATACCGATATTGAGCTTAAACGAACGACGATGTTTTGTTCAGCCAGAGGCTGTTACCTGTGATAATGCATACAACCACCGTCCACCCAGAATAAAACGGTGTGGTAGGAATAAAAAAAAACTGAAACATATTTGACAGATGAACAGAGGACGCATGAAGCCTGTAGTTAAAATATTAGCTGATAAAGGTAGAAGACGATTACAGACTGCGAACCTTAAAAAAGGCCTTGCAAGAAAAAAATGGATAAAGACACAGATGGGGAAAAAAACAAGTTAACCTTAACATCAGAATGTTTCCACAAGGTGCGGTTCCATTGTGCAATGCACACAGCCTGACCTTAGCCGGTCAATCAGCCTGTGGGACAAACCATTATCGCTGCGTCCCTGGCTGCTGCTGCTGGATTTTGTTTGTATAAAAATTATATCACTTGAGACCGGTCAAAGCTATGTATGTATGTATGTTGAACTTCTTCCACACCGTACGTAGCCAACCGTGCTAATCGGAAGTGCAGGGGAACGACATATAAACACAAAAAGCAATTTTAGCTAACACAGTGCGTGACTGTAACGCCATGTCTACACAGGTGAGCCCAGCCGCCGTGTGGAACATTCCAGGGCGTGTCTCGAGGTATTTATAATTTAGCTGCAGGTGAAGTCAGTTAATTTTCTTTTTCGTCTCCGCTGTGTGAGCAGCTGCTGCGATAGCTCCTCTGTGAGCCGCGGCGCGCGACTGAGTCCAAGTGAAGCCATGGGCCATGGCGAGCGCGTCTCCCAGTGATTGTGTCGACAGTGAGCTGAGTTGCCCCATCTGCCTGGGCACGTTTGACTGCCCCTCCACGCTGAGCTGCGGAGACTCGTTCTGCCTCCGGTGTCTGGACGGTGCCTGGGAGACGGCGAGCAGCTTCAGCTGCCCGCAGTGCCGAGCGGCCTTCCCTGAGCGACCCCAGCTGAAGAGGAACGTGGCGCTCGCCAACCTGGTGGAGCAGCTCAGAGTTGGAGAGAGGATGGCCGGAGTTGTCTTTTGTGACTGTTGTGGTGATGGGGAGACTCCTGCAGTGAAGACCTGCCTCAGGTGTGAGATGTCCCTGTGTGAGTCCCACCTGAAGCCTCACATGATTAACCCCAAGTTGAAGGACCATGGCCTGGTGGCTCCCATTTTGAACCTAGAAGAACGAAGATGTGCGGAACACAATGAGCATCTCCAATTTTACTGTGAACAGGATGGGAGCCTGGTCTGTATGGTCTGCACTTTTGCAGGAGACCACACAGGACACAAGGTCATCACGGTGACAAAAGCTCAACATGCTAAACAGGTGAGAAATCATTTACTGCTGTAACCCACCCTCCTCTCGAGTTACTACAGCTTGTGTCTCTGCATTGTTACTTTAAAAAGTCTGTTTTTTATTTATATGGATTTCAATATAATTGATGATGACGATGGTGATGATGAAGTGAATGTTAAGCACTGCACGTTCACCTGCCTCACACAGAAGGAGCTGAGGCTCAAGAAGATGGAGAGAGAGAAGATTAAGGGGTCGGCAGTGTCACAGACACAGCAGCTCAAGGACACGTACAAGCACATGCAGGTATAGCTCGAGACGCAGTGACAAGTATGCCAGAGTGGACTCGCACATTGCCGCCTTTTTCCCGTGAACGATGTTTCTAACGGTTTCACCAGAGTGGCTTTTGGCGTGGGAGGGGGACGTCGTGCCCAACATTGAGGGCACAAAAAACCAGAAGTGATATGCTTGTAAAGGTTCAGTCGGTCTATTTCCCACTCTCACCGACCTTAAGGGATAGTCTCGTGTGATGCTATATACAGCAAACCTACAGTTAAATAAACACGCAGTGGCAAAGGAAACAACACACTCTGAATGCGACCATCTAAACGAAACCTGATCCTACGGTCTCAAGGCCATCCATCACAACGGTTTCCTTGTTCTAACAATCAAACGATGTGAATAAGGTATTGACACAATATTTAGAGGTCAATGCGTCAGTCAACGCCACATGCCATCACCACCTCGAGCCTTTAACTGGTTCGTATCGTTAATGTAAGTCATGTAATTTACATTGATTATAAGCAACGTACATTATGCAAATGGTAATTACCATTTGAATAACCCAACCGACGACAATGGATACCCATTGTAATGGTTATGTATTCATTAACTCCCCCCCCCTTCCTTCGCACAAGAAGGCTCACAAGTGATGTCATCACATCTATCCCTCTATTTAAGGAATGAAAAAGAAGGATTTCTCCACAAATCTGATTGTCGCCTTATTAAGCTAGTTGTAATTACTGGCGAAACATCGTACTCAGATTGTAAATGTTGTAACCAATTGGCATGTTCTGTTTCCGTAACAAACCTTACTAATTGGCTGTGTCGGGTGGTAGCAGGTTTAATGACACATTTCTATTTATGCGATCTAACCCAAAAACTATATTATGAATATTGGTCGCGAAAACGTAGGTGTTAAACATTTGCAAGTTATTTTGCGGCCGACTGGAATGCTCTTCCTTCTGCTATTAGGAAGGCACTGGAGCCAAGTACTTTTAAATCATCTAGATGAGTGGTTCTTAAACTGGGGTGCACACACTCCCTGGAGGTGCGAGCTGCCCTTCGTTGGGGTGCGGGACATGCCAGATTTTTTTAGAAGGTAAATTATCGAAATACAAAGCCCCTCATGAATGGTTCAAAATACCAAAATCAAAGAACCTCGCCTGGACAAGGGATACTGGGACACCCCCCCTGGAGCCAGTCCTGGGGGTGGTGTTTGCTGGCCAGCGCCTGGTGGCTGGGTGACCCACGTAACCCGGTTGGGTCCAGCCCGATTGGCTACATGGCGCCGTCCTGTGGGCCCAGCATTCACAGGACGAAGGGTGAGTGGCAGGTGCGATGCCAGCATGACGGGGAGAGGGATGGTCTCAGACGGGCTGAACCTTGGCAATCGACACTCGCTATTGGGACGTGGAATGTCACATCACTGGGGGAGGAACCAGAGATGGTGGAGGAGGTGGAAACGTACCGACGAGATAGAGTCGGTCTCACCTCCACACACAGCATTGGCATTGGAACCAAACTACTTGATCGGGGGTGGTGTCTTTCCGATTCTGCAGTACCCCTGGTGAGTGTGGAGATACTCACAAACCCACGGCTGGGTGCTCTTCAGTTGGAGTTTGTCCCAGTGGAGGAGAGATTCGCCTCAATGAGACTTCGGGTCTCAGAAAGGACAATTCTGATTGTTGTCTGTTCTTATGCATCAAATAGGAGTTCAGAGTATTCGGCTGGCTTGGAGATGGTGGGTACAGTGCTCGACAGTACTGCCTACCAACACCATCGTCTTACTGGCGACTTCAATGGTCACTTGGGAAACGATGGAAATACCTGGAGAGGCATGATTGGGAGGAATGCTGATCTGAGCCCGACTGTGAGATGTTATTGTAATTCTGTGCTAATCACGGAATTTCAATAACAAACACCATGTTCGAACACAAGGATGCTCATAAGTGTACTTAGTACCACAGAACCTAAGGCCGAAGGTAGTTGTTCATAGTTGTATCATCGGACCTAAGGCCGTATGTTCTGGACACTTGGATGAAGAGAGGGGCAGATGTGTCAACTGATCACCACCAGGTAGTAAGTGGGATCCGACACTTGGGGCAACGACATAGAAGGCCCAAATGAATAGTGTGGGTTTTCTGGGAACGTCTGGCAGAAGACCTAGTGCAGAGAGATTTCAACTTCCACCTCTGGGAAACTTCTCCTGCACCCCAGGGGAGGTGGTAAAAAATGAGTCCGAGTGGACAATGTTCAGGACCTCGATTGTGGATGCAGCTGCGAAAAGCTGTAGCCTGAAGGCAGTTGGTGCCTGTCCTGGCGGGAACCCTTGGATCCGCTAGTGGATACCAGTGGTGAAGGAGGCTTTCAAGTTGAAGGAGGCTTTCTGAGCTTTGCCCAGAAAAAGGTTACCCAATTCTAATGAGAGGTACCGGCTTGCCAAGAGGGCAGCAGCTGTTGCAGTCCCTGAAGCAAAAGCCCAGGCATGGGCGGTTCCCATTTTTAAAAAAAGAGGACCAGAGGGTCTGCTCCAACTACAGAGGAATCACACTCTTCAGTTTGACAAGTAAAGTTTTTGCCTGAGTGCTGGAGGTAAGGCTCCAGCCAGGTGGTCGAGCCTCAGATTCAGGAGGAACAATATGGATTCCGTCATGGTTGTAAAAAAATGGACCAGCTCGTTTTCCTTTCACAGATGTTTGAGTGGTCATGGGAGTCCCTCTCCAGTCTACATCTGCTTTGTAGATTTGGAGAAAGTATATAACCGTGTTCCCTGTGTAATGGGTTCTGGAGACACTTGTAGAGGTAACTTTTTTATTACAATACAACACTCCAACAGTCCTGATACTCTGTTACAGCCTAGGTACACAGCCTAGATACACTACTCTGGCTATGCTCTGGGGTCCTCCGGCTACAATTACCCTAGGGGAGGCTAATCTGACCCGACCCAGCCAAGGTGCAGGTCTGGACTCTGGCTTCCTCGGAACTCGCCCTTACACCACTGGCCCTCGATCGGCCAGGGAGCTGCCCTTTTATGCCTCGTCCCGAACGAGGGGTGGGGTTGTGTGCGCCCCCAGGTATCCCACAGAGCACACACAGCCCCCCCCCCCCCCCCCCGTTGGTGGCGCCAAGGGGCTTAAGCGTCTGGGTTGCCTGGGATCCTAGCGCCTGGCGCCGAGGCTTATCTGTATAGGGTCCCAGAGCCCCCACCAGCCCCTCCCCTCTTATGGCACTACACCTGCAATGTCCAGTGGGAGGTGCTGCGGGATGTGATGTACTGGTGCTGCTTTTGTGTGCTCTCTGGACCCTCTATTCCTGGAGTGAGAGCTCTGTCCATATCCTCGGTGTTAAATCAAAGTAGTTCACTGTGGGTTTTGGACTTTGCCAAGGGTGCGTCTTGTCTCCACTAATATTTGTGATTTTTATGGACAGGATATCAGGGCGCAGTTGAGGTATGGAGAGTATACAGTATGGGGGCATGGAGGTGGTGTCGTTGCTTTTTGCAGATGACGTTGTCATGGTACATAAAATACAGAATTGAATATCTGGTACAAAATATGTATTACCGAAGCTATCAACAGAATGTGTGAAAGGTTTAACTGCACGTGTGGTAAATGTTATGTTGAACAAACAGGACGAATGTGTTAACGAGACTAAAAGAACATCAGAGAAACATTAAATTATCCCAAATGCAACTGTCTGCACTAGCAGAACATGCGTGCCAACAAGGACACTCAATTGATTTTGATCATGTTGAAGTTTTGTGCAAAACTAGCTACTACTGGCCAATACTAATAGAGGATCTATCGAAATTGAAAGAAATCAAAATAACTTTAACCGTTAGGATAGCTACCGTCTTAGTACTGCGCGGAAGCGAATCAATAGGGATTACCATTGGTAGGGCTATTTTAATAAACACAATAGACAGGAAAGAAAAGTTCAAAGGGCTCGCAAAATGCACATGCATAATGAACGTTGCCTCAGTAATCCCTCTCCTCCCACATTGTGCAAGAGCGCAGAAGGGTGGTCAACACATCTACGCCTCTATATAAGGAACGAAACAGTAAGACTTCTCCACAAATCTGGCTGTCGCCTGATGAAGCTAGTTGTAATTACTGGCGAAACGTCGTACTCAGTTTGTAAATGTTGTGGCTTGGCTCTCCAACACACCGGTGTGCTGTACTAGTGACGAATTGGCATGTTCCGTTGACGTGACAACCCTAATAGTTGGCTGTGTTGGGTGGTGGTGGGTTTTAACGACACATTTATATATTTACGCGATCTAACCCAAAAACCTCTTATGGATGATATTGGTCGCGAAAGCCTTCATGTTAAACGTTCATGTAACTACAAGTACTCTGTTTAATATACATTATAACATATTTTAACAATTGGGAATCAAAGGGGTGCAAGGCTGCAATAAAGGTTAAGAACCACTGATCTAGATTGAAAACTCATTCTTTAAAATTGCTTTTTGTGTTAGGTTCGTTGTCCTTCCTCCGCACCTCCCATTAGCGCGGTTGCCTATGTACGGTTCGAAAGAACTTTTACATCCATACATTCATACAAAACTTGCCTCCATGGTGCTCGATTGCGAGCCACATGCATAGCCACCACCGATATGAAGATATCAAACTGTTTCCAAACAGCGTCGTGGTTGCAATCTACAGGGTGGTCCAGCTGTCTCGTGATCCACATTTAATTCTGTAAGACTTTACATTTTTTTAAAGGTGTATTTAAAACATAAATGAAAATGCAAAGGAAAGAAAATGTTAGGGGTACTTTAATTGGGAGTCACCAGACCACCTTGCAGATCACTCAATTGGTGTTAGCCGCTGAGGTCGTGACAAGTTTCATTTTCATTCCTGTTGCTCCGTGCCCCCTGTACAATTCCCGTTCTGCTGTAATGTGCACTGATGCCTACTTTGAGGGCGATATTGGTATGTAAAAACACATTCCCGCGGAGGGAGCTGATAGGAACGTTGGGTTGCTCGGTCAATGGCCAGGGTCAAAGACGGCGTGGTATATTCCGCAAATATGCCCGACTGTGAGGGCGGGCACAAGCCGGTGTGAGTAGCTTAAACGTTGAGTTTTATAAGGGCACCACGGGGTGACCAGCCCCTCCCCACCCAGCCCCACCCCTCCCACCCCCCACCCAGCCCCACCCCTCCCACCCCCCACCCAGCCCCACCCTCCCCACCCAGCCCCTCCCTACCCTCCCCACCCAGCCCCTCCCCACACTCCCCTCCCTCCCCACCCAGCCCCTCCCCACCAAGCCCCTCCCTGCACGACAGACGGACGGACACAATAATCCCCTGTGGGCTGGTAGAACCAGTGGGTTCCTACCAGTATAAAGATTGATTGATTGGTTGTGAGAGTCTGCTGTTGGCCCAGAATGAGAATATGTATTTATAGTGGAGAAATCCGATTAGCTGTACAGCTCCTTTTCAGAGATGTCAGTAGTTTACACAGCTGTCCAGTAGTTTTCTCAGATGTCAGTAGTTTTCACAGATGTCCAGTAGTTTTCACAGATGTCAGGAGCTTACACAGATGTCAGTAGCTTACACAGATGTCCAGTAGTTTTCACGTATTTCAGAAGTTTTCACAGATGTTCACACCCCTTCCATTAGTCCCCACAAGTCGCCACTTGGCCCGTAACCACCACCTCCAAGATCTTTGCTGTCCCCCAACCGGCAAATCTTAACAAAAAAAATGAGATGAAGGAAACGCCCACTGTCAACTATCACCATCTGATTGCGCCAAAGAGACTAAGAGCACATTTGACAGATTCACAGCCAGGGATGGAAGTCCAACTTGCTCCCCGAAAGTCCCGCCATGCTCGCTCTCGCTGCTTGCTAGAGCCATGTCAACGGTTGCTGGAGAGGTGCTGAGAAATTAGATAGAGGAGTAGTTGACCTGCCTCATCGCATGAAAGCTTTCCATATAAACCCAATGTGCCACGGCCAGTGGCCACCCTCCCGGATCTACATCAGCTACGACCAGTTATAACTAAAATTATGACAAATAATAGGTTTTATCCTTTATAGTAATAAAACAAGCGTAGAGATGTTCAAACGCTAATTGGATATATTTTACAAGCCATATTTTTTGCAATAACCACACATACTTGTGGCAAAACTTGCAAACAAACATGCTCTGATAATATTATAATATATGGCTTTGTCTTTGAAACTGATTGTCCTACACCAGAGACAGCCTTCTTTTGTGGCCTTGTCTCACCAGTGTTAGACCAGAGAACACCAAAATGTGAACAGTACAATGCATATATAATTATCAGAGCATGTTTGTTTGCATGCATGTGTTGTCACAAGAATGTGTGGCTAATGCAAACTTGATGCCTTATAAAAGGTATCTATTTGGTGTTTGAACATCCTAACACCTGTTCTATTGACGGAAAGGGTCAAAGTTGTTATTACACGCTTTTATTTAACTCACTGTCTGTTGTTGTCGTTGTCGTATCCTCAAATCTTGTAACTCAATTTTAACCCACTTCCCAATGTGGTATCGACTGCAAACTTGGTATACTTATGTCATACTGATGACACTACTATATTCTATTAAACAAAATAAAAAAAAAGTATTTTTAAACATTATTTTTTCTATGTTATGTTTCGGCTTGGGTCTAATTGTCCACGCTCAACTGACGTTGGCTGTAAATCACCACGGTGCCTTACGTTATGGCAAGCTTTGCGGCCACTTCTTGGAGTCGTCGAGTTCTGCCATTACGAGTAGGGTACATTTCATTAAAGCGTGTTTAAAAAAAAAGAAGTATTTTTAAATATTACTTTTTTTATACTGGCAAAAAGGTCCCATAGATACAGCTATACCGAGCCTACTCTAAATGCATTCACATATTAATGAGCCTGTAGCCAGCACTGGCCAATACACGCATCTGACTAGTCAGCTATACCAATACCCGACATTCGCCACTAAGTGACAGTGATGACACCAGTGCACCTGTGCCAGGCCAGGTGCACTTTGAGGCCACATGAAGTGTCGAAGGCTCGCTGACAGGTCTCGGGACACACCCAGGTTGATGGCTGACTGAGATGACCAGTCGATGCACCATCTGCACCCCCTACTGTGCCAACTTGCTATATTTTTGCCGCCCGGCGCTGCATTCATTGTTGTGAGTGTCGCTCCACTGCCCTCCATTGTTGCTGGAGGGCGACTGACTACAACTGCCCAGTAGCATCCTTCACGAGCCTCCTCAGCTATACCCCACCACACACAGTTAACCAAATAAAAATACAACAACCTGGTGAACAAACTAGTACATTAAGTTCATGACACACAGAGAGACATTTAGATATCGAGACACAGAAACGTGGAATTACAGATAGACACACAGACACATATAGGTACAGCCAGACACATACAGTACCATGTGAGTGATTCAACAACTCATGATCATCCCCTTCTGCGTAGGAGTCTTTGCGTGGGATGAAAGCGAGGATCAGCCAAGAGTTTGAGCGGAAGAGGCAGCAGCTGAATAAGGAGGAGAGGGAGGCGCTGGAGCACGTGGACGAGGAGGGCCGCTCCGTGCTGTCCCGGATCCAGGCGAACATCGCTCTCTATGAGAACAGAGCTCGTGGCCTGGAGCAGGAGATCAACGAGCTGATCGTGGCCCTCGCAGTAAAGGACCCACTCACCTTTCTGCAGGTGACGAGGCATCCCTGATTCCACAACTTGACATAACCCAAGTGGAATGTTAAACCAATCCACTTGGATGTTTATCAATGTGAGAGGAAAATGAAGTACCCAGATAGAAGACCTTCCCTTGCATTAGCAGATCCTCAAATCATTGATGTAACGATTGGTTGATTACGCAGACGTGTGAAACTCCAAAACCAAGCGATCTGCAAAGTTACTCGGGGATTGCAGTATAGAAAGTCGGTTGTGAATCTACCTGTTTACACGCTAAAGTGCTATCTCTCATGTATATTGGGGTTTTCTTTAAGAATTAATTTCCATCCCCGTGCAAATTCCTCCTCTCACAGTGGAAATGGCCAAACTTCACAATGCGGGACTAAAAAAAGTAAAAAAAGGGGTTGAGACCCTGGAGGGCCTTCCTTGATAATTACCGGCGCCTAAAACTTAGATTCAAACTCAAAAACTCAGTAGTAGGCGCTCGGCACTCTTACCTATGACCTAGCCAGCCACCACATTATTCTGAACCTGATATAACTATAACACGTTGTTGTGTTTCCTTTTCATTCAAAACCTTATTACTGGGCTAGAAGAGTCATGTGATATGGCCCAGTGATAGCATGTTTATTATAACTCTTTGCAGAAGTTGCAGGGACAACCCTGATTAACACTGCAGGTGTATTAACATATAGAAGACAACAAGAAATTATTTTGACGCCCAAAAAGCCTATCCAGTTCAGGACACCCTATTCAATAGCCAGATATTGTTATCCCGTATCGTGATGTCAATCTATCCTGACAACAGGAAATGAGTGTGTGGAAGAAGAGGAGGAGATGTTGGTGATGGAGTGAATATTTTTTATTGACATGAGTTGCACAATTGTGTCTTTCAGGATCCCAAGTACGAGGAACTCAGGTCAGTACCAGAGAGACGTGGACCCTCATTAGTATTTGTATCTCACGCTGTGTGTAGACTGTAGATAGACATGGACATTGACTATTCTGCTTATCCTGTGCTGTGTATACAGTGAGACTAGGAATCTCATTATACTATGTTAGAATCTGGGTGGGAGATGGGTAAATATAATTGACGTCATCACCTCATGGGAGATGAACGTTCATGCCAGCACACGGATGGCAAATTACAGAATGTGTATGTATGTTGATCTTCTTTCCACCGTATGTAACCAACCGTGCTAATCGTAGGTGCATGGGAAGGATAACAAACAACACAAAAAGCAGAATAAATGGTAGCACCCTTGTTGCTGCCATCTACCACCCACATCCTGACCTCTTTGTGACCTTCATCAGGCAAGGCCTTTGCTCTCAAGTGCTTCGCCATAAGTGATGGCACATGGACAAGAACCGTCACAATTGGTAATGCGACGGTCATGAATGTACATCAGCCCCTGAAATACGAAATGGCCATCACCACCTCTACTAGCAGTCACTCACCCGGCTATAGATGTGGGGTGACTTCAACAGCCACCACCCACAAGGGGGGTACTCAGTAAATGATGAAGCCGGAGAGTCAAGAAATGCTCATTGGCACAAGACACTTTCCTTTCGTGTGACCCTAAACAACCTGGCACGATTCACTCAGCCCGATGGATAAAGAACAAAAACCCCGAATTATGCTTCTTGTCAGCTCCACTCATTGTTTCGCGAACAATTATTGGCAATTTTCAGAAGAGCCAACAAGGGGCAGCAATCACGACCAGTGGACAACTGATATCAGTCATAACCTCAACATGACGGCTGCATTGAAAGCCAACTGAAGCCCGGGCTATGAACAATAAACCGAAGCTGATTTGAATAACCTGCAACCAAAGCTTGGGAATTTCAATATATTGAAAACAATTATGACATATGCGAGAGGAAAAAAATCCTGATAGGGCATTGGAAAAGCTATATGCCATGTTGGCAATCAAAACCAGAGCAATTCTTGAAAGAGTTAATCAGAACTACATCAT
This sequence comes from Lethenteron reissneri, assembly GCF_015708825.2. Taxonomy (NCBI): domain Eukaryota; kingdom Metazoa; phylum Chordata; class Hyperoartia; order Petromyzontiformes; family Petromyzontidae; genus Lethenteron; species Lethenteron reissneri. The sequence goes on along the minus strand of NC_083843.1, from coordinate 9,300,556 downwards.
GGGACCTCCCCTTTGCCAGTCCCAAAATATGATAATATGTTTTTTCCCTTTTTTCTGGCAACAAAACAGGTGTTAAGATGTTAAAACACAAAACTGAAATCCTTTAACAAGGAATCATGTCTGCATTAACCACAATGCTTGTGGTCAGAATGCAAACAAAAAACATACTCTGATAATATATGCATTGTCCTTGAAACTGATTGGTCCACACCAGAGACAGCTTTCTTTTGAGCCTCGTCTCAAACAGTGTTCGACCAGAGGACGCCTTAACACCTATTTTGTTGTCAGAAAAAAGGGGAAAACCCTATTATCTAATCAGAACTGGTGACCAAGATAAGGGCACCACACTGCCAGAGTTCCTGAACTTTGCACAACGAAAATGATGGGAAGACATCACGACAAACGTGGACTTCACTCACTCCAGCTGTAAAGCCTGGAAGCTCTAAAATCTAGGTGCCTCAAAACAGACTCCAAACACCGCAGCAAATCCGGTGCCTTCCTACAAGCTGACCTGCTCAAAGGCACCAATCGACGATCTCATCAAATAAGCTGTCTGGAAACAACTCACCATCTCCATGCGTCAACTACCACATGCAACAGATCTAACCAGGCCGTACACTGCAGCTGAAGTGGAAGCATCCTTCAGGGCTGCAAAGTCCAACAAGGCACAAGGATATGGATGGCCTTTATCCTGCATTCCTAAACCTGGGACGATATCGACAACAATGGCTGGCAAACCTCTTCACCGTCATGCACAGGACATGCAAAATCCAAAACAAGGGATGCCAAAGTCATCGCCATTCTGAAAACCCGGAAAGCCTCAAGACTTTCCCTCCAGTTTAACACGTAGGCTTTTGCGACCAATCTCATCCATTCATCCATAAGAGGTTTTTTGGGTTAGATCGCGTAAATATATAAATGTGTCATTAAAACCCGCCACCACCTGACATAGCCAACTAGTTAGGGTTGCCACGTAAACAGAACATGCCAATCTGTCAATATTTACAATCTGAGAATGACGTTTCGCCAGTAATTACAACTAGCTTCTTCAGGCGACAGCCAGATTTGTGGAGAAGTCTAACTGTTGCATTCCTCATATAGAGGCGTAGATGTGGTGGCATTTGTGTAAAGAGTGGAGAGGTGTCCATACCTGGGCAGTGTGCTTATGACCAGCTCCAGTTTGACAGCAGAGGTAGCACTTCAGCTGCATAACCCTGTGTGGAATCTGACTGGTGTTTCGCTCCATACGAAGCTTCGGGTCTTCTCGGCTACGGTCATGCCCTCCATTTTCTATGCTTGTGAAGCATTGACTCCTTTGATGGAATGCCTGCCCCAGTTAGAAACATTCAGGCTGTCCTGACGATGATGCATCCTGGGTATAACCATTCTGGATTATGTGAGGAACTCACAAATCCCTGAAAGATCTGGGCAGAGTCCCATCGGTGAACTCCTCCTCAAGGCAAGGCTGCGTTGGCTGGGGCATGTAGGTTGTATGCTCAGCCACCGCATGCCCAAACGGGCGTGGCACAGGATAGAGAAGAGATGGACTAATGTGGTACAGGAGAATATGGAGATGAGTGGTATTAACGGTGTCTGGTTCCAGTGATGTTAAGATCGACCTCTGTGCAGGAGAATCATGAGGGACGCTACTCGGCAGTCCAACAACAACGGAGGGCAGAGGATCGGCGCTCACAACAATGAGTAGATAAAACACAGCAAGTCGGATCAGTAGAGGACACAGGTGGGGTTATCTGCCAGTTCTCTTAGTCACCCATGGCACCTGCTAGGTCTGTCCTGCGCCCTTCTGACAGCGAGTCTTTGATACTTCACGTGGCCTCAAAGTGCACCTAGCCTGGCACAGGCATCGTAGTGACATCACCACTTAGTAGTCAATGTCGGCTCTTGTTATTATGGAGAGACCTTGCCCCGCACTGTTCCGTGTGCTCTGTGTTTAGTTTGCAGAGAGACCTGGGCCTGCATTGTTCTGTGTGCCCTGTGTTGTGTGTAGAGAGACCTGGGCCTGCATTGTTCTGTGTGACCTGTGTTTAGTGTGTAGAGAGACTTGGGCCTGCATTGTTCTGTGTGACCTGTGTTGTGTGTGTAGAGAGACCTGGGCCTGCATTGTTCTGTGTACCCTGTGTTGTGTGTGTAGAAAGACCTGGGCCTGCATTGTTCTGTGTACCCTGTGTTGTGTGTGTAGAGAAACCTGGGCCTGCATTATTCTGTGTGCCCTGTGTTGTGTGTGTAGAGACCTGGGCCTGCATTGTTATGTGTACCCTGTGTTGTGTGTAGAGAGACCTGAGCCTGCATTGTTCTGTGTGCCCTGTGTTGTGGGAGCAGAAACTCGGTATCTCAGGAGACTCAAGGTGGCCCTGCTCCCACATTCAGCCAGCAGGAGCTCACAAAGGTCATCTCAGCAGGAGGAGTCGAGATGAGACTCCTGGCTCTCCTGTGTATGTAGACACATTCATATGTAGCTCAAACACACACACACAGATGAGTGTAAATCACTGTAACATGAGCTCTATTAACACTACACGTGGGTATGATTGAGGATGCTGTTGAAATTCTTCATGTATGAATTCATTACACGCACACACATGATATGGCTAAGATTATTCAGATTCATTATTCGTAATTGAGGCTGCAAGATCCAAACTCGCACACCTTGATGATCCTTAGAGTTCAGTGTTAATGCCTGAAGCTCTCAGACTCCAAGGCACCTTTAGGATTCTGTATTAATATTCGGAGGTTTATCAGACAGTCAGCCAAACGCTTAACCTTGGTTGATCGTGTACGTCACTATACGAACAAAAATATGAATTACTATAGAACGTGTATCAATATACATTAATATGTAGCACAAAGACAAAGATCCCCCATATAGCCTTAAGAGACTGTAGGGGCAAGTGCTGTTAGCGAGCACCTATGAAGGCCAGAACGGTACACGAGGGGGTGGGTGGCCAGCACCACGCCCGACCGCCTTTGTTTCCCTAGTGGCAATGTTTACACACCGCACCAGGTACTCATTTGAGGCTGAGTCGACCTAGGGGAGGCCCGGAACCGGTTTAGATAATCGTCACTGGTGTTGGCCGTGAGCGGGAATCGAACCCGGGTCGCTGGGTTCATAGCGCAGCGCACTAACCGCTACACTATTGCTTCCCACAATAGTTAGTGCACACACACAGAGACGAATGTAAATCACTATAACATGAGCTCTATTAACACTACACGTGTGTACGATTGAGTGAGGATGCTGTTGCTATTCTGCGTGTGAATCTTTGACGCACACACACGCTATGGCTAATATTATTAGGATTCATTATTAGTGCTTGAGGCAGGGAGATCCAGACACCTTGAGGATTCTCAGGGTTCAGTGTTACAGCTTGAAGCTCTCAGAATCAAAGGCAACTTTAGGTTTATTTAGACAGCCAGACCAAGGCATAACCAGAGTTGCCGTGTAAATAACTACACAGGCAACAACAAGTTAATTACAAAAAAACACGTATCAACATATTGATACGTTTATATAGACAGAAATCCCTCGTATGGCCTTAACAGAATGTTGGGGCAAGTGTTGTTAAAAAGCTCCTATGAAGGGGTGGGTGGCCAGCACCACGCCCGACCGCCTTTGTCTCCCCAGTGGCGATGTTTAAACACCGCAGTCATCACTACACTATCACACACACACACACGAGTGTACATCACTACACTATCACACACACACACGGGTGTACATTACTACACTATCACACACACGAGTGTACATCACTACACTATCACACACACACACGAGTGTACATAACTACACTATCACACACACGAGTGTACATCACTAAACTATCACACACACACACACGAGTGTACATCACTACACTATCACACACACGAGTGTACATCACTACACTATCACACACACACGAGTGTACATCCCTACACTATCAAACACACACGAGTGTACATCACTACACTATCACACACACACGAGTGTACATCACTACATTATCACACACACGAGTGTACATCACTACACTATCACACACACACACGAGTGTACATCACTACACTATCACACACACGAGTTTACATCACTACACTATCACACACACACGAGTGTACATCACTACACTATCACACACACACACACGAGTGTACATTACTACACTATCACATACACACACACGAGTGTACATCACTACACTATCACACACACACACACGAGCGTACTTTACTACACTATCACACACACGAGTGTACATCACTACACTATCAACAACAACCGCCATTCGCCACTAAGTGGCGGTGACATCACCACGACGCTTGTGCCAGGCCATGTGCACCTTGAGGCCACGTGAAGTGTCGAACGTCCGCTGACAGGAGGTCACGGGGCAGACCCAGGTGCCACGGGTCGACTGACTGAGATGACCGAGATGACTGGCTGATGCACTACCTGTGCCCTCTACTGTGCCAACTTGCTGTGCTTTATCCACCCGGCGCTCCGCTCGTTGTTGTGAGCGTCGCTCCACCGCCCTCCGTTGTTGTTGGAGGGCGACTGCCTCCAACTGCCCAGTAGCGTCCTTCACGAGCCTCCTCCACAGAGGCCGATCTTGACACCGCTGGTACCAGTCATCGGCAAGTCAACTCAGCTCCACGTCCTCCTGTACCACATCACTCCATCTCTTCTCTAGCCCATGCCGCGCCCGTTTAGCCCCCTCGATCCGGCCGAACAAAAGCTGTTTAGGCATGCGGTGGCTGGGCATGCGGGCTACATGACCCAGCCAACGCAACCTTGCCTGCCGGAGGAGCTCACCGATGGGACTTTGCCCAAATCTTTCAAGTATTTGTGAGCTCCTTACACAATCCAGCCTGGTTAAACCCAGGATGGATCGTAGGCAGGCCAGCCTAAATGTTTCCAACCGGCGAAGATGCTCCATTAGGGGGGTTCACGTTTCGCAAGCGTAGAGAAGGGAGGGAATGACTGTGGCCGAGAAGACCTGAAGCTTCGTGCGGAGCGACAGACCAGGTTGCTTCCACACAGCGTTACACAACCTCTGCTGTTAAACTGGAGCCGGTCATAAGCACACTGCCCAGGTATGGGAAACTCTCCACTCTCTCCACTACTGCCCCATCACCGATTGTGAGTTGTGGGGGTGGAGTGTCCGATGGTACAAAATACCCAGGCAGGTGCTTAGTTTTGGTGGGGCTGATGGTAAGGCCCCACCTCTTAGTGGCACGCTCCAGTCTCAGCAGCAGCATCTCCAACTCCTCCTCTGAATAAGCAGCTATTACCAAGTCATCGGCATATATAACGTGGTTGACCAATAGGGAGCCATCCCTTGATCACACCCGGGCATCAATCAGCCTCCCATTATATCTGTACCAAATGGAAATTCCCCCGGTACAGCTATTGAAGGCTTCACGAACTACGTGGTCAAAATACATGTTAAATAATGTGGGAGCCAGAGGACATCCCTGTCGCACCCCAAGGCATACAGGGAAAGGCTCTGACTCCCGGCCACGTAGTTTTACCCGGGCCCGCTCACCATCATGAAGGTCCTTAATGATCGTGAGCAGAGGGTCTGGGACTCCGAAAGCACGAAGAACAACCCAGAGCCCAGGCCTACTGATGGTATCATAGGCCTTGACCAGGTCAATAAAGCAGAGATGTAGGTCTTGTTGGAATTCTCTACACCTCTGCTGTAGCAGACGGACAGAAAATATGGCATCTGTGCAGGACCGCCCTTTCCTGAAACCGCATTGGGGCTCTGCAAGCCTCTATTCAGCGTGACTAGCAAGGCGATGTTGAATAATCCTTGCCAGGACCTTTCCCGGCACACTGAGGAGTGAGATGCCCCTGTAGTTGTTACAGTCTGTGCGGTCCCCCTTCTTAAAGAGGGGGACCACCAGGGCATCCTTCCAATCTTACGGAACCCGTCCAGTGGTCCAGACTGTTGTTATGATGTCATATAGGGCAGTCTGTGCACAAACGCCACCCTCCCTCAGCATTTCGCTTAGGAGATCATCTCTGCCCGGTGCCTTTCCTGGTCTCAGACTCCGGATCGCCTTCAGTACTTCCTCAACAGATGGCACCTCAGCCAGCCACTCACAGGGGGTGACTACTTCAAATATTTGAGGCACCGCAGCCTCACCAGGGTTATCCCCACTTTGTGCCATGATGTGTTCCTGGCTGAGGGATTTTCCCTCCCCCAGGACCTCACAGAAATGCTCAGCAAATCTGCAAACCTGTTCCTGGGGGTCGGAGATTGGATCACCGTTTTTTCCCCTAATGATGATAATAGGTGTGGCGCTGCAGGTTACTTTTTTGATGGAGTTAAATAGTCATTTGTGATCGCGGGCCACTGAGGCAGACTCCATTTCCTCAGCAACCCGCGACCACCACCCATCCTTGCAGTGCCTTACGGCTCTCCGAACCTCCGAGCGAAGGCTGCGGTAAGCCTCCTCATTCTCTGACGTGGGATGCTGTAGCCGATGAGAGTGGGCCTGTCGCTTTTTCTCAACTAACCTGAACACCTCCACTGTCAGCCAGGGTTTCTGGGGAGGTCTGGACCGCGTACCCAAAGCAGCCATTGCAGCTGCATGAGTCACATTCCTAAACCTCGCCCATTTACCCTCGACATCAGGAGGAGTGGAGTACGATGCCAACCCCAGCTGCAAGCGATGATGAAATTCTCGCTTGCAACTTTCATCAGCTAACTGAGACCAGACCACTTTAGGTTGGAATGGGGTCCTCGGTGTACACCCACCACCGGAGTGGAAGAATGGCAGGCGCATCTTACTGATGACTAGTCGATGGTCAGAGGGCAGATCGGCTCCATGGTAGGTCCTGGTGTCAAGGACATGGGCTCGCATCCGCTGCTCCGTTACTATGTAGTCCAGCAGATGTTCTTGCTTGGACGCGGCATGCGTCCATGATGTTGTGTGGATGCGCCGATGCCGGAAGAACGTGTTGGTAATTACAAGCTCATGGGCTGCACAAAAATCTAGCAGCCTCCTACCGTTGTTATTGAGCTGATCTGGCCCATGCCTTCCAATCACTCCAGACCAGGTGCCAGCATCATGACCAACTCGGGCATTGAAGTCACCCAACAAGGTGACTGTCCCGAGTGGCCACTTTAACCAGCACCTGTGACAGGAGGTCATAGAAGGCATCTGACTCATCGGCTTTTCCTGCATCCCTCCACGGATGTTCGTCTTCGGTGGGGGCATAAGTAACCACGACCACCACTCCTCGCCTCCGGTTGATGGGAAGGCGAGCCCAAAGTATCCTGGGGCTTACAGCTTCCCACACCTCATCGCCACGCTCCCACGCCCCTTTCATTCTTTTGTTCAAAAGAAGAGGCACACCCTGTTGTTTGGCAGTCTCCTGCCCAGAGTAGAGGACTGTCCACCCCTCATGGTGGCAGGAGCCAGAACCGGTCCACCGGACCTCCTGAATGCCACAGAGATCCAGGCGGTACCGGTCCAGCTCCCGACAAAGGAGTGGCAGCCTCTCCTCCGCAGTGAGCGTTCGAACATTCCACGTGGCCATCCGTAATGGCTTTTTGTTGTTTCTGGAAGAGCCCCGAGGGTGAAGATTCAATCTCCTGGCTCCACCGATTGGGGTTTGGCCTGGAGACGTCTTAGACGCCTGTCCCCCCGGGGCCTCCGGCACAAGCTTATTTGTTACAGGTTTATGTTTAATTCGTAGTTTCGTGGTAATAAATTGAAGGTGAAGGGGTTACCAGCCCCTCGCACCCGTCCATAGCCCCCGTTTAGCCACTGTGGTAGTCACAGACGCCATGAGAGGAGAGGCCAATGAGGCATTGGCCCTCCACCCACAGCACTGTCCACGACAGTGTTGCCCGTCCGGCACCGCGAGGAGGTAGGAGGTTGTTTTGCCGGTATATCACTACACTATCACACACACACGAGTGTACATCACTACACCATCTCACACACACACGAGTGTATATCACTACACTATCATACACACACGAGTGTACATCGCTACACTATCACACACACGAGTGTACATCACTACACCATCTCACACACACACACGAGTGTACATCGCTACACTATCACGCACACGAGTGTACATCACTACACTATCACACACCTCCTGGCACCTCGCAAAGCCCCGCATGGTGCTGGACCTGGGCAGGGCTCGCACGGGCGGCCACCACTACCCTGCCTAGCAGGTGCTACACGCTGCGGGGCCACGTGGCGGGACAGCCACCACCCTGCCTAGCAGGTGCTACAGGCTGCGGAGCTACATGGCGGGTCAGTCACCACCCTGCCTAGCAGGTGCTACAGGCTGCGGGGCCACGTGGCAGGGCAGTCACCACCCTGCCTAGCAGGTGCTACAGGCTGCGGAGCCACGTGGCGGGGCAGCAGGTGGCGGGGCAGACAAACGGACCGCTGTACTGTACTTCTGTGCTCTCGCCAGCTGCGCCGGCTGCCTTTGCCAACGCGTGGTGACCGGCGTGGTGAAGTATGGTCAAATATCCCCCACGACCCGCACGGTGTAGGGAGACCCTCATCCAGCAGTGGATTCACAAAGTGCCCGTGACATGTCATCACACCGATAGCTACGCATTACCACGTTGTATAATAATTATCATTATGAATTGCTCTATTTTAGTGTACGTGCGTGTTAGTGCACGATTGCTATTGTTATAGTGCTGCTGTTGTTACACGGCTACTGTGATTATCGTTACTGCAGACGGACGCTCACCGACTGTGGACCTCAACTCGGCCTACAACAAACTCCAGATTTCCTCGGATCTCAGGACGGTGACGCAGACCGCTGTCTCCCAGGGTCGCCTCGATCACCCACACCGCTTTGATTGGTGGGACCAAGCCCTGTGCTCCGAGAGCTTCTCGTCGGGTCAGCACTACTGGGAGGTGGACGTGGGGGGTGCGGCGGATCACTTTCGGGTTGGAGTCACGTACGGGACGATCGCACGGAAAGGGAGTGGTAAAAAGTGCGAGCTGGGAAGGAACAACTCAGCCTGGGTTTTATATAAATCTTACAACAACTGCTACGTGCTTCATGGTGGTGTCTGGACGTCAGTGCCGGTGATGAAATCTCCCCGGAGAGTCGGGTGTCACCTGAACTGGGAGGCGGGGCTGCTGTTGTTTTACTGCGCCGACTCCATGCAGCTGCTGCACTCGATCCACCACTCGTTTAGTCAACCGCTCTACCCCGCACTGTATGTGTGGGGTGTTGGTTACTCAGTGAGGATTCTGGACCTGAGTCGTGCGTCCTGAGAGCACGGAGTGTGAGCAGCGCACAACGCTCAGACTCACGCACACAAAGACTCAGATCCCCCGTGTAGCCTTCACAGGCTGTTGGGGCAAGTGCTGTTGGCGAGCACCTATGGGGCCGTCCATGAATGACGTCACGCATCTTGAGGGGGGGGTCAGACATTTGTGACGATGGGGGGGGGGGGGGTGTTGGGGAAATGTGACGTCACGTAAAAATGAGTAACTTTAAATAAATAGACAACACGTTCTACTTAGTTAAATAGACTTTTTAATAAATGTTTACTCCCACAACATCAGAGTGCAGCGCCACATTAAATACGCACTACAATGACATTCGTTTAAAGCGATTTGAAGCATGTTTTATATTTTTGGGGGGGGGAACAGAGCTTTGTGACGTCATATTTGAGGGGGGGTCTGACTTTTTGTAACGCCGTGTGACGAAGGGGGGGGGAAGGGTCAAAAATCGCGTGACGTCATTTATGGACGGCCCCTATGAAGGCCGGCACAGCACACTAGGGGGTGGGTGGCCAACACCACGCCAGGCCGCCTTTGTCTCCCCAGTGGTGATGTTTACACACCGTACCAGGAACTCTTTATTCAGGCTGAGTCGACCTAGGGGAGGCCCATGACCGGTTCACCAACACCAGTGACGTTTATCGTAATCGGTCCAGGCTCTCCCCTAGGTCGACTGAGCCTCAAATGAGTACCTGCTGCGACGTGCAAACATCGCCACTGGGGAGACAAAGGCGGGTCGGGCGTGGTGCTGGTCACCGACACACACAGATAGACACAGATAAAGACAAAGAATCCCCGTATAGCCTGAACAGACTGTTGGGGTAAGTGCTGTTAGCGAGCACCTATGAAGGCCGAAACGGTACACGAGGGGGTGGGTGGCCAGCACCACGCCCGACCGCCTTTGTCTTCCCAGTGGCGATGTTTACACACTGCACCAGGAACTCATTTGAGGCTGATCGACCTCGGGGAGGCCCATGACCGATTTACAAACATCATTGATAGCGATTATATGAATCGGTCTTGGGTCTCCCCTAGGTCGACTCAGCCTCAAATGACTTCCTGGTGCGATGAGTAAACATTACCCCTGGGGATACAAAGGCGGGCCTCTCCCAGGATGGCCTTCATAGGTGAAACTCACTGACAGCACTTAACTAAACAGTATTTGAAAGCTATACGGGGGATCTTTGTCTTCGGGTAAGTGAGTTGGGGTGTATGCCTTTGCGTGTCTTTGTTATTGTGTTTGTGTCTTTGTTACTGTCTGCATGTCTTTGTCTTTGTGTGTCTTTGTTATTGTGTTTGTGTCTTTGTTACTGTGTCTGTGCGTGTCTTTGTGCCTTTGTTATTGTGTTTGTGTCTTTGTTACTGTGTCTGTGCGTGTCTTTGTGCCTTTGTTATTGTGTTTCTGTCTTTGTTACTGTGTCTGTGCATGTCTTTGTCTTTGTGTGTCTTTGTTATTGTGTTTGTGTCTTTGTTACTGTGTCTGTGAGTGTCTTTGTGCCTTTGTTATTGTGTTTGTGTCTTTGTTACTGTGTCTGTGCGTGTCTTTGTCTTTGTGTATTTCTGGGCGTGGTGCTGCCTACCCACTCCCTTTTGTGTCACAGTACTGGCCTTCATCGGTGCTACTCGCTACGAACAGCACTTGCCCCAACAGTCTGTTAAGGCTACACGGGGTATCTTTCTCTTAAGTGTATAGAGAGCCATGTGCGAGTGTGGGGTGGAGCGGTGGCGCAGTGGTTAGCGCACTGGTGGGGGAGGGCGGGGGGAGCCAAAGTTCTCTCTGACGTCATCGCCCCTCGCACCGCGCGCCGCGTGGCGCTCAACGCCGAGAGGGCGGAGCTCCACCGCGGGCGTGCTGGGAACACGCGTCACGTGACGCTGCGGGGTGACGCGCGCCGTCCCCCTCGCGGTCACTCGCTCGTTGGGCAATAAACCCGGCGTGGGAATGGGATGGCATCACTAGGGGGGGACTACTCGTGGTGTGTGCTGAGCGTCGCTGGGATAAAGCATTTTTGTTATAACCAGGGGTTGAGTGACCCCCCCCCCCCCACCCAAACTAGTTTTATTTTACAGGGCATAGAGAGAGAGAGAAGCCATTTTAATACCTAGTAGTAGTAGGAGGTCTTTCGTCACCAATATTATTCGTAAAGTTTTGTTTTGATTAATATTTTAATTATCTGCTCTCAGACTTGGACCTAAAGCCACAACCTTCGATTCATGGGATAACGCATCTGCTGACATAAATGGGAACTGTGTTTTGACTTTGAAGTGGGTTAAAGTTATTAAGCGCCTGATATATATCTAGAGTGAGGATCTACCTTACAATACGACACGACTAATATTGTCTCAACACTCATAAATAACACAAAGACACTGTTATTACAGGGATAGAGACAACAAAAACTCCAAATTTCCAGCAGCTTGCAGGGTCATAATCCAACCCACGACCTCCTGCATACCAGGCGAGGGAGTTCACATCTCCGAGCCACCGCAGCACCCCTCTTTAACGTGAGACACCAATCCGGTGTGAACCCAACCTCGAGTCGCAGGGTGTTTAGCAACACGTAGATGATTTGAGACGCATTGATTATCTCGTACCAGTTGTGTAATTGTGTGAACGCTAATCGCATTGTGCTCTGGGCTGGGGGTGAGATTTCTACTTGCTTCATTGCTGGCATGGGTTTGACTTGTTTTGCTTTTTTCATTTTTGTGACCCAGGTCATTCTTGTCAATGAGACTCATCCTGGTCTTCTGAGTTCTCACCTCGTTAAATTAAAATTCAACTCGACTCGATCATCAGCATCAGCAGAACTATCATCAGCAGAAGAATTAGTAGCAGGAGCAACAGCCTCAACAGCAGTAGCTCCATCATTATCATCATCAGCATCGGGAGTAGAACCAGCAGCATCAATAATGATAGAATCATTATCATTAGTAACAGAATCATCAACAGCAGCACCATTATCATCACTCTTGCAACCGAGACTAATCCTGGTCTCTTGAGTTCTCACCTGGTTAAACAAATCGACTTTAACACGGAGGCTTTCGCGACCAATATTATCAATGATAAAGGTTTATTGGGTTAGATTGCGTAAATTTACATAGACCTGATTGTGTTCTGGATTACCTGTGAATTGTAATCACATTGTATTGTGGGTCAAGGGTCAATGTGTTCTGGGTGAATAAAAAATAAAATCTGAAAATCTATTGTCAAGATTGTCATCCAGGCTGTGAATGTGACTCTCTCATAGCTGAGACTGACTTGTGTAAACATGTATTTTTTTGGGATGGTTGCTGTTTTGTTTGTATAGATGTTATATTAACGGATATTAAACCCTGGCACAGTTAGTAAATCTACAGCTTATGCCTTCACAGGTAAGTGCTGTCTGTAGCCTTGGGCCACATTCCATGGCGCATCTCGTGTTTTTTTTTGCTGCACTCTGTCAGTTTGCTTGTTCCTCCTCATCATGAGCTATGATGATCAATGGATCCTGAATGATGGATGATGATGAAGAGCACGATGATAATGACTACGCTTGGTAATGATGGCCACCACCCACTCACCTGCACCCAACACTCTCCAAGCCGACACCTGCCACTCCCGAACCTACCCCCCCCCCAAGCCGTCTACAGAGACCTCCCTCCCACCTGCCCACACTCACACCTGCGCGGCCATACACCTGCCCATCCTGCCACCCTCCCATCTGCCCACCTCATGCTTATTCAAGCGCCCATTCCCGGCTGATCTTCCTCCCACCTGATAACCTTAAAACCCGCTCACTCACCTACCCGCACAAAGGCAAAGATCCCCTGTATAGCCTGAACAGACTGTTGGGCAAGTGCTGTTAGCGAGCATCTATGAAGGCCGGAATGGCACACGAATGGGTGGATGGCCAGCACCAAGCCCTGCCGCCTTTGTCCCGAGTGGTGATATTTATACTCTACACCAGGTACTCATTTGAGGCTGAATCGACCTAAGGGAGGCCCATGACCGGTACAGACAATGCTCATTGGTGTTGGTGGCCATGAGTGGGAATTTCACTTGGATCGGCAGGTTCATAGCACAGCGCACTAACCACTACAACACCAATCTCCACCCACCCACATACATCTCCTCAACCACCCACACGATCACCCTCCTACCCTCCCACCTGATCCCCCACTCATTTACATGTCAAGTTGTGAGATTATTTGTCAAAAAAATTACAATATTAAAGGTTACTATTTTTTTAAAGACAATTTCAAACAGTTACTCTAAAATAAATCCAGAACAAATAAATGTCAATGATAGAGACGACATACTTTTTTTAAACCTTTAATAATACATTTTTACAAGATACGGTTTGGTGCAGAACCCCACAAAGCCTCGCGACATTAGTCCAAGGGACAAACCATCACCGTTTGCCTGGCCACTGTGGGTTTTGTAGAAATCGCGACCCGTAAACCCCAATACCGTGGCGTGAATGCAACGCTACTGTCTAGGCAGGTGAGAGTCGATTCGTGTCTTGGTTCGCCGCCGCCGTGTGCGCTCCAGGGACAGCGTCTCTCAGCCACAGCGAGCGGCTATCGGTGAGAAGCCACTGAGAGTCGTGGAGAGCGCAATCCCCACTGAGAGCGGAGCGAGTGGACCTGGCTCCCGTCTGGAAGTGGTCAAAGCCGACCGTGTAACGTGTCTCACGTTTCGTCTAGACAGCTGCGGTTGCTGCGACGCTCGTGTCTGTGACCTTGACCACTTGAGAACATTTCCACGGAGTGTCTCGTGAGGTTTGTAACCTCGTGCTAAGTAATGTTGGCTTCCTTGTTCATCTCCGATGTTGTGAGCCCCCAGGATGATGATGGTTAAAATATTTTACCTGAAAAGTCGCTCGATTGAACTTCTCATTTGCAAGGGTATCCAAGGTGTCAAGTGACACATGCGTAAAAATTTCAATAAAATATTTACTATGGACTAAATTGTGTTCTATTTTACCAGGTGAGGTTTATTGAGAAATGTAGCTCTTTTTCAGAAACGATCTGGCCATCACACAACGAAGTGGCTTATCATCATGTGGAAATGTATAGCAGTAGCCTAATACTCTAAACGCATGATGTTGATTCTAAATGAGGGAAAAAAACGACCACAGTGAGAAAGAGAGACATGCAAACTCCTAATATGTCGCAGGCGTCGGGGTCGGGATCAAATCCACGACCTCTTGCAAACCAGGCGAGGGAGTTAACATCTAATCACTCCCAATAAAAACGTTAAAATCTACATCTTACACGGTTTACGTTTATAAACAACGTGAAACACATTGATACAGAGCCAAGAACAGAGGCAAGGTATCGCACCCACGAGCATCAGAGGGCAGTCAAACGCATGAATGCGCGGTGCGCACTGTCGGTTCATGTGGGACGTTCTCTCGCTGTCACAAAATAACTCAACGCGTTCGTCAAATAACACTGCATGGACCTTAAAGGTAACATATTAAACGACGTTTCAGGCAATGGACCTACTTGCACATCATTCAGACTTAAAGAATGGCGATTCTGAATGAGTGCGTGCGTGTTTGGGTTTTTACTCTGATGATCGTTGCTTTAGTGACTGTAAGGGTTTGGAATTGGTTCCCACGCACGCGTTTCTCTCTGTGTGCACGTGGCAGAGTTGAGCGGATCAACAGCGAATAAAGAAATAACATCGCCATCTTCTGCAGCGCCTGAAATGCTGTCTTCAGACGCTGTCTTTCCGACAGACCTGTTCTTCACCTGAGGACGGCTGCTTGCGTTGTGGCCGAAACGTCGTGAGAATTGTATTTTATTATGTAAAATTTTTATTATTTTATTATTTCCCTTCTACGTAACTTTACCGAAAGAACCAAGAAGATGAATTCCTGCAGTCACGAAAGCTTTAAATCGAAATTACACATCACACTATCTACTGTATACAGCTCAGATATAGTACACGTATGTGTAATGCTGTTACATACCCTCACCATGTACTATAGCTGAGTTATAGACAGTGCATAGTGTGCTGTAGAGTGTGATGTGTAATGCTGTTACATACCCTTACCATGTGTCTACCTGAGTAAAACAATGTTTTGTCTATTTGTGTTTTTCCCTTGTGATGGGGACTTTGATTGATGAACGCTGAGATTTATAAGGGACACGGGGTGACCGATCACGTCTGGATTTCATGTTGGTGCTTAATAAGTGTTCCCAGTATTTGAAGACATTCTTTCGAAATACATCTACTGACATTCATTATTACCTACTATAATCACCCAGAAATATATGTCCGTCCTGCGCGTGACGTCACTCAATATGAGCCCCACCCCCCTCATTGGGTGGATTTTTACACTAACGCAGAGGAAGGTCGAGCTAAATTAAATAATTTATTACGAAAAGTCGCTTCAAATGTGACGTTTCTTTACAGAAAGTGACGGTAAAAAATAAATCTACGCATCACAGTGCTACATCCGTGCATGACGTCAATGCACGAGAGCCCCCCACTTAATTAATATTCATGCCCGCGTGGAAATTTACACTAACACACAAGAAGTTTGCGCGGGTATTAAACAACTTTTATGCAAATGTATAAAACATTTGACGTTTCTTTATAGAAAGTGAGGGAAATAAATGTCCATGCAGCATCACAGTGCATTACTTTTTTCATTTATTTCTTCTTCTCTTGAAACAACAGGTCTCATTTGTGCTTTTGATTCACTACCATTAATATTACACAAGATACAATTATACTCTGCTCAATTTTTTCGTGAATATTACAGCTTCCATCCTAGGACGGGCAAAATGCGAATTAATAACTATGTACATGATGGAATTGGTAACATATAACACACGATGGCATTAGTGACATTATATGAAACAAGATATCATTAGTAGCATATGAAACACGATGGCATTAGTGACATTATATGAAAACACGATGGAATTAGTGACATGATATGAAACATGGTGGCATTCGTGACATTGTATGAAACGCGATGGCATTAGTGACATATTACACTCTCAGTCCCCACGTCATCAACACACGCTCACACGTGCCCACCACCCATCAGCCACGTGGGGAGAGCACGTGACGCGCATGCGTGTAGGGTTGGTGGAGCATCAGTGTTCCACTGCTGCCGTGTACAACGCACCGAGTCCTGGCATCATCCATATTAGCTAGGGATATCGTTAATTACACTCTGACGCGGACTTTCCTCCCCCGCACCTCTGATTCGCGGGATCGGCTACCTATGGTGCCAAAAAGTTTCAACATACATACAAAGAGACCCATAGACACCCAGACCCATAGAGACCCACAGATTAGTGTGGTTGGCGATGTACGCAGCCAAACACGTTAATACATACTGTACATACATTTTTAATGAGAGACGGTGGGCAGGGGGCTTTTCTTCGAATTTGTATTGTAAATGTTGTGGGGTTTACTCTCCAACACACCGGTTAGTGGTGAACTCGTTACTAATTGGCATGTTTTGTTTACCTTTACTAATTGGCAGTGTTGGATGGTGGTGAGTTTAACGACACATTTATATTTATGCGATCTAACCCAGAAAAAACCTCAACTAAGGATAATATTGGTCGCGAAAGCCGACTATGTGTTAAACGTTTCTATCACTCTTACTCTGTGCCACATTAAGATTGATGACGATGAAGGAGTGAACAACAGTGCAAGTGTCTCTGTGTGTAATAATGGATGTTGAGACAATAGTGGCCGTGTTGTAGTGTATGCTCGATCGGTTATGTAGATATACAGCATATCAGGCACTGAATGGAAGACGACATTCAAAGTCAAATAAAGTTGACATTTCTGTCAGCAGGGGGAGCCATGGTCCCTGTGGATTGAAGGTTGTGACTGGAGGTCCACGTCTAAGTCTGAGAGAAGATGATTAAAACATTTTAAATAATTACCCCTAAATGGCTTAATACGTTTGTGTTCGCACATTTGTTTGTGTGTGTCGAGGTGTGTGTCCTGCAAAACAACCCCCTACCTCCTCATGGTGCCGGACGGGCAATGCTGTCGTGGGCAGTGCTGTGGGAGGAGGGCAAATTCCGATTGGCCTTTCTCCTCATGGCGTTTGTGACCACCACAGTGGCCAAAAGGGGTGCAAGGAGCTGGTAACCCCTCCAGCTTCAATTAATTACCACATAACCACGACGGAAAATTTTAATTAATAAGCTTGTGCCGGAGGCCCCGGGGGGACAGGCGTCTATGACTTCTCCTGGCCAAACCCCATTTGGCAGAGCCTGACTGAATCCTTACTCTCGGGGTTCCTCTAGAAATAACAAAAAAACAGTACGTGTGGCTACGTGGAATATTCGCATGCTCACTGCCGAGGAGAGGCTACCACTCCTCTGTCGGGAGTTGGACCAGTACCGCCTGGATCTCTGTGGTATTCAGGAGGTCCTGCCACTATGAGGGGTGGACAGTCCTCTTCTTGGGGCAGGAGACTGCCAAACAGCAGGGAGTGGCTATTCTTCTGAACAAAATAATTAAGGGGGCGTGGGAATGTGGCGGTGAGGTGTGGGAAGCTGTAAACCCCAGGCTACTTTGGGCTCGCCTTCCCATCAACCAGAGGCGAGGAGTGGTGGTCGTGGTTATTTATGCCCCCACTGAAGATGAACATCCGTGGAGGGCTTTCTTCAAGGACAGTGCATATTATTATCATTATCAGAGTTGCTACTTTTTGTTTGCTTTTTTGACTACTTGTGTTGTGGTTATTGCAAACATGATGCCTTGAATAAAGGTGTCAGTTTTGTACCAGTTTAAAAGGGTAAAAAACCTACTACTATATTTTGCCACTGGTAAAAGAGATCTCATAATCCGTGGAGGGATGTAGGCAAGGCCGATGAGTCAGATGCCTTCTATAACCTCCTGTCACAGGTGCTAGCTAAAGTGGCCCCTCGGGATAGAGTCATCTTGTTGGGTGACTTCAATGCCCGAGTTGGTCATGATGCTGGCACCTGGTCTGGACTGATTGGAAGGCATGGGTCAGATAATCTCAATAACAACAGCAGGAGGCTGCTAGATATTTGTGCAGCCCATGGGCTTGTAATTACCAACACGCTGTTCCACCATTGGCGCATCCACACAACATCATGGATACATGCCGGGTCCAAGCAAGAACATCTGCTGGACTACATAGTGACGAAACAATAGATGCGGGCCCATGTGCTTGACACCAGGACCTACCGTGGAGCTCATCTGCCCACTGACCATCGACTTGTCATCTGGAAGATGCGCCTGCCATTCTTTCACTCCAGTGGTGGGTGTACAACCAGGACCCCATTCAAACCCTTAGTGGCATGGTCTCAGCTAGCTGATGAAAGTTGCAAGCAAGATTTAATCATCACTTGCGGCTGGGGTTGGCATCGTCCCCCACTCCTCCTAATGTCGAGGGGAAATGGGCGGGATTGAGGACTGTGGCTCATGCTGCTGCAATGGCTGCTTTGGGTACACGGTCCAGACCTCCCCAGAGACCCTGGCTGACAGAGGAGGTGTTCAAGCTGGCTTAGAAAAAGCGACAATCCCACTCTCATCGGCTACAGCATCCCACATTGGAGAATGAGGAGGCTTACCGCAGCCTTCACTCGGAGGTTCGGAGAGCCGTGAGGCACTGCAAGTGTAATGCGAGCGTAAACGGCCTCGCGGGTGTGACGTAACAGGTGGGAGGAGTTAGGGTCACGTGGGGAGAGGGAGAGCTTTTAAGGGCAGGAACCGGAAGGGCTGGAGGAGAGTGTGGGAATAAAGACAGGAGGAGGCCACGCAGGGCAGGAGGTGGAAAGTGGCGTGATCGCCACAGGTCGGGACTCGGCATCGTTGGCCAGCGGTGTCCGGGCACGGAGGAGACAGAGAGCCAGCAGCGGGGCTGCATAGAGAGCAGCCGTGGGGCTGCAGGTCGGAGGCAGAGAGGCTGAGTGAAGAGCCAGCAGCGGGGCTGCATAGTGAGCCAGCAGCAAGTCTGCAGGAGCGACGGCAGCAGTGGGGCTGCCGAGCGGGAGACGGAGGAGACTCTGAGCGAGACGCCGTGCAGGCAAAGTTGTACGAACCACAATAAAGGACAACGGAGACAGACCCAGTGCAAGAGTCCTTTATTACACTGGTGTTAGAAGTGAAATGGCATGTCAAAACAGCTCAGAAGAAAGAATTACCCCGCACCATCGTCTGCTACATCTTCCGACGACGACGACCTTCCTCAGGCAGTGGCGCTGCCAACGATGGAGGGAGATATCGACGCGGGAACGAGTGGTGGCCCGGGGGTGCAAGAGGTCGCCGCTTCGGTGGATCCGCCCGCGCCGGGGGACGCTGACCAGCGATGGAGACAGATGGCGGCCCAGCTGGAGACTTTGAAGACTGTCTTGGCGCAACTGTGCGACCTCGTCACGCCGGCGACGGGTTCGGGGAGGCCCGGGGGTGACCAACAGACCAGGGCCTTGCCTGCGCCGCCAGCGCCCTCTGCCACGCGGCACGAGGACGCCATCTTGGGCGTGGCAGGGGAAGAACCGCGTGAAGCCGCCATCTTGCGCCCTCCGCGGCGGGAACCCGCCATCTTTGACACGTTGCGGTGCGACGCCATCTTGAACATGCCACGCGACACGCCGTCTGTGGAGGACAGCGGAGCGAGGACCCGCAGCCGTCACTTGACAACAGTTACAAAATTTTCAATTTGAGGCGACTGGAGTGCATTCGCCTGCCGATTTTTGGCGGCGGTGCGCTCTGCCAGATGGACTGACGCAGAGGCCCTGGAAGTTCTGCCAACTCTTCTCGATGATGAGTCGGTCAGATTTTTCCGTTCCATCAAGGCCGAGAAGAAGAAGACACTGAGAGGGGTTTTTGACGAGATGGCGGATGCGTACGAGCAACCGGATGACGCTCACCGACGATTCGTTCAGCGCCAGCGCGCACCCGAAGAGTCGCCGGTGGCATACAGGGGTGCTGTCCTGGAATTGGCCATGGCCGCATACCCTGAGACGGAGCCTGACCTATTGGAACCCCTTATTTTGGGCAAAATGCTTGAGCTGTCGCGAGATTTGGGGATCCCTATGCCGGTGTGCGGCCATGAGAAGTTGACGTCTCGGGCTGCTGCGAAGTGTTTGGATGCCCAGTTTAATCTGCGCCGTTGGAAGCAGGTGACAGCGTGGACGGGGGGGCCCATCGTGGAAGGGGGTGCCGTGAGTTGGGATCCCAAAAAGGCAGTGTACGTTCCTGACGGGGGGGGGCCCGCAGGAATTGACGGCCGCCTCTGCGCAGTGGCCTGCCCGCGGAGGGCGGGGCCGCGATCTGCGCCGCCGACGCGGGAGCGTCGAGATGGGGGGAGTGCTGTGCGTCGTAATGACGTCGAGTGTTTCCGCTGCAGTCGCAAAGGCCACTACGCCAGGGATTGCTGGGCCCGTATCCCGGGGCCGCCCCAGCAGGAGGCCTCGACCACAGATGTGCCGCGGAAGGACCCTCCTGGACAGGCAAGTCGGTGCGCACCAGACACCTGGCAAGGCTTGGCACCTCATTCATCACCGTTGCCGCGCGATCCGGGTGTCGTTAACAACGGGAGGCCGCCGACTGGCCCATATCGCTCGGTAACGCAGTGGAGTAAATTGGCACGGCGGGTTGTTGCGGCCGCTACTGGTTTGTCCACTGTGCCGGGTTCTATACAAGGGGTCGACGTGCGCATTTTAGTGGACTCCGGTGCATCCGCGACGATTATATCGGATGTCATTTTCCATCTGTTGGGCATCCCGCCGGACGCAGTGCACCCGGTTTACGATTCCTGTGTAGCAGCGAACGGGGGGAGTATGGGCATTGTGGGCCAGGTGGACGCCAATATATCCATCGGGGGGGTGTCGGCCTCGGGAACTGTGTTGATTTCGAGGTCCCTTGCGGTTCCGTGTTTATTGGGAACTGATTTTCTGGCCAAAATGCCCATTCTAATAAGAGTTAATCAAAATTGCATTGAATTACCGGGGGGTCGAAAAATTACATTTTTGCCGTCGCCCTGAGGGCGACCCTCTCCAGTCTGCCAGGTGCAGGCGCTGTCCGAAGTATTTGTTGATATTCCACCTGGTTCACAGATGCTTATCCCCTTGCGATATCGGAAACCGGTGCCTGGTCGGGAAGGAGCGCCTGGGGTTTTGTTATTGCTGTCCGCAACCATAACGGGCGGATCGGCGCTGGTCGGGGCGCAAACTATTATCCGGCCGGACCAGCAGCCGTTTTTGCAGGTGCTTAATGGGAGTACGGAGAATGTTTGCATGCCGGCCGGAACGGTCGTGGCCCATGCCACAACAGCGTTCACGGCCCAGGACCATTTGGGCCGCCGGGATGTGGTTTCCGGAGTTTCGGGGCCTGCGGGCCAAGATGATCGCTGGGTCGCCGAATTATGCGGCGAAAATTCATCCCTGACCGGGGAACAGCGATCCGCGCTTCGCACGCTATTGTTGAGTTATTCCGATGTGTTTAGCTCCGACAATTTGGACTTGGGACGCACCTCTCTGCTTTCCCATCATATTGACACGGGGGACGCTGCTCCGATTCGGTTGAACTCGCATCGGATGAGCCCGGCGGAGCGAGACCATGTTCGTGGAGCAGTGGATGACATGCTGGCTGCGGACATAATATCTCCGTCTAACAGCCCATGGGGTGCGCCTGTAGTCTTGGTCAAAAAGAAAGACGGCAAATTGCGATTTTGCGTCGATTTTCGCAAATTAAACAAAGTGTCCGTGGCGAATGCGTACCCCCTGCCGCGTATGGATGATTCCCTCGATGCCTTGTCAGGGGCGAAGTTCTTTTCGACGCTGGATCTCTCTTCGGGATTCTGGCAGCTTCCCCTCGATGAGTCCTCGCGGGAAAAGACCGCTTTTCGTACGCCGCAGGGCCTATTTCAATTTAATTGTCTTCCGATGAGGTTGAATGCGGCCCCCGCCACATTTCAGAGGTTGATGGAGCTGGTATTAACGGGGTTGCAGTGGGAGACATGTCTGATATATTTAGACGATATAATCGTCTTTAGCTGCACATTTGACGAACATCTACAGAGACTGGAGGCGGTGTTCGCCAGGATGCGCTTCGCCAATCTGAAATTTAAACCTAAGAAATGTCACCTATTGCAACGGTCCGTGCGCTATTTGGGACATATAGTCAGTGCCGAAGGGGTTGCCACGGATCCGGAGAAGACGGCGTGCGTTCGAAACTGGCCAACCCCGGCCACGGTGGGGGATGTGCGTCGCTTCTTGGGGTTTGCCTCATATTACCATAGGTTCGTTCCCAATTTTGCAACGATCGCTAGGCCTCTGCACCTCCTTACGGGTAAAGGACGGAAATTCAGTTGGGGACCGCCAGAGGAGGCAGCATTTAAGGGCCTGCGCGATCGTTTGGCAATGGCGCCAACATTGGACTATCCCGATTTTGATCACCCTTTCATTCTGGACACAGACGCGAGTGACACGGGCATTGGGGCCGTGCTGTCACAGTCCAAAGGTGGTGTGGAACGCGTGGTGGCGTACGGTAGCCGCGTCTTGTCCCCCGCGGAAACCCGCTACTGCATCACTCGCCGTGAACTTTTGGCCATTGTCTATTTTCTTCGTCAATTTCGGCCGTATCTCTACGGCCGTTCGTTTATTGTGTGCACGGATCATGCGGCTTTACAATATGCTCTGAGGGTAGACCAACCATCTGGCCAGCTGGCACGATGGTTGGACACTCTGCAGGAGTTTTCCTTCCAAATTCAACATCGGAAGGGGGCGCGTCACGCGAATGCGGACACGCTCTCCAGGTTACCGCAAGGATCCCCTTGCGCTTGCGTGTCGGGTACGCATAGGTGTACGCCGACCCAGCAGCCCCCTCGGCCTATTGCGTTTGCGGTCGAGGTGCCTGAGGCTCCAGTGTGCCCGGGACTGGCCGATGGGGTTCTGAACCTTCCACGAGCAGTGTGGATTCGTGAATAAATGCTTGACGACTCGTTGGGGACCCTGCGGAGTCGAGCTGCAAAGGGAGGGGGGGGGACTGGTTTCCGGGGGGATGCCGGGGGCCGCTCTCCGCGATGGACTGCTGATGTGGAGGGAGGGGTTACATGATCGCTGGCGTCTGGTTGTACCGTCGTCGTTTCGGTACGAATTGATTAGGACTCTGCATTGCGACACGCTATTACACCTGGGGGTGCAGAAAACCTTGTTGACGTTGCAGCGAGACTACTTCTGGCACGGCATGACGACGGATGTCGTCGGGCACGTTCGTGCGTGGCCCGAGTGTGCCCGGCGGAAACCGCCTAAACACCCATATGTGCCGCCGATACAGTCTATTCAAGTGTCTCGAGTTAACGAGTTGGTGGCGTTGGATATTTTTGGACCCTTCCCGCCATCCGCTAAGGGTAATAAATACTTGCTAGTTGGGGTGGAGTATCTCTCCCGCTGGCCGATGGCCTGGCCCTTGCCCGAGCAGTCGGCGGTGTCCATTACGGACGCCTTTCTATTTGGATATGTCATGGACAAAGGGGCGCCGGAGAGGCTGCTCACGGATCAGGGCCGGAATTTTTCTTCTAAATTGTTGGGGGAGGTGTGCGCTGCTCTGGGGACCAAAAAGATCCGGACATCCCCTTACCACCCGCAGACGGATGGCATGGTGGAATGACTAAATCGGACGCTGTCAGCCATGCTGTGTCACACGGTTAATGAGAAGCAAGCTGACTGGGATTTGCACATCCCTGGGGTACTCTCGGCATACCGGATGACGCCTCATGCGTCCACAGGATATTCTCCGTTTTTTCTCATGTACGGTCGCGAAAACGTGCCGCCAATGGATGTGCAGTTGGGAACGGGAGTGAGAGGACCTACTAAGCCTCTCCCCGATTACATTCAGGACGCCATTTGCCGCGTCGCTGAGGCGCGGGAGGGGGCCTGAGTGGCTACTGCCAAAACCCAGGCCCGAAACGAATGTTGCGCTCGACGCTCGAAGGGGAAGTGCCCCTGGAAGGTGGGGGACATGGCTGGGCTGCATTGCCTGCAGGTGCGAGCAGGAACCTCCCCTAAATTGCATAAACCATGGCAGGGGCCTGTTAGGCTCATTGAGGTTCCTAACCCGCAGTCTGCGCGCGTTCGGTTCGGATCTCGGCGCTGGTACGTCCATACGTCTCGCTTGAAACCATACGTGGCCCCTTGAACGGATGTGTCATCTCTTGATGTTGCCTTGCCGGTGTCTGTTGCCGCCGACGCACCCTTGCCTGTGCCTGTTGACCCTGCAATAGCGCCTGTCGTGCCTTCTACAGACAAACCGGCCGTGACACTGCAGGAGGCAGCGGACTCTGCTCTGGGTGGGCCTACCATGGCTGCGGGGACACCTGACCCCGCCGCCCCTCCAACCCCACCGCAGACACGGTTGTGGGACACCCCGGACTCTGGTCCTTCGGGGGAACGGGACCTTGGCGTTGGCGGGCCTCCAACAGCGACAGGCGGTTTTGATCCTGTCGCTCCTAAAACCCCGTCGCGTTCTTGGTCTGCAGGGGGCCGCCACTCGTCCGGGACAGGCCGGCGACCCGCACACGTTCGAAATCCCTTTCTTTTCGTTGATTGTTGTTCTGGTTCTTGTTGTTATTGTTATATTCGTTGTATTCTCCGTTGTCCGTTCACGGCTGAAGGTTGGTGGTCGCTCGCATTACTTGTTCTGTTTCAGCCGAGGACGGCTGGAATTTTCTCTATGGGGGAGGGTGGTGTAATGCGAGCGTAAACGGCCTCGCGGATGTGACGTAACAGGTGGGAGGAGTTAGGGTCACGTGGGGAGAGAGGAGAGCTTTTAAGGGCAGGAACCGGAAGGGCTGGAGGAGAGTGTGGGAATAAAGACAGGAGGAGGCCACGCAGGGCAGGAGGTGGAAAGTGGCGTGATCGCCACAGGTTGGGACTCGGCACCGTTGGCCAGCTGTGTCCGGGCACGGAGGAGATGGAGAGCCAGCAGTGGGGCTGCATAGAGAGCAGCCGTGGGGCTGCAGGTCGGAGGCAGAGAGGCTGAGTGAAGAGCCAGCAGCGGGGCTGCATAGTGAGCCAGCAGCAAGTCTGCAGGAGCGACAGCAGCAGTGGGGCTGCCGAGCGGGAGACGGAGGAGACTCTGAGCGAGACGCCGTGCGAGCAAAGTTGTACGAACCACAATAAAGGACAACGGAGACAGACCCAGTGCAAGAGTCCTTTATTACACAAGGATGGGTGGTGGTCGCGGGTTGCTGAGGAGATGGAGTCTGCTCAATGGCCCGCGATCACTAATCGCTCTTTAATTCCATAAAATAGTAACCTGCAGCCCCACACACTATTACCATTATTAGGGGAAAGAACGGTGATTCATTCTCCGACCCCAAGGAACAGGTTTGCAGATTTGCTGAGCATTTCTGTGAGGGCGTGGGGGAGGAGACATCCCTCAGCCTGGATAACAACGTGGGACAAAGTGGGGATGACCCTGCCGAGGCTGCGGAGCGGTAGACAAGGTTCTTGAGGAGGCACCTTCTTTATTCAACACTTTTAGGTTCACAGGTTCGCCCTCGTTTCTCCCAAGTCGTCTAGCCTAGCCTTGACACAACCCTGACCGTGCTACTCTGAGGCGCCGACTGAGACAGCCAACAACTATTCGGCCGCGCACGATCTAGCGAAGACGGCAGTGACGAAGGTGGCGAAGACGACAGCGACGATGAAACGAGTCCACTTCCCCACAACCGGCAGCCACGAGCTTCCACTTTCCGTTGCTTTTATGCTGCCTGGTGCGGCCTGGCTCTGCCCTGGCCGCACCTCTCTTCTCGAACCCACTTGCGGGTTCCAGGGGATTCCAGACGGGGTCTTTATGACCCTTGCTCCAGTTCATCCGCCCTACCAACACACCTGCGTATATGCTAACCAGCGTGTGTACTGCTCGTCCACCACAGTTGCTGTTGCTGAACAACAGACGGCGCTATTACACTACACATGTATAATGTCATATTAACATAATTTACAACAATTTATACCAACACAATAACCCCTTGGGTATATTGCACCTGTATGTGCACAGTGATAACATCACCTTCCGTTATTTAAAACTGAAAAACATTTTCAAACTTCTGCCAATCGCCTGATGATGCTAGTTGTAATCACTGGTGAAATGTCGTACTCAAATGTAAATGGTATGGGTCTGCTTTCTAATACACAACCGGTGGTGCTGAAGTAGTAGTAAATTGGATCTGTACTTTGTGTTCACTTGACAAACCTGTAGCCAACTTACATTTGTCGTCATGGAAAAAGGGGCGGAGCCATTCTCTTCCCGCCTTTTTCGGCTGAGGGCAGAGCTGTGGCGTGAGTTGGAGTGAACCATTCTTTGTGGTTGTTCACGTGTTTTATTATTATTAAATCGTTTTATTGTTACCATACTATTATGAGTGCAATCATCTTTGACTACACCAGTTAGTTTGGTTTAGAAATAGGAAATAAGACTACAATCCTTGCGAATAGACTCCATATGGCCACCCACCACACCAAACGGCCAGCAACAGCTGGAGACTCAGAAAGGTTCTCTCAAACTCCCTGTGCCTTGTCGGTCGTGGTTGATGTCCGGCCATATTTCACCACGCTGGATGCTGGTCAATGCGGGTTAATGCAGGGGTAGGGAGTGATGGGGGCTACGACTGGTTTAGATGTCAGTCGCCACTGATGTTGGCTGTGGCTGGGAAGCCAGTAGGTTTATGGTGCATTCAGCCACTTCATCCACAAATGTAATGGAGTTGTGATTGGTTGTGGTCTGGATTTGAGAAACCAAACGAGTTCATCCATATTTAGTCCCAATTCGTCGTCATACACGAGTCTGCAATTGGTTTAAGGTTACAGATGTTTGTCCTGTGGTGTGTGCCAGGTTATATCAAGAGATGGAATGTTACAAAGTACATATCTGGGTTTTGTGAAGGAGAATGAAGCAATGTTATTGTCGGAGCAAGGCCGAGATGAGACTGTAAGTGGAGGTATAAGTCTAAAAGCTGACGATTAACATGTTTAACATCTTTACGCGCAAATGCCTCAATATGTGTGCTTGTTTGTGTACAGGAAAGACCGGTCCAGATATCAATAGCAAGTCATGGCCAGCAATTGACATCAAGTGGCCAGATTATGTTTCGTTTGTTTGGATTTATACAACCAAACACATTTCTCCATGTCGCGGCTCATTCGTTGTCGTACACAAGTTTGCTTATAATTCAATGCCATGGACCATTATGCTGCGCAGGGTGTCAGGGTTGATATTTGTGCAGCGCTTGGTCGAGGAGCGAAATGAAATAAAATCCGAAGTGTGATTGGTTGTGGTCTGATTTTGAGAAACCAAACGAGTTATTCCATATTTCATCCCATTCCTTGTCACGCACGAGTCTGCAAGTTGTTTAATGTCAAAGATTCTAGATTTGAAGCTTTCGTGACTGCAAGGATTCATACTCTTTGTTTTTTTCGGTAAGGTCACGTAGGTAAAACAATTAATAAAATAAAATAAATGAAAACAACTAAATTAAATCACGACGTTTCGGAGTCAACACAAGCCTCCCTCATCAGGTGTAAAAAGGCACAGCCTTAATTTAGTTGTTTTCATTTATTTTATTTTATTAATTGTTTTACCTACGTGACCTTACCGAAAAAAACAAAGAGTATAATGTCAAAGATGTTTGTCCTATACTATGTGGCAGGGTATATAAAGTGTTGCAATGGTACAAAGTACACAGCTGGCTCAGGGATGGGAAGGGTAATAAAGCAATATAGTCGGTGCGAGGCCGAGATGAGGCTGTAAGTGGAGATCTATGTCTACAAGCTGACGGATTAATGCGTTCAACCTCTTAAACTGCAGATGACTCAATATGTGTGCTTGTTTGTGTACAGGAAAGACTAGTTCAGATATCAGTAGCAAGTCACGACCAGCAGTTCACATCAAGTAGCTGGGTGAAGTTCAGTTTGTTTGGACTTAAAGAACCAAAGGTATTTTTCCATGTAGCAGCCCATTAGTTATCGTATGCGAGTATGATCATTATTGAATGCCATGGGCCATTATTCTGTGCGGGGTGTCAGGGTTACTCATTTGTCAGATGATACAAAGTACAGAAGTTGGCCTATGAGGTCAGGTAAGGAAGGGACATATAATCAGTTGAATTACCGGGGTGTAGGGGCGATAACGTTGTGACTTTGCTGCGTTATAATTTGTCACATGTTGATTGAAAAATCTCAGGACATGAGCAATTGTCATGATATCAACTTCCCCTAACTTTGCAAATTTGGTGTGCCGCATTTTGCATAAACATCGTCTTGTTTTTTGTGTTTTGATGAACTTCCGGTTCGCTTAAATATTATTTTGGAGTTCTTAAACTGCTCTTAATTCAAAATGAACCTGCCTTATGTCGTCTGACCATTGTATATTGACAGTCCCCAATGCTTGTAAAGCACATGCTGTTAGACAATGATGATGTTGCATAACCAGCACGTCGTCAATATAGGATAGCGAGTCAATATAGGATAGTGAGTCCTCGCCTTCCCCTGCACCTCTGATTTGCACGTTTGGCTATTTATGGTGTGAAAGATGTTCAACTACATACATTCACCAACCTGGCCAGCGTGGTGAATTATGGTCACACAACCACCACGATAAAAGTGTGTGATGAAGTTCATCATCCAGTAGTGATTTAACACCGAGTTGTGAATTACTATTATTTGTTCCATCAGCAGTCACTGCACACGTGACTTGCAGGAGTCACAGCGTCCTTCTCCCCCTCCGTGTCCTCGCTGTACTGTTGATTAGAAACGAGAAGCACGTGGCACATCTGCCCTCGCCCAGACTCACGAACCTTGCTGAAGAAAATATGAAAATGTTTCCAACGTATGAATGTAGTGGCGGTATGCTGGTGGTGCGCCGTATAAAACAATGAGGTACAAAACTAAATTTTAAATGCACACTTTCATTAGCACTCTAAAGTACAAAATAAATTATTTTGACATCTGAATTAATCACATTTTGTGTGCTGAATAAAAGTGGGTGGCGTCCTTTCGATATGTTTAATTTTCTTCATGACAGCCACCCCCTAGGAGGTCATGGAAGGAAGGGACATATACTCCGTTGAATGACTGGGGTGTAGGGGCGATAACGTTGTGAATTTGATGCGTTACATAATTTTTCTACTTTTTATTTTGTTTATCATAATATGAGGAATTATCAAGAGGAGAACATCCAAACTCCAAATAAACAGGCGGCAGGATGGGGATTGAATCCATGAACTCCTGTATACCAGGCAACGGAGTTAATATGCGGGGTACATCTCGTGGTGTTTCTAATTTAACTGCAGGTGAAGTCAGTTCGTTTCCTTTTTCATCGTCATTGCTCTGTGATTTCTTTACATCTCGCCACTTTGGCTGGAGATGTTAACTACCTCGCCTAGTATACAGGAGGGCGTGGGTTCGACCCCGAACCTGGTGCCTGTTGTATATTTGGAGTTTGCATACTTCTCTCGCCGTCGTCACGTAGGTTTTCTCCGGGTCCTACGGGTTTTCCCTCCACATTTGGAATCAACATCACGCCTTTAGAGTGTTTGGCTGCTATAAATTTCCACGGGACAAGCAACTTCGTTGAGCTTTAAATTGTGGCCAGGTCGCTTTTGAGAAAATAGCTATGTAGCTGAGTGGGCCTTACCTTGTAAAATAAAAATATGTTTTTGAGAATTACCCAAACTCGGCGAATCCAGGAAGTAAAATATTAACATTGACACAAATAGATGATGCGGATTTATTTGTTTAGGTGATGAAGATTTAAAATCTCGAAAAGATGTTTTTAAACACATGATAGGAAAACATACAGTGGCAGTCATTAAGATAATGAGCTTAAATGAGCCAGAATGTTTGTTTAGCCAGGGGTGGTTCGTTTCGGTAATGCGTGAGGCCACCCACTTAGGGACCCGACCACTCAACCAAACGCACTTCCACCCACCCATTCACCCTCTCTCCTTATCTCCAACACTCAACCACCACCACCCATTCATTCAGACCTCCAATTAGCACAAGTGGCTAAGTACGGTGCGAAATAGGTTTAACATACATTCATACCCACCCACTCACCCAGACACCCACCCACCCACTCACCCACATACTCCCCCACTCACACACCCACACACGTCTGATCAGCACGGTTGGCTACGTACGTTGTGAAAAAAGTTCAACATACAACCACCATTCACCCGGAATAAAACGGTGTCCTTGAAATACATGAACACAAAAATATATGACAGACGAACAGTAAAAATATTAGGTGATAAAGGTTGAAGATTATAGACTTAGAAGTTAAAAAAAGGTCGTGAAAGAAAAAATAGATAATGACACAGATGGAAAAAAAACTATTTCACATTTAAATCTGAATGTTTGTACTCTGGCAATGCACACATCCTGACCCTAGCCGGTCAATCAGCCTGTGGGACAAACCATTATCGCTGTGTCCCTAGTTGCTGCTGCTACTGCTGGGTTTTGTTTGTACAAATATTACGTCACTTGAGACCGGTCAAAGCTATGCATGTTTGTTGAACTTCTTCCACACCGTACTTAGCCAACAATGCTAATCGGAAGTGCAGGAGGACAACAACTAAACACAAAAATCAGTTTTAGCTATTACACAGTACGTGACTGTAAC
Organism: Lethenteron reissneri; assembly: GCF_015708825.2. Taxonomy (NCBI): domain Eukaryota; kingdom Metazoa; phylum Chordata; class Hyperoartia; order Petromyzontiformes; family Petromyzontidae; genus Lethenteron; species Lethenteron reissneri. The sequence goes on along the minus strand of NC_083843.1, from coordinate 9,269,643 downwards.
GCCACGTCTACACGTGAGCCCAGCCGCCGTGTGGAACATTCCAGGGCGTGTCTCGAGATATTTATAACGTAACTGAAGGTGAAGTCAGTTCATTTCCTTGTTCGTCTCCGCGGGTTGAGCTGCTCACACAGCGTCTCCTGAATAGAACACACCTCGTCAATGGTAATCAACATCTCACGATATTATAAAGATAAATAGTTTTGTTGAAATATATTTCTGAGCCACAGTGAGAAACTACTTTGGGTGCATCCTCGGGTCATGGCGAGCGCAGCTCCCGCTGAGAACGTGGACCGCGAGTTGACCTGTTCCATCTGCCTGGACACGTTTGTCTGCCCCTCCACGCTGAGCTGCGGCCACTCGTTCTGCCTCCAGTGCCTGGAGGATGCCTGGAAAGAGACAGACTCCTACTGCTGCCCGCAGTGCCGCAAGACCTTCCCTCGACGACCCCAGCTGACCAGGAACGTGACGATCGCCAACCTCATAGAGCAGCTGCGAGTGACTGAGACCATAGCTGCTGCTGCTGCTGCTGCTGATGGTTTTGTTTTCTGTGACAACTGCCCAAAAGGCAAGACGCTTGCAGTGAAGACCTGCCTCAGGTGTGATACGTCCTTCTGCAGGGAACACCTCGTGCCTCACCTGGAAAATATGAAGTTTAAAGGTCACGTCCTGGTTTCACCAGATGTTAACCCTGAAGAACGCAAGTGCAAGAGGCACAACGAGGAGCTCAAGTTCTACTGTAAGCAAGACCTTAGCCTTGTGTGCAGGGATTGCACCATCGCAGGAGACCACACGGGTCATAAGTTTATCACACTAGAGGATGAACATCAGACACGGAAGGTGAGACCCGCGTGGGTTGAGTTGGAGTCACTCAGAAGCGAACAATACCATGACCTGAACCCATAAGAGTTCTACTACAACAACATCTCATTACATCAAAACCATTAGGGTGGGATTATTCTCTTTTCACGCTCTTTTTTCTTTCAAGCTGAATTGTTTGGACTCTTTTCTGGTGAGCAGTTATAGAACGATCACTGTGGAGGCCTCCGTGTGGAGTGGGGCTGAGAGGGAGCTGCATAAGAAGTTGAGTCTCCTCTGGTGGCTTCGTCTCTTACAGAATGGAGTCGGAGCGGAGACGCGAGCGGTGGAGGAGAAGAGGAAGAAGGCGGAGGCGTCCGTGGGACGGCTGAAAGCCACTCGCAAGGCTGTGCAGGTACTACGCGTGGACTTTGTTATCCTGTTATCTCCACCCTGCGTGGAGTCTGTGAATCTCTCCTTGTGAGGACAACTCCGTAGATTCAAGTAAAATTTGATAGTCCTTAGTCAGTGTGTAATAACTGTGCAGGATATTGCATTATTATGGCTATGGATGCTTGAAATATAAATGAGAAAAAACATTAAACGTTTATATATGTAAAAAAAAGTTAATATCTCGTGAGAATGCACAACAATTCGCAGGTTAACTCGAATGACTTGCAATGAGTGAGATAAAATAACACAGTATGGAGAAACGACAACATTGAAACTAGAAATTTAACGAGTTAAGAAGATGAAATGACAAGAACTCAGCTGTTAAAGTCTAGAATAAACACACGACTTCAAGAGAGTACAGGAAATGCTGGAAAAAAATTTGCTCTCACGAGACGCACTCAACTCTCAAGCAGACATAAAATAGAGTCTGAATATTTCAAACATTTTAAATTTATTTTTCACGAATAGTGATGTTAAAGTGATTGAATATTAGTGCCGTACATTTTATTGATAAGAATAATTACGTAAATATATCTACTTTTGATATGTCTTCAACGATATTGCTATGAGCCTGTTTGTGTTTTCGCATGCAGAAGTATCCATTGTGTAATGCAGGGCATCAGCTCAGCTGGTGATATTCAAAATTTACGAAAGAAACGTGGAAAATATTCGTAACAAAAACATATAAGCAGATTAAAGTCTCCATCATATATCTGCCTCTATAAAAATCATGAGAAAAATGTTACACATCCTATCAGCTCCACAATGTGGGAGTGCATCGTTTCAAAAGTATTGATTCAGTAAAAGCAAACTCTGGACTAATTTTCACATCCAGTGTCTCGGTATCAGTTAGACTTGCTTGAGGTAAGGCTGATGTACTACCCTATGTGTATCGGTAAGGACTCTTTTGTCATGATATGGGTCCTAGTTAGATGCCAAATTATATAATACACAACACCAACATAATAATTAGACTCGTTGCAGAGAATATAGCAATAAAATAAACAGACATTATAATTTCCTAACACATCTGTCTCTCCACCTAATACATCGGCTCTAGTCTTCTTGGAGTGCATCATTTTAGCAGTATTGATTCTGTAGAGGAAACGCTGGACTTGTTTATGCATCAAATAATATTTCGTCTAAGATCTATATCCTTGTCTATAACACCTAGCAGTTCACCTGCTTTAATTGAAGCGAGCCTGACTCTGCTCATGATACACTACATGCCAAAACCGGTCCAGAGTTTGCTTGCACTGAATGAATACAGTAGTAGGTTTTTACCCTTTTAAACTGGTACAAAACTGACACCTTTATACAAGGCATCATGTTTGCAATAACCACAACACAAGTAGTCAAAAATGCAAAGAAAAAGAAGCAACTCTGATAATGATAATAATATGCACTGTCCTTGAAGTTGATTGGTCCACACCCGAGACGGCTTTCTTTAGAGCCTAGTCCCCATTGTTGTTGGACCAGATGACACCAGAAGGCGTACTGTGTTTGAGTTGTACGTGTGGACCAATCAACTTCAAGGACAGTGCATAACATGACCCTGCGGGGTGGGCTGGTAGGAACGAATAACCAAAGAATATAAACATAATGTATTATTACACTTGTTTAGCCAGGAAAGCACCACTGAGTCTAAAGGTTTTTGTAGGGTCTTGCCAAGTGTTTGCAGTAGGGGGCGATGTTGCTACACCGAATCGGACGATACGAAGGGAGTGTGTGAGGCCTAGATCTAGGCTTTAGGGCTAACTGTAGGCGTTAGGCCGCTGTGAGTTAATTTGTAATTTAAATGTTTTAATTATTTATGTAAAATCTTTAAATGTAAATGTTTCTATTTAAAAACATCAGGGAATGTAACATTGTAAAACATTTACTCCCTTTCACACACGCGGGGGTACGATACGAAGGGAGAGGTTGAGGCCTAGTTCTAGGCTTTAGGCCTAGCTGTAGGCTTTAGGCCGCCGTGAGTGAATTTTAAAATTAAATGTTTTTTTTATTTATGTAAAAGCTTTAAATTTAAATGTGTCTATTTAAAAGCATCAGGGAATGTAACATTGCTAAACATTAACTCCCTTGCACACATGCGGGGGTACGATACGAAGGGAGAGTGATAGGCGTAGTTCGAGGCTTTAGGCCTAGCTGTAGGCTTTAGGGCGCTGTGAGTTATTTTTTAATTTCAAAGTTTTAATTAAAAGCTATCTCAGGGAATTATAAGGGAATGTTACACTTGTTTAGCCAGGAAAGCGTCACTGAGTCTAAAAGTTTTTGTAGGGTCATGCCAAGTGTTTGCAGTAGGGGGCGATGTTGCTACACGGTCGGTCGGACGGACGGACGGACGATATAATCTATTGTAGGCTGGTCCACTTCGTTCCTACCAGTATTATTATCATTATCAGAGTTGCTTCTTTTTGTTTGCTTTTTGACTACTTGTGTTGTGGTTATTGCAAACATGATGCCTTGAATAAAGGTGTCAGTTTTGTACCAGTTTAAAAGGGTAAAAACCTACTACTATATTTTGCCACTGGTAAAAGAGATCTCATAGTGTAAATGCTTACCTCGAGCTCTCAATACTCTGATATTGCACTGTGTTTGAGTTGTACGCCTTCTGGTGTCATTGGGGTCCAACACCAATGGGGACTTGGCTCTAAAGAAAGCCGTCTCGGGTGTGGACCAATCAACTTCAAGGACGGTGCATATTATTATCATTATCAGAGTTGCTTCTTTTTGTTTGCTTTTTGACTACTTGTGTTGTGGTTATTGCAAACATGATGCCTTGAATAAAGGTGTCAGTTTTGTACCAGTTTAAAAGGGTAAAAACCAACTACTATATTTTGCCACTGGTAAAAGAGATCTCATAGTGAATGAATACAGTTATTCTAGAATAATATAATCCCAAAAGGCACCAGGGCCAATAGATTGTGGACAAAATACTTTTTATTGTTGAAGTGGAGAGACAATCTATGAGGAAGACGACTTGTGTGCTTTTCTATTTGTAAATAATTTACAGATCCTCACCAATACACTTCTGGACGAAGGCTTCCCCACATCGTGTTGATCATTGAGGCTAGTTGGCCATACTTATTTGTGCGGGTCAGTGCGGGTTGCTGAAGGTAAAATCCAGAACTGATTCATATCTCACTCATCACGCAGCTCTGTAATAATTTTGGAGTGGGGAGGAAGACAAGCCTAGGCTGAGAGGCAAGGACATTCCAGTAACGTGAGGTAGTAGTAGCAGCATGGAAGGACGCATCACCAAACCAAGTTTTAATAATATATATTTTTTATGAATAGGCAGATACTTTTGAAGCTGCGACTGGGAAATTTGCGGAGTAACGACTCCAGGAGACACTGCTCTTGTGATTATTTTTTATTGAAGACACGTACACTTGGCAGACGAAGAACCCGACTCCAACAGCAGCATCGAGCCTCTCCTCTTGACCCCTTTAAACCCCAGCGTGGCCATCCCTTGACCCTTGGCCATGCCCCTTCTCGTGAATCTTCTCGATGGCTCTCGGCCCCTGATCCGCACTGCGGCCGTTTCACCTCTATAATCTCCACCGGTCCACGGCATGACCAGTGTAACTTGGGGGACATACGCAGCAGCACCTGCGGGCAATTAAACCACACCCTGTCCCCGACTGCCCATGGAAGCACGTGCTCACGCCGCTCCATGTTCCTTTTGTTAGTGGCTTGCGCCATGGCAGTATTTTCTCTTGCTGCCACGTGCACTTACGACACACGCCCGAGTGTATCCTTTAGTGGCACGGGTACGGACGACTGCTTTATCTCTGAGGTCGTACCAAGTTCAGCCTCTATGGGGGGTTCATTTTCCCATCCTTACATTAGAAAAAAAGGGGCCATTCTTATGCCGACCTTTCCCCCGGGACATGCAAGCCCCGGTCCGTCTGTGCCTCATTAACCGATTGACAGAGCACAGATATTATGGTCCTATTCAAGCATTCTACATCCCATTCGTTTGAGGATGGTATGGCGATTTTCTATTTTTTTTTGTACCGAATACGTCGCAGACTTCGCGCAGCACTTTAGACGAGAAATTTTGACCCTGGTCAGTGAGAAGCTGCTCTGGGGCACCATTATAAAACACGTGGCCGTGTAGGAATGCATCCACAGTGGATGCAGCTGTTTGGTCCAGCAATGGCCAAGCCATTGGCCACCGAGTAAAATATTCTACCTCCACCAGGAGAAACCTGTTCCCCTTTTGTGAACATGGAAATGGGCCCAGGATGTCTAGCTCAACCAATTCATCGATTCGGGACACTGTGATGGACTGCAACAGGGGCTGATACCTTTGCATTGGGGGCTTTCAGCGCATGCACTCCGTGCAAACTGCGACCAGGTGATGATCATCGGTCGACATTCCAGGCCAGTAAAAGTCCCGTTGCAAGGTCAACAGCATTTTCCGATGCCCGAGGTGCAAGCAGCTTAGTTTCATGCACCGCTAACGTCAGCTTACCCCGCAGGGAAGTGGGGACAACTAGGCAACGTTGGTGTGAAACCTCATCCCATCGCATTAACAGTCGCTCATGGAGAACAACCCGCGAGACTCCCGCAGAGGCAGTAGTATAATGTTTATTTTTCCGCGCGACGCCGGAAAGCTAACAATGAACCATCATCCACCTGCAGCTGCCCCCATTCTGCATGCATGGGCCCCAAAGTGCTGTCTCTATGTATAATCATCCCGGCTGTTTCTGCATCACTCAGTGAAGCTACGACCATTGGCAACCCAGCTGCGGGTGGTTTACACCGCCCAGCTCCCAATGCAAATGCACACAGTTCTTCATGAGGCAACCGAGACAATGCATCCACGTTACAGTGTCTTACGCCCTTCTGATAGACTACCTGGAAGGAGTATTCCTGTAGTATTTCTAGGCAGCATGAGAGCTGTCAGGAAGGCTGGTCTACTCGCAGGGAGAACTGCAGGGCCGCATGGTCCGTGCAGACCACGAAGTCCCGACCATATAAGTAAGGCTTGTACTGCTGAATGAAGCAAACCATTGCCAGAAGTTCCCAGCGGGTAACACAATACCGCTGCTCAGTCGGCGACAGGACGCGACTACCATATGCAATGACCCTTTCAACCCCGCCCTTCATCTGAGACAGGACAGCCTCTATACCTAGGTCACTGGCCTCCATATCTAAGATAAAGGGCAGGGAGAAATCAGGATAAGCCAAGGGAGGTACGTTGGAGAGGCGATCGCGTAGCATAACAAACGCTGCCTCCTCCTCCCCCCATTTGAACTTCTGTTCTTTAGCAGTCAAAGCATGCAAAGGTTTTGCAACGGTCGCAACCCATGGAACAAACCATCGGTAATAGGATGCAAACCCGACAAAACTGTGCACTTCACCCACAGACTTGGGGGTCGGCCAATCTCGTATGCACGCTGTTTTGTCGGGGTCCATAACTATCCCGGAAGCATTCACAATGTCGCCCAAATATCGGACCGAGGTTTAATAAATTATATTTAGCAGGATTCAATTTCAGATTAGCTGAATGTACCCTGGATAACACCGCTCACAACCGTTGCAAATGCTCCTCGAACGTGTGACCACGTAGAAGGGAAATAATGAAATAATAAAAATAAAACATAATAAAATACAATTCTGAATGACGCTGTCTTTCTGACAGACCTGTTCTTCACCTGAGGACGGCTGCTTGCGTTGTGACCGAAACGTCGTGAGAATTGTATTTTATTATGTTTTATTTTTATTATTTTATTATTTCCCTTCTACGTGACTTTACCAAAAGAACCAAGAAGATGAATCCCTGCAGTCACGAAAGCTTTAAATCGAAACACAATAACATCGTCCAAATAAATGAGGCACGAGTCCAATTGTAATCCTGCTAGAACCAACTCCATAAGCCTCTGAAATGTGGCAGGCACCGAATGCAATCCCATGGGAAAACAATTTAATCGATACAGTCCGTGAGGCGTTCGAAATGCAATGTTAAGTTTAGATGACTCGTTCAGGAGTATTTGCCGACAATAAATCCAATGTAAAAAAAAAACGAGCACCTGATAACACATCCAGAGAATCGTCCATACGCTAAAGCGGATATGCATCTGCCACCAAGACCTTGTTTAGTTTCCTAAAATCAACGCAGAACCTTAGACTCTCATCCGATTTTTTTCACCAGCACTACAGGGGCTCCCCAAGGGCTGGTTGACAGTGAAATTATATCAGCCGCCAACATTTAATCCACCGCCTGTTGTACATGCTCCTTTTCTACAGGACTCATACGGTATGAGTTCGGGCGTATAGGAGCTGCGTCACCCGTATCAATATGGTGCTGCAGCAGCGAAGTACGTCCAATGTCAAACTTGCTCTTACTAAAAACGTCCGAAAATTGCAGTAGCAACGACCACAATTTGCCCCATTGCGCCTCAGACAAATCCGGATTTTAGTTACACAGTGTTTCAGCCCATTTCGCATTTAACTTGGCCCTTTCCTCCACCGCACCCACAATATCCACCGCCGCCGAGTCAACCGCCTCGCAACACGCAGCCATCGCGTGAGCCAATACAGTACCCACCTGGACCACAGCCGTCACATTTAACACGTGCAGAAATGGCTCCTGGCTCATCCGCAGGATCGTCTGTGTGCCCACCAGTGTAAGCCCACGGGTCGCTGTGTTGGACGGTGTAAGGAGGAATCTCGAGGTCGACCAAATGTAATCATTTGCGGTAACGCAAGGGGAACAACATTTGCATGCCTGGCAAAATCTCTACCAATTCCCTAACCAAGGCCTGGACGGTTATATTCGTATCTGACTTCCTACGAATGGCCCCTAGTCTCTTCCCATGCTAATTCCCCTGCCATTACCCACTGTACCCACTATGCCAATTAACCTGTCAATTACCCTTGTGGCCCCTAGTCTCTTCCTTTGCTAATTCCCCTGTCATTACCCCTTGTGACCGCTAGTCCCCTGTACTGTCTTTACACGTATTTGTCAGTTTTGTTCAAAAGAACGTTAAGGATGAAGGTATCCAGGGGGACAAATTAGAGGTGATACAGAGGATGTAATCATGCATTGATATGGAGGCATCAAGGTCAAAGTGGGCGGCCAGGTGGTATATTGGAACAAGAGGCTAGGCGGTCGATGATTACACAGGCGTCAAAGATGGGGAGGATGGTGGCTTGGACTATATAATTACTGGCCAGATTATCAATGTGCAGGACAAGACAACACCTAGATACTTAAAGTTATTGACCTGTTAAGTGGGAGCTCAACGACAGTGTCGAGGCAGGGAAATCTAGGTTTGAAATATCCAGAAAACAATGTGACTTTGGTCTTCACAGCATGGCATATGAATTGATAGAATCTATCGCATGTCCCTTTGCAGGATTCCATGGTCCAGACCAAGGCTCGCATCTCAGGCGAGTTCACCCGTATGAGGGCGACGCTGGATCAAGACGAGAGGGCAGCTCTGGATCGCGTGGACGTGAAGGGGCGCGAGCTGCTGTCCCGGATCGAGGAGAACATCGCTCATTACGAGCACGAGATCAGCGAGCTGCAGGCAGCAGCCGCGCGCCTGCGAACTCTGCAGGAGGAGAGGGACTCGCTCACGTTCCTGCAGGTAGAGTGCTTGCGGAACCACGTCGAGTGTCCCAGTTCACGTGTTCATTATGGACATTCCTCGACTTACCAACACAACTCGTTCATCAGCCCCATTCGTAAGTCAGAACACAACAATGTACTCTATTTTAATGCCGAAACAATCGGTGTTATGAAATGTCTTATGGCTCAACACAAAATGGAAGTACTGTTAAACTAATCAATAAGAATAAATATTGCACATTATCATGTTACACTGTCAAATAATTGCATAGTATATAACACGTAAGATAAAGTGATAGAAATTTGAAAAAAAAAATCGGTTTTATTTTCACTTACCTTGAGTCCTGATCCTGTCTTGCTTGTTGGAAGGGGCGCAATGAGTCACTACAATTGAACACACACACACACATGGGTCACGCGCAAACTCACACACAAGACAAATATACACTGACAGACACAACAAAGACACACACACGGGGCATGCGTGCACACGCACAGACGTGCACACACAGACACACTCCAGTGACAACAATGTGCCATAGAGCCTGAACAGACTGTTAAAGAGGAGCAACTATGAAGGCCGGTACGGCACACGAGGGAGTGAGTGGGGAGCACCACGACCGGCCACCATTGACCACTATTGACTCCCCAGTGGCGATGTTTCAACACCGAACCAGGTACTCATTTGAGGCTGAGTCAACGTAGGGGAGGCCCAGCGCCAATTCATATAATTGCCACTGGTGTTGGTTGTGAGGGTGAATAGAACTCGTGTTACCGGGTTGATAGTGCAGCACGCTAACCATTGCACTACCACTCCCCACACAATAACAATAACCGCCATTCGCCACTAAGTGGCTGTAACATCACCACAGCGCTTGTGCTAGGTTATGTCCACGTTGAGGCCACGTGAAGTGTTAAACATCTTCCGGCAGGAGGTCACGGGGCAAACCCAGGTGACACGGATGAACTAACTGCGATGATTGGCTGATGCACCACCTGTGCCCCCTACTGTGCCAACTTTCTGGGCATTAGCCACCCGGCACTCCGCTGGTTGTTGTGAGTGTCGGTTCTCTGCCCTCCATTGTTGTTGGAGGGTCACTGCCTCCAACTACCCAGTAGCATCCTTCATGAACCTCTTCCACAGAGGCCAATCTTAACACCGCTAGTACCAGTCATCAGCAAGTCCACTCAGCTCCACATCCTCTTGTACCACATCACTCCATCTCTTCTCTAGCTCGTGACGCACCCGTTTAGCCGCCCCTATCCGGCCAAACAAAAGCTGTTTAGGCATGCGGTCGCTGGGCATATGGTCTACTTGACCCAGCCTTGCCTGCCAGAGGAGCTCACCGATGGGACTTTGTCCAGATCTTTCAAGGATTTGTGAACTCCTCACACAATCCAGCTTGGTTAAACCCAGGATGGATCGTAGGCAGGCCAGCCTAAATGTTTCTAACCGGCGAAGATGTTCCATTAGGGGGTCCACGTTTCGCAAGTGTAGAGAAGGGAGGGCATGACTGTGGCCAAGAAGACCTGAAGCTTCGTGTGGAGCGACAGACCAGGTTGCTTCCACACAGCGTTACGCAACCGATGTAAAGATAATACCGCTCGACATGTTTGCCCGCGGGCGCACACACATGAACACACACTCGGAGGGTGCAGCTGACTCATTACATCTCGCGGAGGATCGCTCCGCTGAAAAAATAGTTCTGCGGTTTAGTTTGCCAGTGTGAGTTCGCATTTTAAGTCAATGTAAAATATATATATTTCAAGGAAGCTGTTTCGTAAGTGCCGGTGTTCGTAAATCGAGGACTGCCTGTGCATTTATAAATGTGCCACATGCGATGTATCACAAAGCACAGGATAACACAACTTGTACCTTCAACACAACCTATAGCCCATGCTATATTCTGACAAAAATGAAAATTATCGCCGAATTTCCAAAGAATAAATAAACGATTAACACACAAATCCCACGAGTTAATAAATGGTTGGTAATGTATGCAGATGTTTGCATTAAAAACCATAACAGCATGGTCCTGTAATTTACCACAGATTGAGGCTACTTGATGCTAAATTTTGATCATTCATATAACCAAATATAGACCAACATTTAGTAAAACTGAAAAGAGAAGCACCTTTAACATCAGTAAAGTTAGAGGCATTTGTTGTTTAGCACCGACTGCTGATGAGTCTCAGACATGTGAAACCAACCCAGAGATTGATCATTATTTTGAATGTTGGGTCATAATCACTGCGACTCGATGTCGAGTGCTATGGACGCCTCTTGCCCGTGACATCGGGTACCATGTGGTCACGGTTTTAGAGGCCACACTTTGCTGATGAGAACCATCGAGTCCGAACGAGTCCACGGCTTTGCCTTGTTTACAACCATCAACACTGGAATACGCGAATGGCTGAGCGCAGCCCAGCTCATCGCGTCTACCAATCACCGTGTGGTTAACGTGGCTGGAGGTGAACTGATTCGCACCCCCTGTGTCTGACTCCTGCAGGTTCACCTGAAGGAGACAAACCGGTATGGACTCATGAACTTGCACAGTTTCACACACTGGGTGACGCCTTGTGTGTGATGTGTGTGTGAGTGGATGATGCTGTGTGTGATGATGCTGTGATCGATTATACTGTATGTGATAATGCTGTGTAAGGCACTTTCTCTGTGATGGTGTGATGATGATACTGTGATGGTGCTGTGTGTGTTGGTGCTGTGTAAGACACGGGCTGTGTGAGTCACTGCTGGTTCTGGTCTCACAGGAGAGACGCTCAGAAGGAAACTCCACCTCCATCTCCCAAGGAAGAAGACATCGCCTCGATAAGGAACCAGCTGGCGTTCATGTGTGAGTTCCACGAACTCTCGTCACGTGTGCGTGTGTATTATTGCGCGTATAATTGTGATCGTACATGTTGCAGAGCGGTGGTGTGGTGGTTAGCATGCTACGCTATGAATCCGGCTACCCGAGTTCGATTCTCACTCACAGAAAACACCAGCGATGCATTATCTGAACCCGTCCTTGGCCTATCCCTAGATCGATGCAGCATCAAATGAGTACCTGGTGCGGTGTGCAGTAAACATAACCACTGGGGAGACAAAGGCGGACGGGCGTGGTGCTGGCCACCAACCCCCTCGTGTGCAGATACAGAATCGAAGACCTTGAGGATTCTCAGGATTCAGTGTTACAGCCTGAAGCTCTCAGAATCAAAGGCGACTTTAGGTTCTATTAGACAGCCAGACCAAGGCATAAGCTGAGTTGCCCGTCCAAATCACTGCACAGGCAACAACAAGTTAATTACAAAAGAACACAAATCAATAAATACCAATACGTTGATGGACAAAGACCCCCCATATAGCCTTTCCAAAGTGTTGGGGCAAGTGCTGTTAGCGAGCTCCTATGAAGGCCGGCACGGCACACGAGGGGTGGGTGGCCAGCACCATGCCCGACCGAATTTGTCTCCCAAGTAGCGATGTTTACACACCGCAGTATGTACTCATTTGAGGCTCAGTCGACCTAGGGGAGACCCAGGACCGAGTGCGATAATCGTCACTGGTGTTGGCCGTGAGCAAGACTCAAAATCGGGTCACTACGCTAAGCACTGTGCTACCACTCCCCACGATCATTTATCAATGTTCAAGTAAAGCGCATACACACAGAGTGGATATCACTACACTATCACACACACACGAGTGTACATCACTCCACTATAACACACGAGTGTACATCACTACACTATCACACATACGAGTGTACATCACTACACTATCACACACACACGATTGTACATCACAACACTATCACACACACACAGTGAACATCACTACACTATCACACACACAGTGTACATCACTACACTATCACACACACACACGAGTGTACATCACTACACTATCACACACACACACGAGTGTACATCAGTACACTATCACACACACACACATGAGTGTACATCACTACACTATCACACACACACATGAGTGTACATCACTACACTATCACACACACACACGAGTGTACATCACTACACTATCACACACACACACACGAGTGTACATCACTACACTATCACACACACACGAGTGTACATCACTACACTATCACACACACACACACGAGTGTACATCACTACACTATCACACACACGAGTGTACATCACTACACTATCACACACAAGAGTGTACATCACTACACTATCACACACAAGAGTGTACATTACTACACTATCACACACACGAGTGTACATCACTACACTATCACACGCACACGAGTGTACATCACTACACTATCACCCACACACACACACGAGTGTACATCACTACACCATCACACACACACGAGTGTACATCACTACACTATCACACACACACACGAGTGTACATCACTACACTATCACACACACACACGAGTGTACATCACTACACTATCATATACACACAGAGTGTACATCACTACACTATCACACACACACACACACACGAGTGTACATCACTACACTATCACACACACACACGAGTGTACATCACTACACTACCACACAAACACACGAGTGTACATCACTACACTATCACACACACACGAGTGTACATCACTACACTATCACACACACACACGAGTGTACATCACTACACTACCACACAAACACACGAGTGTACATCACTACACTATCACACACACACGAGTGTACATCACTACACCATCACACACACACACGAGTGTACATCACTACACTATCACACACACGAGTGTACATCACTACACCATCACACACACACGAGTGTACATCATTACACTATCACACACGAGTGTACATCACTACACTATCACACACACGAGTGTACATCACTACACTATCCTATACACACAGAGTGTACATCACTACACTATCACACACACACACACACGAGTGTACATCACTACACTATCACACACACACACGAGTGTACATCACTACACTACCACACAAACACACGAGTGTACATCACTACACTATCACACACACACACGAGTGTACATCACTACACTATCACACACACACACGAGTGTACATCACTACACTATCACACACACACACACGAGTGTACATCACTACACTATCACACACACACACGAGTGTACATCACTACACTATCACACCCATCTCGTGTGCTGTGCCGGCCTTCACAGGTGCTCACCAACACCACTTGCCCCTACAGTCTGTGAAAGGTGACACACGGGAGATGTTTGTGTTTGTTGTACAAAATATCTAATTATTATTTTATTATTACTTTAGCAATAGTAATGTATTATTATTTTATTTTATTATTATTGTTGTATTAGAATTTTTTTTTTATTACTATTATTTAATAGCATTTTATTATTATTTTATTAGTATTTTGGCGCTATTATAATTTTATTAGTATTTTATTATTATTTTATCATTATTTTATATTATTATAATTATTTTGCCTACGTGACTTTACCGAAAAAACTTAACAATTGCTCTTTGTTTGATCGTTTATTTAAAAATTTTAACAAATACATGTTGGAAGCAATTAATATATTTAAAGTTTTCAGCCTTGCATTAGGATATATAGAGCAGTTCACATTTTGATGGTATCACACATGTTTTACATCTATTACACAGTGAAATTTGAACTGAAGCTCGACTTTAAAAAATGTAGATGGCAGGGCAGACAAACGCACCGATGTACTGTACTTCTGTGCTCTCGCCAGCTGCGCCGCCTGACTTCGCCAACGCGCGGTGACCGGCGTGGTGAAGTATGGTCAAATATCCCCCGCGACCCCCACGGTGTAGGGAGGCCCTCATCCAGCAGGGGATTGACAAAGTGCCCGTTACATGTCATCACACCGATAGATAATCATTACAACGTTGTATAACAATGCTCATTATGAATTGCTCTATTGTAGTGTACGTGCGTGTTAGTGCACGAGTGCTGTTGTTATAGTGGTGCTGTTGTTAACAAGGCTACTGTGATTATCGTTACTGCAGACGGACGCTCACCGACTGTGGACCCAAACTCGGCCCACAACAACCTCCAGATTTCCTCGGACCTCAGGACGGTGACGCGGACCGCTGTCTCCCAGGTTCGCCCCGATCACCCACCCCGCTTTGATTGGTGGTCACAAGCCCTGTGCTCCGAGAGCTTCTCGTCGGGTCAGCACTACTGGGAGGTGGACGTGGGGGGTGTGACGGGGTACTGTGAGGTTGGAGTCGCGTACGGGACGATCGCACGGAAAGGGAGTGGTGACGAGTGCAGCCTGGGAAGGAACGACTCATCCTGGGTTTTACGTAAAAATAACAACAGCTGCTCAGTGATTCATGGTGGTGTCTGGACCTCAGTGCCGGTGAGGAATCCTCCCCGGAGAGTCGGGTGTCACCTGCACTGGGAGGCGGGGCTGCTGTCGTTGTACCGCGCCGACTCCATGGAGCTGCTGCACTCCGTCCACCACTCGTTTAGTCAACCGCTCTACCCCGCACTGCGTGTGGGTGGTGTTGTTGGTAGCTCAGTGAGGATTCTGGATCTGAGTCGTGCGTTCTGAGAGCACGGAGTGTGAGCAGCGCAGAGAAACGGGCACAACGCACAGACTCACGCACACAAAGACACAGATCCCCCGTGTAGCCTTCACAGGCTGTTGGGGCAAGTGCTGTCAGCGAGCACCTATGGGGCCGTCCATAAATGACGTCACGCACCTGGGGGGGGGGGAAATATTTGTGACGATGGGGGGGGGGGTGAGAAATGTGACGTCACGTCAAAATGAGTAACTTTAAATAAATATAGACAACACGTTCTACTTAATTATATAGACTTTTTAATACATGTTTTCTGCTACAACATCAGAGTGCAGCGCCACATTAAATATGCACTACAATGACAATAGCTTGAAGCGATTTTAAGTATTTTTTTGGGGGGGGGGCAGAGCTTGGTGACGTCATATTTGAGGGGGGTCTGACTTTTTGTGACGCCGTGTGACGAAGGGGGGGGGGGGCTCAAAAATCGCGTGACATCATTTATAAACGGCCCCTATGAAGGCCGGCACAGCACACTAGGGGGTGGGTGGCCAACACCACGCCCGGCCGCCTTTGTCTCCCCAGTGGTGATGTTTACACACCGTACCAGGAACTCTTTATTCAGGCTGATTCGACCTAGGGGAGGCCCATGACCGGTTCACCAACACCAGTGACGATTATCGGAATCGGTCCTGGGTCTCCCCTAGGTCGACTGAGCCTCAAATGAGTACCTGCTGCGACGTGCAAACATTGCCACTGGGGAGACAAAGGCGGGTCGGGCGTGGTGCTGGTCACCGACCCCCTCGTGTGCCACAGTGCCGGACTTCATAGGTGCTACTAGCAAACAGCACTTGCCCCTACAGTCGGTTAAGGCTACACGGGGGATAATTTTCTTTGAGTTAGTGGGTTGGTCTGTATACCTTTGTCTGTGTCTTTGTTATTGTGTCTGTGTGTGTGTCTTTGTTACTGTGTCTGTGTGTGTGTCTTTGTTACTGTGTCTGTGTGTGCGTCTTTGTTACTGTGTCTGTGTGTGTGTCTTTGTGCATATTTTTGTTTTGGTGCTGGCCACCCACCCCCTCGTGTGCAAGAGTGACAGCCTTCACAGGCTCCGCTACTTGCTATGAACAGCCCTTTCCCCAACAGTCTGTTAAGGCTCCATGGACACACACAGATAGACACACACACTCACACACATACACTCACAAATACACTCACAAACAGATACATACACACACAGATACAAAGACAAATATCCCCCATATAGCCTTAACAGACTGTACGGGCAAGTGCTGTTAGTGAGCACCTATAAAGGCCGGCACTTCACACGAGGGTGTGGGTGGCCACCATCACGCCTGGCCGCCTTTGTTTCCCAAGTGGCGAAATTTACACATTGTACCAGGTACTTATTTGAGGCTGAGACGATCTAGGGGAGGCCCATGACCGGTTTACAAACAACATTGATAGCGATTATATGAATCAGCGTTGGTTCTCCCCTAGGTCAACTCAGCCTCAAATTACTACCTGGTGTGATGAGTAAACATTACCCCTGGGGATACAAAGGTGGGTCTCTCCCAGGCTGGCCTTCATAGGTGAAACTCACTAACAGCACTTAACTCAACAATATTTTAAACCTATATAGGAGATCTTTGTCTTCGGGTAAGTGAGTTGATGTGTATGCCTTTGTGTGTCTTTGTTACTGTGTTTGTGTCTTTGTTACTGTGTCTGTACGTGTCTTTGTGTGTCTTTGTTATTGTGTTTGTGTCTTTGTTACTGTGTCTGTGCGTGTCTTTGTCTTTGTGTGTCTTTGTTATTGTGTTTGTGTCTTTGTTACTGTCTGTGCGTGTCTTTGTCTTTGTGTACTTCTGGGCATGGTGCTGCATACCCACTCCCTCGTGTGTCACAGTGCCGGTCTTCATAGTTGCTCCTCGCTACTAACAGCACTTGCCCCAACAGTCTGTTAAGGCGACATGAGGGATCTTTGTCTTTAGTGTATAGAGAGCCATGTGCGTAGTGTGGGGTGGAGCGGTGGTGCAGTGGTTAGCGCACTGGTGGGGGAAGGCGGGGGGAGCCAAGGTTCTCTCTGATGTCATCGTCCCTTGCACCGCGCGCCGCGTGGCGCTCAACGCCCAGAGGGCGGAGCTCCACCGCGGGCGTGCTGGGAACACGTGTCACGTGACGCTGCGGGGTGACGCGCGCCGTCCCCCTCGCGGTCACTCGCTCGTTGGGCGATAAACCCGGGGTGGGAATGGGATGGCATCACTAGGGGGGGACTACTCGTGGTGTGTGCTGAGCGTCGCTGGGCTAAAACATTTTTCTTATAACCTGGGGTCGAGTGACCCCCCCCCACCCAAACTAGTTTTATTTTACAGGGCATAGAGAGAGAAGCCATTTTAATACCTAGTAGTAGTAGGAGGTCTTTCGCCACCAATATTATTCGTAAAGGTTTGTTTTGATTAATATTTTAATTATCTGCTCTCAGACTTGGACCTGAAGCCACAATCTTCGAATCATGGGATAACGCTTCTGCTGACAACAATGGGAACTGTGTTTTGACTTTGAAGTGGGTTAAAGTTATTAAGCGCCTGATATATATCTAGAGTGAGGATCTACCTTACACTACAACACGACTAATATTGTCTCAACACGCATTAATAACACAAAGACACTGTGTGTTATTACAAGGATAGAGAGAACACAAACCCCAAAAAATAGCAGCCGTCAGGGTCCGAATCCAACACACGACCTCCTGCATACTAGGCGAGGGAGTTAACATCTCCTAGCCACCACGGCGCCCCTCCTTAAAGTAAGACACCAATATGGTGTGAACCCAACCTCGAGTCTCAGGCTGTTTAGCAATGCGTAGATGATTTGAGATGCATTTATTATATCGTACCAGTTGTGTAATTATGTGAATGCTAATCGCATTGTGCTCTGGACTGGGGGTGATATTTCTATTTGCTTCATTGCTAGCATGGGTTTGACTTGTTTTTTTTTTCATTTTTGTGACCCAGGTCACTCTTGTCAATGAGACTCATCATAATCTCCGGAGTTCTCACATCGTTAGATTCAAATTCAACTCGACTCAATCATCAGCATCAGCAGAAGTTTCATTAGCAGCAGAATTAGTAACAACAGCAGGAGCAACAGCACCAGTATCTCCATCATCATAATCAGCATCATGAGTAGTACCAACAGTATCAATAATAATAGAAGCATTATCAGTAGCAACGGAATCATCATCATCAGTAGCAGCAGCAGAAGCACCATCATTATCGTCACTCTTGCAACCGAGACTCCTGGTATCTTGAGTTCTTAACAGGTTAATCAAATCGCCTTTAACACGTAGGCTTTCGCGAAAAATATTATCAATAATAAAGGTTTCTTGGGTTAGATCGTGTAAATATACATGGACATGATTGTGATCTGGGTTACCCGTGAATTGGAATCACATTGTATTGTGGGTCAAGGGTCAATGTATTCTGGGTGAATAAAAACATACAATCTAAAAAAAAATTCAAGATTGTCATCCAGGCGGTGAATGTGTCTCTCAGAGCTGAGCCTGACTGCCTTGTGTTATATTAGCCAAGACTAAACCCGGCACGGTTTGTAAATCTACAGCTAACGCCTACACAGGTAAGTGCTGTCTGTAGCCTTGGGCCACATTCCATGGTGAGTCTCGTGGTATTTATAGCTGCACTCTTAATTGGTTTGCTTGTTCCTCGTCACCATGAGCTATGATAATTGGATCCTGACTGATGGATGATAATGAAGAGAATGATGATGATGATAATAATAATGACTACACTTGGTAATGATGACCACCACCCACTAACCTGCCCCCAACACTCTCCTACCCGACACCTGCCACTCCGAACCCACGACCCACCCAGCCATCTACTGAGACCCTCCCACTTGCCCACCCATTTACCTGTCCACCTCATGCATATTCAAGAAACCATTCCCGGCTGATCTCCCGCCCACCTGATCACCTGATCACCTGCAAACCCGCTTACTCACTCATCTACCCACACAAAGACAAAGATCCCCCCTATAGCCTGAACAGACTGTTGGACAAGTGCTGTTAGTGTGCCGGCATGGCACACTAGTGGGTGGTTGGCCAGCACCAAGCCCGGCCGCCTTTGTCTCCCAAGTGGCGATATTTATACTCCACACCAGGTACTAATTTGAGGCTGAGTCGACCTACGAGAGGCCATGACCGGTTTGGACAATGGTCACTGATTTTGGTGGCCGTGAGTGGGAATCGAACTTGGGTCTGCAGGTTCGTAGAACAGCGCACTAACCACTACAATACCGATCTCCACCCACACACACACCTGCTCAACCACCCACACGATCACCCTCCTATCCTCCCACCTGATCCCCCACTCATTTACACGTGAAGTTGGGAGATCAATTGTCAAATAATTAACAATATTAAGTTTAATATTTTTTAAGACAATTTAAACTATCATCCTAAAATAAATCCTGAACAAATAAATGGCAATGAAAGAGACGATATACTTTTTTTTTTAAACCTTCAATAAGAATGTTTTACAAGGTACTGTTTGGTGCAGAAACCCACAGAGCCTCACCATAGCCGACTAAATCAGTCCAAGGGACAAACCATCCCTGTTTGCCTGGCAGCGCCCCCACTCCCACCTCGGGAGCTGTGGGCGGAATCAGCTCCTCTTCATCTTCCGATGCCCTGGTACGAATTCTGCGACGTGTAGACATACTTGTCTATTGCTAGCTATGTAAAAATAGCGGTTTGGCCACTTCCGACACCAGTTGTAGTGAGTCCAACTGAGTCGCATATGTTTGCTTTGAGAGCAACACGTTTATTAACACTAAACGTATGTCTAGGGTGATGACCACCCGACTAACTACAGTAACACATTAACACCTATGCTCTACGCTATCCCTGTCCGGACCACGAGCTGGGTCCTAGACATCATGGTGCAGCCTCTTCAGTACTTTACGGGAATCTTCCAGCACTGCATCATGAAGAAGAACCCCGATCCCTTCCCGGGAGCCGCCTTATATCTGTCTGGGCTGGGGCCGGCTCCGCCTCTAGCCCCGCCCACATTCGATATCTCTCTTGCACTTACTCAAAGGCTCTTCAGAGCTCTACCCGGACCATGTGACCATCCGTTAGCCCCCTCCACCCGGGGGCCTCATCCTGTTACCTCCGGTCACGTGTCTACAGGATCAACCAGAGTGCCATCACCCAAAGTAACCCTGGCTGGCTGACACCCTCTCGCTCCCTGTGGTGGAAGCCCGCATCGCACGCTGCGCGTGGTGCCATTGCGCTAACAGCGCTCCGCCAGCCTCCACTAGGGCTGGTACTACACCCCCTCTCTGGGGTGCACACAATGACGATGCATCACACGCCGTGGCCTTATAGGCCCGGCACCATACAGTGACAATCCCAGTCACTACACATGTACGTCCAACCAACAGAACCACTGGTTTCTCCATGACTGGCACGACAAGGACGGTTACCGTTTGTTCACTTTACATAATCGATTTCCAATTCAGCCTTTCCAAGTACGGTGGTTGCAGCTGACTCATTATTGCTGAAGCCGAATACTAATGCATATGTATCTTCAATCCTTGCCTGCAGCGTAAGGCGGCAGTCACCCGGATCGTACATGCCCCGCTTTCTGGGTCAATCGTCGCTTCCAAATTAATACAGTTGACCAGGGCTGGTTTGATACATTTCATTAGCTTTAGTGCCGGTTCACTCACGGTGTTGACTTGCAACGTAACATTCGTAATGTCCACTCTGGTGTGTCCATTCGGAGCAGGCTGAGGAACTAACGTACCTCCCGCTTACAGATGCCACAGATGCGAGGGCTTAGGAGCTAATGGGCAGTCGGCAGAGATGTGCCCAGGTTGCTTGCAACTCTACAACACCGGCGCCCTGCTGATGATACAACGAGGAACTTGTGCAGGCGGCGCCCAGCTGCTGCTGCAGTGCTCGTGCTCCCAGTGATGGATGGTGTCGGTGCTCCTTTCTTTGGGTCTGACTTTCTCGTCCTTGGACAGTGCCTCTTCTTTGTGCTTGCTTCCGGTGTCCCAGTTCACCTTTGACAATACAATCGGCACGCCCCTTGAAGAGCTCTTAAAACTTTCAGTTTCAGTTTCATCTGTTTGGTATAGCCCTGTAAGCCATTCGGCTCTTAAATCGGGTGCAACTGCAACAAATAAAAAACAAAACAAAAAAACTGAAGGGGGGAGGGGGAGTCATTGAACCGGTCATCAGCATTGTAGTTTACACACCGCTCTCATGGGAGCTAGTCGCACCACAGACCAATCGCCAGTTGCTTTTTTAAAAATCTTGGAACTCCAAAATGTAGTTGCTTGCATAGTCTCACCTTTTCATGGAAGTAGTCCATCCCGATTTCCTGTTTCCCCAGCATTTAGGCCTTCATCCGCTCCCAACGCTTGGGAAGGCTCAATGTGCTAATTAAAGTTCGTTTGATGCGCTACACGAAATCCGAACATGACTCAATGCCATCTGCACGCGTCAAATATTAATTCAGTGCTGCTCCCTTTAGATACGATCGAGCCGACTGCAACACAAATAAGAGGTTTGTAACCTCGTGCTAAGAAATGTTGGCTTCCTTGTTCATCTCCGATGTTGTGAGTCCCCAGGATGTTGATGGTTAAAATATTTTACCTGGAAAGTCGCTCGATTGAACTTCTCATTCGCAAAGGTGTCCAAGGTGTCAAGTTACACATGCGTAAAAACATCAATAAAACGATTTACTATGGACTAGATTTTGTTATATTTTCCCAGCTAAGGCACACTGAGCAATGTAGCTCTTTTTCAGAAGCTATGTGGCCATCACAGCTCAACAAAGTGGCTTATCATCATGTGGAAATGTATAGTAGTAGCTTAATACTCTGAACGCGTGATGTTGATTCTAAATGTGGAGGGATAAAACGACCATGGTGAGAAAGAGAGACACGCAAACTCCTAATATGCAGCAGGCGTCGGGGTCGGGATCGAATCCACGACCTCCTGCAGACCAGGCGAGGGAGTTAATATCTAATCACTCCCAATAAAAAACGTTAAAATCTACATCTTACACGGTTTACGTTTATAAACAACGTGAAACACATTGATACAGAGCCAAGAACAGAGGCAAGGCATCGCACCCACGAGCATCAGAGGGCAGTCAAACGCACGAATGCGCAGTGCACAACGCCGGTTCACATGGTACGTTCTCTCGCTGTCACAAAATAACTCAACGCGTCCGTCAAATAACACTGCATGGACCTTAAAGGTAACATATATTGAACGACGTTTCAGGCAACGGATCTATTCATAGGACATAATTGAGAGTTAAAGCAGGACTGCGATTCTGAATGAGTGCGTGCGTGTTTGGGTTATTACCCTGATGATCGTTGTTTGAGTGAATATGTAGTGCCATTGTTACGCGCAACAGGTGTACTTACCTGCGTAGCAGTATTGTATGGGTCACGTACACTCACCTGTAGTGGCGCCCTTAGTCTATAGGGGGCGCAGAACAGCCAAGAGGGCTGTTGAGTGACAGGTGTACGACTCACGACTCCAACAACCGTTGACCAGGGGTGAAGGGGCCACAGCCCACTGAGGGAGGGGCTGGGGGGGCAACGGTCGGACCCAGACCCTCTCCAGAGAGATCCGGATAAATCGAGCTGAGGGTGGTTGGGAGAGAGGAGTATAAAAAGGGCAGCAGCTCTCCCAGGGTGAGTCAGTCTGCACTCACCTCAAAACCCGAAGACGTCTAGATAGCGCCCTGGGACTTCCGACCCCCGGCCCTTGTCAGGGCTAGGTCCGAACGGACAGTGGTGGCACCCATTACCCTGGCAAGGTCGGGTGAGTATAGCCTCCCCTAGGTCCCTTAACGGAGGAATTCCCGATAGCAGAGTATAGTGTGAGGGCACACTAAGTGTGAGGACGTATCCTCTCGGCTATTGGGTGGGAGAGGCCGTTACCTCTCCGTGTTAGGGACGCTCTGTGTCGTTAGAGTAAATTAACGGTGTTGCCTGCAAAGAGAAGTCTCTGCCTATTTTGTCAGCACTACAAATGTAAGGGTTTGGAACTGGTTCCCATGCACGCGTTTCTCTCTGTGTGCACGTGGCAGAGTTAAGCGGATCAACAGCGAATTAATAAATAAATAACAACGCCAGCTTCTGTAGCGCCGTAGCATGGCGAGCCGTTCTCAAATCACCAACATGTTTTGGCGACGCTACGTTTGGCAGTGACGCACAAACAACAACAACAAAACAATCTCAGCACATTCGGAGAGTCGCTCGACAACTTCTCCGGGCTTGCGACGTGCTGTGGAGAGGGGCCGTTGCTCGAAACGTCGCCTGTTGTATACAGTACTACCTTCTAAGCGAATCTAAGGCCAGTGTCATGAATAAACGTGAGTTTTCTCCAATGTTAAAAATACGTGTGAATTTGCACATATATATTTGTGTGCATTTCTGTTTCTCCATGTGTCTACAACAGTGTAACTCACACCACTGAGTAGCTATGCGAGTGTGTATTTATATTTATGAATGAGTTGTAAATGCGCCTGTATTTGTATCTAAATGAGAGTGTAACACACACCACTGAGTAGCTATGTGAGTGTGTTTATATTTACTATCTGGGGGGCCGTTACCCAGACTCAAGCAATGAGGTTTTCCATAACATGACACATCACACTATCTACTGTGTACAGCTTAGATATAGTACACGTGTGTGTAATGTTGTTACATGCCCTCACCATGTACTATAGCTGAGTTATAGACAGTGCATAGTGTGCTGTATAGTGTGATGAGTAATGTTGTTACATACTCTCACCATGTACTATAGCTGAGTTATAGACAGTGCCTAGTGTGCTGTATAGTGTGATGTGTAATGCTGTTACATACCCTCACCATGTACTATAGCTGAGTTATAAACAGTGCATAGTGTGATGTATAGTGTGATGTGTAACGTTGTTACATACCCATACCTTTCGATTTAAAGCTTTCGTGACTGCAGGGATTCATCTTCTTGGTTCTTTCGGTAAAGTCACGTAGAAGGGAAGTAATAAAACAATAAAAATAAAACATAATAAAATAATTCTCACGACGTTTCGGCTACAACGCAAGCAGCCGTCTGCTTGCGTTGTAGCCGAAACGTCGTGAGAATTGTTTGTAGCCGAAACGTCGTGAGAATTATTTTATTATGTTTTATTTTTATTGTTTTATTACTTCCCTTCTACGTGACTTTACCGAAAGAACCAAGAAGATGAATACCCATACCTGTCAACCCATACGGGTTTACCCGTATTCTTGTACAGGGAAATTGAGTAAATGAACATTTTGTTTGTCTATTTGTTTGTGTTTCTCCCTTGTGATGGGACTTTGTAGGAAGAACGCTGAGATTTATAAGGGACACGGGGTGACCGATCACGTCTGGATTGGTCCGTAACAAAGAAGGGCACTGATAAGGGGTTGACAGCTCTGCATACCCACACCATGTGCTAGATCTGAACTGTAAACGGTTAACGGCAATTTGAATCGACTGAATATGGTAAAGTTTTAGTCGTAAAATTGTGAAATAATGGAATAGAATCACCCCTGTAGTTGATAATGGTTTCTCTCTCCGTGGGTCATCGCGGACAAATTATTTTATTCAATTGTAATTCAACTTTAAAGCATGTTATAAACATGTTATTGTATTTAAACTTTTAAATACAGAAACACTTTTTTTCGTGTAAATATCCCCGATTGTTAATGTTGTTTTGGCCAATCAACAGGCGGGAAATAATGAGCGTTAGCGTGACACACGCTGGTGCTTGTTAAAGCCAACGGCGCGAATCTACAGGTACATCTAGACAGGTTTGTGTGATGCGGGGCTTGTTTTTACATTCCTTAAACATCTGAGCACATTCCATCGGGGTACCTCGTGAGGTTTGTAACCCCGTGTAAAGTAATTTTACATCCCTGTTTCTTGTCTGTCTGCGAGCCCTGATACAAATACTCACCACTCACTGTCTACACACGACAAACCAGGCGATATCCACAAACATTACTCACCATCTCATATGCACACACACACACTACTCACCACTCACCATATACACACACTACTCACCACTCACCATCCACACACACTACTCACCACTCACCATACACACACATTACTCACTACTCACCATACACACACACTACTCACCACTCACCACACACACTAATCACCACTCACCATACACACACACTACTCACCACTCACCATCCACACACACTACTCACCATCCACACACACTACTCACCATCCACACACACTACTCACCACTCACCATCCACACACACTACTCACCACTCACCATCCACACACACTACTCACCACTCACCATCCACACACATGACTCACCACTCAACATCCACACAAACTACTCACCACTCACCATCCACACACACTACTCACCACTCAACATCCACACACTACTCACCATCCACACACCACTCACCATCCACACACACTACTCACCACTCACCATCCACACACACTACTCACCACTCACCATCCACACACATGACTCACCACTCAACATCCACACAAACTACTCACCACTCACCATCCACACACACTACTCACCACTCACCATCCACACACACTACTCACCACTCACCATCCACACACATGACTCACCACTCAACATCCACACAAACTACTCACCACTCACCATCCACACACACTACTCACCACTCACCATCCACACACACTACTCACCACTCACCATCCACACACATGACTCACCACTCAACATCCACACAAACTACTCACCACTCACCATCCACACACACTACTCACCACTCAACATCCACACACTACTCACCATCCACACACCACTCACCATCCACACACACTACTCACCACTCACCATCCACACACACTACTCACCACTCACCATCCACACACACTACTCACCACACACACTACTCACCAGCCGCCATTAACCAGGGGGAACATCTCCCCCAGGAATAAACCCGTTTCGCAGATATTCTGATGGAGATAATGAGACCAAGAAAGAACTGCAAAGTGTAAAAACAAATCCTTGCAGAAAGAAGAGGCAATGATAGCAACGAGAAAAAATTAACCCGTAAAAACAAAATTTTTCACTATAAATCCTTTATATGCGTGGCATCGGAGCGGCTAGAGTCCTCTCGTCCTCTGGCTTGAGATGGCTGCCACCATTAAGCAATTGGTAATTAAATCTTTTAAAAAATTTCCCTAAACAGTGTAAAATATGGGAAAAAATTTTTCACGAAAATTAATTGTCACGCACAACGAGTCTGTGTGCAAAATGTCAGCTCGATTGGATCACGGGAAGTGGGTTAAAAACGACTGAAAGATTTGCACGGTCCTAAGCAAGCAAGCAAGTGAACTTAATATAAAGGATTTAAAAAATTAACCCGTAAAAACAAAGTTTTTCACTATAAATCCTTTATATGCGTGGTGGCTAGAGTCCTCTCGTCCTCTGGCTTGAGATGGCTGCCACCTATGGGTCAGATGATTGCCTGCTACCATTAATTAAATAAAAAAAATATTTTCCTAAAAAGTGTAAAGTTATGGAAAAAAATTTTCACGAAAATAAATTGTCACGCACAACGAGTCTGTGTGCAAAATGTGAGCTCGATTGGATCACGGGAAGTGGGTTAAAAAACGACCGAAAGATTTGCACGGTCCTAAGCAAGCAAGCAAGTGAACTTAATATAAAGGATTAAAAAAATTAACCCGTAAAAACAAAGTTTTTCACTATAAATCCTTTATATGCGTGGCGGCTAGAGTCCTCTCGTCCTCTGGCTTGAGATGGCTGCCACCTATGGGTCAGATGATTGCCTGCTACCATTAATTAAATATAAAAAATATTTTCCTAAAAAGTGTAAAGTTATGGAAAAAAAATTTCACGAAAATAAATTGTCACGCACAACGAGTCTGTGTGCAAAATGTCAGCTCGATTGGATCACGCTAAGTGGGTTAAAAAACGACCGAAAGATTGGCACGGTCGTAAGCACGCAAGCAAGCAAGCAAGTGAACTTAATATAAAGGATTAAAAAGGCAGCTCCAACTAACTCGCCTTCGCCTTAAATGGACTTGCTCCTTCCTACATCCATGACCTTCAGCCACGAATATTCCATCAAGATCGTCAAGATCCTCAGCTTGTGCATTGCTCACCGTTCCACCGTCTCCAGGCTACACACGTGGAGGTGAGTTGGCAATTATGGCACCTACACTCTGGAACTCGTTGCCCTTCGAGGTCAAGGGGACTTCCGAGACACTGCTCATCTTCACATCTCCACTGCTCATCTTCACATCTCCACTAAAGCCTTATCTGTTTAAAATGTCTTTCTCCCTTTAGTGATGTTCAAATCTCCTTCTCACTTCTTTCCTTGGGTGATGTTCACTATTTTCTGACTTACCATGCATAGCACCCCGAGAGCGATTGTTTAAGGGCGCATTGTAAATGTTAAGTATATTACCATTACTGAATGATTATGTAAAAAGTAGAAATGCATTATTTAATTATTAAAATGCTATTCTTGTATTATTAGCGTCAAAGTATTATAGCACGAGCATTAATTTATTATTTAATTATTATTTAGGTGTCAGTATTTCACAGTTATTAAATTTTAATAAGTTATAATACATACAAAATAGCTAAATCATTATTTTATTATTATCCATTTCCAGTTACATAATTAAATTATTATAATTATTATTATAACATTATACTACTTAAATTATTATTACTTGACGGTCACGCCAGTTGGTTCAGGGCACGGGGTCGGCAACCTGCAGCTCCGTAGCAGCGTGCGGCTCTTTGAGGGACGGCTGCTTCGTGAGACGTTGTTATTTATCAAGAACCACCACCACCGTCTCTCGTACTCACACCACGTTCTTATTTATCAAGGACCACCACCAGCACCGTCTCTCGTACTCACACCACGTTCTTATTTATCAAGGACCACCACCAGCACCGTCTCTCGTACTCACACCACGTTCTTATTTATCAAGGACCACCACCGTCTCGTACTCACACCACGTTTTTATTTATCAACGACCACCACCGTCTCTCGTACTCACACCACGTTTTTACTTATCAACGACCACCACTACCGTGTCTCGTACTCACACCACGTTGCATTGCGGCTCTTGAAATAATGAGTTGGTTGGATTCTATTTTACTTACCGAATTGTAAAAAATTAGAAAAA
Source organism: Lethenteron reissneri (assembly GCF_015708825.2). NCBI lineage: Eukaryota > Metazoa > Chordata > Hyperoartia > Petromyzontiformes > Petromyzontidae > Lethenteron > Lethenteron reissneri. The sequence goes on along the minus strand of NC_083843.1, from coordinate 9,241,045 downwards.
ATGTCTCTCCTTGTTGTTTTGGTTTTTGAACCCCCTGGTTTAAACCTTGAATACGAACTGACAGCGGTGTGGTTTGCTGGGCAAAACGCACAGCCTCACCCTAGCCATCATGTTTTTTTTATTATTGTTACACGGTTTTATTTAACTCACTCTTGTCGTATCCTCAAATCTTTAACTCAATTTTAACCCACTTTACATGTTATGTTTCGGCTTGGGTCTAATTGTCCACGCTCAACTGACGTTGGCTGTAAATCACCACGGTCCCTTACGTTGTGGCAAGCTTCGGGGTCACTTCCTGGAGTCGTCGAGTTCTGCCATTCCGAGTATGGTACAATTTCGATTTAAAGCTTTCGTGACTGCAGGGATTCATCTTCTTGGTTCTTTCGGTAAAGTCACGTAGAAGGGAAATAATAAAATATTAAAAATAAAACATAACAAAATAATTCTCACGACGTTTCGGCCACAACGCAAGCAGCCGAGGCGACAGCGTCAGACACTGTAATGTTTTATTTTTTTATTATTTTATTACTTCCCTTCTACGTGACTTTACCGAAAGAACCAAGAAGAGTATGGTACATTTCATTAAAGCGTGTTTTAAAAAAAAATATTTTTAAATATTACTTATTTTGTTTACGTGACAAATTTACACGGTGAGGTTTACAGTGAAAAAACACAGCCTCACCCAAGCCGGTGTAACCAGTTTATAGGACAAATCATCACTGTTTTCATGGTTACCGTGGGGTTTTTGTAAAAATATATCAATTGCGACTCTTTAACCTTGACACTGTGTGTGTGAATGTGACGCCACGTCTACACAGGTGAGTACGGGCTGCTGCGTGCAACATTCCAGGGCGCGTCTCGTGGTGTTTATAATTTAGCTGCAGGTGAAGTCAGCTCGTTTCCTTGTTCGTTGTAGCTGCTCTGTGATTTATTTTTCATCTCGCTGCGGTGGCTGGAAGATGTTAACTACCTCGCCCGGTGTACAGGAGGTCGTGGGATCGATCCCGGCCCTGACGCCTGTACGTGTACTTGGAGTTTGCATTCTCTCTGCCTGTGGTCGCGTACATTTTTCTCCCAATCCTCCGATGATTCCCTTCACACTTAGAAAAGTGCATTTAGAGTGTTTGGCTGCTATAAATGTCCACGTAACTAGCCACGTCTGTGAGCTATCAATTGTGTCCAGGTCGCTTCTGAAAAGAGCTATATACCTCAGTGGGCCTTACCTGGTAAAATAAAAGTAGGTTTTATAGAATCGTCCAAACTCGGCGATTCCAGGATGTAAAATCTTAACATTAACAATGGATGATGAATATATATTGTTTAGGTTATGAAGATTTAAATCCTCGATTTTTTTAGGCATAATAGTAAAATGGACGGTGAAAGTCGTACAAGCTTAAATGAACCACGATGTTTGTTTAGCCAGAGGCTGTTCGCTGTTGTAAAGCGTGAGGCCACTCACCTAGGGACCCAACCACTAAACCGCACGCCCTCCCAGCCACTCTTCCTCCAGCCCTCTCACCACCTGCTCGCCCACCCTTCACGCCATCCTCCTGCCCATCTGTCTGCCTCTCACCAAATAACCCCCCCCCCTCCCACTTAACCTCCACCACCCACTCACTCGCACCTTCGATTTGCACGAATGGCTACGTACGCTGCAAAATATGTATAACATACATACTCACACACTCACCCACACACCCACTCACCCATTCACTCACCCACAAACTAAACCACACACCTTCGATTAGCACGGTTGACTACGTACGGTGTCAAAGAAGTTCAGCATACATATAACCATCATCCACTCAGAATAAAACTGTGTCGTAAGAATAAAAAACCTACAAAATTATTGACAGATGAACAGAGGATGCATGAAGCCAGTAATAATATTAGTTGGTAAAGATTTAACACGATTACAGACTGTGAAGCTTTAACAAACAGACCTTGCAAGAAAAAAATGGATAAAGACACAGTTGGGAAAAAACAAGTTCACCTTTACATCATAATGTCTGTACAAGGTGCGGTTCCACTGTGGCAATGCACACAGCCTGACCCTATGTTCGACGCACGACGGTCAAACCACGACTCTACAATGCTCACAGCTGGACTTTGGACAAATGAATCGCAGAACCAAACTCTGTATGCGTTTGTGTTCATGCCTGGCGTTGATAATGGGGCTTAAGCCATCAACTCGTTTCACCGGAGAACCGCGTTTAATTACAGGCGACTGCTTGGAATCGAAAGCCTGCATCTCAGGATGTGTTATTTTTACGATTGTGATCATGTTCTTACAAAGTCCATTGTTGGCACTGGTTAAAGCCAAAGGCGCGAATCTACAGGTACATCTAGACAGGTTTGTGTGATGCGGGGCTTGTTTTTACATTCCTTAAACATCTGAGCACATTCCATGGGGGTGGCTCGTGAGGTTTGTAACCCCGTGTAACGTAATTACAAATCCTTGTTTCTTGTCTGTGAGCCTTGATACAAAAAATATTGACCACTCATCATCTACACACTACTCACCATCCACACACACTACTCACCACTCACCATCCACACACACTACTAACCAGCTGCCATCCACAAGGGAGAACATCTCCCCCAGGAATAAACCCCTTTCACAGATTTCAGAAGGAGAGAATGAGACCTGTGGGACAAACCATTATCGCTGTGTCCCTGGCTGCTGCTGGGTTTTGTTTGTTCAAAAATTACATCACTTGAGACCAGTCAAAGCTATGTTGAACTTCTTTCCCATCGTACGGAGCCAACTGTGCTAATCGGAAGTGCAGGGGAAGGACAACAAAATAAACACAAAAAGCAATTTTAGCTAACAGTGCGTGAGTGTAACGCCACGTCTACACAGGTGAGCGTGGCCGCCGCGTGGAACATTCCAGGGCGTTTCTCAAGTTATTCATAACTAAACAACAGGTGAAGTCAGTTCATTTCCTTGCTTGTCTCTGCTGTGTGAGCTGCTCACAGCGTTTCCTGAACAGAGTACACACCTCATCAATGGTAATCAACATCTCACGATATTATAAAGAAAAAATATTTTTGTTGAAATATATTCTCTGAGCCACAGTGAGAAACTATTTTGGGTGCATCCTCGGGTCATGGCGAGCACAGCTCCCGCTGAGAACGTGGACCGTGAGTTGACCTGCTCCATCTGCCTGGACACGTTTGTCTGCCCCTCCACGCTGACCTGCGGCCACTCGTTCTGCCTCCAGTGCCTGGAGGATGCCTGGAAGGAGACAAACTCCTACTGCTGCCCGCAGTGCCGCAAGACTTTCCCTCGACGACCCCAGCTGACCAGGAACGTGACGATCGGCAACCTCATAGAGCAGCTGCAAGTGACTGAGACCATGGCTGCTGCTGCTGGTGTTGTTTTCTGTGACCACTGCCCAAATGGCAAGACGCTTGCAGTGAAGACTTGCCTCAAGTGTGACACATCCTTCTGCATGGAACACCTCGCGCCTCACCTGGAGAAGAAGAAGTTTAATGATCACGTCCTAGTTTCACCAGTTGTGAACCTTGAAGAACGCAAGTGCAGGAGGCACAAAGAGGAGCTCAAGTTCTACTGCAAGCAAGACCTCAGCCTCGTGTGCAGGGACTGCACCATCGCAGGAGACCACACGGGTCATAAGTTTATCACACTGGAGGATGAGCATCAGACACGGAAGGTGAGGCCCGCGTGGGTTGAGTTGGAGTCACTCAGGAGCGAACAGTACCTGAGCCCATAAGAGTGCTACAACAACATTTCATTTAATCAAAACCATCAGGGTGGGATGATTCTCCACGCTCTTTTTTTCTTTCAAGCTGAATTCTTTGGACTCTTTTCTGATGGGCAGTTATAGAACGATCACTGTGGAGGCCTCCGTGTGGAGTGGGGCTGAGAGGGAGCCACATAGGAAGTTGAGTCTCCTCTGGTGGCTTCGTCTCTTACAGAATGGAGTTGGAGCAGAGACGCGAGCGGTGGAGGAGAAGAGGAGGGAGGCGGAGGCGTCCGTGGGACGGATGAAGGCCGCTCGCAAGGACGTGCAGGTACCACGCGTGGACTCTGTGACCCTGTGACCTCCACCCTGCGTGGAGTCTGACTCTCGTCCTGTGAGAACAACTCCGTAGATTCAAGTAAATTTTGTTAGTCTTGAGTCATTGTGTAATAACTGCAGGATATTGCTTTATTATGGCTATGGGGACTTGAAATATAAATGTTAAAAAAATGCAACGTTTAAAAAAAGAATCATGAAAAAAATCATAGATTGCAAAGCACTTCGCAGGTAAACTCGAATAACTTGCAATGATTGAGATAAAATGACGCAGTATGGAGCAATGACTGCATTGAATTAGACGCTAGAAATTAAACGAGTGAAAATGAAGATGAAGTGACAGTAAATTGGCTGTTAAATGCTAGCATAAACACAAGAGACACGACTTCAAGAGAGTGCTGGGAATGCTGGAAAAATTATGTTCTCACGACACGCACCCAACTCTCAAGCAAACATAACAGAGTCTAACTATTGTCATTGTAGTGTGTATTTAATGTGGCGCTGCACTCTGGTGTTGTAGGAGAAAACATTAAAAAGTATATTTAATAAAGTAGAACGTGTTTATTTAAAGTTGCGCATTTTGATGTGACGTCACATTTCTCACCCCCTCCCCCCTCGTCACACATCGTCATAAATATCTGACCCCCCCCCCCAGGTGCGTGATGTGATTAACTCTTAGTGCCGTACATTTTATTGCTAAGGATAATTACGTAATTGTCTCTAATTTTGATATGTCTCCAACGATTTAGCGATGAGCCTGTTTGTGTTTTCGCATGCAGAAGTATCCATTGTAATGCAGGGCATCAGGTCAGCTGGTGATATTCATAATTTACAAAAAAAACGTGGAGAATATAAGTAACAAATTCAGATTCCAAAGAACACAGGATGAGATGTTACTATCCTTTGTGCAAGCACTTCCAAGAGTTCATGAACAGTGAGCCTGGTGAAATTTGGGGAGCGCATCGTCAGTAGTGAACCTTTGGTTCCTAGGGTGTTTCGGCCTTTTATACTATACACCCTCCCCAAAGGCGGCCAGCGACAGGGTGATCAATCCTACGCTTGCGTCCCATTCCCAATTAGTCATAGGAGTTGCCTTGTTGTTGATAGCCAACATCCCATGGGACTATGCATGGCAGGGGTGTCCTTCTCCCTGAGTCAAGCATTGTTGACTGCATACCTCCCAGCCCTCTCACTTTGGGGCCCAGCTGGGGTCTTTCCTCTTCATCCAGAGCCACTGACTGCTGCCTTCTGCCGCCTCCGATACAGCTTTGATTGCCGAACGCTGGCTCTGGCCCTTAATTCCCAGGTCTCTAAGCAGTCTGGTTGTAGATGTTGCCACAAAACCTCTGCAGCCCACCTCCACTGGTCGGACTTCTGTGTTCCAGCCATGATGCCGTGCTTCGGCAGCTAGATCGGCATAGCGCAGATGTTTTCGCTCATAAGCCTCATCTACTATGTCCTCCCAGGGTACTGTGAGCTCAATGATGAAGACCTTCTTGAGCGAACTGGACCAGAGCACCATGTCAGGTCTTAGGGTGGTGGTTGCGATCTCCGGAGGAAACACAAGTTGCCGGCCAATGTCAGCTAGCATTTTCCAGTCGCGGGCCAAGCGCAGCTGGTCTCGCTCTATTGACAGATAAAACATCTCCATCATGTATCTGCCTTTGTATAAAAATCATAAGAAAAATGTATACATCCCATCAGCCCCACGACGTGGGAGTGCATCTTTCCAAAGTATTGAATGGGTACAAGCAAACTCTAGACCGATTTCCACACCCAGTGTCTCTGTATCAGAGTCAGGATTGCTTGAGGTAAGGCTGATGTACTGCCCTGTAATTATAGGCATGGACCCTTTTGTATTGATTTGAAGCTTTCGTGACTGCAGGAATCCATATTCTTTGGTTCTTTCGGTAAAGTCACATAGGTAGAAAACAAAATCACGACGTTTCGATTACAATACAAGCGGTCGTCCTCAGGCGAAAAAATCCAGTAGCAGAACTGATGAACCAGGAAGAAAATAACGATAGAGCTGTTACAACAAGGGGTTTTATGTTTGAGTTGATGGGGAGAGAGATTAGGGAGAGAGATTAGCATGTCAAAGTTAATGAGCTTGAGTCACCGCATATGGCCGTACATGCGCACAGTAGCAGTGTTAATGGGATGTTAATGGGAGATTAGGGATTAGGGAGATTAGCAAGTTAATGTAAAGTCTATGTGTAACACAAGCTACGGCGCTGGCCGCTGTGCTGTGAGAGGAAGGTGCATAAAAGGCCATGGTGGCTGTGCCAGTGAGACATACAGCCGATAAAACAGCAAGAGCCATCGATACATCGAGACTAAGGGTTCAAAGGCGGCCATGTTAGTGATACCCTAGCCCGTTAATGCAAAGGCATCCAACAGGGCAATGCAACTCAGAGAGTCGGAGGGTAACAGTCAAACGGCAGGACGTTATGACTTAACCTGGTTAAATACAAGCTGCGGCTCTGGCCACTGCGCTGTGAGAGAAAAGCGTGCACAGGGCCATGGTGGCCGTGTCAGTGAGACATACAGCCCATAGAAGAGCAAGAGCCATCGATACATCGAGGCTAAGGGAGCAAAGGCGGCCATGTTAGTGATACCCCAACCTACGTGACTTTACCAAAAGAACCAAAGAGTATGGATACCTGCAGTCACGAAAGCTTAAAATCAAGATTGAAACCCCAGCCAGTTAATGCCAAGGCATCCAAAAGGGCTATGCAACTCAGAGAGTCTGAGGGTTTGGCTGTTACCCTCCGACTCTTTATGCATCAAAAAACATTTCATCTGACTAAGATCTATATCATAGAGGGTCATTGTCTATAACACCTAGCAGTTCACCTGCATTAATTTAAGCGAGCCTGACTGCTGATGAGACACTGCATGCCAAAACCAGTCCAGAGTTTGCTTGCACTGAATGAATACAGTTATGCTATAATTATACAATCCCAAAAGGCCACCGGGCCAATAGATTGTGTACAAAATACTTGTATTATTCACGTGGAGAGACAGATCTATGAGGAAGGCGATGTGTGTGCTTATCTATTTTGTAAATAATTTACAGATCCTCACCAATACACTTCTGGACGAAGGTTTCCCCACATCGTGTTGATCATTGAGGCTAGTTGGCCATACTTAGTTGTGCTGGTCAGTGCGGTTTGCTGAAGGTAAAATCCAGAACTGGTTCACATCACACTCATCACGCAGCTCTCTAATAAATTTGGAGGGTGGGGAGGGAGCCCAGCCGAGGCTGAGAAGCAAGGACATTCCAGTAACGTGAGTAGGAGCAGCCTGGAAGGACGTGTCACCAAACCTAGTTTTAATAATAGATTTTATTTTTAGGAATAGAGATATACTTTTGAAGCTGCGACTGGGAATTTGCGGAGTTAGGAGGTGCTTACATATGTAACGACTCCAGGAAACACTGATCTTGTGATTATCTTTATTGAAGACACGTTCACTTGACAGGCGAAGACCCCGACTCCAACAGCAGCCTCGAGCCTCTCCTCTCGACCCCTTTAAAGCCCAGCATGGCCATCCCTTGACCCTTGGCCACGACCCTTCTCTAGAACCTTCTGAATGGCTCTCGGCCCCTGATCCGCACCTGCTCCCTTCTATCATTTGGCCACAGCCCCTATTCTCGATCCTTGTCGTAGACCCAGATCCTTCCCCTGTCTGTCACTTAACCTGTCATTATCCCTTGTGGTCCCTAGTCTCTTCCCATGCCAATTCCCCTGTCATTACCCCTTGTGACCGTTAGTCCCCTGTACTGTCTTTACACGTATTTGTCAGTTTTGTTCAAAAGAACGTTAAGGATGAAGGTATCCAGGGGGACAAATTAGAGGTGATACAGAGGATTTAATCATGCATTGATATGGAGGCATCAAGGTCAAAGCGGGCGGCCAGGTGGTATAATGGAACAAGAGGCTAGGCGGTCGATGATTACACAGGAGTCAAAGATGGGGAGGATGGTGGCTTGGACTATATAATTACTGGCCAGATTATCAATGTGAAGGACAAGATAACACCTAGATACTTAAAGTTATTGACCTGTTAAGCGGGAGCTCAACGACAATGTCAAGGCAGGGAAATCTAGGTTTGAAATATCCAGAAAACAATGTGACTTTGGATTTGAAGCTTTCGTGACTGCAAGGATTCATATTCTTCAGTTTTTTCGGTAAAGTCAAGTAGGTAAAAAGTAAAAATTAATAAAAGTAAAATAAAATAAAAATCAAGACGTTTCGGAGGCAACACAAGCTTCTGTCTTCAGGTGGAACCGTCACAGCCACGACAGCTGTATCAAGTAAATGAGAGATTACAAGAGCTACCATTCCGAAACGTCGTGATTTTTATTTTATTTTACTTTTATTAATTTAACATTTTTACCTACGTGACTTTACCGAAAAAACCTAAGAAAATGTGGCTTTGGTCTTCACAGCATGGTATATGAATTGATAGAATCTATCGCATGCCCCTTTGCAGGATTCCATGGTCCAGACCAAGGTTCGCATCTCAGGCGAGTTCACCCGTATGAGGGCGACGCTGGATGAAGACGAGAAGGCAGCTCTGGATCGCGTGGACGTGAAGGGGCATGAGCTGCTGTCCCAGATCAAGGAGAACATCGCTCATTACGAGCGTGAGATCAGCAACCTCCAGGCCGCAGCTACGCGCCTGCGCGCTCTGCAGGAGGAGAGGGACTCGCTCACGTTCCTGCAGGTAGAGCACTCAAGGAGCCAGGGCAAGTGCCCCAGTTCGCGTATATTCGTTGCGTTTTTTTAAACATGGCACATGCGATGTAACTCAACGCAAGGATAAAGCATCTTGCATTGCCAATACAATGTATAGCCCATGCATTCTGAAATTAAATGAGGAATCAAGTCCACTGACGTGAATTTGTATATTCTGATAAAAATAGAAATTACTGTTGAAATTCCAATTCATAAATAAACGATTAACACGCAAATCCCTCGAGTTAATCGGTTGGCAATGTATGCAGATGTTGGCATTTAAAATTGTAACCGCATGGTCCTGTAATGTGCAACAGATTGAGACTTCTTCACACTACATTTTAATTAGTAATGTAACCAAATGTAGACCAACCATCAGTCATGCTGAAAATAGAAGTGCTTTTAACTTAAGGAAATCCAGGGGGCTTTGTTTTTCAGCACTGACTGCTGATGAGTCCAATGCCTGCTTCAAAAAATGTTTATCCTGTTAAACTATCGACGTCTGTTTATGCGATTCTCTGGGTGTAATTCACCCTCACAGTGCGTACTTATTTTGAATGTTGGTTCCCAATCACTGCGAATCGACATCGAGTGCTACGGACGCCTCTTCCTGTGACATTGGGTACACAGTGGCAACGGTTTGAGAGGCCACACCTTGCTGTTGAGAACCATCGAGTCCAAACGAGTCGACGGCTTCATCTTGTTTACAACCAACAACACCGGACATATGCGAATCGCTGAGCACAGCCCAGCTCATCGCGTCTACCAATCACCGTGTGGTTAACATGGCTGGAGGTGAACTGACTCGTGCCCCCTTTGTCTGACTCCTGCAGGTTCACCTAAAGGAGACAAACCGGTATGGACTCATGAAGTCACACAAATTAACACATGGGGTGACGCCGTGTGTGGGACATGGGCTGCGTGATTATGATAATGTGTATAATGATGATGTGTGGTAGGATCCTGTGAGTGATGGTGTATATTGATGCTGTGTGATGATGTTGTGCGTGATGATGATGTGTGGTATGATGCTGTGTGAAATGATACTGTATTATGGGACCTTTTTGCCGGTATCATAGTGTAGTGACTGACTCAGAGACACTAAGAGTAGAAGTCGGCCTTAACAGTTCACACTTGGTAACTACGATTCCCAGTCAGGACAGCTAGTAGACTGCCTGACTGGCGACGCTGAGATGGTGAAGATGGAGACGAAGATGAAGACTCTAGCAGCAGGAGCACGACAGGATCCCACTCCACACGACAGCCCCGAGGTCCCCTCCTGGGGCCCCTCTTATACTGTCAGCGTGGCCTGGCTCTGCCCTGGCCACGCCCCTCTTCTGGAACCTACTAGCAGGTTCTCGATATGTCCCTTTAGTGACCCTTCCCCTACATCCATCTCTGATCTATCACGTGACCTGCTGTCAGTCAGGGCTGCTGTAAGCTGCATATCCCATTCCCTGTCAGCAGCCAGAGCTATGCTATGTGTCCGATTCTATGTCACTACAATAGTATGAAAAATAAGAATAGGTTTTACCCTTTCTGGCAATAAAACAGGTGTTAAGATGTTCAAACAGCAATAGCTACCTTTGGCAAGTACTCAAGCCTGCATTAAACCACGCGTACTTGTGATGAACCTGCAAACAAACATGCTCACTGTTCACCTTTGGCGTTCTCTGGTCTGACACTGGTGAGACTAGGCCATAAAGAAGGCTGTCTCTGTTCTAGGCCAATCATATTTAAAGGCATTGCATCACATATAATTATCAGAGAATGTTTGTTTGCTTGATCACCACAAGTACGTGTGGTTAATGCAGATTTGATTCCTTACAAAATATATCTATTTGGTCTTTGAACATCAGAGCACCTAGTTTATTGCCAGAATGGGCAAAACCTATTCTTATTTTTCATAAGATGATGCTGGGTAAGACAGGGCTGTGTGATGCTGTGAGTGATGATGCTGTGTGATTCTGTGTGATGCTGCTGTGAGATGATGCTGTGTGTGTTGGTGTTGTGTAAGACACGGGCTGTGTGAGTCACTGCTGGTTCTGGTCTCACAGGAGAGACACTCAGAAGGGATCTCCACCGTCATCTCCCAGTGAAAAAGACATCGCCTCTATCAGAGCCCTGCAGGGAGCTGTGATCAACCTGCTGGCATTCATGTGTGAGTTCCACGGAATCTTGCTATGTGTGCGTCTGTTATTGTGCATGTACTTTGGTTTGTACATGTATGTTGCGGAGCGGTAGTGTCGTGGTTAGTGCGCTGCGCTACGAACCTGGTGTCCCGAGTGTGAATCCCGCTCACTACACTATCACACACACACACACGAGTGTACATCACTACACTATCACCCACACGAGTGTACATCACGACACTATCACAGGCACACAAGTGTACATCACTACACTATCACACACACACACACACGAGTGTACATCACTAAACTATCACACACATACACGAGTGTACATCATTACACTATCACACACACACGAGTGTACATCACTACACTATCACACACACACGAGTGTACATCACTACACTATCACACACACACACGAGTGTACATCACTACACTATCACACACACACACGAGTGTACATCACTACACTATCACACACACACGAGTGTACATCACTACACTCTCTCACACACACACACACGAGTGTACATCACTACACTATCACACACACACACGAGTGTACATCACTACACTATCACAAACACACACACGAGTGTTCATCACTACACTATCACACACACACACGAGTGTACATCACTACACTATCACACACACACACGAGTGTAAATCACTACACAATCACACACACACGAGTGTACATCACTACACTCTCTCACACACACACACACGAGTGTACATCACTACACTATCACACACACACACGAGTGTACATCACTACACTATCACAAACACACACACGAGTGTTCATCACTACACTATCACACACACACGAGTGTAAATCACTACACAATCACACACACACGAGTGTAAATCACTACACAATCACACACACACGAGTGTACATCACTACACTCTCACACACACACATACACAAGTGTACATCATTACACTATCACACACACACGAGTGTACATCACTACACTATCACACACACGAGTGTACATCACTACACTATCACACACACACACGAGTGTACATCACTACACTTTCACACACACACACCAGTGTACATCACTACACTATCACACACACACACACACGAGTGTAAATCACTACACTATCACACACACACGAGTGTACATCACTGCACTCTCACACACACACACACGAGTGTACATCACTACACTATCACTCACACACGAGTGTACATCAACAACAACAACCGCCATTCGCCACTAAGTGGCGGTGACGTCACCACGACGCTTGTGCCAGGCCAAGTGCACCTTGAGGACACGTGAAGTGTCAAACGCCCGCTGGCAGGAGGTCACGGGGCAGACCCAGCAGGTGCCACGGGTCGACTGACCGAGATGACTGGCTGATGCACCACCTGTGCCACCTACTGTACCAACTTGCTGTGCTTTAGCCACCCGCCGCTCCACTCGTTGTTGTGAGCGTCGCTCCTCCGCCCTCCGTTGTTGTTGGAGGGCGACTGCCTCTAACTGCCCAGTAGCGTCCTTCACGAGCCTCCTCCACTGAGGCCGATCTTGACACCGCTGGTACCAGTCATCGGCAAGTCCACTCGGCTCCACGTCCTCCTGTACCACATCACTCCATCTCTTCTCTAGCCCGTGCCGTGCCCGTTTAGCCCCCTCGATCCGGCCGAACAAAAGCTGTTTAGGCATGCGGTAGCTGGGCATGCGGGCTACATGACCCAGCCAACGCAGCCTTGCCTGCCGGAGGAGCTCACCGATGGGACTTTGCCCAGATCTTTCAAGGATGTGTGAGCTCACACAATCCAGCCTGGTTAAACCCAGGATGGATCATAGGCAGGCCAGCCTAAATGTTTCCAACAGACGAAGATGCTCCATTAGGGGGGTCCACGTTTCGCAAGCGTAGAGAAGGGAGGGAATGACCATGGCCGAGAAGACCTGAAGCTTTGTGCGAAGCGACAGACCAGGTAGCTTCCACACAGCGTTACGCAACCGATGAAAAGATATTGCCGCTCGACTGATTCGGAGTGAGACCTCTGCTGATAAACTGGAGCCGGTCATAAGCACACTGCCCAGGTATGGGAAACTCTCCACTCTCTCCACAACTGCCCCATCACCGATTGGGAGTTGTGGGGGTGGAGTGTCCGATGGTACAAAATACTCAGGCAGGTGCTTAGTTTTGGTGGGGCTGATGGTAAGGCCCCACCTCTTAGTGGCATGCTCCAGTCTCAGCAGCAGCGTCTTCAACTCCTCTTCTGAATGAGCAGCTATTACCAAATCATCGGCATACATAACGTGGTTGACCAATAGGGAGCCATCCCTTGATCGCACCCGGGCGTTGATCAGCCTCCCATTATATCTGTACCAAATGGAAATTCCCCCGTTACAGCTATTGAAGGCTTCACGAACTACGCAGTCGAAATAGATGTTAAATAATGTGGGAGCCAGAGGACATCCCTGTCGCACCCCAAAGTGTACAGGGAAAGGCTCCGACTCCCGGCCACGTAGTTTTACCCGGGCCCGCTCACCATCATGAAGGTCCATAATGATCGTGAGCAGAGGGTCAGGGACTCCGAAAGCACGAAGAATAACCCCGAGCCCAGGCCTACTGATGGTATCATAGGCCTTGACCAGGTCAATAAAGCAGAGATGTAGGTCTTGTTGGAATTCCCTACACCTCTGCTGTAGCAGACGGACAGAAAATATGGCATCTGTACAGGACCGCCTTTTCCTGAAACCGCATTGGGGTTCCGCAAGCCTCTCCTCAGCGTGCCTAGCAAGGCGATGTTGAATAATCCTTGCCAGGACCTTTCCCGGCACACTGAGGAGTGAGATGCCCCTGTAGTTGTTACAGTCTGTGCGGTCCCCCTTCTTAAAGAGGGGGACCACCAGGGCATCCTTCCAATCCTGCGGTACCCGTCCAGCGGTCCAGACTGTTGTTATGATGTCATATAGGGCAGTCTGTGCACAAGCGCCACCCTCCCTCAGCATTTCGCTTGGGAGATCATCTCTGCCCGGTGCCTTTCCTGTTCTCAGACTCCGGATCGCCTTCAGTACTTCCTCAACAGATGGCACCTCAGCTAGCCACTCACAAGGGGTGACCTCCAATATTTGAGGCACCGCAGCCTCAGCAGGGTTATCCCCACTTTGTGCCATGATGTTTTCCTGGCTGAGAGATTTTCCCTCCCCCAGGACCTCACAGAAATGCTCAGCAAATCTGCAAACCTGTTCCTGGGGGTCGAAGATTGGATCACCGTTTTTTCCGCTAATGATAGTAATAGCTGTGGTGCTGCAGGTTACTTTTTTGATGGAGTTAAATAGTGATTTGTGATCGCGGGCCACTGAGGCAAATTCCATCTCCTCAGCAACCCGCGACCACCACCCATCCTTGCAGCGCCTTACGGCTCTCCGAACCTCCGAGCGAAGGCTGCAGTAAACCTCCTCATTCTCTGACGTGGGATGCTGTAGCCGATGAGAGTGGGCCTGTCGCTTTTTCTCAATTAACCTGAACACCTCCTCTGTCAGCCAGGGTTTCTGGGGAGGTCTGGAACGCGTACCCAAAGCAGCCATTGCAGCTGCATGAGTCACAGTCTTAAACCTCGCCCATTTACCCTCGACATCAGGTGGAGTGGGGGACGATGCCAACCCCAGCTGCAAGCGATGATGAAATTCTCGCTTGCAACTTTCATCAGCTAACTGAGACCAGGCCACTTTTGGTTGGAATGGGATCCTGGGTGTACACCCACCACCGGAGTGGAAGAATGGCAGGCGCATCTTACAGATGACTAGTCGATGGTCAGATGGCAGATCAGCTCCAAGGTAGGTCCTGGTGTCAAGGACATGGGCTCGCATCCGCTGGTCCGTCACTATGTAGTCCAGTAGATGTTCTTGCTTGGACCCGGCATGCATCCATGATGTTGTGTGGATGCGCCGATGCCGGAAGAGCGTGTTGGTAATTACAAGCCCATGGGCTGCACAAAAATCTAGCAGCCTCCTACCGTTGTTATTGAGCTGATCTGGCCCATGCCTTCCAATCACTCCAGACCAGGTGCCAGCATCATGACCAACTCGGGCATTGAAGTCACCCAACAAGATGACTCTGTCAAGAGTGGCCACTTTAGCCAGCACCTGTGACAGGAGATCATAGAAAGCGTCCGACTCATCGGCTTTGCCTGCATCCCTCCACGGATGTTCGTCTTCGGTGGGGGCATAAGTAACCACGACCACCACTCCTCGCCTCCGGTTGATGGGAAGGCGAGCCCAAAGTATCCTGGGGCTTACAGCTTCCCACACCTCACCGCCACGCTCCCACGCCCCCTTCATTCTTTTGTTCAGAAGAAGAGCCACACCCTGTTGTTTGGCAGTCTCCTGCCCCGAGTAGAGGACTGTCCACCCCTTATGGTGGCAGGAGCCAGAACCGGTCCACCGGACCTCCTGAATGCCGCAGAGATCCAGGTGGTACCGGTCCAGCTCCCGACAAAGGAGTGGCAGCCTCTCCTCCGCAGTGAGCGTTAGAACATTCCACGTGGCCATCCGCAATGGTTTTTTGTTGTTTCTGGAGGAGCCCCGAGGGTGGAGATTCAATCTCCTGGCTCCGCCAAATGGGGTTTGGCCAGGAGACGTCATAAAAGCCTGACCCCCCCGGGGCCTCCGGCACAAGCTTATTAGTTACAGGTTTATGTTTAATTCGTGGTTTCGTGGTAATTTATTGAAGGTGGAGGGGTTACCAGCCCCTCGCACCCGTCCAGAGCCCCCGTTTAGCCACTGTGGTGGTCACAGACGCCATGAGGGGAGAGGCCAATGGGCATTGTCCCTCCCCCCACAGCACTGCCCACGACGGCACCGCGAGGAGGTAGGAGGTTGTTTTGCCGGACCGAGAGTGTACATCACTACACTATCACACACACATATACACACGAGTGTACATCACTACACTATCACACACAGTGTACATCACTACACGATCACACACACGAGTGTACATCACTCCACAATCACACACACACACGAGTGTACATCACTACACTATGACACACACACGAGTGTACATTACTACACTATCACACACACACGAGTGTACATCACTACATCATCACAAACACAGTGTACATCACTACACTATCACACACATACACGAGTGTACATCATTACACTATCTCACACACACACACACACGAGTGTACATCACTACACTATCACACACACGAGTGTACATCACTACACTATCACACACACGAGTGTACATCACTACACTTTCTCACACACACACACACGAGTGTACATCACTACACTATCACAAACACACACGAGTGTACATCACTACACTATCACACACTCGAGTGAACATCACTACACTATCACACAGACACACACACGAGTGAACATCACTACACTATCACACAGACACACACACACGAGTGTACATCACTACACTATCACACAGACACACACACACGAGGATACATCACTACACTATTGTAATGTTCTTGAAGGAGACGGAGACTTCTTAGAGGCCACACGCTTTTTTTCACCAATACTTGCTATGCCTAACAGAAGGGGTATACGGTCCCCGTACCCGCTATCCTGAGGAGCTACAGACTCTGGACTTGCTGGCTATCTCCCCCGCTAGCCTAGCGTCCTCTGGCTGGGACCTAGGGGAGGCACACTGACCCGCCGCTGGCCCGGCAGGTCCCCAACCTCTGGTCTCTTGAGACCTTCGCCCTCACAAGGGCGGGAAGGCTGGGAGCCAGGTTCCTATCCAGGACCTATCTCCCCTGACCAATGGTTACACTGAGCCCCAGCCCTGACAAGGGCTGGAAGGCTTGGTCCAGGGTCCTAGCTGTCTTCAGCCGACTTGGGTCTTCGTGTAGCAGAACTTCCAAGAGTTCTCAGCGCTCCAGCTTTTATACCTGTTCGTGGCCGGGTTAACCAATCCCCGGCCACCTCTTGGACCCCTTCAATTGGTTCTTCCCAATCTGGCGTTTGGATCCTACCTCACCCCATTTGACCCTAACTGTTTGATTGAGCGGGAAAACCTTGTTTACCAATTGCTCTCTCACAGCTTGTGAACCGCGAGTAGTTATCACCACTACATCACCCCCCCCCCCCCTGTACAGCACTCAGCCGTCCCGGCTGCAACACAATTCACAACCCCAACAATAATACAAGGAACAGGAACTCGGAAGCGTGAAGAAAAAAACAATGCGTGAGCCTCAAAGCAACAGTAACAACAATAACAACAAACCAACAACAACAACAAACCACAATAATTTACCCCAACCCGCCTGTACATATGAACACTGTGGACACACCACACCAAGGACCTGGGTCAACTGCACGCCCACACCCCCCACCGAACGCCAGGGGCCCAGGGAGGGGGGGCGGTGTGTATGCGTCGGATCAGGTATCGAGAACCTGGGACACTTCGAGCGAGTCCGTGTGGCAGGTCCATCGGAAGAGTTCAGCGTTCCCTGCGGAGGGTCGGGAGGGGCTAGACGATGGGCGTCCGGCACGTCCCGAGAGGCCGGGGATTGAGCCCGTGAGCCGTCTTCCTGCAGGCCAGGCGGTCGGGCAGCTCCCCGATCTTTCGGTGAGGCCACCCTTGGTGGACTCACACCTGCAACATCCGAAGGAGCGGCGGGAGGGTGTGGAGCAACACCAGGATCACAAAAACCCTCCCCCGGCATGCCGGACACATCACGCGAATGGCCCCTGCGAGATGAAGATGTGTGAGTGCGCGATGCGACATAGGGTTTCAGGCGCGAAGGGTGAACGTACCACGAGCGCCGTCCGCATGCGACCCTAACACACTGGTCTCGAACGACCCGAACAATGTCCACCGGACCTCGCCAGGGTCTGAGCAATGTAGATGACGTTGACAGCGGTACCTGGGGACAGTGCAGCCATGCCTTATCCCCTACGGACCATTTGTATACTGAAACCCAGCGATCATACAGACGCTCATTCGCCCATTGGGGGGGTCAACATCCCTGCCGTACATTAAGTAAAAGGGCGAATAGCCCGTGGCCGCATGAGGTGCCAAACGATATGCGGCCAGAACCCCAGGTATACGCAGGTCCCAATCCAACTGTGCCTCATCCACCTGATGGCACAACATCGAAGCAATAGTACGGTGCAGACGCTCGACCATACCATCGGTCTGCGGGTGGTAGGGGGAAGTTCGCACCTTCTGTGTACCCAGAAGGTCACAGACCTCCCGCAGAAGGTTAGATGAGAAGTTTTTTCCCTGGTCGGTCAGCAGCCGTTCCGGGGCGCCCTTATCCAGGACATAGCCCTGGAGGAACGCCTCTGCAATGGCTGCCGCCGACTGGTTGTGGAGGGCCCAGGCCATAGGCCAACGGGTGAAATACTCAACCCCAACCAGTAGGTACTTATTACCCCGAGCGGTGACAGGAAAAGGACCCAGAATGTCTAAGTGCCACCAGCTCGTTGACCCGGGACACCCGAATCGACTGAAGGGATGGGCAGGCCTCCCTAGACGGGTGTTTCCGCCGCGCACACTGCGTACAACTATTTAACAGGTCGGCGACATCGCTTGCCATCCCCGGCCAAAAAAAATCCAATTGCAGCGTGGCGAGCGTTTTGTGAATGCCCAAATGCAGGATGCGTTCGTGCACCGCCCACACGGCCCTGCCCCGCAGAGCGGTGGGGACGACGATTTTATAACACCGCGAGCTGGCATCCCATGACATGAGGAGACCATCACGCAACACGACAGCTCCAATACCCTCCAGGAAATTTCCCGCACGTTCGGCCCGACGGCGTAACCTAAGGAGGGAAACGTCCTCCATCTGAAACCGTCCCAATTCATCTAGGGGCAGGTCGAGCAGCGAGTCGCGAGCGACCAACTCCTGCGAGTCAACAATGGGGACAGGCTCCCCGTCGACCACCTCTGACCCCGCCACAATCGGAGAAGCCGGTATAGCCCCCGTAGCTGACTTGCATCTCCCAGAGCCCATAAAGCACGCACAACCATCTCCCGGAGGAAGGCGCGACAGGCCATCAGCGTTTGAATGTCGCGTACCCTTCCGGTATGTTACCGTGAACTTGTAATCCTGTAGGACCTCGAGCCATCGTGAAAACTGGCCGAATGGCTGGTCTATTTTTAGCGCATACTGCAGTGCCGCATGATCAGAACGAACCATAAAATGCCTGCCGTACAGGTACGGACGATATTGTTGTATAAACACGACAATAGCGAGCAGTTCACGGTGAGTAACGCAATAACGTTGTTTCGCCGGAGACAGCACCCTGCTGCCGTAGGCAACGACGCGTTCGACCCCGTCCACGACCTGCGAGAGCACTGCGCCAATGCCGGTATTGCTGGCGTCAGTGTCCAGGATAAAGGGCAATGTGAAATCTGGGTAGCACAAGGGAGGGGCACTGACGAGGGCATCGCGAAGCGCCTTGAACGCCCCGTCCGCTGCATCCCCCAAATGGAACTTGGCCCCCTTAGCTGTTAAAGCATGAAGAGGTTTCGCAATCGTTACAAACCCCTCAACAAACCGGCGGTAATAGGACGCGAAGCCTATAAAGTTGCGGACTTCTCCTACAGACGTGGGTGTTGGCCACGTCCTTACACAATCAGTTTTTGCGGGGTCGGTGGCTATGCCCGTACGACTGACAATGTGCCCGAGGTACCGCACCGATTCCCGCAATAGGAAACACTTCTGAGGCTTGAAATTAAGGTTAGCGGTCCACATCCTAACAAACACAGCCCTCAATCTCTCCAAATGTTCCTCAAACGTGCGGCTGAAAATAATTATGTCGTCCAAATAGATGAGACATGAGTTCCACTGCAGCCCAGCGAGGACCAGCTCCATCAATCTCTGGAACGTCGCCGGAGCTGAGTGCAATCCCATGGGTAACCGATTAAATTGATAAAGGCCTCGTGGTGTACGAAACGCGGTCTTCGGTTTAGATGCCTCATCCAAAGGCAGTTGCCAAAATCCAGATAAAAGGTCCAAGGTAGAAAAGTTCCACGCCCCCGCCAAGGCATCGAGTGACTCGTCCATGCGAGGAAGCGGATACGTGTCCGCCAACGAAACTTTGTTAAGTTTTCGAAAATCCACACAATATCAAACTGCCATCATGCTTCTTCACGAGCACAATCGGTGTTGGAGGGATCCACAATGTCCGCGGCAAGCATGTCGTTCACTGCCAACCGGACATGTTCTTTCTCTGCCGGGCTTAACCGAAACGGATTTTGCCAAATGGGAGCGGACTCTCCCTTATCAATGTGGTGTTTCAATAGATTAGTGCACCCGACATCGAATTTGTGCTTACTAAAAACATTGGGGAATTCACGGAGTAACGTACGCAATTTCAATCACTGGGACTCGGAAAGATTTTCAGCCCCTGAACAGAGAGAATCCATCCAACCCTCATCGGTATCAGACTGCGCCTCAGACCCTGACGTATCATCTACCTGAGCCACGACGGAGTCCGTGTGGAGTGGCAACGGTGCATGGGCAATCACAGCCCCCTGGTGCACAACCTTTGTCCGCAACCCTGCATTCAACACCTGAATGAAGGGTTGTCCCTCAGCAGGCACAAGTGTTTGTGCTCCCACTAGCTCCAACCCCCCTACGGCCGTATTGGAAGGAGCCAGCAAAATACCCGACATTGTTTCTAACCCGAGCGGTTTCCGTAACCGAAGCGGAACTAACATTTGCGCGCCCGGCGGAATTCGTACAGTTTGGGACGCCATAGCCGGAACAGTCGCGCAAGCCGTGCGTAGCCCGGTGGCCGAAGGCAGGAACGCCATCTGGCGGCCCGAAGGGAGCTCAATGCAGCCTTTTTCGATTAATATTTTAATGGACATTTTGCCGAGGAAGTCCATGCCCATCAAACAGGGAACGGCAAGGGTCTCAGAAACCAAAATGGGACCCGTTACTTTAATATCGCCAATACAAATTTGTGCCGTTATTTGCCCAATAATTCCCAAGGAACCCCCATTCGCTGCAAAGCAAGGGATGGAAACTGGTGCTAGCGCCTGACATTTCTGGGGCAGCACATTGTATATGAGGTCCGAAATTATAGTAGCTGAAGCGCCCGTATCAACCAACAATCGAAAATCAACCCCCTCAATGGCGCCGATAATAACCGAAGAGCCCGTAGCCGCAGCGACAACCCTGTGGGCCAACTCCGACCACTGAACTGGTCGGAGTGGCTGCCAAACGTCAACCCCATCCTGGCTCTGACCACTCAACCCAACGTGACAGAGTGGTGTATGGAAACGCAGTGTATGAGATGAGGGCAGGTACCCGATGCGTGAGGTGTCGCGACATGCCTGCGGTTCTTGTGGAGCGGCAGGCGAGCGGTTGGACGATGGCGGGCGACCCGGAGCACGGCGTCGAGGAGCTGGGCAGCCCGATGCCAGGTGACCCTGCTGGCCGCAATTGTAGCATGTGACACGGCCCCATGCCCGCGGGGAGTCGTGTCTTCGCCGGGGCTCCCTCTGGCGAGGCCGGTCGGCCGCTCTCCAGCTTGCGGCGTGCTGCGATGCGAAGGCCTGGTTATCCAGGACCTCGTCTTCCCGCGCAGCCGCACGCATAGCACACGCCGCCACCTGCCCGACTCGCTGGAGAAGCAGCTCTGTATGTAGATACTGGGAAGCGCCCAGTGAGGAGAGATTCGCCTCGTCCTTGACGTGAACGGCGATCTGTAACTCCCGAGCCAGCAGCAACATCTTCTCCAGCACAATGGAGTCAAGGCCCACGTCGTCCATTCGAGGGCAGGCAGCTTGAGCCAGCGCCATCAGCGCACTCTGGTAGGTGAGGGGTGTCTCGTCGGCCTCCCTCCTCCGACTCGCGAAGCGATGCCTGGTTTCTGATGGAGGCCTGTACACCAAGGCCATCCGATCGAGGGCATCTTGTAGCGTGGAGCGAGCCTTCCGTGGGATGAGGAGGAACATGGCCAGAGCGACGTCGTCCAGTGCGGAAGGCAAGGCTCGGAGAGCGATGTCCGCAGTCCACCCTGCCGTCTCCGCATTTGCCACAAATCGTCGGGCAAACACTGCCCAGTCTCCACCTTTAGCCGTGAAGACTTGTAGAGACGGCAAGCGCTGTTGCAGTCCAGGAACGTAGTCTTCCCCCGAGGCGAGCTGTGGCCCGAGCGTGGCGTTTGTAGCGCCGTCAGATGATAAAATGTCCTGCAGCAGCGGCGGCCCCATCTCTGCAGACGCGACAGCCTCGCATAGGAGGCCTCCAGGACCGGAAGTGACGCATGACCCCTGGTCCACGTGACTTCCGGGGCAGCTGACGTCATTTCCTGCGGAAGTGTCGAAACCCTCGGTGGAAGTGACGTCGCTCACGGCTGCAGCACTTCCGGCGGCAGTGACGTATCCCCGGCTGGAGATGACGTCAACACCCTGCGCGGGAATCCCGTGTGTTTCGGCAGACCCGGCCCCCAGTCTCTGGCCTGGTCCTCCCCTCGCAGCCCCCGCTACCCCAGCGTGAGCTCGTCGAGGATGGAGGCAGCGGCATGCAGGAGATTGGCCAGCCGAGCGTGGGCCGACTGGATCGCCCATCCCGGCGATGGCGACTCCCTGATGGGCCCGGAGAATGCGAGCCCGCCGCTGCGGACCCGTCCCCCGGAAATGGCGCTCCCGCCTCTGGATCAGCGTCGGCATCGACCTCCTTGTCCGAGGCCCTGGTGAGCGCCTTCTGTCTGGTCTCCATGTAGGCGAAGTTCTTGGCCACTCTGACACCAGTTGTAATGTTCTTGATGGAGACGGAGACTTCTTCGAGGCCACGCGCTTTTATTCACCAATACTTGCTATACCTAACACAAGGAGTATACGGTCCCCGTACCCGCTATCCTGAGGAGCTACAGACTCTGGATTTGCCGACTATCTCCCCCGCTAGCCTAGCATCCTCCAGCTGGGACCTAGGGGAGGCACACTGACCCGCCGCTGGCCTGGCGGGTCACCGACCTCTGATCTTTCGAGACCTTCGCCCTCACAAGGGCGGGAAGGCTGGGAGCCAGGGTCCTATCCAGGACCTATCTCCTCTGACCACTGGTTACACTGAGCCCCAGCCCTGATAAGGGCTGGAAGGCTTGGTCCAGGGTCCTTGCTGTCTTCAGCCAGCTTGGGTCTTCGTGTAGCAGAACTTCCAAGAGCTCTCAGCGCTCCAGCTTTTATACCTGTTCGTGGCCGGGTTAACCAATCCCCGGCCACGTTGAGCGCGTACACGGGCGTACGCCCGTGTACGCGCTCAACGAGTGTTTACACGGGCGTGTTTGCATCCGCTACGTACGGGGAAGTGCTTGCTGACAGCGTGGAGCTTGGACAACAACACCTCGACTTGCTGCTCAGGGCAGCAGAGCCGCTGATTGGAGTCCACCCGAATCCGGGCCCCTTCATCAGCACCATCGTTGCAGCTCGGGCTGATATAATAGGGCTACGACATGCACCATCTCTTCATCATCTGCACCTGCAACCCGCGCTCCTGAGGACGCTCTCTGTCCTTGGGCTTCTCCGAG
Organism: Lethenteron reissneri; assembly: GCF_015708825.2. Classification (NCBI taxonomy): domain Eukaryota; kingdom Metazoa; phylum Chordata; class Hyperoartia; order Petromyzontiformes; family Petromyzontidae; genus Lethenteron; species Lethenteron reissneri. The sequence continues at coordinate 9,217,622 of NC_083843.1, read as the reverse complement.
GCCAACGTCGGAGACTGCATCGGCACCGTGGTTGCAGAGGTGGTAGGGGCCGCCGTTCACAGGTCGTAATCGAACCAGCCAACTCCTCCATTCCCTCGATGCCTCACCTGCACGGATCTTCACATCTACTTTCACACATTTGCCTCGGCCTACTCAACGCACGCTCCATCACCAATAAATCAGCCCTGATTCACGACACCATCTCGGACCACCACATCGACCTTTTGCTCATCACTGAGACCTGGTGCAGGCAAGACTCCCCGCCAGCCATCTCTCTGGAAGTTGCGCCCCCAGGATACAAGGTTTTACATAAACCTTGCGCAACTAACCAGCGGGTTGGTGGCTTAGCGGTTGTTTACAATGCTCACTTGAAAATTAAAGAGCTCTATCTACCAATGGCTCAGGCCACATTCGAGGTCCAGTCCATATCCCCTACTACTAACGAGTGCTTTTCCATTATTTCCATCTATCGCCCTCCAGATGGCAGCATCAACACCTTCTTAAATGAGCTTTCGGAATTCCTATATCTGATTCCTAACCCATCTCACAGGCTCGTGCTTACAGGTGACTTTAATTGCCCCGGCAATACCCCAGCCTCCATCGATAGTCACCTTGAGTCAACTTTGGCCTGCCATAACCTGGTCATCACAAACTCAGGCCCCACCAGAGCTTCGTCAACAAACGTTGAGAGCATGCTCAACCTGGTTCTGGAACCTAACCAGCACCGACGCATCACTGCACTGGGAGTTTTCCAAACTGGTTACTCCGACCACCGCCTCATACTTTCTTCCCTCCAATTTCCGAAGCCAATCACCATCAAATTCACCCGCAACTTGCGTAATTTTAAGGGTATCGAATTTTCTGCTTTTCGTCACCTCCTTGCAAACTTGCTTTCAATGTTATCCCCATCATCGGATCCAACCGTCTGCGCTCTCCAACTAGAAGCTGACATGAGGGCGGCGCTGGACAAACTAGCTCCATAAAAATCACGAACCGCTAGGCAGTCTTCTCACGACACTCACTGGCTCTCAAGAGATGCCATCATTGCTAAGCGAACCAGGAGGCGCCTTGAACGTATCGCATCCCGCAGTGGTCTACCTGCTGATCGACTTGCTTACAGAGTCGCCTGCAGGAAAACTAACAAACTAATCCTTGTCTCACGTTCCTCCCACATTGAGGAACGCATCAAAAAAGCAACCAGAAAACCGCGCATTCTATGGAAAACAATCAAAGATCTTTTCCATCCTGGTAGCACTATGGTCCCTCATCTTAGCGATCCCCTTGCCTCACTGAAACTTGCCACCTCTTTTCATACTTACTTCAACAACAAGCTAATCGCCGTTGCAAACTCGTGCACGTCTACTGACACATTGCACCATTGTACCCCGCTCATGGTACCTAAAATTGTAAGCACTAACCCAGACACTTTTCTAATTATGCTAAAGCCGGTGTCTACAAAAGACGTTTTCTCTTTAATTGAATCACTTCATTTGAAGTCATCTCCACTCGACGTGCTCCCAGATTCCTTGTTCAAGCAATGTGCTCCGGAACTCGCCATCATGATCAGGAACATCGCAAATGCCTCCTTCTCTTCGGGGTGTTTTCCGTCCAACCTCAAATCTGGCCTGGTTTCTCCCTTGTTAAAGAAACCAAGTCTAGATCCGGATGACCCATCTAGTTATCGTCCCATCACTAACCTCTCGAACCTCTCTAAACTCCTTGAACAACTAGCCCTCGCCCAGCTAAAACCACACGTCACCTCCTCCGCAAACTACTGCTGCTTCCAGTCAGCTTACCGTCAAAACTATTCCACAGAAACAGCACTCACTAGAGTGCTCGATGACATTTAAACGATCATTGATTCCGGTTCAACTGTTGCACTTGTAAGTCTGGACATTTCGTCAGCCTTCGACACCATCAACCATTCGCTCCTTACTTCCCTCCTGAAATCCGACTTCGGTATATGCGGCTCAGCACTCAAGCGGATAGTTTCGTACCTTTCTGACCGGCAATCTTCAGTCAGGGTGGGCATGTCCACATCGCCTGAAACAACAGCATTATGCGGGGTTCCCCAGGGCTCTGTTCTAGGTCCCCTGGCTCTTCACAGCCTACACTTCCCCGATCGGCCGGCTCATTGCAAGCTTCGGTGTTAAGCATCACTCATACGCGGATGACACGATTCTATTCACCGCCATCGATTCTAGCAATGCATCTGGATTCGAGAGGCTCTCGGAATGTACCACCGCCGTGCAACAATGGTTCACTGCACACAACCTAGCCCTTAATCCGAAAAAGTCAGTGGCCATCATGTTAGGTACCAAGCAACGTCTCAATTCAGCAGCACTCCCCACACACATACACATCTTCGGTCACAGCATCAAGTTCACCGACCACTTCAGCTACCTCGGTGTCATCCTAGATTCAACTTTATCCTTCGACCGTCAAACCAACCATATCATCAGCTCATGTAACTTTCACCTGAAGGCTCTTAGACACATACGTCCTCTCATCTCTACTGAAATTGCCAACACTTTGGCATGTTGCATAGTTGAGTCTCGCCTTGACTATTGTAACTCCGTCCTAGTCCGGACCTCCGCTGGCAACCTAAAGAAACTTCAAAGACTACAAAATAACCTAGCACGCGTCGTCATTGCCCACACTCATCCCCGTCTCGACTCATTAGCTTGTCTCCGTGCTCTCAACTGGCTCCCCATCGCCAGTAGGGTCATCTACAAGACCGCCTGCCTCTGCCACAATGCCTTCATATCCGCCTGCCTGCCGTACCTTTCTTCATTATTGACAACTTGCAGCTCAGCACACGGCAGATGCCTGCGCAACGAGACTCACGACCTCCTCTTGATACCAAGATCCAGGATGGTCATGTCTATGCGCCGCTTCTCGGTGGCAGCCCCAACAGTCTGGAACGATATCCCTCTGCACATTCGCAGCATCACCTCAATCGCCTCCTTCAAGAGACACTTAAAAACTCACCTCTACAATCATGCTTTTGAGCGACTCTGAGCTTGGCTCTGCGCCTCTGAGTTGCGTCTGCAAATTTGCGCGCGTTACGAATTGAACTATTATTATTATAATTGGTTCTTCCCAATCTGGCGTTTGGATCCTACCTCACCCCATTTGACCCTAAATGTTTGATTGAGCGGGAAAACCTTGTTTACCAACTGCTCTCTCACAGCTTGCGAACCGCGAGTAGTTATCACCATTACACTATCACACACACACGAGTGGACATCACTACACTATCACACACACACACGAGTGTACATCACTGCACTATCACACACACACACACATGAGTGTACATCACTACACTATCACACACACACACGAGTGTAAATCACTACACTATCACACACACGAGTTTACATCACTCCACAATCACACACACACGAGTGTACATCACTACACTATGACACACACACGAGTGTACATGACTCCACAATCACACACACGAGTGTACATCACTACACTATGACACACACACGAGTGTATATCACTACACTATCACACACACAGTGTACATCACTACACTACCACACACACGAGTTTACATCACTACACTATCACACACACACAGGAGTGTACATCACTACACTATCACACACACACACGAGTGTACATCACTACACTATCACACACACAGTGTACATCACTACACTACCACACACATACGAGATTACATCACTACACTATCACACACACACACGAGTGTACATCACTACACTATCACACACAGTGTACATTACTACACTACCACACACACACGAGTTTACATCACTACACTATCACACACACACACGAGTGTACATCACTACACTATCACACACACAGTGTACATCACTACACTACCACACACACACGAGTGTACATCACTACACTATCACACACACACGAGTGTACATCACTACACTATCACACACACACACGAGTGTACATCACTACACTATCACACACACACGAGTGTACATCACTACACTATCACACACACACGAGTGTACATCACTACACTATCACAGACACGAGTGTACATCACTACACTATCACACACACACACGAGTGTACATCACTACACTATCACAGACACGAGTGTACATCACTACACTATCACACACACACACGAGTGTACATCACTACATTATCACACCCACCTCGTGTGCCGTGCCGGCCTTCACAGGTGCTCACCAACACCACTTGCCCCTACAGCCTGTGAAAGGTGACACACGGGAGATGTTTGTGTTTGTTGTACACACACATAGACGCTACGGCGGTGTTGATATCCACGCTGCTGCGATCCACTGCCTCCCACGGGCACTACCACACAGTAGGGCTGAACGAATAATCGATTTCAAATTGAAGTCGCAATTTGAGACAATACGATTAGCAAATCGCAAAGGCTGCTATTTTTTGCGATTTGAAAAGTCATTACTTTGTTATTGGAATTGTTTATATTTTTTATTATAACTTTATTTATTTAACTTGACAATTGTTCTATATTTAACTGTTCTTTTTCAATAATTATTTTTTTAATAAATACATGTTCGAAGCAATTCATATATTTTAAGTTCTCATCCTTGCATTAGAATATACAGAGCAGTTCATATTTTGATATCATGCTCCATCACATGTTTTAAATTTATTACACAGTGACTATTGAATTGAAGCTCGACTTAAAAAAATGTAATCGCAAATCAAATCGCAATTCGAGATTCTCCCCAAATCTTGCAGCCCCAGCACACAGAGCGCCCCACCTCCTGGCACCTCGCAAAGCCCCGCAGGGGCTGGGCCTGGGCAAGGCCACCACCACCCTGCCTAGCAGGTGCTACAGGCTGCGGGGCCACGTGGCGGGGCAGTCACCACCCTGCCTAGCAGGTGCTACAGGCTGCGGGGCCACGTGGCGGGGCAGTCACCACCCTGCCTAGCAGGTGCTACTGGCTGCGGGGCTACGTGGCGGGGCAGCAGATGGCGGGGCAAACAAACGCACCGCTGTACTGTACTTCTGTGCTCTCGCCAGCCGTGCCGCCTGCCTTCGCCAACGCGCGGTGACCGGCGTGGTGAAGTATGGTCAAACATCCCTCGCGACCCGCAACGGTGTAGGGAGGCCCTCATCCAGCAGTGGATTAACAAAGTGCCCGTTACATGTCATCACACTGATAGCTACGCATTACAACGTTGTATAACAATGCTCGCTATGAATTGCTCTATTGTAGTGTACGTGCGTGTTAGTGCACGAGTGCTATTGTTATAGTGGTGCTGTTGTTAACACGGCTACTGTGATTATCGTTACTGCAGACGGACGCTCACCGACTGTGGACCCAAACTCGGCCCACAACATCCTCCAGATTTCCTCAGACCTCAGAACGGTGACGCGGACCGCTGTCTCCCAGGGTCGCCCCGATCAACCACACCGCTTTGATCACTGGCTACAAGCCCTGTGCACCGAGAGCTTCTCGTCGGGTCAGCACTACTGGGAGGTGGACGTGGGGGGTGTGGCGGGGATTTGGATGGTTGGAGTCGCGTACGGGACGATCGCACTGAAAGGGAGTGGTAAAGAGTGCGGGCTGGGACAGAACGACTCATCCTGGGTTTTATATAAAAATTCCAACAGCTGCTCAGTGTATCATGGTGGTGTGAAGACCTCAGTGCCGGTGAGGGATCCTCCCCGGAGAGTCGGGTGTCACCTGCACTGGGAGGCGGGGCTGCTGTCGTTTTACCGTGCCGACTCCATGGAGCTGCTCCACTCCGTCCACCACTCGTTTAGTCAACCGCTCTACCCCGCACTGTGTGTGTTGAGTGATGGTGACTCAGTGAGGATTCTGGATCTGAGTCGTGCATCCTGAGAGCACGGAGTGTGAGCAGCGCAGAGGAACGGGCACAACGCCCAGACTTGTGCACACAAAGACAGATACCCCCGTATAGTGTGAACAGGCTGTAGGGGCAAGTGCTGCCAGCAAGCACATATAAAGGCCGGCACTTCACACGAGGGTGTGGGTGGCCACCACCACGCCTGGCCGCCTTTGTCTCCCAAGTGGCGATGTTTACTCATCGCACCAGGTACTTATTTGAGGCTGAGACGACCTAGGGGAGGCCCATGACCGGTTTACCAACACCATTGATAACTATTATCTGAATCGGTCTTGGGTCTCTCCTAGGTCGAATCAGCCTCAAATGAGTACCTGGTGCGATGAGTAATTATCGCCCAAGGGGATACAAAGGCGGGTCTCCGCCAGGCTGGCCTTCATAGGTGCTATTCACTAGCAGCACTTGCCTTAATAGTCTGTTAAGGCAACACTGGGGATCTTTGTTTTTAGTGTATAGAGAGTCATGTGTGCAGTGTGGGGTGGAGCGGTTGTGCAGTGGTTAGCGCACTGGCGGAGGAGGGCGGGGGGAGCCAAGGTTCTCTCTGACGTCATTGTCCCTCGTACCACACCGCACATCGCGTGGCGCTCAACGCCGAGAGTGCTTAGTTCCACCGCGGGCGTGCTGGGAACACGCGTCACGTGACACTGCGGAGGCACACCGTCCCCTCGCGATCACTCGCTCATTGGGCGCTAAACCAGGGGTTGAATCGGATGGCATCACTACGGGGGAACTACTTGTGGTGTGTGCCGAGCGTCACTCTGCTAAAGCATTTTCGTTATAACCTGGGGTCGAGGGACTCCTCCACCCGCCAAAGTAGTTGTACAGGGCATAGAGATAGAGAAGCCATATTAACACGTAGTAATAGTAGGAGGGCTTTCACCACCAATATTTTTCGTGAAAAAGGTTTTTTTGTTTAACGTTTTAATCCTGCTCTCAGATTGAGACTTTGGACCTCCAGCCACACACTAGGATTCATGGGATAACGCCTCTCTCTGCTGACAAAAATTGGAACTGTCTTTTGTCTTTGAAGTTTGTTATTTAATTAAGCCTGATATATATCTAGAGTAAAGATCTACCTTACACTACAACACGACTAATATTGTCTCAACACGCATTATTAACACAGATAAACTGTTATTACGGGGATAATGACAACGCAAACTCCAAACATACAGCAGCTTTCAAGGGTCGTAATCCAACCAACGACCTAATTCATACCAGGCGAGGGAGTTAACATCTCCGAGCCACCTGTGAATTGTAATCACATTGTATTGTGGGTCAAGGGTCAATATGTTCTGGGTGAATAAAAAAAATCTGAAAATATTGTTAATATTGTCATCCAGGCTGTGAATGTGACTCTCATAGCTGAGACTGACTTGTGTAAACATGTATTTTTTTGGGATGGTTGCTGTTGTTTTGTTTGTATATATGTTATATTAAGGGATATTAAACCCTGGCACAGTTAGTAAATCTACAGCTTACGCCTTCACAGGTAAGTGCTGTCTGTAACCTTGGGCCACATTCCATGGCGCATCTCGTGGTTTTTTTTGCAGCACTCTGTCAGTTTGCTTGTTCCTCGTCATCATGAGCTATGATGATGAATGAATCCTGACTGATGGATGATAATGAAAAGCACGATGATGATAATGACGACGCTTGGTAATGATGACCACCACCCACTCGCCTGCACCCAACACTCTCCTACCCGACACCTGCCACTCCCGAACCTACTACCCCCTCAGCCGTCTACAGAGACCCTCCCTCCCACCTGCCCACACTCACACCTGCTCAGCCATACACCTGCCCATCCTGCCACCCTCCCACCACATGCTTAGTCAAGCGCCCATTCCCGGCTGATCTCCCTCACACCTGCAAACCCACTTACCTACCCGCACAAAGGCAAAGATCCCCCGTATATCCTGAACAAACTGTTGGGCAAGTGCTGTTAGCGAGCATCTATGAAGGCCAGAATGGCACACGAATGGGTGGATGGCCAGCACCAAGCCCTGCCGCCTTTGTCTCCCGAGTGGTGATATTTATACTCTACACCAGGTACTCATTTGAGGCTGAATCGACCTAAGGGAGGCCCATGACCGGTACAGACAATGCTCATTGGTGTTGGTGGCCATGAGTGGGAATTTAACTTGGATCGGCAGATTCATAGCACAGCGCACTAACCACTACAACACCAATCTCCACCCACACACATCTCAACCACCCACACGATCACCCTCCTTCCCTCCCACCTGATCCCCCACTCATTTACATGTGAAGTTGTGAGATTATTTGTCAAAAAAATTACAATATTGATGGTTACTATTTTTTTAAAGACAATTTTAAACAGTTAAGCTAAAATAAATCCAGGACAAATAAATGTCAATGATAGAGACGACATACTTTTTTTTAAACCTTTAATATTACATTTTTACACCATGTGAACCTCATTTGCCAGTAAAAATATGATAATTGTTTTTTTACCCTTCTATCTGGCAACAAAACTGACACCTTTTTACAAGGAGTCATGTTTTCATAGACCGCAATACCTGCAGTCATAATACAAACAAAAGACATAACTCTGATAATGTGCACTGTCCTTGAAGTTGATTGGTCCACAATTATATTTTTACTGGAAAATGAGGTTCCCATGGTGTAAATGCTTACCCCGAGCTCATCGGATTCCTCCTGCAGTATAAATATTCCGATTCTGATGTACGTCAGTTCAAAGATGCCAAATTAACATGTGATAATAACAAATCGTATTACCGGTGTCTGCTTTGATCCACATTGCTCACCGTAGCTGCTGGGCTGTTCGGAATGTACCACTCAGCGGGTGGGGGGTGGGTATAGCAACAATATCGCATTGACTTTAACTTTAAAACATAACAAAAAAAACCAAAGCAAGAAACAAAATCACTGCAACTGTTATTGTACGATGATTAATAAATTCGAATTTGATTCGACGGAATATGGCAAAGTTTTCCTCGTAAAATTGTGAAATAATAGAATACAATCACCCCTGTGGTTGGTAATGGTTTCTCTCTCCGTGGGTCATCGCGTGTTCGTCTCCGCTGTGTGGGCTGCTCACACAGCGTCTCCTGAACAGAACACACCTCGTCAATGGTAATCAACATCTCACGATATTATAAACATAAAGGATTTTTGTTGAAATATATTCTCTGAGCCACAGTGAGGAACTATTTTGGGTGCATCCTCGAGTCATGGCGAGCGCAGCTCCCGCTGAGAACGTGGACCGTGAGTTGACCTGCTCCATCTGCCTGGACACGTTTGACTGTCCCTCCACGCTGAGCTGCGGCCACTCGTTCTGCCTCCAGTGCCTGGAGGACGCCTGGAAGGAGGCAGACTCCTACTGCTGTCCGCAGTGCCGCAAGACCTTCCCTCGATGACCCCAGCTGACCAGGAACGTGATGATCGCCAACCTCAGAGCAGCTGCGAGTGACTGAGACCATGGCTGCTGCTGCTGATGGTGTTGTTTTCTGTGACAACTGCCCAAAAGGCAAGACGCTTGCAGTGAAGACCTGCCTCAGGTGTGAGACGTCCTTCTGCAGGGAACACCTCGTGCCTCACCTGGAAAATACGAAGTTTAAAGATCACGTCCTGGTTTCACCAGATGTGAAGTGCAAGAGGCACAACGAGGAACTCAAGTTCTACTGCAAGCAAGACCTCAGCCTCGTGTGCAGGGACTGCACCATTGCAGGAGACCACACAGGTCATAAGTTCATCATACTGGAGGATGAGCATCAGACACGGAAGGTGAGGCCCGCGTGGGTTGAGTTGGAGTCACTCCACCCTTCCCAGCAAGATGGCGGCAGCGTGATGGCAGCGTGTGAGTGGCTCTGCATGAGTGTGAATGAGTGTGAACTGTGTGTGAGAATGTGAGTGTGTGTGAGAGTGGAGACGTGTGTGAGGGTGGGCCGCGTGTGAGAGGGAGACGTGATTTTTTTTTAGATCGCTGTTGTTGTTGAGATCGCTGTTGTTCTGTGTGTGGTGAGGAGCGCGCGTGTGTGTGTCACCCAGCGGTGTCGACGGCGTCGACGGCGTCGGTGGTGGGTGCGGGTGCGCGTGGTGGGTGCGTGTGCGCGCGTGGTGAGTGCGTGTGCGCGCGTGGTGAGTGCGTGTGTGCACACACGCGGCTCAGGGGCGCCGGGCTGAGCGCGGGGACCACCACCACAACCACGGCCACCACCGCAGCAGCACTAACCACAACCACCCAGACCACCACAACACCAACGACCGCAGCCACCCACACCAACAACAGCCACCCACACCACGTCGGGGCCTACGTCGGGGCCTGCGTCGGGGCCTGCGTCGGGGCCTGCGTAGATGCCTGCGTAGAGGCCTACTTGAAGCCTACTTGAAGCCTACTTGAAGCCTACTTGAAGCCTACTTGAGGCCTACTTCGAGGAAGCCTACGTGGAGGGCTACATGGAGGCCTCCGTGGAGGGCGCTCGTCAAATGGGCGAGAAGCCGTACATGTGCGACGAGTGCGGCAAGACATTACTCGCGCTCGGCCTACCTGTACGTTTTCACGTGTGTGTTTAACTGTTGTGGTTCTTTGTTTTTTTAAAGATGGCAGTTCTGCTGTGTATTCTACTGCTGTCCCTCCCGGCCATATCTAGTGCCAAACACAACTCCACCACTGGCAGCCCTCGTTTTTTCGAGTCCATAGTTGATGCTCCATTTGCCACTACACCTGCTAGTGAAACAGCTTATAGCCACTTCTACACTCCATCATTGTATCCTTTTAAACCCTATCTCTGTCCTATTACTTCACCAGCACTCCTTCCTAACTTCATTCTGCTCTTAAAAATGTCACCATACGTAAGCAGCTGCTATTCGTCCAAGGTTTGTCGCTCTTCATCCATTCACAGAAAATACTTGTGCAAACTATTAATTCTACTTTTCTTATTTCTGGGAGGTATTGAGCTTCACCCTGGCCCAAATGTAAAGAACTCATTTAATTCTGTAGATTTTTCTGGCAGAAAAGGTGTTGGTGTTCTACACGTCAACATCAGAGGGCTTGTGATTAAATTAAGTCAACTAAAACTAGAAGTGGCAAATCTGGACCCAGACATTTTCTGCCTTACAGAAACATTTCTCACTCCGGCCGTCAATGACTTGCAGATTACGATTGACAACTACATCCTTTTTCGACTTGATCGAGGGTCTAAAGGAGGTGGAATTGCCATATATGTTCGTAGTACTATTGCATGTTCACCAGCTCATTCCTTGTTAAAGATATATTGCTTTGAAGGTCTGGCTCTCAAAATCACTCTCCCTAAAAATCAACAGATATTGGTAGTGTGCTGCTATAGACCGCCTAGTGGTAAGGATGTTGAAGCTGGGAACGCCCTGAGGGAGCTTCTTGGGGGCCTTCCTAAAGGTGAAATCATTTTAATGGGTGATCTTAATTGGAATTGGCTAAACCCACCGGCCGTGGCCACACATTTTGCAGATGAATTTAACCTATTTCAATTATTAAATGTCCCTACAAGACCCAACCTAAAAAACCCGGGACAGTCATCTCTGCTTGACGTCCTATTAACAAATGCCCCTCACAATTTCGCGCTGACTGGGGTTCTGGGTAATAACCTTAGCGATCACTCCTCAATATTTGGGGTGAGATCATCAGCCAGACAGAAAGCCCCCCCTAAATTGGTTGAGAAGCACCCCATGAGACACTTCAGCATTCAGGCATTTACTAATGATGTGCTTCACTCAGATATTGACAAGGTCTGTGATATCACCAACCTGACTATGGCTTGGGAGACCTTCAGGTACACGTTTCTCCAAATTCTTAACAAACATGCTCCGTTGGTTAGATTTAAAACTAAAGGCAACCGCCCACCATGGTTTGATCCCTTGATTACTAAGCTCATGAAAACTAGGGACAAGGCTTGGGCATGTGCTCAGAAAAGTAATTTTGTCCATGACTGGCTAGAATACAGGATTTAAGGAATAGATGCGTCAAAAAATACGGCATGCAAAAAATGCATACTTTTCCTCCACTCTCCTGGAATCACATGGAAATGCCAGGATCTTCTGGAAAACAATCAAAAGTATCGAAAAGGCATCTAACACAGATAATCTGCCCGTTGAGCTTAACCGAAATGGGGAATATTTTTCAGAGCCCCAAAAAATAGTTGACAATTTTAACCTTCATTTTTTTGAAGCTGGTGACCTTTTTGATAATGTTTTGGGAGTCACCCCTGCGCATGCAAATTCCTACACCCCTGTCCAAACATTAAACGAATTTAGTTTCCAGCCAATCAACGAAAGTAATGTTCTGAAACAACTGTCCTACCTCAAAGGGTCCTCCTCTACCAGAGCAGATAGTATTCCCGTCTTTGCTCTGCTAACTATTGGTCACCTAATATACAAACCTATAGCCCATATTTTCAACCTGTCCATCAAAGAAGCATCAATACCTCTAGAATGGAAACATTCCTATGTTCGTCCACTTCACAAAGGGGGCCCTAAAGATGATCCAGATAACTACCGACCTATCTCAATTTTGTCCCCGTTGATGAAAATTTTTGAAAAATTATTGAACTACCAAATTAGCAGTTTCCTGTCCGACAACAATCTATTACATCAAAAACAATCTGGGTTCCGAAAAAAATACAGCACCACATCTGCTGCATTAGACTCTCTGAATCACATTTACAGTAGCCTTGATAATAAGCAGTACTGCACCAGTCTTTTTCTTGACTTGTCCAAGGCCTTTGATACAGTCGACCACAACACCCTGCTTAGTAAACTAAGTTGCCTCCATTTCTCCAAACACAGAGTAGAATGGTTAAAAAATTACCACTCTTTTCACACCCAAACTGTACTCACACATGGTTGGAGGTCAAACAGTGTTAAGATAACAAAAGGGGTTCCACAGGGTTCAATCCTTGGCCCTCTCTTGTTCTCTCTTTATGTCAATAAATTGGGCACTGACCTGGATCATTCCAGGGTAAATCTTTTTGCAGATGACACGATACTGATTACTGCTGGCCGCTGTCCGGATGACGTGATTGCTAAACTCTAGGGTGATTTCAACAAACTACAACATCAGCTAGTTGCTCTTAAACTAGTCCTGAATACCTCCAAAACCAAGGTGCTATGCTTCTCACCAGGACTAAAGCAGGAAGTTATTTTTCCCCAATTACATTCCTTAAATAATTATCAAATAGAGCAAGTCAAGATCTATAAGTATATTGGGGTAATTTTTGATTCAAAACTGAAATTTGAAGATCACATTGATTATATTGGTAAAAAGACAAAATAAAAATTGGTTTTCTGTATCGACACAAGCACTGCTTCCCCCCTATGTTCCATTTGGAATTGATAAAAGCTACCATACTGCCTCTACTTGATTACTGTGACATCGTGTATAAATCAGCCTCAAGTACTGTACTGAAGAAGCTTGACTCAATGTATCACTCGGCCTTAAGATTTGCATTGAACTGCCCATATAGGACTCACCACTGTGATCTCTACATTGGGTCAAACTTAACATCTCCCAATGTTCGACGGCTTGTGCATAAGATCTTATTTATTCATGATGTACTTACAAAAAAATTCGCAGATTACCTGCTGGATCTCCTCTCTGTTTCAAAGAACAAATTTGACCTAAGGTCGTCGCTCATTTACCAGCTTCACATTCCCTATTGCCGTACAATACTGGAGGAAGGGCCTTTGCTATTGATGCCCCGAGGGTCTGGAGATCTTCACTCAGAACTGCTCTACAGGAGTTGTATACCCCTAGCCTAAAATACAATGTTTCGCTCCGGATGATCGCTGCAAAGTATGATCTGTGTTTTGATTTAGTGTGCTGATCTTAAAGGTGCATTGAAAAATATTGATACTCCGACTGATGCTCCTACTGTTGTGGAGTGACTCATGCAGCCAGTTATGGCTGCAGAGTTTGGTAGTACACGTTGTTCACGTCGTTTATTGTGAAAATTCGGTCACAGTTCCTATGACCACTGTTTCATTGCTTTTATGGCTTTATTTTGGTGATTTTAGAAAAGTTTTTTGGTTGTGCCATGTTTGTTTGTTGTAGTACAGAGTTAGACTGATGGCCTTAATCTAAGTTGTCTTGTGGTTGTTGTTGTTTGACTTGGATCTTTGCACACAGTGATGGTGTACGGTGCTTTTTCTGCAATATTTTGCTGTCTTATTTTGGATTTTCTGTTTGCACATAGTCACTATAAGATATATTCTTGTTCATGTTTTAGTTTTTTGTTTGTTGCGGTTGCACCCGATTCAAGAGCCGAATGACTCACAGGGCTATACCTAATAAATTAACTTGATCTTGAACCGCTTTCTTTGTTGTTGGAGTGCAGCGACGAATTCGCCTTGGTTCCGTGTCGCCATGGACTGCGTCTGTAGCACGTTGTGGCAAACGGCGTGCGGGTGGTGCAGCTCATTGACGCACAGCAGCAGCTGCTGCTGTTGTTGTTGTTGTACAACATTAATGTTTGACGCCTCATCAATGTCTCTTTCAATTCACGACGCGCGATTTTATCACCAATGTGACTTTTTACTTTGACGACAGACACTTCTCATCGTTCTTGATTTGAAGCTTTCGTGACTGCAGGAATCCATACTCTTTGGTAGTTTCGGTAAAACATATCTACGTGACTTTACCGAAAGAACCAAGAAGTTTACTTCTCATCATTTTCTCACAAAAACCTCGCCGTTGACTGTTTATACAGCTCAGGTTTTAGCACATGGTGTAGGTTTGCAGAGCTGTCAACCCCTTATCAGTGCCCTACTTTATTACGCACCAATCCAGACGTGATTGGTCACCCCGTGTCCCTTATAAATCTCAACGTTCATCCTACAAAGTCCCATCACAAGGGAGAAACACAAGCAAATAGACAAACAACATGTTTTTACTCAATTTCCCTGTACAAGTGTAATAAAAGGACTCAGACGCTTCTCGCTGACTCCGTGTCCTTTATTTGGGGTTCGCGTTCTTCTTCCCACACGGCACTCCTCCTGAGACTCTCTCCCTGGCAGCCCCACATCTGCCTTCGCTCCCGTAGCCTTCCACGCTCCTGCAGCTCCGCTGCAGGCTCTTGGTGCAGCCCTCTGGCTGCTCCCACAGCAGCTCCATCGCTGCTCCCTGTTCCTCCGTGCATGGCGATCTCGCCACCTCCCAACGTCAGCCCTTCGTGGCCTCTATGGCTATCTCGCCATTTCCTACCTCAGCCCTTCGTGGCCTCTGTGGCTATCTCGCCACTTCCTACCTCAGCCCTTCGTGGCCTCTGTGGCTATCTCGCCACTTCCTACCTCAGCCCTTCGTGGCCTCTGTGGCTATCTCGCCATCTCCAACCTCAATCCTCCACTCTCTCTTCCACCCCGCTGGCTGGCGCCGTCATGAGCCCCTCAGCCACCAGGCTGAGGCACGGCGACCACCCAACGTGTTCACCACCCTTCACTCCCCCGACTGACCCAGATAGCTTCCTGTCTCCCCGCTATAACTTCTCCCCCACGTCACCCTGACTCCTCCCTCTCGGATCGTCATATCCGCCCCGCCCATTTACGCCCGCATTACACTACCCTCCCCCGTAGAGAAAATCCCAGCCGTCCTCGGCTGAAACAGAACAAAATAATGCGGGCAAAGGCATCACAATCAGGAGTCCCCCAGACACAACGGAGATTATAACAACAACAACACAAGCAACGAAAGGGGAGGTATCAGGAACTGGAACAGAACACCGGCCTGTCCTCCGCGCAACATCAACAAGAATAAGAATGGCACAATGAACAAAAACGGCAACTGACACGCAAGAACGGCCAACGCGCACAACCCAGAAATGTGATGTTTTAGTGCGTGTCCATGTTGCAGTTCCATCCGCTCGGCTCAAGTCCAACGTCAAAGAGCAAGTGGTAGAGCAGAATGACGAACGGCGCTCAATTGCTCCTTCAAGTCCTCATCCAGCTAGCACAGCAGGTAACACCCAGCGCGACGGGAGCTGAAGAATCTGTGACGAGAAGGAGAATCCAATCCCCTGAGGCACAGCACAACAACGCACATCCGCATGTCGTACACGACAGCCACCCGGCCTCAGGGTAGTGGAGATGATGTAAATCCAGCCCGCTTAAAAAAAACTCCCCATAAATACCCAAAATAACGCAATGGATGCCCCAGTATTTACATTTTAACAACAATATTATTTACACGTGACAACAACAACAACAAAATTTCCTGCTCTTACCCACCAGCAGTCCTCCCTTGAGGACCAGCACAGACATCGCACGTACACAGCATGTACCCACGGTCACTCTCAGCAACCCAACAAACGCCTAATCGCACACCCTCGCGTGGAGAGAGCCACGCTCCCCAGCGGTAATGTTTAACTCGCCCTAACCCCCACCGTGGTCGTCAACCCACAGCAACATCCACTGACCATACTCTCAGCTAGTGCAATTTCGGGGATGAGCAGCAACTCGGCCATGCTCCTCCCTTACTATCCCATCAGAGATGGACACACACCACCCTCGTATAGTCCGATGCTTTATAGCCCAGGGAAGGTTCATCCCCCGGCAATGCCAGACCCCATGGACTCCCCCCACGGGGCAGTGTTCTCTTATAGAGACAATAACACCCTAACCCAGATCCCGTGAGCCCCCGGCACACCAGGTTCAGTCTGCCACCGCACAACTGAACCTTGACTCCCCGAGCCATATGAGCACATGGCCCATTAGTTTAAGACATACCACGGAGGTTTCGCCTCCGGGCTGTCAGGTCAGCCATCAGCCATAGGCCGATGTGACCACAACTCGTGCATCACCCAATCAACAATGGCAGGCATAACAGATGGAATATTTGCCCCACCCCGGTTTTTCCCGCGCGCTCAAAAATGGCGTCCCCCTTCGCCCAGCGCGTTCGCGCAATATCTCGCGCGCACTCAAAATGGCGGCCCTTTCCGCAAAGCGCATCGTCGCCATACCCCGCGTGCGCGCAAAATGGCGGCCCAACGTGCGAACACGTGGCCAGTTTTCTCCATTCGTGCACCCCAGCTTCCCTTAGCTGGGGGTCACAAGACGCATCCCCCGTCACGTTATAACAACCCCACCAACGATAGACGCACAGCCCCAGCTTGCTGCGCACAGCTGTCATATCGTGGAATTTTTAACCAATATTTTACCAACCACATTGGTTACACAACCCAACTCGCCAAGCAACTCGTGGTTGCATGCGATCAACCGAATACGCGACGCCACTTGGCGCCAATTTACGGTCCCATTAGCATTAACCTTTGAGACACCCACAACGGCGTCATCACGCACCCTCAAAGCGCGCTCTCTCTCTCAAAAAGCGCAATTACCCATAATATACACGAAATCTCGTGTGCACAACACCCATACAACCAATTTTTAGGTCCCCCTCTATAATATACACGCAATCTCGTGTGCACAACACCAATACAACCGAATTTTAGGGTCCCCCTCTATAATATACACGCAATCTCGTGTGCACAACAACCATACAACCAATTATTTGGGTCCCCCTCGAATTTGTTACCAATTTCCAACAGGTACGCACAATATAATAACAATCCCAATTCCAATAATCAACCACTGCATCGCACCCCATAACCATACAAAACAGTATAACAGCACATACAATCAGCATATTGCGATCACACGCGTACATTTAAACACAATAGCAAGCAGATCTGCAGGCAACCAACACACCATTAATCCTGTCGTAACTTTGCAGCAACAACACAATTATTCTCTCTCTTGCAACAATCGCATCGCACACAGCACCTCGCAGCACAATACACCAAAAAAAAAAAATATTTTTTTTTTCCAATTAAGCCCATCACACAAGGTAACCCACAAATAATACAGCGCAAGATACCCGACGCTCCCAAGTTAATAATTAACTTCACCATCAAGATAACAACTCCACGCAGCAGCGCACACACACAATTTGACACTCAGCAAATACAGCAGACTCTCCGTCCATTCTCAACACACGCACACACTTATATTGACACCAAAACAACAAGCAGATAGCGCGTTCATCGTTATTACACACACATACACACAATCCGAACCGCGCTCCGCACAATCGAGTCATGAGAGAAAACCAAAATCGCCCCCCCCCGGCCCTCGAAAGATGGGTGAGGTGTGTGTTAAGGCCGGGTGCGTATCGTTATGACTCGCCCGGGGCTGCAGCAAGAAGAGGACGGCAGGGTGGCAACTTGAGACGCCTCGCAGAACTCGTTCGGCGACTTGACGGCTCCGTTGTCACGCACCCGAGCCAGGACGGGAAGCTCCCGCCCCAGCAGCTGCAGCATCGGCGTCTTCTCCTCGCAGCACCCCCTCGAAAAACAGCAGCCCACAGCAGGCTGCTCACCCCGCGGCACCTCCAGATGGCAGCGCAAGGCTGCCTCTCCGCCGCGATGTTGAAGATGGCGGCGTCCTCCCGCCGCGGTGAAGACAAGATGGCAGCTTCCCGCCGTTTCTCCCCTGCCACGCCCAAGATGGCGTCTTCGTGCCACGTGGCAATGGCGCTGGCAGCGCAGGAAAGGCAGAGGCCTGCGGATCACCACCGGGCCTCCCCGACGTCGTCCTCGGCGTGGTGAACTCACACAGTTGCGCCAGCACGATTTTCAAGGTCCCCATCTGCATCGCCATCTGTCTCCATCGTAAGTTGGCGTCCTCCGGCACAGACAGGTCCACCGACGCGGCGACACCTTGCTCACCCGGACCCGTACTCGTTCCAGAACGGATCTCCTCTTCCATCGCAGGCAGGTCCACTGTCTGAGGAAGGTCGTCGTCGTCGGATGATGTAGCAGGAATATTTTTTTTTTTTCTTCTTTCTCTCAGTTGTTTTGAGATGCCGTTTCACTTCTGACTCCAGTGTAATAAAAGGACTCAGACGCTTCTCGCTGACTCCGTGTCCTTTATTTGGGGTTCGCGTTCTCCTTCCCACACGGCACTCCTCCTGAGACTCTCTCCCTGGCAGCCCCACATCTGCCTTCGCTCCCGTAGCCTTCCACGCTCCTGCAGCTCTGCTGCAGGCTCTTGGTGCAGCCCTCTGGCTGCTCCCACAGCAGCTCCATCGCTGCTCCCTGTTCCTCCGTGCGTGGCGATCTCGCCACCTCCCAACGTCAGCCCTTCGTGGCCTCTATGGCTATCTCGCCATTTCCTACCTCAGCCCTTCGTGGCCTCTATGGCTATCTCGCCATTTCCTACCTCAGCCCTTCGTGGCCTCTGTGGCTATCTCGCCATCTCCAACCTCAATCCTCCACTCTCTCTTCCACCCCGCTGGCTGGCGCCGTCATGAGCCCCTCAGCCACCAGGCTGAGGCACGGCGACCACCCAACGTGTTCACCACCCTTCACTCCCCCGACTGACCCAGATAGCTTCCTGTCTCCCCGCTATAACTTCTCCCCCACGTCACCCTGACTCCTCCCTCTCGGATCGTCATATCCGCCCCGCCCATTTACGCCCGCATTACACAAGAATACGGGTAACCCCGTATGGGTTGACAGGTTTGTGTATGTAACAACATTACACATCACACTATACAGCACACTATGCACTGTCTATAACTCAGCTATAGTACATGGTGAGGGTATGTAACAGCATTACACATCACACGATACAGCACACTATACACTGTCTATAACTCAGCTATAGTACATAGTGAGGGTATGTAACAACATTACACATCACACTATACAGCACACTATGCACTGTATGTAACTCAGCTATAGTACATGGTGAGGGTATGTAACAACATTACACACACGTGTACTTTATCTGAGCTGTACACAGTAGATAGGGTGTTGTGTCATGTTATAGACAACCTCATCGCTTAGGTCTGGGTAGTAAATATAAACACACTCACATAGCTACTCAGTGGTACACTGTTATAGACACGTAGAAACTGAAATGCACAAACATATTTACGTGCAAATACACACGCATTTTTAACGATGGATACTCACACTAGATTTTAAGCTTTTGTGACTGCAGGAATCCATTCGCTTTGGTTATTTCGGTAAAGTCACGTAGGTATAAAATAAAAATAAATCACGTTTCGATTGCAACACAAGCAATCATCATCATGTGGGAAAACCAGATCAATAATTCATTTTTCTCCCACTTAAGCAAAAAAAAATATTGTTGTGTTTTTCCCACCTGATGATGATTGCTTGTGTTGCAATCGAAACGTCGTGATTTATTTGTATTTTATACCTACGTGACTGTACCGAAAGAACCGAAGAGGATGGAAACTCACGTTTATTCATGACACTGTATGGCCTTCGAAGGCAGTACTGTATACAAAACAGGAGACGTTCGAGCAACGGCCCCTGTTCACAGCACATCGCGAGCCCGGAGAAGATGTAGAGCGACTACGGATGTGCTGAGATTGTTTTGTTGTTGTTGTTTGTGCGTCACTGCCAAACGCAGCGTCGCCAAAACATTTCGGTGATTTAAAAACGGCTCGCCATGCTACGGCGCTACAGAAGCTGGCGTTATTTATTTATTAATTCGTTGTTGATCCGCTAAACTCTGCCACGTGCACACAGAGAGAAACGCGTGCGTGGGAACCAATTCCAAACCCTTACAGTCACTCAAGCAACGATCATCAGAGTCAAACCAAAACACGCACGCACTCATTCAGAATCGCCCTCCTGCTTTATCTCTCAATTATGTCCTATTAATAGGTCCGTTGCCTGAAACGTTTAATATATGTTACCTTTAAGGGCCATGCAGTGTTATTTGACGGACGCGTGGAGTTATTTTGTGACAGCGAGAGAACGTCCCACGTGAACGGCAGAGCACCGCGCATTCGTGCGTTTGACTGCCCTCTGATGCTCGTGGGTGCGATGCCTTGCCTCTGTTCTTGGCTCTGTATCAATGTGTGTCACGTTGTATATTAACGTAAACCGTGTAAGATGTAGATTTTAACATTTTTATTTGGAGTGATTAGATGGTAACTCCCTCGCCTGGTCTGCAGGAGGTCGTGGTTTCGATTCCGACCCCGATGCCTGCTGCATATTAGGAGTTTGCGTGTGTCTCTTTCTCCCCATGATCGTTTTTTCCCTCCACATTTATAATCAACATCACGCGTTTAGAATACTAAGCTACTGATATACATTTCCACATGATGATAAGCCACTTCATTGAGCTATCATCTGTGATAGCCAGATCGTTCTTGAAAAAGAGCTACATTACTCAGTGTGCCTTACCTGGTAAAATATAACAAAATATAGTCCATAGTAAATCGTTTTATTGAACTTTTTACGCATGTGTCACTTGACACCATGGACACCCTTGCGAATGAGAAGTTAAATCGAGCGACTTTCCAGATAAAATATTTTAACCATTAACATCCTGGGGGCTCACAACATCGGAGATGAACAAGGAAGACAACATTATTTAGCACGAGGTTACAAACCTCACGAGACACTCTGTGGAAATGTGCTCAGGTGGTCAAGGTCACAGACACGAGCTTCGTATCGCACGCAGCGGTCTAGACGCAACGTGAGACACGTTACACGGTCGGCTTGGACCACTTCCAGACGGGAGCCAGGTCCACTCGCTACGCTCTCAGTGGGAGCTGCGCTCGCCACGACTCTCAGTTGCTTCTCACCGATAGCCGCTCGCTGTGGCTGAGAGACGCTGTCACTGGAGCGCACACGGCGGCGACGAACCAAGACACTAATCGACTCACACCTGCGCATAGAGGAACGTTGCATTCACACCGTGGTGTTGGAGTTTACGGGTCGCGATTTTTACAAAACCCAGAGTGGCCAGGCAAACGGTGATGGTTTGTCCTTGGACTGATGTCGTCGGCTATGGTGAGGCTCTGTGGGTTTCTGCACCAAACCTTACCTTGTAAAATATTCTTATCAAAGGTTGAAAAACAAATTACGTCGTCTCTATCATTGCCATTATTTTAGCATGACAGTTTAAAAATGTATTTAAAAAGAATCAACTTAATATTGTAAAATGTTTAACAAATTACTTCCCAACTTCATGTGTAAATGAGTGGGGGATCAGGTGGGAGTGTAGGAGGATGATCGTGTGGGTGGTTGAGCAGGTGTGTGTAGGTGGATATTGGTGTTGCAGTGGTTAGTGCGCTGTGCTATGAACCTGCCGATCCAAGTTCAATTCCCACTCATGGCCACCAACACAAATGACCATTGTCTGAACCGCTCATGGGCCTCCCTTAGGTCGATTCAACCTCAAATGAGTACCTTGGTGTGGAGTATAAATTTCACCACTCGGGAGACAAAGGCGGCAGGGCTTGGTACTGGCCACCCACCCATTCGTGTGCCGTGCCGGCCTTCATAGATGCTCGCGAACAACACTTGTCCAACAGTCTGTGCAGGCTATACGAGGGATCTTTGCCTTTGTGCGGGTAGGTGAGTAAATGGGTTTGCAGGTTTGCAGGAGGGAGGGACATCAGCCGGGAATGAGGTGGGCAGCTGGGAGGGTGGCAGAATGGGCAGGTGTATGGCCGAGCAGGTATGGGCAGGTGGGAGGGAGGGTCTCTGTAGACGGCTGGGGGGGGGGGGGGTAGTAGGTTAGGGAGTGGCAGGTATCGGGTAGGAGAGTGTTGGGTGCAGGTGAGTGGGTGGTGGTAATCATTACCAAGCGTCGTCATTATCATCATCATCCATCAGTCAGGATCCATTCATCATCATAGCTCATGGTGACGAGGAACAAGCAAACTGACTGAGAGTGCAGCTAAGAATACCACGAGATGCGCCATGGAATGTGGCCCAAGGCTCCAGGCAGCACTTACCTGTGAAGGCGTAATCTGTAGATTTACTAACCGTGCCCGGGTTTAATCTCCGATAATATAACATCCATAAAACAAAGCAACAGTAACCATCCCAAAAAAATACATGTTTACACAAGTCAGTCTCAGCTATGAGAGAGTCACATTCACAGCCTGGATGACAATCTTGACTAGATTTTCAGATTTTATTTTTTATTCACCCAGAACACATTGACCCTTGACCCTCAATACAATGTGATTACAATTAACAGGTAATTCAGAACACAATCAGGTCTATGTACATTTACGCGATCTAACCCAATAAACCTTTATCATTGATAATATTGGTCGCGAAAGCCTACGTGTTAAAGTCGATTTGTTTAACCAGGTGAGAGAGAACTCAAGAAATCAGGATGAGTCTCGGTTGCACGGAGTGATGATAATGATGCTGCTGCTGTTGATGATTCTGTTACTGCTGATAATGATTCTATCATTATTGATGCTAGTTCTACTCCTGATGCTGATTAAGATAATGATGGAGCTACTGCTGTTGATGCTGTTGCTCCTGTTACTATTTTTCTGCTGATGATACTTCTGCTGATGCTGATGATCGAGTCGAGTTGAATTTAAATTTAATGAGGTGAGAACTCAGGAGATCAGGATGAGTCTCATTGACAAGAGTGACCTGGGTCACAAAAATGAAAAAAGCAAAACAAGCCAAAATCATGCCAGCAATGAAGCAAGTTAAAATCTCACCCACAGCCCAGATCACAATGCGATTAGCGTTCACGTAATTACACAACTGGTACAATATAATCAATGCGTCTCAAATCATCTACGCGTTGCTAAACAGCCTAAGATTTAAGGTTGGGTTCACACCGGATTGGTGTCTCACGTTAAGGAGGGACGCCGTTGTGGCTAGGATATGTTAACTCCCTCGCCTGGTATGCAGGAGGTCGTGGGTTGGATTACGACCTTGAAAGCTGCTGTATATTTGGAGTTTGCAGTGTCTCTCTCCCTGTAATAACAAATATTGTCTGCGTATTATTAATGCGTGTTGAGACAATATTAGTCGTGTTGTAGTGGAAGGTAGATCTTCACTCTAGATATATATCAGGCGCTTAATTACTTGAACCCACTTCAAAGTCAAAGGACAGTTCCCATTTTTGTCAGCAGAGGGAGGCGTTAATCCATGAATCGAAGGTTGTGGCTGCAGGTCCAAGTCTAAGTCTGAGAGCAGATAATTAAAATACTAATAAAAACAAACTTTTATTTTGACTAATATTGTAGGTGAAAGATCTCCTCCTCCTACTACTAGGTGTGGCTTCTCTCTCTCTGTGCCCTGTAAAATAAACCTAGTTTGTGTGGGTGGAGGAGTCACTCAACCCCTGGTAATAACATAAATATTTTAGCTCAGAGACGCTCGGCACACACCACGAGTAGTCACCCCCCCCTCCCCCCCTAGTGATGCCATCCCATTCCCACCCCGGATTTATCGCCCAACGAGCGAGTGACCGCGAGGGGGACGGCGCGCGTCACCCCGCAGCGTCACGTGACGCGTGTTCCCAGCACGCCCGCGGTGGAGCTCCGCGCTCTCGGCGTTGAGCGCCACGCGGCGCGCGGTGCGAGGGACGATGACGTCAGAGAGAAGCTTGGCTCCCCCCGCTCTCCCCCACCAGTGCGCTAACCACTGCACCTCCGCTCCACCACACACTACGCACATGCCCCTCTATACGCTAAAGACAAAGATACCCCCGTGTGGCCTTAACATACTGTTGGGGAAAGTGCTGTTAGGAGCGAGTAGCAACTATGAAGACTGGCACTGTGGCACACGAGGGAGTGGGTAGGCAGCACCACGCCCAGAAATACACAAAGACAAAGATACACACAGACACAGTAACAAAGACACAAACACAATAACAAAGACAGGCAAAGACAAAGATACGCACAGACACAGTAACAAAGACACAAACACAATAAAGACACACAAAGGCATACACACCAACCCACTTCCCCGAAGACAAGGTTCCCCCGTATAACTTTAAAATACTGTTGAGTTAAGTGCTGTTAGTGAGTTTTAACCTATGAAGGCCAGGCTGGGAGAGACCCGCCTTTGTATCCCCAGGGGTAATGTTTACTCATCGCACCAGGTAGTAATTTGAGGCTGAGTCGACCTAGGGGAGAGCCAAGGCCGATTAATATAATCGCTATCAATGTTGTTTGTAAACCGGTCATGGGCCTCCCCTAGGTTGACTCAGCCTCAAATGAGTACCTGGTGCGGTGTGTAAACATCGCCACTGGGGAGACAAAGGCGGCCAGGCGTGGTGTTGGCCACCCACCTCCTCGTGTGCCGTGCCGGCCTTTATTGATGCTCACTAACAGCACTTACCCATACAGTCTGTTAAGGCTATACGGGGGATATTTGTCTTTGTATCTGTGTGTGTATCTGTGTGTATGTATCTGTTTGTGAGTGTATTTGTGAGTGTATGTATGTGTGTGTATGTATGTACATGTGTCTATCTGTTTGTGTGTCTGTGTGTTTGTATGTGTGTGAGTGTGTGTGTGTTTATTTGTGTGTGTGTCTGTGTAGTCTTAACAGACTGTTGGGAAAAGGGCTGTTAGTAGCAAGTAGCAGAGCCTGCGAAGGCTGGCACTCTCGCACACGAGGGGTGGGTGGCAAGCACCAAAAAAAAATACACACAAAGACACACACACACAAGCACAAAGACACGGACACAATAACAAAGACACACACACACACAGCAGTGGCGGCTCCTGCAAAATCTCTCAGGGGGGACAAATGTCTGGATGATTGATAAGGATAAGGTCTACCCATGCAATGAATAAATTAATAGCTTAAGCATGTAAAGGCAACTTCACTTCTTTAATATTAATGAAAAATAAAGTGACTCTTACAATACATCTTGTTTGTTTATATACTCACTATTAAAACAAACCACTCAAATTTATTTTATTAAAGATTCCACTAGGTAGCGATAAATTATATTGTTGGATGAAACGTGCTTACGTATGATGACGTTAGCACGTATGATGACGTAAGCACGTTAGGGCTTGCCCTCCCGGAGCCATAGAGAATGCATTGGAGCGCCCCCGTTCGAAAAAAAACATCTTTCAATGTAAGTCTATGGGGCCACTCGGGGCGATTCTCAGCCGGAGTGAAATCGCCCCAAAAGAGGCGGTACTCCACAGAACGTGACATGACGCTGATTGGACTATATCCAGAGGCTGAGAGTGACGGCTAGCGTGACTGTGGTTGAATGACATTGGTGGTGCGTCGCCCAATCGCCCTAATGAAGAAACCGCCCCTGACACACAGACAAAGGCATATACACCAACCTACTAACCCAAAGAAAATTATCACCCAAGTAGCCTTACAAAACTGTTGGGGCAAAAGCTGTTTGCTAGTAGCACCTATGAAGTCCGACACTGTGGCACACGAGGGGGTTGGTGACCAGCACCACGCCCGACCCGCCTTTGTCTCCCCAGTGGCAATGTTTGCACATCGCAGCAGGTACTCATTTGAGGCTGAGTCGACCTAGGGGAGAGCCTGGACCGATTCCGATGATCGTCTCTGGTGTTGGTGAACAGGTCATGGGCCTCCCCTTGGTCGACACAGCCTGAAAAATGAGTTCCTGGTACGGTGTGTAAACATCACCCCTGGGGAGACAAGGGCGGCCGGGCGTGGTGTTGGCCACCTACCCCCTCGAGTGTCGTGCCGGCCTTAATAGGTGCTCGCTGACAGCACTTGCCCCGACAGTCTGTTAAGGCTGCACGGGGGATCTGTGTCTTTGTGTGCGTGAGTCTGTGCGTTGTGCCCGTTTCTCTGCGCTGCTCCTCTGCGCTGCTCACACTCCGTGCTCTCAGGACGCACGACTCAGATCCAGAATCCTCACCGAGTTACCAACATCACCCACCCACAGTGCGGGGTAGAGCGGTTTACTGAACGAGTGGTGGATGGAGTGCAGCAGCTCCATTGAGTCGGCGCGGTAAAACGACAGCAGCCCCGCCTCCCAGTGCAGGTGACACCCGACTCTCCGGGGAGGATCCCTCACCGGCACTGAGGTCCAGACACCACCATGAATCACTGAGCAGCTGTTGTTATGTATACGTAAAACCCAGGATGAGTCGTTCTCTCCCAGCCGGCACTCTTTACCACTCCCTTTCCGTGCGATGGTCCCGTACGCGACTCCAACCCGACAGCCCCCCGCCACACCCCCCACGTCCACCTCCCAGTAGTGCTGACCCGACGAGAAGCTCTCGGAGCACAGGGCTTGTGTACAGCCATTAAAGCGGTGTGGGTGATCGGGGCGACCCTGGGAGACAGCGGTGCACGTCACCGTCCTGAGGTCCAAGGAAATCTGGAGGTTGTTGTAGGCCGAGTTTGGGTCCACAGTCGGTGAGCGTCCGTCTGCAGTAACGATAATCACAGTAGCCGTGTAACAACAGAACAACTATAACAATAGCACTCATGCACTAACACGCACGTATACTACAATAGAGCAATTCATAATACAACGTTGTAATGCGTAGCTATCGGTGTGATGACATGTAGCGGGCACTTTGTCAATCCACTGCTGGATGAGGGCCTCCCTACACCGTGCGGGTCGCGGGGGATATTTGATGTACACTCGTGTGTGTGTGTGAGATAGTGTAGTGATGTACACTCGTGTGTGTGTGTGATAGTGTAGTGATGTACACTCGTCTGTGTGATAGTGTAGTGATGTACACTGTGTGTGTGTGATAGTATAGTGATGTACACTGGTGTGTGTGATAATGTAGTGATGTACACTCGTGTGTGTGATAGTGTAGTGATGTACACTCGTGTGTGTGTGTGTGATAGTGTAGCGATGTACACTCGTGTGTGTGTGATAGTGTAGTGATGTGTACTCGTGTGTGTGTGATAGTGTAGTGATGTACACTCGTGTGTGTGAGAGTGTAGTGATGTACACCCGTGTGTGTGTGTGATAGTGAAGCGATGAACACTCGTGTGTGTGTGTGTGATAGTGCAGTGATATACATTCGTGTGTGTGTGATAGTGTAGTGATGTACACTCGTATGTGTGTGTGTGATAGTGTAGTAATGTATACTTGTGTGTGTGTGTGATAGTGTAGTGATGTATACTTGTGTGTGTGTGTGATAGTGTAGTGATGTACAGTCGTGTGTGTGATAGTGTGGTGATGTACACTCGTGTGTGTGTGTGTGTGATAGTGTAATGATGTACACTCGTGTGTGTGTGTGATAGTGTAGTGATGAACACTCGTGTGTGTGATAGTGTAGTGATGAACACTCGTGTGTGTGTGTGTGATAGCGTAGTGATGTACACTCGTGTGTGTGTGTGTGATAGTGTAGTTTCGTCACTATTTAGTGATTTACACGGTCAACCAGGGTGAAGCCCTTGGCTGGCTGGCTGTCTGATAAACCTCTGAATATTCACAAATAATTCTCAAGGTGCCTTTGATTCTAAGAGCTTTACACATTAACACCGAACCCTAAGAATCCTAACTGTGTCTGAATCTGTATCACGCTGCCTCAAGTACTAATAATGAATCCTCAGAATCTCAGCCATAGCGTCTCTGTGTAAAACACTCACAGAGTCAGCATAGCAACAGCATCCTGGGCAATAGTAATGCATCTTTCGATTTAAAGCTTTCGTGACTGCAGGGATTCATCTTCTTGGTTCTTTCGGTAAAGTCACGTAGAATGGAAATAATAAAATAATAAAAATAAAACATAATAAAATTAAATATTTATTTTATTATGTTTAATTTTTATTATTACGTGACTTTGTATCTGTATGAATGTACAGTGATACACATGGTCAGCCACAGTGATAGCCCAGTCTGGCTTTGTGAGCCTCGGGTATTAACCTTGACCCCAATAATTCTTAAGGTGCCTTAGTACGGATATAGTAGCCTCAAGCATCATTAATGAATATTGAGACTGTGCATGACAACGGTGATGTAGTCTGGCTCTAGTCTGATGATGACATCGATCACAGAGAAGACTTATAGTCATAGATTAATCTGCTACAATGTTTACTTTGTCCAACAGCATCCTCACTGGTTAATACAAACATGTAATATCAATGGAGCTCATGTAATAGTGAAATACACTCGTGGTTGTGCTATATAGTATTGTCCAATGAAAATGTAGTGACATAAGAAGGGAGGGGCTGCTGGGGGCTCTGGGACCCGGGGTGGGCCAGGCGCTTAAGCCTCTTGGCGTCAGGTGTTGGGTTCCCAGGCGCATAATCCCCTTGGCGCCGCCAAAGGGGGGGGGCTGTGTGTGCTCTGTGGGATATCTGGGGGCGCACACGGCCCCACCCCTCGTTGGGGACTGGGCATAAAAGGGGAGCTCCCTGGACGATCAGGGCCAGTCGTAGCTCAAGACCCAAGACCCACGACCAGCCATCGGAAGACCCTGGGATGTTGTGAGAGCGAGTGGTGGGACTCTGGAACTCCCGACTCTACGACCTTGTGAGGGCGAGTTCCAGAGCGTAGCCAGAGTAGAGTATCTAGGCTGTGTACCTAGGCTGTGTACCTAGGCTGTAACAGAGTATCAGGACTGTTGGAGTGTTGTATTGTAATAAAGAAGTTACCTCTACAAGTGTCTCAGGAACCCGTTACAATTACATTACATTCGTAATGTTGATCTTTGCACGTGCAGTGCGTTACAAGATTAACCAAGGTTATGCCTTATTCTGGCTCTGTGATCCTCAGTCATTAACTGGGGAACCTAAGAATTCTTAAAGTGCTGTAGTTTGACTATCTGAGCATCAGTCTGTTAATATGAAGCCTAATAATCTCAAATGTGTCTTGGTCTAGATGTATAATCCTTGGGTATTAACAAGCATCCATAAGATTCCTATAATTACCTTGATCTCGTTTTAAAAGCCATAGCCTTCATCATTGAATCATACAATTCCCGCAGGCTGCCTTTGTGCCCACAGTGCTGATGTTTGCCAGATGTACTAGGTACTCATTAAGGCTGAGTCGATCTAGGAGAGGTCCAACATTGGTTCTGAATCCAGCCATGGCCGTGAATCACGTGTAGGTGACCATGTTTGTAGCTCAGTGCACAGACCACCCCATCTTCATTGAACATTCACTCTCGCCCATCCATACACCCATACACCTCCGATTAACATGGTTGGCTACGTACAGTGTGAAAGAAGTTAAAGATACATGCATACATATGTAGTGGTTTAACGCGCGCCAAGGGGGGTAATTGTAAACACGTGTGGGCTGGGAACAGTGGGGTCGTACCAGGACAGGCTGGTGTTGCTGGGGGACAACGGAGGAGACAGAGAAGACCCGTTAGGCAATTATGGATGCAGGGCAGTGATTGGCCGGTTTTTGTTGTCAGGGTCAGGGTGGCGCCACTAAGTCTGGGAATGGGGACAGGGGGCATTAGGGGGGACGCCAACTAATTAATTGGAAATTAATAGGGACGGTATAAATACAGGAGAGTGAGAGTGAGATGGGAAGTTGTGATGGGAGCTGGAGGGAGTTGGTCGGAGCAGAAGAAGAAGAAGCGTAGGGTAGCAGTGGAGTAGAAGAAGAAGTGTAGGGTAGCAGTGGAGTAGAAGAAGGAGCGTAGAGTAGCAGTGGAGTAGAAGAGGAAGCATAGAGTAGCAGTGGAGACGAAGAAGCCGAACGAGAGAGATAGTCAGAGTGAGACGAAGAAGCCGAGAGAGAGCGACAGTCAGAGTGAGACGGAGAAGCAGAGAGGGGAGTCGGGAGAGACGGAGAGAGAGGGAGGAACGGGGCGAGCGAGGCCGGCGGATCGTGGCGAGCGGGCGGAGAACGTGCTGGAGAATGGTGGCGAAATGTGCTGTGTTGGATAAAATAAAGTGACGACAGAAAAGGAAGAAGTTGTCCGCGTAAAGTTCAGCACTACACATACACCATTACAAAGGCAAAGATATCCCCGTATATATTTAACAGACTGTTTGGGCAAATGCTGTTAGCGAGCACCTATGAAGACCAGCATGGCACATAAGGGGGTGGGTGGCCAGTACCACGCCCGACCGCTTTTGTATCTCTCGTGTCTATGTCTACACACTGCACCAGATACTAATTTGTTTGTATGTTTAACCTCTTTTGCACCGCACATAGCCGACCATGTATTTACGGCTGAGTCTACCTAGGGGGGTCCAGGACCTGTTCAGATAATTATCACTGGTGTTGGCCGTGAGCAGAATTCGAACTCCGGTGGCTGGATTTGTAGCGCAGCATGCTAACTGCTAGACGACCCCTTTCCACACACTCCATTTCATTGCGACATACACACAGCCACGATTACATATGCAATAACATACATGCACACGTGGCAAGAGTCCGTGTTACTCACACATGAACGGCAGCAGTTTCATCCGAGCTCCCTGCTGTGCGCTTATTGTGGCAATGTCTTCTATGCTGGGAGATGAGTGTGGAGCTTCCTTCTGAGCGTCTCTCCTATGACACCACAACCAGCAGTGACTCACACAGCATAATGACGCACAGCAATCATCACACAGCATCATCACAGAGCATCATCGCACATATCATCATCACATGCAGCATCACCACACACAGTCAGTGTCCTACACAGCATAATCAAACGCAGCATCATCATCACACACAGCCAGTGTCCTACAAAGCATCATCACACAGCATCATCATCACACATAGCATCATCGCACACAGCATAATCAAAAAGAATAATCACACAGCATCATCACATACACTCCATACAGCATCATAACACAAAACATTATCACACGCAGCATCATCACTCACAGCATCATCACACAGCATTATCTTCACAGACAGCATCATTACAAACAGCATCATCACACACAGCATCATGTCCCACACACAAAGTCACCCAGTGTGTGAATCTGTGTGAGTTCATGAGACCATACCGGTTTGTCTCCTTCAGGTGAACCTGCAGGAGTCAGACACAGGGGGCGCGAGTCAGTTCAACTTGTTGTGTGTATGCCCCTTTTTCCAAAAATTAATATTAAGAATAATTCGGCCAATAAATTTGTTTTGGTTCACATAGTCACTCGGAAGCGCAAACACCCATTTCCCCACCTCCGCGAGCAGCTGCTCAGACACGCTATCAACAAAAGGCCAGAGGGCAGGAGATGAACCATAAATGGTCATAAACCCTCTCCGTATACACACAGAGAGAGGGGGGGGGGGGGGAATCGCAAATGGGGTTAAAACAATACCCACACTTTAAAAGGCCCCCACACAACAGGCATAATTTTTGTTGTAACGGTTAAAAGTTCAAAAATTGGCAACAGGGAAAGCAAACAGATGGGTTTTGAGCCATATTAAGCAAACAAAGTTACCAACTTAGCCACGAAGATTAAGCAAACATTATCTATCCCCATCCTCACTCCAATTGAAAACCAGACTACAGTCTGCACCAGGGGGTCGTGAGTCCTCATTTGTTAATTCAATACTGATATTATTTACCTTTAATAATTTTCTACGCGACCTGACCGAAGCATCAAAGAAAAATTATGGCAGTCAGGGTCGCTCCTAAGCCAAAACAAATTCCCTAGCCCCGGGATATGAGATAAAAATAATAACTCAAGAACAAACAGTCAGAGAACCCACAATACAGGCAGTGGAACGAAGATTAGTGAAACCCTATGAAATACGTGGTAATAACAGGCTAAGTCACAAATCTTGAATAAACACAAACCAAATAATAAGTATGAAATTAGACCAAGGATCTCCTAGAAGAGTTAAAGGCGAAATCAGTATGTCATACCTAACCAATATGTAACATACTCCATAGGAAGGGGGCCTCACAGCCGTCTTCGTCTTCCCCAAACATCGGGACGGCGCAGCGAGCACACCAAAGCAGGGAAATGGCCCTCATAAAAGGTTTTATTGCAAGTTGGGAATCTGTGTCCATCGACGAAGGAACGGGTTGAGAAAGGAAATTCAACAGATGTCTCAATAAGAATAAAGAACACACACACGCATACCCCCCTCCATTGGAAGAATCAGTCATAAAAGAAAACACACACGCATACCCCCCCCCCCCGATAAAAGAGGACACAGGCCTCGCTTTGATTAACTTTTCATGTTCCCCCTAATAACGAAAATCCGAAACTTAGCGACAAAATGGGGGAACATTATTGATCCTCACTCTAATTAAAGACACACGCACAAGCCGGGGTGCAGGATTACAGTGTGCTCTGTGGAGAGGGAGCCCCGACCGCCTTTGTCTTCCCGCAGCACGGATAGCAAGATTTGCACACACAAGCAGATAACATCTCCCCATAAAGAAATCAAACCACGATGGAAATACCGTGAATACGGCTACAACATACCTTGAATCACTTACAATCAAATTACAATAATACTATAAGCAGTAAAGTGAGTCTCATTTTAACTTCCAAACCGAAAACGAACAACTTAAAGCTGTGTGAGACAAAGGATAACGCCCAGAGCGAGGGAAGGGATTATATAACTCGTTTAACGCGTAGGCTTTCGCGACCAATATTATTCATAATCTAAACCCAAAAACGTTGATTATGATTATGTAATTCTCGGTGGGAACGCGAATCGTCAGCCTGGTTTTAGTCTGATGACTCATCTGTGACGCCGTTTCGCGAGGAAGATCCCCCCCCCCCTCCTTCCAGGTTAATTATTACGGACAGCTGCTTCGCTTGAAGAACTTTAGTCCTCCAATAAATCGCACACACACGGACACACACGGATGCAGCTGTGTCCACACACACAAACGAAAAAAATGATATGGTTCCGGCCCTTTGAAACAACTCGAAAAACAGAGTGGATTTTCCAGATAAATACCGAGACACGATCATCTCAAATCACACCATCGAAGACCATCGAAGATCGTCGGAGCTCAGCTCATCACCGGGGCTCAGCTCATCACCGGGGCTCAGCTCATCACCGGGGCTCAGCTCATCACCGGGGCTCAGCTCATCACCGGGGCTCAGCTCATCACCGGGGCTCAGCTCATCACCGGGGCTCAGCTCATCACCGGGGCTCAGCTCATCACCGGGGCTCAGCTCATCACCGGGGCTCAGCTCATCACCGGGGCTCAGCTCATCACCGGGGCTCAGCTCATCACCGGGGCTCAGCTCATCACCGGGGCTCAGCTCATCACCGGGGCTCAGCTCATCACCGGGGCTCAGCTCATCACCGGGGCTCAGCTCATCACCGGGGCTCAGCTCATCACCGGGCTCAGCTCATCACCGGGGCTCAGCTCATCACCGGGGCTCAGCTCATCACCGGGGCTCAGCTCATCACCGGGGCTCAGCTCATCACCGGGGCTCAGCTCATCACCGGGGCTCAGCTCATCACCGGGGCTCAGCTCATCACCGGGGCTCAGCTCATCACCGGGGCTCAGCTCATCACCTCGAACGGAGGAGCTCTCTCATCACCCAGAATGGCGATGCTCGCTGAGTAGCGATGTCCAATGACAAGCCGAGGTCTGCACCACCTGAGAAGAATCGCTACACCGAGCCGCCGAGGTGCGAGTGAAACTAACGGAGATTCCAGTTATCATTCTCGAGCCAACGAGGACACCCAACGTAAACCCAGCAACGAATGAGAGCATCGTTCATCGCCAGAGCGACAACAAGCAATCAACCTGTAGAAAAGGGCAGAAATCGCCAAGCATCGACCAAGCGAGCAAAGCAGAGAGAACGGAGCAGTGGAAAGAGCCTGATCGGCCGCCCATGAGGAAGAGGAGAGCGCCATCGAATGCACCGTGTGTTTAATACACACACACATCGACCAGCACCGCTGAGAACCGACTCGTCATCCAGCAGTGGAGAGAAAGAGTGCCCGAGCACAAGTGCCAGCCTGCCAGCGCACAAGTGAACGAGCCGCCGCGCCGTCAGAGCTACAGAGTACGAGTGCCAGCGCCGAAGCGCCGCCAAGCCCCACCGGGCACCACCCAGCGAGCAAGCCTCTCCACGAACAGAAGCGGGCCGACGCCGCTCATCTCCCAGCGGAGAAAGTAGCGGCTGCAACCCCGCACGTGCGAGAGGAAAACTCCGAGCCGTTCGTATCACCTCCCCCACTCACAAACCCAAGGAAGCACATACACGCACACATCTACATCCCCAGGGCTCATGCAAGAATTTATCTAAGAGACAATCCACCTCTCCCACACAATATGACCGACCCTAGATAATCATCAGAAGACTAATTATAAAGTTTGAACACCAGCTGGCCGTGAGGAATCGTGGCCATCGAGTGATTAAGAATCCGTCGGTTATAGGAGTATTAGGCGGTTTTTTTTGTCGTCTCTTATCGCATAAACGACCAATAGATTCGTCGATGCAAACTGAAACTCTTGAAATCCTCATTACGAATCTACACGTTTACAGAGAGAGAATATCGTGTCAAACCTGTTCCTTTGTCATAGAGTCTTGCTTAAGAATTAATTAAAGCAGTGCCAGAATACGCTCTCCCACAAACACGCGCACTCACCCACCCTTGTCTCAAACATTTCGTTAACAAAAACATTGACGTATGCTTCGCCTTTGGGGTATAATAAGTGCTTTAATTGCCCTTGATATGAATATCGTTGCATGCCTGTTTTAAAACTCTGCCTGTCGCCGGATGTGCTCGGTACGCAGTGGAATTAATGAGATGTGCGGTTGCCAAAGTTAAACAATGCACGCCTTGATGGTTAAGAGTGTTACTCACTGAGAGAAATCTCCCCGATGGTACCGTGGATAACTCCGAACATGAGAGTCGCATTTTAGAGTGTCATATTTTGTTTAGAATAAAAATAGCTTAACACAAGTGGTTGGGTGTTTCTTTCCAAGTCCATGCAAAACTCTAATTTATAAGAACTGTATCCTGCGTTGAGATATGAATTTGGAGACCTAACATAACATCAACACACTAAGATAATCAATAAATGTTTAATCAAAGATAATCGTTTTATCCTGATTGATACAACTCTGGATAACGAAGCTAAGCCTAATTATCATAACTGCACACATTAACATAATCGCAAGCATTCGCAGAAATTAATACGATTATCTCCGTGATTATCATAATTTATGCTTACAATGACACACATTAGCATAATTTCCGCGATTTACGCATTTTTCCAATTTTTATTAATTTTTATTATTTTCATCAAAATTTCATAATCCGACAAATACAACAAACTCCAGCCACATTAACCACACGGTGATTGATAGAGACAATGAGCTGGGCTGCGCTCAGCCATTAGCGTATCCCAGTGTTGTTGGTAGTAATCAAGACAAAGATGTGGACTCATTTGGACTCGATGGTTCTCATCAGCAAGGTGTGGCCTCTCAAACCGTTGCCACGGGCAATAGGCGTACGTGGCACTCCACATCGAGTGGCAGTGGTTGCAAACCAACATTAGAAATAATTATCCACCCAGAGCATTGCGTTACCTTTGTCAATAGTTTATAAATTTTGGGACGATTTTTGGGCCCAAAAACGGCAGAGAGGCCCATCTTTAAAACGATTTTTGGGCCAAAAAGTCGGTAATGTACATGAAACACATTCCTGCGGAGGGAGCTGGTAGGAACGTTGGGTTGCTCGGTCAATGGCCAGGGTAAAAGGCGGCGTGGTGTATTCCGCAAATATGCCCGACTGTGAGGGCGGGCACAAGCCGGCGTGAGTAGGTTAAACGTTGAGTTTTATAAGGGCACCACGGGGTGACCAGCCCCTCTCCACCCAGCCCCTCCCCACCCTCCCCACCCTCCCCTCCCCACCCATTTCTGCACAGGGCACTGTACACACGTGTGCTGTAAGGCTTGTGCCCGCCCTCACAGTCAGCCATATTTGCGGAATACACCACGCCGCCGTTGACCCTGGCCATTGACTGAGCAACACAACGTTCCTACTAGCTCCCTCCGCAGGAATGTGTATATGTGTAATGCGGGCGTAAACGACCTCCCGGAAGTGATGTCATGGGGGGAGGAGTTACGTCACGTGGGGGAGAGGGTTCAGGGCTATAAGGGGAGAAACCGGAAGCAGTAGGGGAGTGAACGGGGACTGGGAAAGTGTGAGGCCACGCAGGGCAGAGTGTGAGAGAGAGAGTGGCGAGATCGCCACACACACGGACCACGAGGATCGGCACCGTCGGCCAACGGTGACCGACCCCCGGGGCCGCAGGAGCAGCGAGGAGGCTGCAGAGAGCAGCGGGTCTGCAAGGGAGGAGTTGGGCAGCGGGAGTCTGCACGTCGAGACAGCAGCGGGGCTGCTAAGAGGGGCTACGTGAGCGACAGCAGCCTGGGGCTGCAGAGTGAAGAGTATATAGGGGGGTGCCGTGAGGGAAAAGAGATCGAACCCAAATAAAGGACACAGGACAGAGAGAAGCGTCCGAGTCTTTTATTACATATGGGTGGAGCAGTGGTGCTATGACACAGCGACCTGAATTCAATTCCTGGTGAACGCTAACATCAGTGGTGAGTGATATCTGAACTGGTCCTGGGCTACTGTCTTCACCAACCTGCACTAACCATCGTGGTGAAGTATGGCAAAACACAACTGCCACGGATGGCGAGGCCTTCTTCCAGCAGTAATTCGATGGAGTGTAAGTGAGAAAAGAATTTTATATAGATTTATACTGGACAAGAGTAATGAAAATGCCATTTCATTCTTATTGCACAACAAAGTATCACTTTTACTGAAAGTACATGGCAGCTATGTTACTTAGTGTATAGCTTTGCATCACTGACTGTGAATATAGACAGTAGAGTCTGTTCCAACTGTGAGGAACAATTTGAATCATTATTAATAATACCTCGTAAACAAAAGTGCGTTCAAATGCATATGGAGTTATACTTACGTGGCGCCTGAGTAGATCCCACAGAATAATTGCTGGTTATAATAATTACTTTTCAATACCATTCTGCGTTATATGTTTGACAACTGCAATTATATTCGTCAATGATTTTTAATTTTTAATTAAAATAGCCAAAATGAAATCTGCAGTTGCTAGTATTGTTCTTTCTTCCACATGTTTTAAATGTATAACTATTTAACGTAAGTAAAATTATTTCTAATGGTTTTCTCATTACATAATATCTTCACATAAAAGCTATTCATATACAACACCAACTTAAAGGAATGTTTCAGTTAGGTTAAGGCAGCCAGGAAAATTATGTCTGTGTCGCAATGTTCTATCTTCTGCTTAATCTGCTCTGACAAAGGGCCTTTGTCTGTATCTTAAGATTATATGCTTTTAATTTATGAAGTAATATTTGTTGATGATGGTGTTATTTATTCGCTAGATTAGTGGATTTTTTATTTCTTCTGGCAGAAATCCATTAAAACTGAAAATAAGCTTTACAAATTTGTTGTTGATGTTTGTATTTCAACCACAACTTAATTATAGAGATTCAATTAATAAAAGATTATTGAAATGTACTTTATATAAAACACTATTATACTCATAGGAACCTCCTGGTTACACCAGCCCACAAGGGATTATTGTGTCCGTCCGTCCGTTGTGAAGGGAGGGGCTGGGTGGGGAGGGAGGGGCTGAGTGGAGAGGGGAGGGCCTGGGTGGGGAGGGAGGGGTTGGGTGGGGAGGGGATGGGAGGGTGGCGCTGGGTGGGGAGGGGAGGGGAGGGTGGGGAGGGGCTGGGTGGGGAGGGTGGGGTGGGGAGGGTGGGGAAGGGCTGGGTGGGGAGGGTGGGGAGGGGGGGTGGGGAGGGGCTGGGTGGGGATGGTGGGGCTGGGTGGGGAGGGGCTGGGTGGGGAGGGTGGGGAGGGGATGGGTGAGGAGGGTGGGGAAGGGCTGGGTGGGGAGGGGAGGGTGGGGAGGGGCTGGGTGGGGAGGGAGGGGCTGAGTGGAGAGGGGTGGGCCTGGGTGGGGAGGGGCTGGTCACCCCGTGGTGCCCTTATAAAACTCAACGTTTAACCTACTCATGCCGGCTTGTGCCCGCCCTCACAGTCGGGCATATTTGCGGAATACACCACGCCGCCTTTTACCCTGGCCATTGACTGAGCAAGCCAACGTTCCTACCAGCTCCCTCAGCAGGAATGTGTTATTGAAAATGCAAGTTGCGTTATCGTGTTCTTTGTGATACCTTGCATGTGCCGCCTTTCTAAATGTACAGGCAGTTTTCGACGTAAAACGCGAACTTAATCACGGAACAATGTTTTCTCGGTAGAGTGATCCTTGGCGAGATGTAATGAGTCAGCCTCGTGCTGGCAGTGAGTGTTTGTGCATGCATGCGCCCGTGATCGTATGTGCGTGCATGTAGAAGTTAGTGTGGGGGGAGTGGTAGTGCAATGGTAAGCGCACTGCGTTACCAACCCGGCGACACGAGTTCGATTCCTGCTCACGACCAACACCAATGACGATTATCTAAATGGGTCCTGGACCTCCCCAAGGTCGACTCAGCCTTAAAGAGTACCTGGTTTTGTGCGTAAACATCGCCACTGCGGAGGCAGCAGTGGTCAATGGTGGCCAGGTGGGGTGATGCCTACTCACTTTACCTGCAGGAACGTGAGCAAGTCCCTCTCTTCCTGCAGAGTTCGTAGGCGCGTGGCTGCTGCCTGCAGCTCGCTGATTTCGTGCTCGTAATGAGCGATGTTCTCCTCGATCTGAGATAGCAGCTCGCGCCCTTTCACGTCCACGCGATCCAGAGCCGCCCTCTCGTCCTCATTCAGCATCGCCCTCATGCGGGTGAACTCGCATGAGATGCTAGCCTTGGTCTGGACCATGCAATCCTGCAAGGGTGTACGATGGATACTATCATTTCATATTCAATGCTATAAATACCAAAGTAACATTGTTTTCTGGCTACTCCAAACCTAGTTTGCCTTGCCTCCACATTATGTCTCTGCACTCACATATCAGTGAACAGGTCGATAACTCCTCTTCTTGGTTCTTTTGGTAAAGTCACGTAGAAGGGAAATAATAAAATAATAAAAATAAAACATAATAAAATAATTCTCACGACGTTTCGGCTACAACGCAAGCAGCCATCCTCAGGTGAAGAATGAAACACCACCAAGCTTGGAGCGTATATTTAAGCTGGGTTGGAGGGGGAAGGAGAGCGCCTTGAAAGAACCAAGAAGATGAATCCCTGCAGTCACGAAAACTTTAAATCGAAATTTAGGTCGATAACTGTTTAAGAATCTAGGACGTTCACATTTATAATATGGTTAATAAGATAAAAAGCAAAATTGTATTCCTCTGCGGAAATAAACACATCATAAAGTGAAACATGAAATTGTAAATCGAAACAATTTTCTATACGGTCCCATTATATTACCTAAGATGCATTCCTAAAACAAATGTACCCACCCAAAACATACTAAAAAATATCTTTCAATACAACTGAGATATTTTATGCACAAATATGGAGAAAATTAATGACTAATAACTTACTAAAATGATCTGTAATTAAACTACCTCACGTTATTGGAATGTCCATTCCTCTAAACATATGCTGGGCTCTCTCCCCTCCCCCCATCGTTTCAAATCACTCCTAGCTCTGATATTTGATGGAGACCTGCTTTTTTGGTTGGATTACTAATATTCTCCACAACATGGAGATGTTGTGTGAATTATTATCACCAGCTGACTTGATGCCCTCTTTTACAGCAGCATTTGCATGACATTGGATACTTTGGATACTCGTAACAAATTGGTGGTGGTGGGGTTTGTGTGTTCCAATGACCCTCATAGCTATGTCGCCTGGAGTCTTGTACTCCTGGTAGGATCTTCCTTGGTTAACAGGTTTGGGCAGAAGTTCCAGACAAATAATGGTCCAAAAAAAATCCCTTTATGAATGGTTAAAAAATACTAAAATCAGACAACCTCACTCAGACAAGATATACCAGGACACTCCCATGGAGCCAGGCCTGGGGGTGGTGTTCGCCGAGAAGCGCCTGGTGGCCAGGTGACCACATAATCCGGTTGAGCACTGCCCGAAAATGGCTATGTGGTGCCATCCTCTGGGCCCACCATCTGCAGGACGATGGCCGGGTGCGATGCCAGTATTGCAGGTAGTGGGATGGCCTCAGACGGACTGAACCTTGGAAATGGGTACTAGCTATTAGGACGTGGAATGTCACTTCACTGGGGGGTGGGGGGTGAAGGAGTCGGCACTGGTGGAGGAGGTGGAAAGGTACCGACTAAATATAGTCGTTCTCACCTCCACACACAGCATTGGCAATGGACGCTAACTTCTCGATCGGGGGTGGTCTCTCCTATTCTGGAGAAACTCCTGGTGAGTGGCCCCGGGTGAGTGTGGGGATATTCGAAATCCCAGCTGGGTGCTGTTCAGTTGGAGTTTGTCCCTGTGGATGAGAGGGTCACCTCAATGAGACATCAGCTCTCAGAAAGGACAACTCTGACTGTTGTCTGTGCATATGTACCAACAGCAGTTCAGAGTTTTCGGCCCTCTTGTAGATGGTGGGAGCAGTGCTCGATCGTGCCGCCTACCGACTCCATTGTCTTACTGGGCGATGTTAATGCTCACGTGGGAAAATATGGAGATACCTGGAGAGGCATGATTAGGGGGAATGTCCTCCCTGATCTGAGCCCAAACTGTGAGATTTAACTGGAAATGTCAATAACAAACACCATTTTTGAACACGAGGATGCTAATATGTGTACTTGGTACCAGCGCACCATAGGTCGAAAGACAATGATTGACTTTATAGTTGCCCTTTGTGAAGAAGTTAAAGTAACTCGGGGTTTATATCCCAAGTGATGGTAAGTGGGAGCAGGAGATTGTATGGTGGATCGGTGCGGCATCCGCAGTGTTGCAGGCACTGTACCGTTCCATTGTAGTGAAATGGAAGATGAGTTCTCGAACAAAGCTCTTGCTTTACAGGTCAATCTACGTTCTCACCTTCACCTATTCTCATGAGCTTTGGGTGATGACCGAAAGGATGAGATCGCGGGTACAAGGAACCAAAATGAGATTTCTCCGCGGGGTTGCCGGGCTCACTCTCCTTGATCGGGTGAGGAGCTTGGTAATCTGGGAAAGCCTCCAGATCGAGAGGAGCCAATTGAGGTGGTTTGGGCACCTGGTAAGGATGCCCCTCGGTAGACTCCTCCTGGAACTCTCCTGGGAACGTTCCACTGGGCGATGACCCCGGGGCCGACCCAGGACACGCTGGCGGGACTATGTCACTCGGCTGGCCTGGGAACGCCTGGGAATTCCCCAGAAAGTGCTAGAGTCTGTCACTAGGGAAAGGGATGTCTGTACCGCCCTACTCAACATTCTGCCACCGCGACCCTCACCAGGACAAGTGGATTGAGAAACGAATGAATTAACAAACTCATGCATGCGACAACGCAAACAGGCTCATATCAATATATTGGAAGACATATCAAAAGTAGATTCAATTACGTAATTATCTGAATCATTAAAATGTATTACATCATAAGAGCTAATTACTGATACATCTTGATTCGTGCATATTCAATTTAAAACGTTTAATATAATAATTGGCTCTACGTTGTGCTGCTTTAGAGGTAGCTGCGTGTCATGAGAGCAAAAGTGTTTTTTGGCATTCCATTGCAGTCTCTTTATAGCAGCATCTCTTTTGTTTAATCTAGCATTCAACAGCCAATTTACGTCGGATTTTATCGTCATCTTCATTCGTGTAATATCTGGTTTATAATTCAATACAATTGTTGCTCCATACTGCTTTATATTATCTGACCCATTGCAAAACATTCGAGTTATCTTGCGACGTGCTTTGAAGTCTCACGAGAGATACACTTGTTTTGTGTAAAATGTTGCATTAAAAAAAATCAATCACCCATAACTATAATAATGCCATATCCTGCACAGTTATTACGCACTGACTCAAGCCTACCAGAGTTCACTTGAATCTACGGAGTTATCCTCAAGGGGAGAGTCACAGCCTCCACTCAGGGTGGAGGTCACAGGGCCACAGAGGCCACGCGTGGTACCTGCACGTCCTTGTGAGTGGCCTTCATCTGTCCCACGGACGCCTCCGCCTTTTTCCTGTCCTCCTCCACTGCTCGCATCTCCTCAGCGACTTTACCCTGCAAGAGACGAAGTCATCAGAGGAGATAGTTCTGAATTGCCCACCAGAAGCGTGGTGAGGAAGTCAGCCTGGACTGACTGAAAAAGTCTAATAGGCAAGGGACCTGTGGACAGAGAA
Source organism: Lethenteron reissneri (assembly GCF_015708825.2). Lineage (NCBI taxonomy): Eukaryota > Metazoa > Chordata > Hyperoartia > Petromyzontiformes > Petromyzontidae > Lethenteron > Lethenteron reissneri. The sequence continues at coordinate 9,174,812 of NC_083843.1, read as the reverse complement.
TCAACCCACGGTGATGTTTGTTGTATGATATGTTTCTATTATACACAGGTGACATTTTTTTATCAGCTCATGTAGAGGTATCAGAATCAGTATATGTATTCATACTGGAGGAATCCGATGTGCTATAAAGCTATTTTCACAAATGTCCAGTAGGGGTGGGTAAGAACGTTACAACAACAAACTATACAAAAACCAGAGTGTAGTGCAAAGTACAAGAAAGGTAAACAAATCACCCAATAACATACACATACAACTAAGCCATTCCCATCTTACCAGGCAAAGCCCACCCAGGTATCAATTCATTTTTGAGAAGCGACCTGGCCACAAATGATAACTCATCAAAGTGATTTATCATGTGGAAATGTATAGCTGCCAAATAATCTCAATGCATGTTTTTTTCTGCACCTCAGTGGTTCTCTTTGTTGGCATGCGGGCCTCACCTCCAGCGTGTCGACATCATGCCCTCTATGTTCTCCAGTGAAAGCGCAGACTGTGCACACGAGGCTCATGTCTTGCTTGCAATAGAATATGAGCTCCTGTTTGTGCCTCTTGCACTTGCGTTCTTCAGGGTTCACATCTGGTGAAACCAGGACGTGATCCTTCAACTTCGCTCTCTCCAGGTGAGGCGCGAGGTGTTCCCTGCAGAAGGACATCTCACACTTGAGGCAGGTCTTCACTGCAAGCGTCTTGCCTTCTGGGCAGTGGTCACAGAAAACAACCACACCACCGGCAGCAGCAGCCATGGTCTCAGTCACTCGCAGCTGCTCTATGAGGTTGGCGATCGTCACGTTCCTGGTCAGCTGGGGTCGTCGAGGGAAGGTCTTGCGGCACTGCGGGCAGCAGTAGGAGTCTGCCTTCTTCCAGGCGTCCTCCAGACACTGGAGGCAGAATGAGTGGCCGCAGCTCAGCGTCGAGGGGCAGTCAAACGTGTCCAGGCAGATGGAGCAGGTCAACTCACGGTCCACGTTCTCAGCGGGAGCTGCGCTCGCCATGACCCGAGGATGCACCCAGAATAGTTCTTCACTGTGGCTCAGAGAATATAATTGACGAGTTGTTCTGTGCGCAGCTCACACAGCGGAGACGAACAAGGAAATGAACTGACTTCACCTGCAGTTAAGTTATAAATACCTCGAGACACGCCCTGGAATGTTCCATACGGCGGCTGGGCTCACCTGTGTAGACGTGGCGTTACAGTCACGCACTGTGTAATAGTTAAAATCGTTTTTTGTGTTTAGTTTGTCCTTCCCCTGCACTTCCGATTAGCACGGTTGGCTACGTACGGTGTGGAGGAAGTTAAACATACATACATAGCTTTGACCGGTCTCAATTGATATATTTGTACAAACAAAACCCAGCAGCAGCAACCCGGGACACAGCGATAATGGTTTGTCCCACAGGCTGATTGACCGACTAGGTCAGGCTGTGTGCATTGCACACAGTGGAACCGCACCTTGTACAAACATTCTGATGTAAAGGTGAACTTGTTTTTTTCCCCATCTGTGTTTTCATTCATTATTTTTTCTTGCAAGGCCTGTTTGTTTAAGCTTCACAGTCTGTAATCGTCTTCCACCTTTATCAACTTATATTTAAACTACTGGCTTCATGCGACCTCTGTTCATCTGTCAAATATTTTTTTGTATATTTATTCCTACGACACCGTTTTATTCTAGGTGTATGGTGTATGTTGAACTTCTTTCACACCGTACGTGGTCAACCGTGCTAATCGGAGGTGCGAGTGAGTGGGTGGTGATGGTTGAGTGAGTGGGGGGGGGTATTTGGTGAGAGGGGAGACAGATGGGCAGGAGGATGGCGTGAGGGTGGGCGAGCAGGCGGTGAGGGAGGGAGGAAGGGTGGCTGGGAGGGCGTGCGGTTGAGTGGTTGGGTCACTGGGTGGGTGGCCTCACGAATGACCACAGCGAACAGCCCCTGGCTCAACAAACATTTAAGCTTATTAACTGTATGACTTTCACTGTACATTTTCCTATTATGCGTAAAAAAATCGAGGTTTAAAATCAATATATATTCGTCCACTATTGTTAATGTGAATATTTTACATCCTGGACTCGCTGAGTTTGGCCGATTCTATAAAAAATATTTAATTATATTTTACCAGGTAAGGCCCACTGAGGTTTATAGCTCTTTTCAGAAGCGACCTGGCCACAAATGATAGCTCAACGACGTGGCTTATTACGTGGACATTTTTCGCAGACAAACACTCTAAGTGAATGTTTCTAAGTGTGGAGGGAAAAATTGGAGAACCCGGAGACAAATTCACGCGACTACGGGGAGAGAGACAAGCAAACTCTAATTGCATGTACAGGCGTCAGGGTTGGGATCGATCCCACGACCTCCTGTACACCGGGCGAGGTAGTTAACATCTTCCAGCCACCGCAGCGAGATGTAAAAAAAATCATAGAGCAGCGACAACGAACAAGGAAACGAGCTGACTTCACCTGCAGCTAAATTATAAACACCACGAGACGCGCCCTGGAATGTTGCACGCGGCAGCCCGTACTCACCTTTGTAGACGTGGCGTCACATTCACACACACAGTGTCAAGGTTAAAGAGTCGCAATTGATATATTTTTACAAAAACCCCACGGTAACAATGGAAACAGTGATGGTTGGTCCTATAGACTGGTTACACCCGCTTGGGTGAGGCTGTGTTTTTTCACTGTAAACCTCACCGTGTAAATTATTATTAAAGATTTAAAATTATTAGTAGGCTATCGCGACCAATAATATCTATAAAACGTGTTTTTGGGTTAGATCGCGTAATTATAAGTGTCGTTAAACCCGCCACCACCCGACACAACCAATGAGTAAGGTTTGTCACGTAAAAAAAATAAGTAATATTAAAAAATACTTTTTTTTAAAACACGCTTTAATGAAATGTACCATACTCGTAATGGCAGAACTCAACGACTCCAGGAAGTGGCCCCGAAGCTTGCCACAACGTAAGGGACCGTGGTGATTTACAGCCAGTTGAGCGTGAACAATTAGACCCAAGCCGAAACATATATAAAAAAGAATGTTTAAAAATACTTTTTTTATTTTTAATGATAGAGTATAGTATTGTCATCAGTATGACATAAGTATACCAAGTTTGCAGTCGATACATTGGGAAGTGGGTTAAAATTTTGTTAAAAGATTTGAGGATACAACAACAGACAGTGAGTTCAATAAATGCGTGTAATAATAATACAAACATTCCCGCTAGGCTGTGCGTTTTGCCCAGCAAACCACACAGCTGTCAGTTCGTATTCAAGGTTTAACAAAAAAAGATTCCCCTAAACCAGGGGGTTCAGAAACCAAAACAAGGAGAGACATTTTTTCTTATTTTTTACAATTCGGTAAGTTATTTCAAGAGCCGCAATGTAACGTGGTGTGAGTACGAGAGACTGTGGTGGTGGTGGTCCTGGATAAATAAGAACGTCTCACGAAGCAGCCGTCCCTCAGAGCCGCACGCCGCTACGGAGCTGCAGGTTGCCGACCCCGTGCCCTGAACCAACTGGCGTGACCGTCAAGTAATAATAATTTAATTAGTATAGTTTTATTATGTTATTATAATAATTTTATTATTATGTAATTGGAAATGGATAATAATAAAATGATTTGGCGTTTTTCATGTATTAATAACTTAATTATAATAGCTGTTTAATACTGACACCTAAACAATAATTAAATAAAAAATAAATGGTTGTGCTATAATACGTTGACGCTATTAATGCAAGAATAGTATTTTAATAATTAAATAATGCATTTCTACTGATTACATAATCATTCAGTAAGGGTAATATAATTATAATTTACAAAGCTCCCTTAAACAATCGCTCTCGGGGTGCTATGCATGGTAATGCAGAAAATAGTGAACATCACCCAATGAAAGAAGTGAGAAGGAGATTTGAACATCACTAAAGGGAGAAAGACATTTTAAACAGATACGGCTTTAGTGGAGATGTGAAGATGAGCAGTGTCTCGGAAGTCCCCTTGACCTCGAAGGGCAACGAGTTCCAGAGTTTAGGCGCCATAATTGCCAACGCACCCCCACGTGTGTAGCCTGGAGACCGTGTGACGGTGAGCAATGCACAAGTTGAGGATCTTGACGTCTTGATGGAATTATCGTGGCTGAAGGAGGTCATGGATGTAGGGCGGAGCAAGTCCATTTAAGGCGAGTCGGTTGACGATGCCTTTTTTACATTTCTGTAATTGCCTTTTCCTTCTGCAAGGATCTGTGTTTACGCTTTGCAGTTCTTACTTGGTCTCATTCTCTCCTTTAGAAATCTGTGAAACAGTTTTTTTCCCGGGGTGAGATGTTCTCCCTTGTGAATGGCGGCTGGTGAGTAATGTGTGTGTGTTGAATAGTTTGTGTGGATGGTGAGTAGTGTGTGGATGGTGAGTGGTGAATACAGTATTTTTTTTAATCAACTCACAGACAAGAACCAATGATTTTTAATTACTTTACACGGGGTTACAAACCTCACGAGGCAACCCATGGAATGTGCTCAGATGTTTAAGGAATGTAAAAACAAGCCCGCATCACACAAACCTGTCTAGATGTACCTGTAGATTCGCGCCGTTGGCTTTAACCAGTGCCAACAATGGACTTTGTAAGAACATGATCACAATCGTAAAAAATTGAACCCGTAAAAACAAAGTTTTTCACTATAAATCCTTTATATGCGTGGCATCGGTTTTATTTTATTATTCATTTCTGTTTTTTTTTAGTAAGAGTTTCATTTTTATCACATTGCTATTTTAAATAAAATATAAGGAAAGTCGTATATAAGGATTATAAGGTTTTCAGTTTTTGTATGATTGTGCTAGTGTCCTCTCGTCCTCTGGCTTGAGATGGCTGCCACCTATGGGTCAGATGATTGCCTGCCACCATTAAGCAATTGGTAATTAAATATAATTTTTTTCCCTAAAAAGTGTAACATTTTGGAAAAAAAATTTCACGAAAATAAACTGTCACGCACAACGAGTCTGTGTGCAAAATGTCAGCTTGATTGGATCACGGGGAGTGGGTTAAAAAACGACCAAAAGATTTGCACGGTCGTAAGCGCGCAAGCAAGCAAGCAAGTGAACTTAATATAAAGGATTTAATAACACATTCTGAGATGCGGGCTTTCAATTCCAAGCAGTCGCCTGTAATTAAATGCAGTTCTCCGGTGAAACGAGTTGATGGTTTAAGCCTCATTATCAATTCCAGGCATGTACGCATACAGAGTTTGATTATTCGATTAATTTGATCCAAAGTCCAGCTCTGAGCATTGTAGAGTCGTGGTTTGACCGCCGTGCGTCTAACATCGACAATGCAGCTGGTGTGGGTTGGTTATTGCTGCCTCCTGGTCGAGATGAGAACAGCATTTGGCGATGCATCGTTGGCGGTGGTGTGCAGGTACAACTAACACAACACATTTATAATAACCGTGTTGCGAACCTCCGATAAGCACGGTTGGCTACGTATGTTGCGAAAGAAGTTCCACATACATCCAACTATACAGCACTAATATACACTACACGATGACACATTATACACTACACTACACCACACACGATACACACTATAGATCACACACAATACACGACTGTACACTACACACTACACTAAACTATGATACACGACACCACTATACTACATTGACGACACTGACAACATACATACGTTCCGTAAAAAACACCCCAAAAATTCGGCCTGCATCAGGTGGAGAGATGTTATCTGCCTCGCTTCGTATGCATGAGTTCATGGGCTCGAACCCGACCCTAACACCTGTATATTTGGAGTTTGCACGTTCTCCCCGTAGTCGCATGGATTTTAATCCAGGTCCTCCGGTTTATTCCTCCACATTTAGAAACACGCGTTTAGAGTATTTGGCTGCTATACATTTCCACATGATAAGCAACTTTGTTGAGATATCATGTGTGGCCAGGTCGCGTCTGATAAAAAGCTATATCGCTCAGTGGGCCTTACTTGGTAATATAAATATGGTAGATTCAGAGTTTACTTCTACGATTGTCACTCTTTGGGTCCAGCTTAGAGGCAGTATCCTTTCTGTAGCAATACATTTCGAGTGCCAATATCTTATCTCTCTTAGTATTTTTTTTTAAGTCTTGCAGGAATACAAAGCTGTACTGAACACGCATGTTCTTAAGATGTTCAGTTTGGTCTCGTAGCTGATTTGCTTGCTTTTTCATATATCATTGCATCCTGCCGTTCCTCTTTTTGCCTTTGTCATCCTCGCGCTTATTGTGTCTTTCGTGCAGTCGTTGTCCCATGTCAGTAGACTGCCCAAGCATATAAATTAATTTACATTCACAATCTTGCTTCTTTCTATTACCACTTCTTGCTCAATGCCCTCCCTTCCTAACATCACCGTCTCTGTCTTTTTCACGTCAATCTTCCATTCTGAATCATTTCCTGACTCATTCGGGGTATGAACAATTCCCTGCAGTACAACTACGCAGCTTTCTTCCATCCCATATACATCGTCCGCGAATCTCGCGTTATTTATTTTATCTACTTGCACAGATATATATTTATATATATATCCTGTTCTGTTGTCCTGAATGGCATCCATCACTCTTTTCAAGCATCTATGACGAAGTTGTTTGGTGATAGTGGACCGATACAACAATTGGGGACAGAATAAGGGGTGGGGGGTAGAGAGTCGTGTTTTACCATCAAGGTCGCTTCCAGAGCAGTGTGACCGGCTGGCCGGAGTGCGGCTGCGTGCGTTGCCACAGACAATCTCGTCTGTTGAACGCGTTCTGGTAACGCTTCCATTCGTCACGTTTCACGTACTTATTAAACTAATTTTTATTTTATTTTACCAGTCATGGCCCAACTCGAGCTAAGTATCTCTTTTTAAGAAGTGACCTGGCCACAAATGATAGCTCAAAGAAGTGGCTCATCACGTGGAAACGTCTAGCAGCCAAATTCTCTGAACGCGTGTTTGTAAATGTGGTAGGAAAAACCCGGAGGACGCGGAGAAAAATCCACGCGACCACGGGAGGAGAGACACCGACAACTCCAAATATACAGCAGCAGGCGTCAAGATCGGAGTCGAACCCACGACCTCCTGCATACGAGGCAAGGTAGTTAACATCCTCTAGCTACCGTGGTACCCTCATTGTCACCCCCCCCCCCCTCCGTTTTCATTTCTGCACCCACGTTAAGTTTCGATAAGTCTTTTCTTGCCTATAAGTTGTAGTCCATCTATATTTTTTATTTAAGTAAAGTTTATATTTTATATCCTCGGTCAACTGCGATTGTCACGTTTCCGTGCAATATCCACTTCGTGCTATAGCTGCCCCGCAGTGATAATACGCGAATGTGTGAACACGCACTCGCTGAGCTACTCAGCAGTGTGAGTTAGACTCTCATTTAGATACAGACACAGACGCATTGATAACTCATCCATCTGTAATGCGAGCATAAACGGGGTGGTTGTTGGCCTCCGCGATATTCACGCGGGCCGGAGCATTGGGGGGCAGAGCCTGGTCGGTGGAGCGTGTGGGAGGAGCCACCGCTCATCTCGGCTGCAATGGGAGACGAGGTGAACGGGGGACGGAGACGGAGGTCACGTGATGGGAGAGGATATATGGGGAGAGCCGGAAGAGATCGGGAGTGGAGACGGAGCAAGAATAGGGGGGAGCCACGCTGAGCAGGACGGGAGCAGCGGCGCCATCTGCCACGTGGCGTGTGGTCGACGGGGCTAGCGGGGTGTGAGAGCTAGCCGAGTGTGCGGGGCACACGTAGCTAGTAAGTGACTAGCGGAGTGTGCGGGGCACACATAGCTAGTAAGTGACTAGCGAGTGTGCGGGGCACACGGAGTGAGCGGTGTGGCCAGCGGAGTGTGCGGGGTACACGGAGCGAGCGGTGTGGCTGGCGGTGTGTGTGTGTGCGGGGCAAACGGAAAGACGGGTGCGAAGGCGGTGCGGGTCCGGACGAGGACCAGCGGGAAGAGAACGAAGAACCTAAATAAATGACACAACGGAGACCAAGAAAGCCTGACAAAGTCGTTTATTACACATCTATTATAATACAAGTGCGTAGTTCGTGTGCGTGTGTAACACTAACGCTCACTTGTTCCCGCCTGTTGATTGGCAAAAACAACATTTACAATCGGGGATGTTTACACGAAAAAGAAAGTGTTTATATATTTAAAAGTTTAAATACAATAACATGTTTAAAATATATTTTAAAGTTGAATTACAATTGAATTAAATAATTTGTCCGCGATGACCCACGGAGAGAGAAACCATTGACAACCACAGGGGTGATTCTATTCCATTATTTCACAATTTTACGCCTACAACTTTTCCATATTCCATCGATTTACAAATTGTAATTTGTTATACATTATCCAATAACAGTTGCAGTGATTTTATAATTCTGTCTTGCTTTGTTTTTTTGTTTGTTTTAAAGTAAAAGTTAATGCGATATTGTTGCTACCCCTCCCCCCCCCCCGCTGAATGAGTGGTACATTCCGAACAGCCCAACAGCTACGGTGAGCAATGTGGATCAAAGCAGATACCGGTGACGCGATTTGTTATTATCACAGACGTTAATTTGGCATCTTTGGACTGACGTACAACAGAATCGGAATATTTATACTGCAGGAGGAATCCGATGACCTGTAAAGCTCTTTTTAACAGATGTCCAGTAGGGGCACGGGGTAAGAACGTTACAACAGCAAACAGTACACAAACATGATAGTAGCAGAAGTACAAGGAAAGTTAACACATCACCATAACACATCCACAGTAGTTTAACACGTAAAGCCTTCGCGACCAATATTCATTATACAGTTTTATCTGGGGTTAACCATCTAACACAATCAACCTGCATTATGAACATCTACAGTATATAAATATAAAAGTTAGTAGTTCCCTGCGTCTTGTTGACATTCGGGTGATTGCTAGAAAGTGCATTGCTTTATCCACCGCTTTCTTTGTTGTCGGAGTGCAGCGACGAATTCGCCTTGGCTCCGTGTCGCCATGGACTGCGTCTGTAGCGCGTTGTGGCGAACGGCGTGCGGTTGGTGCAGCTCGTTGACGCACAGCAGCAGCTGCTGCTGCTGTTGTTGTACAACATTAATGGTTGACGCCTCATCAATGTCTCTTTCAATTCACTACGCGCGATTTATCACCGATGTGACTTTTTACTTTGACGATATCATTTCTTGATTTGAAGCTTTCGTGACTGCAGGAATCCATACTCTTTGGTTGTTTCGGTAAAAAAATATCTACGTGACTTTCCCGATAGAACCAATGAGTTTACTTCTCATCATTTTCTCACAATAACCTCGCCGTTGACTGTTTACAGCTCAGGATCTAGCACGTGGTGTGGGTATGCAGAGCTGTCAACCCCTTATCAGTGCCCTACTTTATTACGGACAAGGAAGCCAACATTACTCAGCACGAGGTTACAAATCTCACGAGACACTCCGTGGAAATGTGCTCAGGTGGTCAAGGTCACAGACACGAGCTTCGTATCACGCAGCTGTCCAGACGCAACGTGAGACGCGTTACACGGTCGGCTTTGACCACTTGCAGACGGGAGCCAGGTCCACTCGCTACGCTCTCAGTGGGAGCTGCGCTCGCCACGACTCTCAGTGGCTTCTCACCGATAGCTGCTCGCTGTGGCTGAGAGACGCTGTCCCAGGAGCGCACACGGCGGCGACGAACCAAGACACGAATCGACTCTCACCTGCGTAGACAGGAGCGTTGCATTCACATCGCGGTGTTGGAGTTTACGGGTCGCGATTTCTACAAAACCCAGAGTGGCCATGCAAACGGTGATGGTTTGTCCCTTGGACTGATGTCGTTGGCTATGGTGAGGCTTTGTGGGTTTCTGCACCAAACCGTACCTTGTAAAACATTCTTATTAAAGTTTTTTTTTAAAGTATGTCGTCTCTATCATTGCCATTTATTTGTTCAGGATTTATTTGAGCATGATAGTTTAAATTGTCTTTAAAAAATAGTTAACTTAATATTGTTAATCATTTGACAAATCATCTCCCAACTTCACGTGTACATGAGTGGGAGGATATGAGGGTGATCGTATTGGTGGTTGAGCAGGTGTGTGTGTAGGTGGAGATTAGTGTTGTAGTGGTGAGTGCGCTGTGCTACGAACCTGCCGATCCAAGCTCGACATCCACTCACGGCCACCAACACCAGTGACCATTGCCTAAACCGGTCATGGGCATCTCCTAGGTCGACTCAGCCTCAAATGAGTACCTGCAGCGGAGTATAAACATCGCCACTCGGGAGACAAAGGCGGCCCGGCTTGGTGCTGGCCACCCACCCACTCGTGTGCCGTGCCAGCCGTCATAGGTGTTCGCTAACAGCACTTGCCCAACAGTCTGTTCAGGCTATACGGGGAATCTTTGTGTGGGTGTGTGAGTGAGTGAGCAGGTTTGCAGGCGATCAGGTGGAAGGGAGATCAGCCGGTAATGGACTCTTGAATATGCATGAGGTGGACGGGTGAGAGGTTGGGCAGGCGAGTGGATGGGCAGGTGGGAGGGTAGGAGGAGGAACGGGTGGCAGGATGGGCAGGTGTATGGCCGAGCAGGTGTGAGTGTGGGCACGTGGGAGGGAGGGTCGTGGGTTAAGGAGTGACAGGTATCGGGTAGGAGAGTATTGGGTGCAAGTGAGTGGGTTGTGGTCATCATTACCAAGCATAGTCATTGTTATTTTAATCATCATCATACTCTTCATCATCCATCAGTCGGGATCAATTCATCATAGCTCATCGTGACGAGGAACAAGCAAACTGAGTGTGCAGTTATAAATACCACGAGACACGCCATAGAATTTGGCCCAATGCTACAGACAGCACTTACCTGTGAAGGCGTATGCTGTAGATTTCCAAATCGTACCGTGTTTAATCTCGCGTAATATAACACAAGGCAGTCAGGCTCAGCTCTGAGAGAGAAACATTCAAGCCTGGATGACAATCTTGAAAATAATTTTCAAATTAAATTTTTATTTACCCAGAATATTTTGACCCTTGACCCACAATACAACGTGATTCCAATTCACAGGTAACCCAGAACACAATCAAGAATATTTACGCGATTTAACCCAAGAAACCTTTGTTTGATAATATTGGTCGCGAAAGCCTACGTGTTAAAGTCAATTTGTTTAACCAGATGAGAACTCAAGATACCAGGATGAGTGTCGGTTGCAAGAGTGATGATGCTGCTGCTTCTGCTGCTACTGATGATTCTGTTACTACTACTAATGATTATATTATTATTAATGCTGCTGGTCCTACTCCTGATATTGATCATGCTAGCGATAATGCTGCTGGTTATGCTATTGATTATTATATTACTGCTGATATTCATTGTATTATTAATATTGATTCTGGTCCTGCTTCGGATACTGATCATGATGCTAATGATGGAGCTACCACTGCTAATGCTGTTGCTCCTGTTGTTGTTACTAATTCTGCAGCTGATGATATTTCTGCTGATGATGATCGAGTCGTGTTGAATTTGAGTACAACGAGGTTAGCACTCAGATCAGGATAAGTCTCATTGACAAGAGTTACCTGGTTCACAAAAATGAAAATAATTGCAAAACAAGTCAAACCCATGCCAGCAATGAAGAAAATAGAAATCTCATCCACAGCCCAGAGCACAATGCAATTAGCGTTTACACAATTATTTCAACTGGTACAATATAATCAATGTGTCTCAAATCATCTAAGCGATGCTAAACAGCTTGAGACTCGAGGTTGGGTTCACACCGGATTGGTGTCTCACGTTAAGGAGGGACGCCGTTGTGGCTAGGATATGTTTACTCCCTCGCCTGGTATGCAGGAGGTCATTGGTTGGATTCAGACCCTGACAGTTGCTGGAAATTTGGAGTTTGTGTTGTCTCTATCCCTGTAATAACACACAATGTCTCTGCTATTAATGCGTGTTGAGACAATATTATTCGTGTCGTATTGTAAGGTAGATCCTCACTCTAGATATATATCAGGCGCTTAATAACTTTAACCCACTTCAAAGTCAAAACACAGTTCCCATTGTTGTCAGCAGAAGCGTTATCCCATGAATCGAAGGTTGTGGCTTCAGGACCAAGTCTGAGAGCAGATAATTAAAATATGAATCAAAACAAACCTTTACGAATAATATTGGTGGTGAAAGACCTCCTACTACTACTAGGTATTAAAATGGCTTCTCTCTCTATGCCCTGTAAAATAAAACTAGTTTGGGTGGAGGGGGTCACTCGACCCCAGGTTATAACAAAAATGCTTTATCCCAGCGATGCTCAGCACACACCACGAGTAGTCCCCCCCCCTAGTGATGCCATCCCATTCCCACCCCGGGTTTATCACCCAACGCGCGAGTGACCGCGAGGGGGACGGCGCGCGTCACCCCGTAGCGTCACGTGACGCGTGTTCCCAGCACGCCCGCGGTGGAGCTCCGCCCTCTCGGCGTTGAGCGCCACGCGGTGCGAGGGACGATGACGTCAGAGAGAAGCTTGGCTCCCCCCGCCCTCCCCCACCAGTGCGCTAACCACTGCACCACCGCTCCACCCCACACTACGCACATGGCTCTCTATACACTAAAGACAAAGATCCTCCATGTAGCCTGAACAGACGGTTGGGGCAAGTGCTGTTAGTAGCGAGTAGCAACTATGAAGGCCGGCACTGTAACACACGAGGGAGTGGGTAGGCAGCACCACGCCCAGAAATACACAAAGACAATGACACGCACAGACACAGTAGCAAAGACACAAACACAATAACATAGACACGCAAAGACACGCACAGACACAGTAACAAAGACACAAACACAATAACAAAAACACATAAAGACACGCACAGACACAGTAACAAAGACACATACACAATAACAAAGACACACAAAGGCATACACACCAACCCACTTACTCGAAGACAAAGATCCCCCATATAGCTTTAAAATAATGTTGAGTTAAGTGCTGTTAGTGAGTTTCACCTAAGAAGGCCAGACTAGGAGAGACCCGCCTTTGTATCCCCAGGGGTAATGTTTACTCATCGCACCAGGTAGTCATTTGAGGCTGAGTCGACCTAGGGGAGACCCAAGACCGATTCATATAATCGATATCAATGATGTTTGTAAACCAGTCATGGGCCTCCCCTAGGTCGACTAAGCCTCAAATGAGTTCCTGGTGTGGTGTGTAAACATCGCCACTGGGGAGACAAAGGCGGTCGGGTGTGGTGCTGGCCACCCACCCCCTCGTATACCGTTCGGGCCTTCATAGGTGCTTGCTAATAGCACTTGCCCAAACAGTCTGTTAAGTCTATATGGGGGATCTTTGTATATCTGTGTGTATCTGTGTGTTTGTATCTGTGTGCTTCTGTGTTTGTATGTATCTGTGTGTGAGGGTGTGTCTGTGTGTATGTATGTATCTGTGTGTTTGTACGTGTGTCTATCTGTGTGTGTCTGTGTAGTCTTAACAGACTGTTGGGGAAAGGGCTGTGAGTAGCAAGTAGCAGAGCCTGTGAAGGCTGGCACTCTTGCACACGAGGGGGTGGGTGGCCAGCACCAAATCAAAAATACACACAAAGACACAGACACAAAGACACAATAACAAAGACACACACACAAACACAATAACAAAGACACACACAGACAAAGGCATACACACCAACCCACGAACCCAAAGAAAATTATCCCCCGTGTAGCCTTCACAGACTGTAGGGGCAAGTGCTGTTTGCTAGTAGCACCTATGAAGGCCGGCACTGTGGCACACGAGGGGGTCGGTGACCTGAACCACGCCCGACCCGCCTTTGTCTCCCCAGTGGCGATGTTTGCACATCGCAGCAGGTACTAATTTGAGGCTCAGTCGACCTAGGGGAGAGCCTGGACTGATTCCGATAATCGTCACTGGTGTTAGTGAACCGGTCATGGACCTCCCCTAGGTCGACTCAGCCTGAAAAAAGAGTTCCTGGTACGGTGTGTAAACATCACCACTGGGGAGACAAAGGCGGCCGGTCGTGGTGTTGGCCACCCACCCTCTAGTGTGCTGTGTCGGCCTTCATAGGGGCCGTCCATAAATGACGTCACGTGATTTTTGACCCCCCACCCCTTCGTCACACGGCGTCACAAAAAGTCAGACCCCCCTCAAATATGACGTCACAAAGCTCTGCCCCCCCCCCCCCACCAAAAAAAAATAAAACATGCCTCAAATAGCTTTAAACTATTGTCATGGTAGTGCATATTTAATGTGGCGCTGCACTCTGATGTTGTAGGAGAAAACATATATTAAAAAGTATATTTAATTAAGTAGAACGTGTTGTCTATATTTATTTAAAGTTACTCATTTTACGTGACGTCACATTTCTCAACCTTCCACCCCATAGTCACACATCGTCACAAAATGTCTGACCCCGCCCCCCCCCCCCAGATGCGTGACGTCATTCATGGACGGCCCCATAGGTGCTCGCTAACATCACTTGCCCCAACAGTCTGTTAAGGCTGCACGGGGGATCTGTGTCTTTGTGTGCACGAGTCTGGGCGTTGTGCCCGTTTCTCTGCGCTGTTCACACTCCGTGCTCTCAAGACGCACGACTCAAATCCAGAATCCTCACTGAGCTACCATCACCATCCACATACAGTGCGGGGTAGAGCGGTTGACTAAACGAGTGGTGGACGGAGTGCAGCAGCTCCATGGAGTCGGCGCGGTAAAACAACAGCAGCCCCGCCTCCCAGTGCAGGTGACACCCGACTCTCCGGGGAGGATCCCTCACCGGCACTGAGGTCACTACACCACCATGACGCACGAAGCAGCTGTTGTTAGTTTTATATAAAACCCAGGATGAGTCGTTCCTTCCCAGGCTGCACTCTATACCACGCCCTTTCCGTGCGATCGTTCCGTACGCGACTCCAACCTGACAGAACCCCGTCACACCCCCCACGTCCACCTCCCAGTAGTGCTGACCCGACGAGAAGCTCTCGGAGCACAGGGCTTGGTCCCAGTAATCAAAGCGGTGTGGGTGATCGGGGCGACCCTGGGAGACAGCGGTCACCGTCACCGTCCTGAGGTCCGAGGAAATCTGGAGTTCGTTGTGGGCCGAGTTTGGGTCCACAGTCGGTGAGCGTCCGCCTGCAGTAACGATAATCACAGTAGCCGTGTAACACCAGCACCACTATAACAACAGCACTCGTTCACTAACACGCACGTACACTACAATAGAGCAATTCATAATGAGCTTTGTTATACAATGTTGTAATGCGTAGCTATCGGTGTGATGACATGTAACGGGCACTTTGTTAATCCACTGCTGGATGAGGGCCTCCCTACACCGTGCGGGTCGCGGGGGATATTTGACCATACTTCACCACGCTGGTCACCACGTGTTGGTGAAGGCAGGAGGCGCAGCTGGCGAGAGCACAGAAGTACAGTACAGCGGTGCGTTTGTCTGCCCCGCCATCTACATTTTTAAAAGTCGAGCTTCAGTTCAATATTCACTGTGTAATAGATGTAAAACATGTGATGCTACCATCAAAATACGAACTGCTCTATTTATTCTAATGCAACGCTGAAAACTTAAAATATATTAATTGCTTCCAACATGTATTTGTTAAAATTTTTAATTGAAATAGAACGATCAAACATGTGTGATGTACACTCGTGTGTGTGTGATAGTGTAGTGATGTACACTCGTGTGTGTGGGTGATAGTGTAATGATGTACACTCGTGTGTGTGTGTTTGATAGTGTAGTGATGCACACTCGTGTGTGTGTGTGATAGTGTAGTGATGTACACTCGTGTGTGTGTGTGTGTGATAGTGTAGTGATGTACACTCGTGTGTGTGTGTGTGTGATAGTGTAGTGATGTATACTCGTGTGTGTGTGTGTGTGATAGTGTAGTGATGTACACCGTGTGTGTGATAGTGTAGCGATGTACACTCGTGTGTGTGTGATAGTGTAGCGATGTACACTCGTGTGTGTGTGATAGTGTAGCGATGTACACTCGTGTGTGTGTGATAGTGTAGTGATGTACACTCGTGTGTGTGTGATAGTGTAGTGATGTACACTCGTGTGTGTGTGTGATAGTGTAGTGATGTACACTCGTGTGTGTGTGATAGTGTGGTGATGTACACTCGTGTGTGTGTGATAGTGTAGTGATGTACACTCGTGTGTGTGTGATAGTGTTGTGATGTACACTTGTTTGTGTGTGTGTGATAGTGTAGTGATGTACACTAGTGTGTGTGATAGTGTAGTGATGTACACTAGTGTGTGTGTGATAGTGTAGTGATGTACACTCGTGTGTGTGTGTGTGATAGTGTAGTGATGTACACTCGTGTGTGTGTGATAGTGTAGTGATGTACACTCGTGTGTGTGTGTGTGATAGTGTAGTGATGTACACTGTGTGTTTGTGATAGTGTAGTGATGTACACTCGTGTGTGTGAGATAGTGTAGTAATGTACACTCGTGTGTGTGTGATAGTGTAGTGATGTACACTCGTGTGTGTGTGATAGTGTAGTGATGTACATTCGTGTGTGTGTGTGATAGTGTAGTGATGTACATTCGTGTGTGTGTGTGATAGTGTAGTGATGTACACTCGTGTGTGTGTGTGATAGTGTAGTGATGTACACTGGTGTGTGTGATAGTGTAGTGATGTACACTCGTGTGTGTGTGTGTGATAGTGTAGTGATGTACACTCGTGTGTGTGTGTGATAGTGTAGTGATGTACACTCGTGTGTGTGTGTGATAGTGTAGTGATGTACACTGTGTGTGTGATAGTGTAGTGATGTACACTCGTGCGTGTGTGTGATAGTGTAGTGATGTACACTCGTGTGTGTGTGTGAGATATTGTAGTGATGTACACTCGTGTGTGTGTATGTAATAGTGTAGTGATGTACACTCGTGTGTGTGCGATAGTGTAGTGATGACTGCGGTGTTTAAACATCGCCACTGGGGAGACAAAGGCGGTTGGGCGTGGTGCCGACCACCCACCCCTTCATAGGAGCTCGCTAACAGCACTTGCCCCAACAGTCTGTTAAGGCCATGCAAGGGATTTCTGTCTATATCAACGTATTGGTATATGTTGATACGTTTTCTTTTGTAATTAACTTGTTGTCGCCTGTGTAGTGATTTGCACGGGCAACTCATCTGATGCCTTGGCCAGGTTGTCTAATGAAACCTAAAGTTGCCTTTGATTCTGAGAGCCTCAGGTTGTAACACTCAACCCTAAGAATCCTCAAGGTGTCTGTATCTCACTGCCTCAAGCACTAATAATGAACCCTAAACATCTTAGCCATAGCGCGTGTGTGTGTGTCAGACTCACACGCAGAATAGCAATAGCATCCTTACTCAATTATACACACGTGTAATATTAATAGATCTCATGTAATAGTGATTTGCACCCATCTGTGTATTTGCTATATTTTAATGTGTAGGTATATTGATATATGTTTTTTTAGTAATTTAACTTTTTGGCTAGGTAATGATTTAGATGGTCAACTAAGGTCAAGCCCTTGACTGGCTGTCTGATTAACCTCTGAATTGTAACACAGAATCCTCAACGTGCCTTTGAGTCTTAGAGCTTTAGGCATTAACACTAAACCCTATGAATCCTAACTGTGTGAGTCTGGATATCGCATTTTTATCATTGAACCGTACAAATCCTACAGGCAGCCTTTGTGTCTGCAGTGGTGATGTTTACAAGACATACTAGGTACTCGTTAAGGCTGAATGTACCTAGGAGGGCTCCAAAATTTGTTCTGAATCCACTCATCACTGATGTTAGCCATGGCCGTGAATAGCCTGTTGGTGACGATGTTTGTAGCTCAGTGCACAAACCATCCCATCTTCACTGGACATCCGTACTCACTCTCATCCATACACCTCCGATTAGCACGGTTGGTGTGAAAGAAGTTCAATGTAGATCTATACACTTTACAAAGACAAAGATGCCCCTGTATATCCTCAACAAACTTTTGTGGCAAGTGCTGTTAGCAAGCACCTGTGAAGGCCTGCATGGCACACCAGGGGGTAAGTGGCCAGCCCCACGTCAGGCCGCCTTTGTCTTCCCAGTGGTGATGTTTACACACCGCACCAGGTACTCAATTGAGGCTGAGTCGACCTAGGGGAGGCCCAGGACCGGTTCAGATGATCCATCACTGGTGTTGGCCTTGAGCAGGAATAACACTCGGGACGCCAGGTTCATAGCGCAGCGCACTAACCATTACACTACCGCTCCACAACATACTTGTACGAGCACAATTACACACGCAATAACACACACACACACAGGTGGTAAGAGTCCGTGGAACTCACACATGAATGCCAACAGGTTGACCACAGCTCCCTGCAGGGCGCTGACAGATGCGATATCTGTTTTTCTGGGAGATGAGGGTGGAGATCCCTTCTGAGCCTCTCTCCTGTAAGATCAGAACCAGCAGTGACTCCCACAGCCCGTGTCTTACACAGCATCATCACACGCAGCATCAACACTCACAGCTCATCATCACACGCAGCTCATCATTACACACAGCTTCATCACATGCAGCATCCAACACAACATCATCACACAGCATCATCACAGCCAGTGCCTTACACCGCATCATTACACACAGCGATATTACACTCATCATCATCATCACGCAGCCCATGTCCCACACAAGGCGTCACCCCGTGTATTAATCTGTGCGAGTTCATGTGTCCCTACCGGTTTGTCTCCTTCAGGTGAACCTGCAGGAGTCAGACACAGGATAGGGGGCGCGAGTCAGTTTACCTCCAGCCACATTAACCACACGGTGATTGGTAGACGCGATGAGCTGGGCTGAACTTAGCCATTTGCGTATCCCAGTGTTGTTGGTTGTAATCAAGACAAAGCCGTGGACTCGTTTGGACTCGATGGTTCTCATCAGCAAGGTGTGGCCTCTCAAACCATTGCCACGGGCAATGAGGTGTACGTGTCACTCGACATTGAGTGGCAGTGATTGGAAATAATATTCCACTGCATCGTGTTACCTTTGTCAGAAGTTTAGAATTTTTGGGACAATTTTTGGGCCCAAAAACCTCAGAGAAGCCCACTTTTGATACAATTTTGGGCCCAAAAGTCGGTAATGTACATACACAACGTACGTACATTTTATCTTGATTAACTATGAATAACCCAACTAATAATCGAGATCCATTGTCATTAATATGCATACATTAACCCACCTTTCCCACTCTGGGCTTTGGACCTGAATGGCTTACAGTGATGACATCACATTTATTCCTCTAAGACCAAAACAGAAGAATTTTTCCACAATTCTGACGGTCACCTGATGAGGCTGGTTGTAATTACTGGCAAAACATCGTACTCCAATTGTAAATGTTATTGGTTTACTCTACAACACTCCGGTGTGCTGAACTAGTAACGAAATTGGCATGTTATGTTTACGTGACAAATCTAATTGGTTGTGTCGGGTGGTGGCGGGTTTAACGACATTTATATTTAAGCGATCTAACCCAAAACAAAAATCTATGAAGGGTGAACACTTGTTGAAGCAGACAATCGTCGGATCGGTTTAAACTTTCCGAGACTGATAAAAAAACTTATTCCTGTGGCTTTCCTGATGTTTAAAGCTCTTCTGTTTTCAGCATTACTCTTGGTTGGTCGACATTTTGTTACATGAATAAACTAAATCTAGCGGTAAGTAAATTAAATCTGTCTCTTATAGGACCATGTGGTTAGATATTGTAGTGCCAACGTCTATATAAATTACCAGCCAATTATTAACTCGAGGAATTTCTGTGTTAATAAATTATTTATTATTTGGAAATTCAGCAGTAATTAATATATGTTTACTGGAAATTCACGTTGGTGGACTTGTTCCACCTTTAATTTCAGATCGCATAGGCCATAGATTGTATTGACAATGCAAGTTGCGTTTATCTGTTCTTTGTGATACCTCGCATGTGCCGCCTTGCTAAATGCACAGGCAGTTTTCGACTTATGAACACCCAACTTACGAACCAGCTTCCATGAATAATATATTTTTGTTACATTGATGTAAAATGTGAACTTAATCATGGAACAATGTTTTTTCAGCAGAGCAATCCTCCGCGAGATGTATTGAGTCAGCCTCGTGCTGGTAGTGAGTGTTTGTGCATGTGTGCGCCCACGCTTGTATGTGCGTGCGTGTACAAATGAGTGTGGGGGGAGTGGTAGTGCAATGGTAAGCGCACTGCGTTAACAACCCGGCACCACGAGTTCGATTTCCACTCACGACCAACACCAGTGACGATTATCTGAATGGGTCCTGGGCCTCCCCTAGGTCGACTCAGCTTCAACTGATTAACTGGTTCAGTGTGTAAACATCACCACTGCGGAGGAAACAGTGGTCAATGGTGGCCAGGTGAGGTGATGCCCACTCACCCCCTTGTGTGAGGTGCCACCTTCATAGTCTGTTGGAGTGTGTGCACGCGTGCCTTGTGTGTGTGTGTCTCTGTAGTGTCCGTGTGGGTGTCTATTTGCGTGTCTTTGTCTTATGTGTGTGTGCCTGCGTGCCCCGTGTGTTTGTATTCAATTGTAATAACTCATTGCACCTCTTTCAACAAGCAAAAGAGGATCAGGACTCAAGGTAAGTGAAAATAACACGGATTTTTTAAATATATATTTATGTTACTTTATCGACTGTATGGGCATTTAAAGAGTACATTGTTGTGTTCCGACTTATAATTTGTTGGACTTACGAACATGCCTGGAAACGAGTTGCGTTCGTAAGTCGAGTACTTCCCTGGCTCCGCAAGAGCTCTACCTGCAGGAACGTGAGCGAGTCCCTCTCCTCCTGCAGAGTTCGCAGGCGCGTGGCTGCTGCCTGGAGCTCGTTGATCTCGTGCTCGTAATGAGCGATGTTCTCCTCAATCCGGGACAGCAGCTCGTGCCCCTTCACATCCACGCATTCCAGAGCCGTCTTCTCGTCCTCATACAGCATCGCCCTCATGCGGTTGAACTCGCCTGTGATACGAGCCTTGGTCTGGACCATGCAATCCTGCAAGGGTGTGTGATGGATGCTATCAATTCATATTCCATGCTATAAATACCAAAGTCACATTGTTTTCTGGCTACTCCAAACCCGGTTTGCCCTACCTCCACATTATGTCTCTGTACTCACATCTCATTGAACAGGTCGATAACTTTAAGTATCTAGTTCCTTCACGTTCATAATATGGTTAGTAAGATAAAAAAGTAAAATTGGATTCCTCTGCGGAAATAATCACAACATTAAGTGAAACTATTCAATTGTAAATCAAAACATAATTTTCCACACGGTCCCATTATATGGCCTAAGATGCATTCCTAAAACAAATGTACTGACCCAAAAATACAAAAAAACATTGTTCAATACAACTGAGATATTTTATGCACAAGTATAGAGAAAATAACTGCTAATAACTTACTAAAATTACCTGTTATTAAAATTACCTCACATTACTGGAATGTCCATGCCTCTCAGCATAGGCTGGCCTCTTTCCCCTCCCTCCACTGTTTAAAATCACTCTAGCTCAGGATTTCACACTTTCAGCTGCTGTACCTGGACCCAACCTTTTTGCTGTTACTTTTACATTTCCATTATGTTTTTTTATTCACTTGATCGAACAAAGACGGCCACTGCATCGCACGCTTTCAGGTGCACTTCTGCGGCCGTCTGGAACGTTCTTCCTTCCAATATTAGGAAGCCACTGGAGCTATGCATTTTCCATCATCTAGATTGAAAACTCATTTCTATAGAACTGCTTTTTGTGTTCAGTTGTCTGAACCCCGCACCTCCGATTAGCACGATTGGCATACATGCAATTATGTTTACTTCACCTCGCACTCATCTGTTCTCTAACCATTAATGAACCCTTTTTTGGTACAATACGCCTTTTGTTTATTTTGTTAATATTGTTAATGTTTGTTTTTAATGATTTTTTTCCTCCCGGAGCTCTGACGCATTTTTTTTCAAATGTCGCATGTCCCTCCCCAGCTATCAACGCAATATTGTTTTTGTTCTATGCTGATGCATCAAGGATTTCCCTTGCAAATTAACTGGGTAACTGGCAAAATGGGATTTCTGTGTAACAATTCATATTCAGGGCCCTATTACTACGCATGACATATTTCAGTCAGCCTAGATTTATCAAAGCTGTGCAGTATATTGTAATAAACTTCAACACAATACCACAAGATTTCGTTACAAATAAATTCCTGCCACCTGAATACAGATGCCAATGGCTGGGCTGTCCAAGTCAAACCTGGGTAGTTGTCAACTCTAAGTGGAAGTGTAATGATTGGGGAGTTGCATGGTGAGTGAGATGTGTATATTTGGGAAATATGTAGTGAGTCACTTCTAAGACACTATTTGATGAGGCAACAACTTTATTCTACACTATATCTTACACACTGTTCACATACGGGATAACTATTTACGGGTCAGAGCAGCCAACATGCTGTTTGACCCACGACGCCAGAGACGGAGATGTAGCACCTCTGGTTCCATTCCACCTGTAGACAGCCCCGATTCAGCCTCGGGGCGTCCCTTTTATGCCCCTTAGCGTGGCCTAGCTCCGCCCTCGGCCATGCCCCCTTCTGGAACCCTCTAGAAGGTCCTGGGCTATGCTCGCCAGCCGGCCGGGTTGCCATGTCCCCACATGCCCCCCACTGCCAGCAGCCAGCACCACGCCCCATAGTGGCATTACCTGCTGTGCTGACTGCTACACCCACAATCCCTCATTCTACTGTACCTAGTGCTATGCGCTGTAGTGATCCATTATATTCCCTACACATATACTGAATAAATGCCGCTATATCTATGCACTCCCAGAAGACTGTGGATGTTAGAAATATGTATTTTAGGGGGAGAGACAAATCTATAATGCAAAAATATCATCCGTTTATATATTTTCTTAGTTATATTCTCCACAAAAAATAAAATAATTATGGTTGAGTTGTGTATTATTATTTGGCATCGAACTACGACCAATATCTTCACGAGAAGGTCCTTGCCTATAAACATAGGGAAGTACACCAGCATTGACTACAGAAAGCCTGACTGATACTGAGACACTGGGTGTGGAAACCAGTCCAGAGCTTGCTTGTACTCATTCAATACTTTTGAAACGATGCACTCCCACGTCGTGGGGCTGATGGGATGTGTCAATTTTTCATGATTTTTATACAGAGGCAGATATTTGATGGGGACCTATTATCTGCTTATCTGTTTTTATTACTAATATTTTCCACAACACGGAGATGTTGTGTACATTATCACCAGCTGACTTGATGCCCTCTTTTACAGTAGGATATGCATGACATTGGATACTTGTAACCTTATCGTGGTGGTGGGGTTTGTGTGTTCCAATGACCCTCAGACCTATGTCGCCTGGAGTCTTGTGTTCCTGTTAGGGTGTCCCTTGGTGAACAGGTCAGGGGGGAGGTTCCAGACAAATATTGGTCCAAAAAAAACATCACTTTATGAATGGTTAAAAATACAAAAATCATAGAACCTCACCCAGACAAGGTATACCAGGACAACCACATAGAATCAGGCCTCGGTTGTGGTGTTCGCCGAGAAGAGCCTGGTGGGTGGGAGACCCACGTAACCCAGCTACGTGGCGCTGTCCTGTGGGCCTACCATCTGCAGGACGAAAAGTGAGGGGCGGGTGCGATGCTAGTGTTGCGTGGTGCATGACGACTCGGAGGCAGATTTCCTGTCTTACGCCGGTTTATTAAACACAGGGTAACGCTCCACACCAGAGATAGGTGTCACTATACTCGGTCCTTCACTCGGACCTCAGGCTCTATCTGTCCCTAGCTCAGCTATCTCTAGGGCTCTCTCACTCGGGTCGGGACAGGGGCTCAACCAACACTGCCCGACCGAGGAGAGCAGCAATTCACGTAACCCTATCCGACTCTTGCAGACTTCTATGAGCCCTATCCCTGGCGGTATCTTCGGCTCTCCTACTCGTAGAACTCGGACGGGGGATTAGCCAACACTGTCCGGTCACGAGCAGGAGAGACCTCCTTCAGACAATCACCATCTCCCACAACGACCCCGCTTTCGTCACGGGGGGTCCCCCTTAAGTATTCCCCATGACATGACGTCATCGCGCCTCACCGCGCTCATGGCGTCACGTCGCCACACTACTCATCTACACTAGTATGGCAGGGAGAAGGATGGTCTCAGAAGGACTGGACCTTGGAAATGGGCGCTCGCTATTAGGACGTGGAATGTAATGTCACTAGGGGGGAGGGGGAGTCGGTGCTGGTGGAGGAGGTGAAAAGGTACCGTCTAGATGTAGTTGGTCTCACCTCCCCACACAGCATTGGCACTGGAAGCAAACTTCTCGATCGGGGGTGGTCTCTCCTATTCCAGAAAAACCTCTGGTAAGAGGCCTCGGGTGGGAGTGGGGATACTCACAAGCACCCGGCTGGGTGCTGTTCACTTCGAGTTTGTCCCAGTGGATGAGAGAGTCGCCTCATTGAGACCTCGGCTCTCAGAAAGGACACCTCTGACTGTTGCCTGTGCATATGTACCAACAGCAGTACAGAGTATTCTGCCTTCTTGGAGACGGTGGTTGCAGTGCTCGATCGTGCCGTCTACCGACTCCATAGTCTTACTGCGTGACATCAATGCTTACGTGGGAAACGATATAGATACTTGGAGAGGCGTGATAAGGGGGATTGCCCCCCTTGATCTGAACCCAAACGGTGAGATGTTACTGGAATTCTGTGATAGTAACAGAATGTCAATAACAAACACCATGTTTGAACACAAGGATGCTCATGTGTACTTGGCAACAGGGCACCTTGGGCCAAAGGTCAATGATTGACTTTATAGTTGTATTATCAGACCTAAGGACATATGTTGTGAACACTCAGGTGTAGAAAGGGGCAGAGCTAACAACTGATCACCACCTGGTGGTAAGTTAGATGCAATGCTTGGGGCACCGACCAGATGGACGTTGAAGGCCCAAACGAATAGTGTAGCTTTTCTAGGAACGTCTGGCAGAAGACCCAGTGCAGAAAGATTTTAAATTCCACCTCTGGAAAAACTTATCTTGCTCTCCAGAGAAGGTGATGGACATTGAGTCCGAGTGGACAATGTTCAGAACCTCGATTGTGGATGTGACTGTGAAAAGCTGTTGTTGGAAGACAGTTAGTGCCTTTGAAAGTGGCAAACCTAGGCCCCGCTATTGGACACCAATGCTGAAGGACGTTGTCAAGTTGAATAAGGAGGCTTTTTCCTAGCTATGCTCGGAAAAAGGTCTCCTTACTCGATCGAGAGGTATCTGCTTGCCAAGAGGGTGGCAGCGGTAGCAATCACTGATGCGAAAGCCCGGGCATGGGAGGAACTTGGAGAGGCCATGGAGAGAGACTTGCTGTCAGCCTCAAAGATATTCTGGCAAACCATCCGACGCATTGGGAAGGGTCAACGGGGCGTAGCCCAGGCTGTTCTTTGTAAGGGTGGCGTAACATTGAACTCAACTAAGGAGATAGCTGACAGCTGGAAGGAACACTTTGGTGAGCTCCTCAACCCGGTGGACAAGCCCTCCTCTCAGAAGCCAGCTCGGAAAACAGCAGGGGGGATCAGATCCATCATGGCTGCTGAAGTCTCTGCGGCGGTTGAGGGTCTTCATAGTGGCAAAGCTGCGAGAGTGGACGAGATTCACCCAGAGTTGTTGAAAGCACTGGACAGTGTAGGTGTGTCGTGGTTAACAGTCCTCTTCAATGTTGCATGGAAGGCGATGGGTACAGTACCTCTGGATTGGCAAACTGGAGCCGTGGTTGCCATTTTTAAGAAAGGGGTCTAGAGGGTGTGCTCCAACTAAAGACGGTTCACACTCCTTAGCGTCCCAGGTAAAGCAAAGGCTAGAGTGCTGGAGTGGAGGCTCCTGCCGGTTGGTTGATCCTCAGGTTCAGGAGGAACAAGAAGGATTCCGTCAGGGTCGTGGAACAATAGACCAGCTCTTTTCCTTCTTACAGATATTTGAGGGGTCATGAGAGTATGCTACTCCAGTCTACCTTTGCTTTGTAAACTTGGAGAAGGCATATGACCATGTTCCCTGTAATGCTTTTGTGACTGCAGGAATTACGAAAGCTCCAAATCAAGTTTGAACCACCTCTACGGGGAGGATTTCAGTTTTTTTTTCTCTCTCTCTTTGTCTCTGTGTTGTCTCTCTCTGCTTGTGTGTCTGTCTTTGTGTCTCCATGTCTGTGTTTTGTCTCTCTCTCAAATTTAACACTTAACTTCTAATTTAGCAATCTTTGAAAGAACGTAATCAACCAGGCTTTGCGTTAATTGTGTGTTGACCGACTTTCTGTGCTTCATTGCATTGCATTTCCAAATTTTACTAAGTTTTGTTTAATTAAGTGTGTTTTCTCTCTCTGTGTGTGTTTTTGTGTTGTTGCTCTAGTATTTCCTGCAGTCACGACAGCTCGAAATCTCTCATTGACATGCTAATTTCTCTACCCCCCCTCTCTTTCTCTGCCTCCCTCTCGCTCTATTTAAGGCCTCGACACAGAGGCGTTGTTTCTCTGTGTGCCTATGCGTGTGTCTCTCTCTGTGTGTCTCTGTGTTATCTCTGCTTATGTGTCTGTCTATATGTCTCCGTGTCTGTGTTTTGTCTCTCTCTCAAATTTTGCAACCTTTGGAAGAACGTAATCAACCAGGTAGGGTGTTGACTGTTACGTTATGTGTTGTATTGCATTATATTTCTAAGTCTACTAGCTTTATTTTCTCTTTCATTCGTACCTGATGATGATTGCTTGTGTTGCAATCGAAACGTCGTATGCTATTATTTAATTTATTTTTCTTTTTACGTGACTTTACCGAAAGAACCAAAGAGTAATTCTTGCAGTCACGAAAGCTCCAAATCAAGTTTGAGTTTAAGTACCTCGGGGTTTCTTTCCTGAGTGATGGTAAGTGGGAGCGGGAGATCGGCCGGTGGATCAGTGCGGCGTTCCAAGTGTTGCAGGCGCTGTACCGTTTCATGGTCGTGAAGTGGGAGGTGAGTTCTCGAACAAAGCTTTTGCTTTACAGGTCGATCTACGTTCCCACATTCACCTATTGTCATGAGCTTTGGATAACGTCTGAAAGGATGAGATCGTGGGTACAAGGGACCGAAATGAAGGTTATCTGCATGGTTGCTGGGCTTTCTCTCCATGATCGGGTGAGGAGCTCAGTAATCCAGGAAAGCCTCAGAGTGGGGCTGCTGTTCCTCTGGATCGAGAGGAGCCAGTTGAGGTGGTTTGGGCACCTGGTAAGGATGCCCTTCGATAGACTTCCCCTCGAACTCTCCTGGGAACGTTCCACTGGGCGAAGACCCCGGGGCCGACCCAGGACATGCTGGCGGAACTATGTCACTCGGCTGGCCTGGGAACGCCTGGGAATTCCCCAGAAAGTGCTAGAGCCTGTCACCAGGGAAAGGGATGTCTAGATCGTTCTACTCAACATTCTGCTGCCACGACCCTCACCAGGACAAGTGGATTGAGAAACGAATGAATGAACAAACTCATGAATGCGATAATGCAAACAGGCTCAGAGCAATACCGTTGAAGACATATCAAAAGTAGACGCAATCACGTAATTATCCTTTCCATTAAAATGTACGACACCAAAAGAATGATTCACTAATACATCACGATTCGTTCACATAAAAAAATGTTTGAAATAGTCATTGACTCTACGTTGTGTTGAGTCTGCTTGACAGTTGTATGCGTGTCATGAGCGCACAAGTGTTTTCTTGCATTCCCTACACGCTCTTGAAGCCGCATCTCTTGTGTTTATTCTAGCATTTAATAGACGATTTCCTGTCGCATTTTACCATCTTCACTCGTTTAATGTCTAGTTTCTAATTCAATACAGTTGTTGATCCATACTGTGTTATTTTATCTCACCTATTGCAAGTTATTCGAGTTATCCTGCGAAATGCTTTGCAGTCTCAACAGATAATAACTTTTTTTTCCATAAACGTTGCATTTGTTTACATTTCAAGCACCCATAGCGATAATAATAATAGTTCAATATCCTGCACAGTTACTACACATTGATTCAAAAATAAAAAAGTTTACTTGAGTCTATGAAGTTGTCCTCACAGGGAGAGTCACAGATTCCAAGCAGGGTGGAGGTCACAGGGTAACAAAGTACACGCGTCGTACCTGCACGTCCTTGCGAGTGGCCTTCATTTGTCCCACGGACGCCTCCGCCTTCTTCCTCTTCTCCTCCACTGCTCGTGTCTCCTCTCCGACTCCACTCTGTAAGAGACGAAGTCACCAGAGGGAGTCACTCCCTGAGCGACTCCCTCTCAGCCCCACCACACACGGAGCCCCCCACAGTGATGGCCAGGAAATCATCCCAGACTGATTGAAAAAGTCTAAAAGGGCAAGGGACGGTGGAGAGAGAATCAACTCATGGTGATGTTCGTTGCATGAGATGTTTCAAATAATCCCAGTGACACTGATTATTTACTTCCCATGTTGTTATGGCCAGTGAGTTGAGGTATAGTTTTTTTCTGTACCTGAGTAGCTCTCACTCCTTGAGGGCCTCACCTTACGTGTCTCGTGCTCATCCTTGAGCGTGATGACCCGATGTCCTATGTGGTCTCCTGCGATGGTGCAGTCCCTGCACACGAGGCTCTCGTCCTGCTTACAGAGAAACCTGTAAAGGTCTCCATGTTGCTGGCAGCGTCGCTCCTCCAGGCTGACAATGGGAGCTACCAGGACGTGGTCCATCAACTTGGGGTTTTTCAGATGAGGCTTTAGGTGGGATTCACAGAAGGAAGTCTCACACCTGAGGCAGGTCTTCACTGCAGGAGTCTTCCTATCATCACAGGTGTCACAGAAGACAACTGCGGCCATCCTCTCTGCAACTCTGAGCTGCTCCACCAGGTTGGCGAGCGCGACGTTCCTCTTCAGCTGGGGTCGCTCAGGGAAGGCCGCTCGGCACTGCGGGCAGCTGAAGCTGCTTGCTCTTTCCCAGGCACCGTCCAGACACCGGAGGCAGAACGAGTGTCCGCAGCTCAGCGTGGAGGGGCAGTCAAACGTGCCCAGGCAGATGGGACAGCTCAGCTCACTGTCTACACAATCACTGGGAGACGCACTCGCCATGGCCCATGGCTTCACTCGAACTCAGTCGCTCGCCGCGGCTCACGGAGGAGCTATCGCAGCAGCAGCTGCTCACACAGCGGAGACGAACAAGGAAATGAACTGACTTCACCTGCAGTTAAGTTATAAATACCTCGAGACACGCCCTGGAATGTTCCACACGGCGGCCGCGCTCACCTGTGTAGACGTGGCGGTACAGACACGCACTGTGTAATAGCTAAAACTGACTTTTGTGTTTAGTTTGTTGTCCTTCCTCTGCACTTCGAATTAGCACGGTTGGCTACGTACGGTGTGGAAGAAGTTCAACATACATAGCTTTGACCGGTCTCAAGTGATATAATATTTGTACAAACAAAACCCAGCAGCAGCAGCAGCCAGGGACACAGCGATAATAGTTTGTCCCACAGGCCGATTGACTGCAAAGGTCAGGCTGTGTGCATTGCACAATGGAACCGCACCTTGTACAAACATTCAGATTTAAATGTTAACTTGTTTTTTTCCATCTGTGTCTTTGTCCATGTTTTTTCTTGCAAGGCCTGTTTATTTAAGCTTCGCAGTCTGTAATCGTCTCACATATTTATCAGCGAATATTTTAACTACTGGCTTTGTGCGTCCTCTGTTCATCTGTCAAATATGTTTTTGTTTTTTATTCCTACGACACCGTTTTATTCTGGGTGGACGGTGGTTGTACGTATGTTGAACTTTCACACCATATGTAGTCAACCGTGCTAATCGGAAGTATGTGAGTGAGTGGGTGGGTGAGTGTATCTTGAACTTATTTCGCAGCGTACGTAGCCGCTCGTGATAATCGAAGGTGCGAGTGAGTGGTGGTGGTTGAGTAAGTGGGGGTGGGGGGTTATTTGGTGAGAGGGGAGACAGATGGGCAGGAGGATGGCGTGAGGGTGGGCGAGCAGGCGGTGAGGTAGAGATGGAGGGTGGCTGGGAGGGGCATGCGGTAGAGTTAGTGGTTACTTAGGTGGTTGGCCTCACGCATTACCACAGCGAACAGCCCCGGGCTAAACAAACATCGTGGTTCATTTAAGCTCATTATATGACTTTCACCGTCCATTTTCCTATTATGCGTAAAAAATTTGAGGATTTAAATCTTAATAACCTAACAAATATAAATTCATCACCTATTGTTAATGTTAAGATTTTACATCCTGGACTCGCTGAGTTTGGTCGATTCTATAAATAAAAAAAACTATTTTTTATTTTACCAGGTAAGGCCCACTGAGGTATATAGCTCTTTTCAGAAGCGACCTGGCCACAAATGATAGCTCACAGACGTAGCTTATTACGTGGACATTTTTCGCAGCCAAACACTTTAAGTGAATGTTTCTAAGTGTGGAGGGAAAAATTGGAGAACCCGGAGACAAATTCACGCGACTACGGGGAGAGAGACAAGCAAACTCCAAGTACATGTACAGGCGTCAGGGTTGGGATCGACCCCACGACCTCCTGTATACCAGGCGAGGTAGTTAACATCTTCCAACCACCGCAGCGAGATGTAAAACAAAAATCACAGAGCAGCGACAACGAACAAGGAAACGAACTGACTTCACTTGCAGCTAAATAATAAACACCACGAGACGCGCCCTGGAATGTTGCACGCGGCAGCCCGTACTCACCTGTGTAGACGTGGCGTCACATTCACACACACAGTGTCAAGGTTAAAGAGTCGTAATTTATAAATTGAACAAAAACCCTACGGTAACCATGAAAACAGTGATGGTTTGTCCTATAGACTGGTTACACCGGATTGGGTGAGGCTGTGTTTTTCCACTGTAAACCGCACCGTGTAAATTCTTATTTAAGCTTTAAAATTATAAGTAGGCTTTCACGACCAATATTATTCATTAAACATGTTTTTGAGTTAGATCGCATTAATATAAAAGTGTCGTTAAACTCGCCACCACCCAACACAACCAATGAGTAAGGTTTGTCACGTAAACAAAAAAACATCCGGCTAGGGTGAGGCTGTGCGTTTTGCCCAGCAAACCACACAGCTGTCAGTTCGCATTCAAAGTTTACAAAAAAACGATTCCCCTAAACCAGGGGGGTCGCCAACCAAAACAAGGAGAGACATTTTTTCTTATTTTTTACATTTCGGTAAGTAAAATAGAAAACAACCAAATAATTATTTCAAGAGCCGCAATGCAACGTGGTGTGAGTACGAGAGACGGTGGTGGTGGTCCTTGATAAATAAAAACGTGGTGTGAGTACGAGAGACGGTGCTGGTGGTCCTTGATAAATAAAACGTCTCCCGAAGCAGCCGTCCCTCAAAGAGCCGCACGCTGCTACGGAGCTGCAGGTTGCCGACCCCGTGCCCTGAACAAACTGGCGTGAGCGTCAAGTAATAATAATTTAGTTATTACTGTATAATGTAATAATTATAATTATTAAAATCTAATTACTAAATTGTAATTATTTGATAATTAGAATTAAAGTGGAAATTGATAATAAAAAATGATTTAGCTATTTGTTTTTACATTTTGATCTATTAATAACTTAATAATTTAATAACAATCTTGATTTGAAGCTTTCGTGACTGCAGGAATCCATACTCTTTGGTTCTTTCGATAAAGTCACGTAGGTAGAAAATAAAATAAATCCCGACGTTTCAGGCGCAACACAAGCGTCCGTCATCAGGTGGAAAAGCATGGTCTGCTGCTGAGGCAGACTGTTTTGAAAGGTTTGAAATGGGTGTAGCCCAAGGGTCATAAAGAAGTGGCCGGGGCTAGTGATGTTAATGTGAGAAATTCGCATGTAACTGTAGAAAGAAGGAAAGCGGCCTCCTCGACGAGGGCACGGAAGTGGCAGTGTTCATGTGAGAGATTAGCATGATGTTAATGTGAGAAATTAGAGGGCACAGAAGTGGCTTTGTTAATGTGAGAGATTAGCATGTTACTGTAGAAAAGAAGAAGAAGAGCAGCCTCCTCGACGAGGGAGTGCAACCCAACGGGTGTAATCCGAAGGGCCTTTGGATATGAGAGTGCAATCCAAAAGACAAGTGAGCATGAGAGTGCAATCCAAAGGCATGAGAGTGCAATGCAACGGACATGTGAGCATGAGAGATTTAAGAGAGAGGCATATAGAGACACAGAGAGTCCAAATAACAACTGACATAGGCAGGTTGGATGGAAACATCACAGTCAGTTAAGATTTTACCTGGTTACTAACGTCCTTCCAATGATTGCTCAGTTTCTACCCATCCTCTCGGTTGAAGTTGTGTCTGTGTTTATATATCTGGATGGCTTCATGAACAAATCTGAAGGTAGCCGGTAGGTTTGCAGATTACCTCCGTCGTGTGAGCCCACAGCGTTAAAACAATGATCGGCAATGGCAGAGGTATTTGTCCTATCGTGTTTCAGATCTGCATTGTGTTCACGGACGTGATCCGAGACATGTCGTTTCGTTTCCCCATGTAACTGGTGTCACAACCACAACTCAGTTTGTAGACACCAGGGTATTGCATGTCAGGAATCACATATTTTATTGATGGGATTCAATCACGGATTTTGTGTACTGCATTTAAACGAACCTGGATCTTGTGTTTGTTTAATATTTTGTAAATCTTTTTGGTAACCCCTGCTATGTACGGTAAAGTGATGGTTATGGTTGGAGCCTCTGAAGGTTGTCTCCGCATGGCTGGGGAGACAGCTTTGCGGATTGTACGTTCCGAGTATCCGTTCATCCTGAGGGCTTGGTGTACGTGCTCCAACTCACTGGCTAGGTGGTGCTGGTCGGAGATACAACGGGCCCTATGGTGTAGTGTTTTTATTAGGGAATTCTTCTTGGCTGGATGGTGGTGGGAGGCAGGCTTTAGATAGGCATCCCTGTGGGTGGCTTTCCTGTAGACTGAATATCCCAGCGAGCCATCAGGTCTCTTCTCGATCAAAACATCCAGGAATGGTAGCTTTCCAGTTTTTTCCCACATCCATGGTGACTTTGATAGACGGGTGTGTGGAATTGATGTCGTTAAGAAATTGGTTCAGTGCTGGCAGGCCATGTGGCCAGATGACAAACGTGTCATCTACGTATCTCTTCCACAAGGAAGGATGAAGGATGGATGTCTGGATGGCATCTGTCTCAAATGTTTCCATGAAAACAATCGCTACCACTGGCGATAAGGGTGAACCCATTGGAGTACCCTCATTTTGCCTGTAGAATATACCATTTTAGGTGAAGTATTTGTTGGTAAGACAGTGCCTTACCAAATTTGGTACATCTGGATTCAGTCCTTGTTGGACCAAGTCTTCAATGATTGCAATGGTGGCAAGTACAGGTACATTGGTGAACAGAGAGACTACATCGAAACTGACAAGCAAATTATCCGGAGACAGTGAGATGTCCTTGATTAGAGAAACCAAGTGAGCTGAGTTAAGTACAGCTGAGGTGGACTTGCCAGTGAAAGGAAGCAGAGTCTCAGACAGAAATCGGGCCAGTTTGTAGGTGGGTGAGAAAATCGTGGAGACGATAGGACGGAGCGGGGTACCTACTTTGTGGATTTTTGGAAGGCCATATACTCTGGGTGGTCTAGCAGCCGAAGGTTTGAGGGAGCTCTGCTTGGTCTGATCGATTAGAGAAGTCGATTTAGTGATGATATTGTTGGTTTTAGTAGCTAAGCAATTAGTGGGATCTCTGTTGATTTTGCTATAGCTGCCATCATTAAGAAGGTCCTGAATTTTGTTGTTGTAAGTTGTTTTATCCATGATGACAGTGACATTGCCTTTGTCGGCTGAGAGGACGACAATGT
Source organism: Lethenteron reissneri (assembly GCF_015708825.2). Classification (NCBI taxonomy): domain Eukaryota; kingdom Metazoa; phylum Chordata; class Hyperoartia; order Petromyzontiformes; family Petromyzontidae; genus Lethenteron; species Lethenteron reissneri. The sequence continues at coordinate 9,140,960 of NC_083843.1, read as the reverse complement.
CATCTCTGTTTTTTATTTAGAGAGTTCAAAACGCTCCTCAAACACAAGATACAGGTTCGTTTCAATACAGTACACAGAATCCGTGATTTAATCCCATCTTGATTTGGCGCTTTCGTGACTGCAGGAATTACTCTTTGGTTCTTTCGGTAAAGTCATAGAAAGATAAAATAATAAATGTAATAATAGCATACGACGTTTCGATTGCAACACAAGCAATCATCATCAGGTACAAATGAAAGAGAAAACAAAACTATAATGCAATAGAACACAGATAGTCGGCTAATATAACAGTCAACACCCTACCTGGTTGATTACGTTCTTCCAAAAATTGCTAAATTTAGGAGATAAAACACAGAACCGGAGACACATAGACAGACACATAAGCAGAGAGAGATGACACAGAGACACACAGAGAAAGGCAAACACATAGGCACACAGAGAAACAACGCCTCTGTGTCGAGGCATTAAATAGAGAGAGAGGGGGGCAGAGAGAGGGGGGGGGGTAGAGAAAGTAGCATGTCCATGAGAGACCAGGCGCAACAGCAGGAAACAAAGCAACAAAACGAGGGGAGACAGAGAGAGAGAAACCACACTAAATCAAACAAACTTAGTAAATTTTGAAAATGTAATGCAATGCAACACATAAAGTCGGTAAACACACAATTAACGCATGGCCTGGTTGATTACGTTCTTCCAAGGATTGATAAATTAGAATTTAAGTGTGAAATTTGAGAGAGAGGCAAGACACAGACACGGAGAGACAGAGACAGACACACTGACAGAGAGAGACAGCACAGAGACACACAAATAGAGAGAAAACAAACTTAAAACTTCCCCGTAGAGGTGGTTCAAACTTGATTTGGCGCTTTCGTGACTGCAAGAATTACTCGCCGATGGTTTCATTCTCCGTTTTTCCTTATGTTTTGAGTCACGTGCAGAGTAAAGGACTTCAATATCACTTTACTAAGCTAAGAATTGTGAGAAGCTAAGAGGTGTGCGAATATATTTTCATATAATACTGTGATCAGCTAAGACGATTGAGATGTCAAGTAGAGATTTCGTATATACACTAATATCGAGAATGCATGAAATGTTGTCCAAGCTGTAGGCTGGAAAAGTTCATTCTTGATTTGAAGTTTTCGTGACTGCAATGATCCATACTCTTTGGTTCTTTCGGTAAAGTCACGTAGGTGAAAAAAAATTAAAAGTTAATTACATCACTTACTTTTATTTATTTTTTAATTTTATTTTTTCACCTACGTGACTTTACCGAAAGAACCAAAGAGTATGAAAAAGTTCAGTTGACCAAGTGACTGATACTCTGATGATAAGAGTCTTGATGAGTTCTGGAGAGAGCTAAGCGCAGTGAGACAGCAGGGCACAGCAGGAGACCTACCGAGGGAAGTGGGGGGTACCAAGGGTGCTCACGCGAAGCATTGCAGCTGCTGACGAGGAATGATGAGCAACTTAGCCACAGAGGATTCTGACTGCTGATCGAACCTGGTGTGCTGATAACCTACAAAGGTGCAGCGCAGCAGGTAATGGCTGACCATGAAGCTCATAATATAGGTTTTTGGGTCAGATCGCGTTATTTATAAATATGTCGTAACCCTCCACCACCCGACAGAGCCAAACAGTAAAAAATGTGTCACGTTTTCAAAGTACAAAATAATTCACTTCTTTAGCCCACAGGTGTGCTGAAGAGAGAATCAACAGCATTTAAAAATTTGAGTACGACGTTTCGCTGATAATTACAATCAGCTACATCGGGCAAGAATGGTGAGGCTCTCCTGTTGCTTCCGGTCTTAAATAGAGCAGCATCAGGGTGACGTCATCATTTAATTCAATTCAATCTGGTGCAGTGATTCGAGGCAAGGAGGGGGAGGGTATTGTAATTATATAGATTGGTAATCATTCAATTGTTATTCATTGGTATTTGTTTCCCTTATAAAAAATTGTAATTGTATTTATTTGATAATACGCTTCCAGGCCGCACTACGCCTGTAGCTGACACATTTATAAATAACGCGATCTGACCCAAAAACCTATATTATGAATAATATTGGTCGCGAAAGCCTTAAACGTGTTAAATTGACCATGAAGCTGCTGACTCGGGAGCCCCGAGCACCCTCCAGCGTAGATCGAGCACGATGCACAGACCACAGAAAGAAGGGAGCAGCGAGCAGCAGGACCGCGAGCGCACTAAAACTGTAGACGACGCCTGCCGTTCTGAACATCATTGTGGGACTTGTTCAGAAAGAAGAAGAAAGAAGAAACATTCACTTTGAAGCTTTCGTGACTGGAGACATCCATACATAAAGAACCAAAGAGTATTAACTTTGCACTCACTCACTGTTTTTAAATCCTTTATATTAAGTTCGCATGCTTGCTTGCTTGCTTGCGTGCTTGCGTGCTTGCTTGCTTGCTTACGACCGTGCAAATCTTTCGGTCGTTTTTTAACCCACTCCCCGTGATCCAATCGAGCTGACATTTTCCACACAGACTCGTTGTGCCAGACAATTAATGTTCGTGAAAAAAAAATCCCAAAATTTTACACTTTTTAGTCAAAAAAAAATTATTTTACATATATTCAAATAGAACTCATTCTTGGCTTTGGCTGAACGTCACAGTATAAGAGCCCAGAGCGTAACCCCTCCACAGGCCGTGGCGGAGTAGCGCAGTTGGTAGCGCCCTCGCTTCCCATGCCAAAGGTCGCGGGATCGATCCCCGCGTCCACCACAGGCGAATATATTTTTAAATCCTTTATATTAAGTTCGCTGCCACGCATATAAAGGATTTATAGTGAAAAATTTTGTTTTTACGGGTTATACTTATTAACTGTACCTTGTAGAGGTTGTGGGCCAAGAAGAATCTCGGCTTGCATGCCTCACACACCATAAGAAAGGAATTGTGTATGGTCGCCTTACCATGAGATAGACTATTGTTTTATTTTAATCACGTGATTGGGAGATCAGATCGTTGACGTTTTCGAACTATTTGACACGCGTTTGATGAGAACGCATTCTGTGAGAATATTGCCATTTTGAGGTGTTGCCTATTGGTTTGGTTTACCCACGTGATTGTGAAATTCGATCGTTGATGTTCTTCTAACCATTTGATCAGGATTTATTTTATGAACCCATATGCCTGCATGAATATGGTAATTGTGATAATAGCTGTTTGTTTGTCTGTTAATAACATAATCTTGAAAATCTGACTTTTGATGCTTTCTAAACATTTGCTGATACGTGTTCTCTCTCTCTGTGTATCTTTGTGATATCTGTCTGCTTATATGTCTGTCTATAGTTTTCTGGTTAGATTTTTGTTGCTATTTCTTTTATACCTAATGATGATTGCTTGTGTTGCAATCGAAACGTCGTAGTATGCTATTATTTAATTTATTATTTTATCTTTATACGTGACTTTACCGAAAGAACCAAAGAGTATTTGCTAAGGATACATTTGTTAACACGTATGCTAACATTGATATTGTTGGTGTGGGTTCGCCTTAAGTATTCTTTGATCACGTGATCATGAAATTCGATCGTTGATGCTTCTGATATATTTGATATGTCAAATTTTTTTTGGACACGCGTTCCGTACGAATATTTATATATTTTAGGGTCTACCTATTGTTTCTTTTCATCACGTGATCGTGAAGATTAGACAATACTTGTTTTTGTCATTTCATACGGATTGATGAGTACGTATATTTGCATGGGTACTTTCGTTGCTATTAATTTCTTTTGATAAGAGTTTGATGTTAGAGTAAGTTGATATTAAAGTTGCTTAGATTAAAAACAGGTCTCCAAGTGCTTCTTTCCTGAAATCGTGCATCATCGTCGTAATGACGAACTGTGTCCTGCAGTGAGATCTGAATCCTGAGACCTGTCATAATTACACAACATAATTGTTAAAGCGAGAATCATAAAAACAGAGCGAGAATCATAATTGTTAAAGCGAGAATTATTGAAATTATCACGATTGGTGAAACATACCCGCGAGACAACGAGAGCCAACAACGTGATCACACACACACATAACCACATATAATAATCACAAACACACACACATAATTACATACATAATAATCAAACACATATACATAATAATAATCAAACACATACAATTACATACGCAATAATCACACACATAATCACAAAAACATAATCACACGCACACATAACCACATATAATAATCACAAACACACCCATAATCACATACATAATCTAACACACAATTACATACATAATAATCACAACAACAACCGCCATTCGCCACTAAGTGTCGGTGACGTCACCACGACGCTTGTGCCAGGCCATGTGCACCTTAAGGCCACGTGAAGTGTCGAACGCCCGCTGACAGGAGGTCAATAGTAATCAATAATAATCACAAAAACATAATAACACGCACACAAACCCCTAGACAACAAGAGAGCCAATAATAATAATCGAACCCACTTAATAATCACACAATCACATAACTGCACACACACACATAATCACTCACATAACACTGGTCAACACACTTTTTCTGGCATAAGGTATTCCAACGGTTTTAATGTCATTTTGGGGTGCTGATTCCAAATCTGGCATCAGTTTTTGTCTATCACATCAGGTTTTTGAGATATCAAATATTGCATTTTCAATAAAAACTGCAGAAGAAAAATATTAAATAAATGTGGATTATCTACATAAAATTATATTATAAACACACCATCCTAAAAATACAGCACCATATTTTAACACTAAAGCAGTCACTGACTCGCAACAACTTGCAATCATAAGTGACAGAGTTAATTTCGGGTAAAATCAATGAAAATGAGGTATGCCGATAGCATAAAAATGATGTGATAGAGCAAATTTGAGATCAGATTTGGAATCAGCACCCTGAAATTAGTCTTTAACAGCTGCAAAAGTCCAGGCCAGAAAAAATGTTTTTTTTTGTTGTCCAGTGTAATCACAGACAATCACTCACATAATCACATACACTTAATTAACTCAAGCACAAACACATAACTCACTCACACATAATCACACAATCACATACACAATAACATACACGTCCAATAATAATTTTGAACAAACACATGAATTACACTTAACACACATTTCCAGTTAATAACACTTAATTACACATGTTAACATATTTTACGTAATAATATTTTTTTTTTATTATTTTTGAAATCATATTTTCATTTTTACATTTAATTTATAATTTCATCACAATAGATACAACAGACAGATGATCTCACATGAGGAGCGTGAGTAGCGGCATGGAGAGTTCGATTCCAGCCACCTCGACAACCGCGACGGCGACGTCTGGGGCCTTTTGACCGGGGGAGTACCGAGACTTGCGTCGTTTACAAAGGACTATGGAGTGAAGATCTTTCGCTGAAGCAGTGGTGATGATCCTGCTGTTGTGGAGTGACTCATGCAGCCAGCTATGGCTGCAGGGTTTTGGTAGTACATGTTGTTTATGCCATTTATTGTGAAAATTCCGTCACAGTTCCTATGATTGCTTTTTCATTGCTTTCATGGCTTTATTTTGGTGATTTCGAAAAGTGTATTGGTTTAGCCATGTTTGTTTGTTGTAGTACAGAGTTAGACTGATGGCCTTAATCTAAGTTGTCTTGTGGTTGTTGTTGTTGTTTGACTTGCATCCCACTGGGATTTTTGCACACAGCGTTGGTGTACAGTGTTTTTTTCTGCAATATTTTGCTGTCTTTTCTTGGATTTTCTGTTTGCACTTAGTCACATATTCACTTTAAGATGTTTTTCGTTCATGTTTTTGTTTTTTGTTTTTGCGGTTGCACCCGATTCAAGAGCCGAATGGCTCACAGGGCTATACCTAATAAATGAACTTGAACTTGAGGGCTAAGCAGCCATTCATGTGAGTAGGTAGATGGATGATGATGAAGTGGATGAAAATAATAATAACCATGATGAAAAATTCTAGATTTTAAGCTTTCGTGACTGCAAGGATTCATACTCTTAGGTTTATTTTTTTCGGTAAAGTCACGTAGATAAAAATAAATTATAAAAATGTAATTATAGAAATAATAATAGCAATAAAATTATAAATCACGACGAGACAAAATTCCTCACTTGATACAGTAAATCTAGCTGTGACGGTCCCACCTGATGACGGAGACTTGTGTTGCCTCCGAAACGTCGTGATTTTTATTTTATTTCTATCATTATTTATTTTATTATTATTATTTATTTTTACCTACGTGACTTTACCGAAAAAAACCTAAGAGCATGATGAAAAAGTTACACCCAACACCCACTCATTTGCACCCAACACCCGGTCATCTGCCACTCCCTAACCCACGACCCACCCAGCCATCTACAGAGACCTCCCCCCCCCTCACATCTCCCCGCCAGCCCACACTCATCTCATACCTGTGTAGGGGTGTTAGAGAGAGAGCCGTTATGCATGGCAGCCTATGGCAAACAAACACAGTGGGCGGGGCTACGTAAGTGCACGGGGAGGTGCCCTCTACGACGTCCGAGCCAGGCACCCTGGGGGGGGCTGGTTCGAACGTTATGATCCCCCGGGGCCCCACCCCTCAGGGAGGGGTTGGGTATAAAAGGGGATGTATCAAAGGGCTCGGGAGGAGAGTTAAAAGCTAACCAGAGAAGACTGAAGACGTCTTAGATAGAGCCCTGGACTCCCCTAGTTCGATGTCCTTATCAGGGCCGAACAGGACTGAGCCAGCGGCGTGGTCCCGAAAGCCAGAGCCGGTGCTCTTGTAAGAGCTGGTCTGGGACTCCGGGTACCGGGCCCGACTTACCAGTGTCGGGCCAGATAGCCTCCCCTAGCCCGTTAGTGGAGGACTCGGGGGTAGGACAGGGATAGCTAGGGGTGTATTCCCAGTTATACGGGTGAGGGGGCCGATACCCCCTCGAGTGTTATATGCCCACTGTTGTACTGTAAAATAAATACACGTGTGCCTCCACCTCGGTGTCAAGCGTCCTCACCGGTACTTCAACTGGAGTCAGAAGTAATACGAACATGGAAACGCGGAATACAGCTCGGGCCAAAGTACTGCAGGAGGAAGACACTGCCGAGATCGTCGGGCCCGAGACGGCTCCACAAGACATGGTGCAGCCGGGGCCTGGCGCCTTCTTACCGGGGCATCGGGATGAAGAGGGGCCGCAGCCAGACGCGTTACGGCTGGCTCACGGAAGGCTGGCGGAGCTGCTGTATGCCGCTGCCGCCACGCTGGAGACCATCACGCGATTGGGGGCTGGTGATCCACCACGGGGCGAGGCGAGCCGACGACCGGGACGCCTTCCCGCCATTTCAGAACAGTCGGAATTTGAATTTCCCGCCATCGACGCTACAGCTGCTCAGGGCGTGGCCAGCTTGAACATCCGCTCCGACATCGGCCTCGCTGGAGCTGCAGCGTCATCACCGGCGGAGGGTGCATCATTACAACCGCGACAGGCGATCCCATCGGCCGTTCGCGCTGAGCCACAGCCGAGTCGGGGTGACAACAACCTACGGGGTCCTACAACAGCCGCTGCGCTCCACCAGAGACTGCCCCCGCTTAAGGAGTTCGTCGGCGCGGAGGGAGACTGGGGCGGCTTTCGGCGACGCTTCCTCGCCCACAAAGAAATGGCGAACTGGTCGGACGAGGAGGCTCTCCGCGCGCTGCCGGCGCTCCTTGACGGCGACGCGCTCGCCGCCCTCACATCGGCGCCGAGGGAAAAGCGTTCTACGCTGCCGATGGCGCTACAACTGCTGGCCGGGGTCTATGGACCATCAGCTGAATGCCGACAGCAGTTTTACGATCGCAAGCGGGGTGAAAAGGAGTCGCCCCTGGCATACCGGACGAGCCTCCTGGCGATGGCAAAGACGGCCTTTCCTCGTATGGACGACGACGGCGTGGACGCGATGGTCACGGAGAAAATCCTCCTCCTGGCAGACGACCTTGACATCGCTGTCGTCGCACAGGAGGACGCGGAGATGACATCGCTCCAGGCTGCGCGGCTCCTCCACGCCAACCTTCTGTCACTGCGGCGGAAAGCCAGCAGGGCATCGGCCGGGCGTGCGGTGGCTGCAGCCACCCTTCCGACGGAGGAGCTCTACGCCGTCGACCACCGACGGCAACAGGCGACAGGAGCACGGTCGGGCCGGGACGGGTCGAGCCACTTCGACCGTCCATCATCTCCGACGGCACTCCCACGGTGTTTCAACTGCGGCGTCTGGGGCCACGTCGCCTCGGGGTGCCGCTCTCCTCGACAGCGCGGGACGACACCTCAACGGGACGACGGCCCTCGTCACAAGCTCCACCATCATAACCCGGCAAGTCGCGGCACCCCACATGTTTGGCCCACGCACACGCCCGTCACGCACTCAAACACCGCAACGAATGGGGGGCCGATATCGCGCACCATCGCACCATCACGCACCACTCTGGGTACTCATATCGAACCCGGCCAGTGGTCCGTGTTGGCCGATCGTGTGGTAGCCGCATCGTCGGGGTCGTCTGCCGTTGTGGGGCACATCGACGGGGTTGAGGTGCGCATCCTGGTCGATACGGGAGCATCGGCGACCATTATTTCGGAGTTAATTTACAATATTCTCCCTGTCCAGAGCCGTCCTTTGATGCCTGTTAACGTGCCATTCTATGCTGCTAACGGGGGCTCACTTGGCATCATCGGACAGATTCGTGCCCAAATTTGTATTGGGGAAATTAAATTGTCTGGGCCGATTTTTGTTTCCTCCTCGATGGCGGTTCCGTGCCTGCTGGGGACGGACTTCCTGGCCAAAATGCGGATTAGGATATTAATCGACCAGGGATGCATTGAGCTCCCGTCGGGCCGATGCATGGCGTTTCTGCCATCGCCAGTTACGACTCGGACGGCGTTCGCGACGGTGCCGGCATTCGTAGATAGAACGGTGCGCGTCCCTCCGGGGGCACAAATGTTGATTCCTTTGAAACTTCGGCGGCCCTTCGCTAAGGGTATTGGGGCCCAAGGTGTTCTGCTGGGGCCGTCTAGGGCCGGGGTTAGTGGACCTCATTTACTCCCGGCCCAGACCATAGTAAAAGGGGACGGTGAACCCTTCATCGCGGTCCTCAATGTGGGCTCGCAGACGGTGGTGGTCCCACAGGGGACCGTGCTTGCTCACGCAACGCCGGTGCCATGTGAGGAACCCGTCGCAAATCACGTCAGCATTGTCCCTGTGCCGCGACCGCATTCGGACAGCGATGAAGGGTGGCTCGAGGCGCTTTGTGCGGGATCGACGGACCTGTCGGATTCAGAGCGTCAACAACTTAAAACACTACTGCGGGAATTTTCCGACGTTTTCAGTCGAGATAAATACGATTTGGGTTGCACTCATCTGCTTCGTCACCATATTGATACGGGTGACAGCGCGCCAATACGCCAGAATCCCTTTCGGTTGAGTCCCGCCGAAAAGGACCATGTCAAATCGGCTATTGATGACATGTTGGCCGCCGACATCATTTCTCCTTCCACCAGTCCTTGGGGAGCGCCGATCGTCCTGGTTAAAAAGCAGGACGGCTCGTTGCGGTTTTGCGTTGATTTTCGGCGCCTTAACAAAATTTCGGTTGCCGACGCATACCCGCTCCCTCGGATGGATGAATCGCTGGAAGCCTTGGCGGGAGCGCGATTCTTTTCCACACTGGATTTACTTTCGGGATTCTGGCAGCTTCCTCTGGACGATGACTCAAAGCCTAAAACTGCTTTCCGTACACCGCACGGCCTGTTCCAATTCAACCGGTTGCCGATGGGCTTACACTCAGCGCCGGCAACTTTCCAGCATTTGATGGAATTGGTTTTGGCTGGATTGCAATGGGAGTCGTGCCTCATTTATTTGGATGACGTTATCGTCTTTGGTAAAACTTTTGACGAACATCTCCAGAGGTTGCGGGCGGTTTTCCTAAAGATGCGGGCTGCTAATTTGAAATTCAAGCCCCAAAAATGCCATTTGTTACGCGATTCGGTGCGTTATTTGGGGCACATCGTGGGACGCTCAGGTATTGCTACCGATCCCGCCAAAACGCAGTGTGTCAGCTCCTGGCCGACTCCCACTTCGGTGGGAGAGGTCAGGAGTTTCATTGGCTTCGCGTCGTATTACCGACGGTTCGTCGCTGATTTTGCGACAATTGCCAAACCCCTGCACGCTTTAACATCAAAAGGGGTTCGGTTCCACTGGGGTCAAGAGGAGGAGGCTGCTTTCTGCTCCCTTCGGGACGCCCTCCTCTCTTGGTTTACCCCGATTTTTCTAAGCCCTTTTTGCTCGACACCGATGCGAGCAACACGGGTATTGGGGGTGTGCTTTCCCAGGTGGTTGACGGCGTGGAACGGGTGGTCGCGTACGGTAGTCGGGTGTTGTCTCCTGCGGAGCAAAGATATTGTGTCACCCGTCGGGAACTGTTGGCAATTGTCTATTTCATCCAACAGTATCGCCCATATCTGTACGGTCGGCATTTCACCGTCCGCACAGATCATGCGGCACTACAGTATGCCCTGCGAGTTCAACAACCATCGGGACAATTGTCTCGATGGTTGGAGATTCTCCAGGACTTTGATTTTGAAACCACCTACCGTAAGGGCGTTCGCCACACAAATGCGGACGCTCTGTCGCGCATGCCAACCACCTCCGAATGTGCATGCCTCCTGGAGTCGGGACGTTGCAGGCCTTCAGGAGACGTATCGGTTCCGGTCTTGGCAGCCACCGACGACGACGAAACATTAATTACTAATTCGATCGAACAACAGGGAAGAGATTCCCTGTTGGGGTTGCCCGTCACTGAATGGGGGCGCCTCCAGATGGAGGATACCTCCCTCCTCGGGTGGCGTCGTCGCGTCGGGGGTGCTGGGCGGGTGAAGGGTGATTCTGATGCATGGGAAATGGTGCAAGGTCTGCTGATGCATTGGGACGGGAAATCCCATCGACATCGGCTGGTGGTCCCTTCTGGGTTGCGAGGCAAGGTGGTGTGGGCCGCGCATGAGCGCCTTCTACACCTGGGGACCCAAAAGACTCTCGCCTTGCTACAACTTGATTTTTTTTGGCCTGGCATGATGAGGGATGTTGGGGATTTATTGGGATCATGCCCTCGGTGTGCGCAACGGAAACCGCCGGCACGGGAGTCTAACCCACCCTTGCAATCGATCAAAGTGTCCAGAATAAACGAGCTTGTCGCGCTGGATATTTTGGGCCCATTCCCTGCAACCCCCAGGGGCAATAGATATTTGTTGACTGGTGTGGAGTATTTTACACGCTGGCCTATGGCCTGGCCCCTTGCCAACCAGTCGGCAGCAGCCATCGTGGAGGCCTTTGTTCAGGGATACGTCCTGGACAAATGTGCTCCGGAGCGGCTGCTAACCGACCAGGGCAGAAATTTTTCCGGTAAACTACTCAAACAAGTCTGTGAGCTCCTGGGCACGAAGAAAATTCGTACCTCCCCGTATCACCCGCAGACTGACGGGATGGTCAAGCGCCTGCATCGCACCATCACGTCAATGTTGTCACAGCAGGTCTCAGACTCACAGACCGATTGGGACCTGCAAATTCAAGGGGTCTTGGCGGCATACCGGATGGCACCCCATGCAGCTACGGGATTTTCTCCCTTTTACCTCATGTATGGTCGCGAACCCGACCCGCCTGTTCGCGCCCAGCTGCAGATCCCCGAACCGCAAGGAAAAACTAAATTGGCTGACCATGTAAAATTTAATCTGGCCAAATTAACAGAGGCGCGGGATGCTGCAATGCTAAACTCGGACATCCGTCAAAAGGCGAATGAGCGCCTCAGACTGGGTCGGGCGCACATGATACAGTGGAAGCCGGGGGACAAGGCATGGCTGCACTGTCCCCAGGTGCCACTGGCAACCTCCTCTAAGCTGGTGCGGCCGTGGCGGGGACCTGTGGAGGTGGTCGAGGTTTTGCGACCACAGTGCGTGCGCATCAAATGGGGGAAGCGGCGGTGGTTCGTGCACCCCTCTAGATTAAAACCCTTCGTTGCGGTACACAAACCCACTTCACATATGCGTGGCCAAACATGTGGGGGGTCGACCGACTCACTGGGTCCGTCTCCGTCGCCCTCACCTAATGCCTTGCCGGCCGTACCACCTCCAGGTGCATCAGGACTGACGGGCTCACGCCCGACCACCCATCCTGGGGATACCAAAGGTCGCGCGGCGTCGGATGAGGACTCACTCCGGGACGGACAATTGTCACCTGACGGTCCACCACCCGGGGTTACCCCGTGTGAGGGGCCCGCTGCAAGGACGCGCGCAAAAATGCGCAGACTGTTGTGAGGCCGGAAGATGTGTACATAGGTTGTGTTCATTGTGTGTTGTGTGGGTGGTGTGTTCCCTGCCCATTGAATGTACATACGTTGGGTTCACCAGGTGTTGTGTGGGTGGTGTGTTCCCTGCCCATTGAATGTACATACGTTGGGTTCACCTGGTGTTGTGTGTGTGGTGGGTTCCCTGCAAATTGTATATAGGCTGTTTTTTTGCGGAATTCGTATTTATTCAGGGGGGGTGCGTCGGGTTGTTTTCTCTTCTTGCTGTTGCATTTTGTTGTGTTCTTGTTGCTGTTCTTGTTATTGTTGAAAAATAGTGAGGCACACGCGCGGTCAGGGGGTAAATGCACTTTTATTGTCATTTTTTTTGTATGTTGGCAGCCGGGACGGCTGCAAGCTATGCGGGGGGGGGGGGGGGGGTGATGTAGGGGTGTTAGAGAGAGAGCCGTTATGCATGGCAGCCTATGGCAAACAAACACAGTGGGCGGGGCTACGTAAGTGCACGGGGAGGTGCCCTCTACGACGTCCGAGCCAGGCACCCTGGGGGGGGGCTGGTTCGAACGTTATGATCCCCCGGGGCCCCACCCCTCAGGGAGGGGTTGGGTATAAAAGGGGATGTATCAAAGGGCTCGGGAGGAGAGTTAAAAGCTAACCAGAGAAGACTGAAGACGTCTTAGATAGAGCCCTGGACTCCCCTAGTTCGATGTCCTTATCAGGGCTGAACAGGACTGAGCCAGCGGCGTGGTCCCGAAAGCCAGAGCCGGTGCTCTTGTAAGAGCTGGTCTGGGACTCCGGGTACCGGGCCCGACTTACCAGTGTCGGGCCAGATAGCCTCCCCTAGCCCGTTAGTGGAGGACTCGGGGGTAGGACAGGGATAGCTAGGGGTGTATTCCCAGTTATACGGGTGAGGGGGCCGATACCCCCTCGAGTGTTATATGCCCACTGTTGTACTGTAAAATAAATACACGTGTGCCTCCACCTCGGTGTCAAGCGTCCTCACCGGTACTTCACCTGCATAGGCGCCCATCCAATTACACGCCCATCCATTCACACACCAACCCATCTGCTCACTCACCCACCAAATAACCCGGTCCCCCCTCCAACCTGCCCACCCGCTCACCTGCTCAACCCGACAACCTATTCACCTGCCCACCGACTCACCCATCCTGCCGATCGCCAACCACCAGGACTAAAACCGCATCCCAAGAAAAAAATTATTTTACAAATGACCATCAGAGATCACGAGGCACAGATTGAACACATTAAGTTGATGTAGATTTGAAACAATTCCAAATTTATAATTCACAGACACAGATGCTGAACAAATAAATGGTAATGACTGCGACGAGTATAATTTTAGGGTTAGACTACGTGAATATAAATGTCTCGTTAAAGCTGCAACCACCTGACACAGCCAATCAGTAAGGTTTGTCACTTAAATAAAAAGTGCCAATTAGTTACTACGTAAGCACACCGGTGGTGTATTGTAGAGTAAATCCACAACGATGACAATTCTAGTATGACGTATTGCTGGTGATTACAACCAGCTTCATCAGGCAATAGCCAGAATTGTCAAAAGGTAAATGTTGTGTGTTTACTCTCCAACACACAACCGGTGTGCTATAGTAACTAATCAGAATGTTCTGTTTAAGTGACAAACTGTAATTAATTGGCTGTCAGGTAGTGGCGGGTTTAACGACACTTTTATGTTGACGCAATCTAACCCAAAATAAAAAAAGATTTTAAGGATAATATTGCTCGCGAAAGCCGACGTATTACTTTAAAACTTTAATAAGAATTTACAACGTGCAGTTTACTATGAAGAAACCCAGCCTCACCCTATCTGGTGTAACTTGTCTGTGGAAAAAAACATCACCGTGTTCATGGTTACCATGGGGTTTTAGCAAAATATATAAATTGCGGCTTTTACACCCTGACACTGTGTGTGAATGTAAAGCCACGTCTCCACAGGTGAGCAGGGCTGCCGCAGGGAACATTCCAGGGCGCATCTTGTGGTGTTTATAATTTAACTGCAGGTGAAGTCAGGTCGTTTGCTTGTTTATCGTGGCTGCTCTGCGATTTTTTTTTACATCTAGCTGCGGTGGCTCTGAGATGTTAACTACCTCGCCCGGTATACAGGAGGTCGCGGGTTCGATCCAGACCCTGACGCCTGCTGTATATTTGGAGTCTGCATGTCTCTCTCTCATCATCATCACGGTGGCTCGGAGATGTTAACTACCTCGCCTGGTATACATGCGGTCGTGGGTTCGATCCCGAGCCTGACTCCTGCTGCTGTATATTTGGAGTCTGCATGTCTCTCTCGCCGTGGTCCTGTGGATTTTTCTCTGCTCCCTCTGCTTTCCCCTCGACATTTAGGATCCACATCACGCGTTCAGAGTTTTTGGCTGAGAAAAGCCACTTCGCTGGGCTTTCATTTGTGGCCAGGTCGCCTTTGGAAAAAGAGCTACGTAGCTCAGTGGACTATACCTTGTGAAATAATGTATTTATTTATCGAATCTGCCAAACTCAGCGAGTCCAGGATTTAAAATGTCAACTTTGACAAGAATAGGTGATGAAGACCTTTTTTGTTTACGTGATGTGGATTTTAAACATTGAGCAAGATTTGTTTATGCATATTAGGAAAATGTACAGTGATAGTCATACCGATATTGAGCTTAAACGAACGACGATGTTTTGTTCAGCCAGAGGCTGTTACCTGTGATAATGCATACAACCACCGTCCACCCAGAATAAAACGGTGTGGTAGGAATAAAAAAAAACTGAAACATATTTGACAGATGAACAGAGGACGCATGAAGCCTGTAGTTAAAATATTAGCTGATAAAGGTAGAAGACGATTACAGACTGCGAACCTTAAAAAAGGCCTTGCAAGAAAAAAATGGATAAAGACACAGATGGGGAAAAAAACAAGTTAACCTTAACATCAGAATGTTTCCACAAGGTGCGGTTCCATTGTGCAATGCACACAGCCTGACCCTAGCCGGTCAATCAGCCTGTGGGACAAACCATTATCGCTGCGTCCCTGGCTGCTGCTGCTGGATTTTGTTTGTATAAAAATTATATCACTTGAGACCAGTCAAAGCTATGTATGTATGTATGTTGAACTTCTTCCACACTGCACGTAGCCAACCGTGCTAATCGGAAGTGCAGGGGAACGACATCTAAACACAAAAAGCAATTTTAGCTAACACAGTGCGTGACTGTAACGCCATGTCTACACAGGTGAGCGCAGCCGCCGTGTGGAACATTCCAGGGCGTGTCTCGAGGTATTTATAATTTCACTGCAGGTGAAGTCAAGTTCATTTCCTTGTTCGTCTCCGCTGTGTGAGCAGCTGCTGCTGCTGCGATAGCTCCTCTGTGAGCCGCGGCGAGCAACTGAGTCCAAGTGAAGCCATGGGCCATGGCGAGCGCGTCTCCCAGTGATTGTGTCGACAGTGAGCTGAACTGCCCCATCTGCCTGCGCACGTTTGACTGCCCCTCCACGCTGAGCTGCGGACACTCGTTCTGCCTCCGGTGTCTGGGCGGTGCCTGGGAGAGAGCGAGCAGCTTCAGCTGCCCGCAGTGCCGAGCTGCCTTCCCTGAGCGACCTCAGCTGAAGAGGAACGTGGCGCTCGCCAACCTGGTGGAGCAGCTCAGAGTTGGAAAGAGGATGGCCGCAGTTGTCTTCTGTGACGGCTGTGATGATGGGGAGACTCCTGCAGTGCAGACCTGCCTCAGGTGTGAGATGTCCGTGTGTGAGTCCCACCTGAAGCCTCATCTGAAAAAACCCAAGTTGATGGACCACGTCTTGGTGGCTCCCATTGTCAGCTTGGAGGAAAGAAGATGCAAGAAGCACAAAGAGGAGCTCAAATTCTACTGCAAGCAGGACGCGAGCCTGGTGTGCGTTGCCTGTACCATTATCGGAGAACATAGAGGGCATGATGTCGATACACTGGAGGATGAGCATGAGACACGGAAGGTGAGTACCTCACGGTGTGAGAATGGAATCGCTTCAGTTCAAGGTAGCCATTTGGTTTTGAAAGGGAAAGGGACAGGAGTTTGAGTGCAGGGAGGAGGAGGGTGGGTCAAGGCTTTTTGAGTGAGCCGTGCTGGAGGAAGGCCATGTTTGGGCGTTGCTCGTGAAGTGAAGAGCTGTTGTGTTGAACGATCATGTCCCTGTCCCCTGCTGTTGCCTCTACAACACCTGGACACGAGCTGACAAATTCGCAACTTCCACATCGCATTAAAGAAAAAATGAGGAAGCTATTCTCTCTTCATTTTGCCTTCTTGCTTACAGACTGCTAAGTCAGTCCAGGCTGACTTCCTTGGCACTCTTCTGGTGGGCAATTCTAGAGCCGTCACTGTGGAGGGCTCTGTGTGGAGTGGGGCTGAGAGGGAGCCGCTCAAGGAGTGGAGTGTCCTCTGGTGACTTCGTCTCTTACAGAGTAGAGTCGGAGAAGACACGCGAGCGGTGGATGAGAAGAGGAGGAAAGCGGAGGCATCTGTGGGACAGATGAAGTCCACTCGCAAGGACGTGCAGGTATGACCTGTGGGCTCTGTAATCTCGTGGCCTCCACCCTGCGTAAAGTCTGTGACTCTCTCTATGAGGACAACTCCATAGATTCAAGTGAGCCTTCAGTATCATTGGAAATAGCAATACATGATGTATATTGCTGCTTGGATGTGGATTTAAAAATGTACGTTTATAACAAACAAGTTAATTTTTCGTACCAATGCAAAGCTGTATACGGGATAACTCGAATGACTTTCTATGGGTTTGATAACATAAAAGTTCATTGGATTAAAAACTAACACTTAAACAAGTCAAGATTGCGATTAAATATAATAGAAAATCTTAGCTCTTTAATTCTAGAACACAAGAGATGATTTGAAGAGATTTTACAGGGAACGCAGGGAAAACTCTCATCATACACCCAAGTATAAAATAGACAATGCATACATAATGAAATGTTAAAACTTGTTTTACTTGCATTTCAGTTTGCATTCATTGTTATGTCTTAACGACTGAATCTTGGTGTCGTGAGTATAAGGCAACCGATAATTATGCAATTGCGTATACTTTTAATATTTCTGCAGGGAATGGGTTTGAGCCTACTGTATTTGTTATCAACTGCATGGATTTAAATTCTAACTAAATATAACACATTCCTGCGGAGGGAGCTGGTAGGAACATTGCGTTGCTCGGTCAATGGCCAGGGTCAACGGCGGCATGGTGTATTCCGCAAATATGCCCGACTGTGAGGGTGGGCACAAGCCGGCGTGAGTAGGTTAAACGTTGAGTTTTATAAGGGCACCACGGGGTGACCAGCCCCTCCCCACTCTTCCCACCCCCACCCAGCCCCACCCTCCCCACCCAGCCCCTCCCCACCCCACCCTCCCCTCCCCACAAAAACGTTCATTGGATTAAAAACTAACACTTAAACAAGTCAAGATTGCGATTAAATATAATAGAAAATCTTAGCTCTTTGATTCTAGAACACAAGAGATGATTTGAAGAGATTTTACAGGGAACGCAGGGAAAACTCTCATCATACACCCAAGTATAAAATAGACAATGCATACATAATGAAATGTTAAAACTTGTTTTACTTGCATTTCAGTTTGCATTCATTGTTATGTCTTAATGACTGAATCTTGGTGTCGTGAGTATAAGGCAACCGATAATTATGCAATTGCGTATACTTTTAATATTTCTGCAGGGAATGGGTTTGAGCCTACTGTATTTGTTATCAACTGCATGGATTTAAATTCTAACTAAATATAACACATTCCTGCGGAGGGAGCTGGTAGGAACATTGCGTTGCTCGGTCAATGGCCAGGGTCAACGGCGGCGTGGTGTATTCCGCAAATATGCCCGACTGTGAGGGTGGGCACAAGCCGGCGTGAGTAGGTTAAACGTTGAGTTTTATAAGGGCACCACGGGGTGACCAGCCCCTCCCCACTCTTCCCACCCCCACCCAGCCCCACCCTCCCCACCCAGCCCCTCCCCACCCCACCCTCCCCTCCCCACCCAGCCACTCCCCACCTTCCTTTCCCCACCCAGCCCTACCCTCCCCACTCAGCCCCTCCCTGCACGACGGACAGACGGACACAATAATTCCATGTGTGTTGGTGTAACCAGGAGGTTCCTACCAGTATGACCTAGAATAGGGCGTATCCTCATATAGAGAATTGGACGCCTTTGACCAGTGTAGCTTGCGATGGAGACTTCACATTCACTCTGCGAACTTATCTCAAATACTGGAGTCCATCGAGAAACAGCATGATAGTTGCTGTCTGAATCAGTCACAGCCAGGAGGACCTGGCTCTGTGGACACATTCCAGGGCTGACACGTTGGATGATCCCACCAGAGCACTGTGTGCAATCATTGATGGCCCAGGGGCAGGCCGAGGCTGACCTGGACGCGCACGATTGCGGCCGATCTCAGGCATCGTAAACTCGGCGTCCTGGACTCGGCATGGTGTGGAACCCAGGACAGAGTTGCCTGGCGATGTGTCATGAGGATTGCTACACCCCGGCCTGCTAATGATTGATTTGTATCCTCCATCAATTTACCTTGTGATGGTAATAATAATTTACACCAGTTTAACACTTAGGCCTTTGCGACTAATATTATCCAAAATAGAGGTTTTTTTTGGTATTACATCACGACAATATGAATGTGTCATTAAACCCACCACCACCCAACACAGCCAATTAGTAAGGTTTGTCACGTAAACAAAACATGCCAATTAGTTACCAGTTCAGCAAACCGGTGTGTTGGAGAGTAAACCCACAACATTTACAATTCGATTATGACATTTCACCGGAAATTACAACCCTGCTTCATCAGGCCACAGCAGAATTGTTCTTAAATATAGAAATAAATGCGATGCCATCATTTGTGAACCAATCAGGTGCAAAGACCAGGGGATGGGGAGCGGTTCATGTACAGTGATACCTCGGTTCACGAACTTAATTCGTGATCTGACTCTGGTCGCGAACCGAATTGGTCGTGAACCGAGGCACATTTTCCCATAGGGTTCAATGTAAATCCGGTTAATCCGTTCTGACCTATTTTTTTGGTTTTTGAAGTACAAAAATATGAAACAAATTACAATACACATTAGTACTGTACAGTATAGTAATGTATAAAGAGAGAACACTAACCTTGCTTGAGATGACTTCAGTAAGCACTCAAACGGGTGAACTGTACAATACAGTAAGTACAGTATTGTACAGTACAGTAGTACAGTACAGTACTGTATGTGCTAAAAAGCACACCAAAAAGCAAAAAGTCACTGAAAGTGTCTTCACAGTACTCACAGTACTTCTTTCTGTGTCTCTTCTTCTCTCCACGATCTTCCTACAGGAAGTCACGACCATGTGACAGCCTGGAAATAGCATTAAAATGGCCGCGGCTCCTGTTCGTGAACCGAAGCGGAGTTCGTGAACCGGAGCATATTTTTATGAACTTTTCTGTTCGTGAACCGAGTTGTTCGTGAATAGAAGCATTCGTGAACCGAGGTATCACTGTATTTATATAAGCTACAATTGATATCTATTATTGGTTGGGTTATTCACAGTTCATCAACACACACGATGTGCATCATGCATGTACATTACGCATTTGTATTGTCAATGATTCGGAGACAAGGTTCGTAGGAGGCACCTTTTGTTAATCAACTTCTACGGTCTTGTCCACACACTATCCACAGTTGCTTAGCCTAACCTGTACACAACACTAACGGTCAAACACTGACCATGCCGACTGAGCCAACAACTTTTAGCAGCGCAATATCTAGTGAAGACGGCAGTGACGACGGCAACGAGATGACAGCAACGACGAGACAAGTCCACTCCCAGAACCGGCAGCCCCGAGACCCCACTCTCGGCTCCTTTCATGCTCCCAGAGCGG
Source organism: Lethenteron reissneri (assembly GCF_015708825.2). Lineage (NCBI taxonomy): Eukaryota > Metazoa > Chordata > Hyperoartia > Petromyzontiformes > Petromyzontidae > Lethenteron > Lethenteron reissneri. The sequence continues at coordinate 9,120,751 of NC_083843.1, read as the reverse complement.
CCTGGCTCCGCCCTGACCGCACCTCCCTTCTCGAACCCGCTAGCAGGTTCTAGAGGCCTCCAGATGGGGTCCTCCATGACCCTTACCCGAGTTCTTCCTCTCTGCCAACACACCGTGCACACCCTCATCGGCGTGTGTACTGTTTGTCCACCACAGTTTCCGCCGCTGTCCACCAGCCAGCGCTATTACACTACACATGTACAAAAAATAACTCTTATGGATAAATTATACCCTTTGTTAAACCAGTGTGACATTGAGGCCTTGCCACAACCTTCATGCTAGCAGATTGGTTAACAATACTTTACCATCCATAATATAGGTTTTTGGGTCAGATCGCGTTATTTATAAATGTGTCACGTTTTTTCAAAGGACAAAATAATTCACTTCTTTAGCCCACCGGTGTGCTGAAGAGAGAATCAACAACATGTTAAAATTTGAGTACGACGTTTCGCTGATAATTACAATCAGCTTCATCGGGCAAGAATGGTGAAGCTCTCCTGTTGCTTCCGGTCTTAAATAGAGAAGTGAATTATTTTGTCCTTTGAAAAACGTGACACATTTTTTACTGTTTGGCCATGTCGGGTGGTGGAGGGTTACGACACATTTATAAATACGCGATCTGACCCAAAAACCTATATAATGAATACTATTGTTCGCCAAAGCCTACGTGTTAAAATACTTTACCATGCTGGTCATTGTGGGTTGGTGAAGACAGCCCAGCACCCATTCATAAATGACTCACCACACAGTTTGATGACCACCACACCACCACTGCCCTACCTGGTGAACATCATCATGACGATCCATGGGCAGATAGCCCGTAGTGTCTACTGCCCATGTCATTGGTTTCCACTTTCCTCTCTCTGTCTTGTCAATATGCCCTAGTAGTGCCACATCTTTCTGGCACTAATCTTTAATGTTGTCAATACATTATCTGTGAGGTCTAACTCTCTTTCTGGTTCCTTCCATATTTCTGAACAACAACAACATACTTTTCATTTGCCTGTTGTTTTCCATACTACATATGTGTTCAACTAGTGCCAGTTTCCTTCTCATCACTGCTGCATCATCAGGTCTTCTTCTGTGTGCCATATTTTTCTTACTTCTACGTTGGTCACTCTTTGGGTTCAGCTTAGATGCAGTATCCTTCTGTAGCAATACATTTCAAGTACCAATATCTTATGTCTGTCAGTATTTTGTAATGTCCAAGTCTTGCAAGCATACAAAGCTGTACTGAACACGCATGTTCTTATGATGTTCAGTTTGTTCTTGTAGCTGATTTTCTTGCTTCTCCAGATGTTATTAAATCCTGCCATTAATCATTTTGCCTTTGCGATGCTCGCTCTTATTGTGTCGTTAGTGCAGTCATTGTCCCATGTCAGTAGACGTCCCAAGTATACAAATTCATTTACATTCACAATCTTGCTGCTTTGTATTATTGCTTCTTTCTCAATGTATTCCCTTCTGAACACCATTGTCTTTGTCTTTTCCACGTTAATCCTCAGTCCTGCATCCTTTCCTAACTTATTGAGCGTATGAACACTTTGCTGCAGTACTATGCAGCTTATTTTTCATTGGATCTGTCGTCCACGAATCTTTATTCTGTCTCCTTGCACATATATATCCTGTGCTATTGTCCTGAATGGCATCTATCACTTTCTAAGTGTAGTGTCGTAGGTCTCTTCTTCCTTCTTGCTCGAGGCTTGTGTGTGTGTGTGTGTGCGGGTGGCGTGCGTCGCATACACTCAGTCAGAGACGAGGTAGTCGCAGGAGGCACCGTCCTCCCCTTTTATTGGTGTTGTGTTCACGCCACCAACTCCGGCCCCCTCTCTCTCACGACGATGCTGCCGCACGACCCGGCCGAGACACGACCCTGCTGCATTGCACCGATGGCGTCGATCGAGACAGCCAACTACTGTCCGGCCACGCAATGCCCGGGCGAAGGCGGTAGCGACAAAGGCGACGAGGAAGAGACGAGTCTACTCCCAGAACCGGCAGCCTGGAGCTCTCGCTCTCTGCTGCTTATCTTCCCCTCAGTGCGGCTTGGCTTCGCCCTTGCCACGCCTCCCTTCTCGAACCCACCAGAGGGTTCTAGGGGCTTCCCCACGAGGTCTACCGTGACCCTTGCCCCAGTTCCTCCACCCTACCGGCACCCACGCGTATATACTCAATGGCGTGTGTGTGCTAACGGCCCACCTACAGTTGCAGCTGCTGTACAAGAGTTAGCAATATGTCACTCTACTATTAGAGGTAAAGGGGATATAGCAACACCAGTTGCGTCAACAGGAATACCAGCAAAACTATTAGCTGGAGGCTGATCTGCTCATTCAGTCTCTAAAATTATTGCAACATTGACAAGCAATATAAAGCCAAAACGAAGCCACAAATATATTGCAATCGAAACTACTCGTCTGGGATGAAGCATGCCAGGCAGATAGATTATTGGGTTGACGAACAGTTAAATGTAAACAATTTGGAGGCAAGTCCTACTGGTTACTTTACGTGGTTCACGGCCTCTTGCTGTTGCAAGTTGTATAAAGAAGTGTAATAAAGAACTCTTAGGCGATGTTGGTCTCCGTCTGTCCTTTATTGGGTTCCTGTCTCGCACCCCGCGATGTCCCCGGTCGGACCCGCACCTCTTCCGTCGCGTGCCCTCCGCACGCCGTTCGAGTCCTCCGCTCTCTCTCTGCAGCCACACTGCTGCCCGTGTGCCCCGCACACTCTGCAGCCACCCCGCTGCTCCGTGTAACTCCGCACACTCTGCAGCCACTCCGCTGCTCCGTGTGCCCCGCACACTCTGCAGCCACTCTGCTGCTCCGTGTGCTCCCGCACACTCTGCAGCCACTCCGCTGCTCCGTGTGCCCCGCACACTCTGCAGCCACTCTGCTGCTCCGTGTGCTCCCGCACACTCTGCAGCCACTCCGCTGCTCCACGTACACCGCTGGCCGACAATGCCGTGACTCCGACCACGTGGCTATTCGTGCCACTCCTCCGCCAGCACCCCGCGTGGCTTCTCCTATCTTCCCTCTCTCTCGACTCCCGATCCCCTTCCGGTTCTCACCCTATATCCTCCTCCTCACGTGACCCTGACTCCTCACGTGACCTTGACTCCGCCCCCACTCACCCCGACGACCAGGCTCCACCTCTCCTAATGCTCCGGCCCGCGTGAGTGGTGCAGAGGCAGCGCCCACCCTGTCCTTGCTCGCATTACATGACCCCACCCCTCTGATGAAAAACACAGCCGTCCCCGGCTGCAACAGAACAAAATAATGCGAGCAACAATACAGCAATCAGCATCACAAGACAAACGGAGATTATAACAACAACAACAATTAACGAAAAGAAAGGGACTTGGAATGCGTGCGGGTCGCCGGCCTGTCCCGAACGGGGGGCGGCCCCCACACAGACCGCGACCGCGACAGGGTTTTAGGAGCGGCGGGATCGGAACCGCCCGCCGCTGTTGGAGGCCTGTCAATTCCAGGGTCCCGTTCCCCAGAGAGACCCGTCGCCGGGGTCTCCTGCAAATGCGTCCGTGGCGGGGTTAGAGGGGCAGCGGGGTCAAGTGTCCCCGTCGCCGTGGTAGGCCCACCTGGAGCAGGAATCACTGTATCCGTCTGTGTCACGGCCGGTCCTTCTGTAGAAGGCACGACAGGCGCGCTTGCAGGTTGAACAGGCAAAGTCAGTGGCGCGTCGGATGCAACAGACACCGGCAAGGCAACATTAGGAGATGACGCATCCATCTGCGGGGCCACATAGGGTTTCAATCGAGACGTATGGATGTACCAGCGCCGCGATCCGAAACTAACACGTGCGGACTGCGGACTAGGAACCTCAATGAGCACAACCGGCCCCTGCCATGGTTTGTGCAACTTAGGGGAGGTTCCCACCCGCACCTGCGGGCAGTGCAGCCAGGCCATGTCCCCCACTAGCCAGGGGGATTCCCCATCCGAGCGCCGAGCACAATGTTCGTTCCGGGCCTGGGTCTTGACCGTAGCCAATTGGGCCCCCTCCTGTGCCTCTGCCACGCGACGAACAGCGTCCTGAATGTACTCTGGGAGAGGCTTAACAGGACCCCTCGCCCCCGTACCCAGCTGCACGTCCACCGGCGGCACTTTCTCGCGGCCGTACATATAAAAAAAAGGTGAGTACCCCGTCGACGCATGAGGCGTCATCCAGTATGCAGAGAGCACCCCAGGGATATGCAAATCCCAATCAGCCTGCTTTTCGCTAACCGTGTGACAGAGCATGGCCGACAGGGTCCGATTAAGCCGTTCCACCATCCTATCCGCTTGCGGGTGGTAGGGAGACGTCCGAACCTTCTTGGTCCCCAGTGCAGCACACACCTCAGCCAATAATTTAGAAGAAAAATTTCGCCCTTGGTCTGTGAGCAACCTTTCCGGCACCCCTTTGTCCATTACATATCCGAACAGGAACGCGTCCATGATAGACGCCGCCGACTGGTCGGGTAAGGGCCAAGCCATCGCCCAGCGGGAAAGATATTCCACTCCGACCAGCAAAAATGTATTCCCCCCAGCGGACGGCGGGAAGGGCCCCAAAATATCCAACGCCACCAACTCGTTAATCCGAGACACCTGTATGGACTGCACTGGCGGCACATATGGGTGTTTAGGCGGCTTCCGCTGGGCACAGTCGGGACACACCCTAATGTGCCCGACGACATCAGTCGTCATGCCGTGTCAGAAGTAGTCCCACTGCAACGTCAACAAGGTTTTCTGCACCCCGAGATGTAACAACGTCTCGGAGTGCAAAGTCCGAACCAACTCGTACCGTAACGACGATGGCACCACCAGACGCCAGCGATCGTGCAATCCTTCCCTCCACATCAGTAACCCATCCCGGAGAGCGGCTCCCGGCGTCCCATTGGAAAGCGGTCCCTCCGTCCCCTTCACAGCCCGACCCCGCAAGGCCCCCAGTGACTCATCGAGAAATTGCTCGCGAATCCATACCAAACGCGGCAGGTTCAAAACCCCATCAGCCGGTCCCGGGCATACGGGAGCCTCGGGCACCTCGACAGTGGACACAACAGGCCGAGGGGGTTGCGGAACCCATGTACACCTATTCGTGCCCGAAGCGCAAGCGCAAGGGGACCCCTGCGGCAATCTGGAGAGTGCGTCCGCGTTCGCGTGACGCGACCCCTTCCGATACTGAATGTCGAACGAAAATTCATGCAGGGTTTCCAACCATCGTGCCAATTGGCCAGACGGTTGGTCAACTCTCAGGGCATATTGCAAGGCCGCATGGTCCGTGCGCACAATAAACGTATGGCTGTACAAATACGGCCGATATTGGTGAAGAAAATGTACAATAGCCAAAAGTTCGCGGCGAGTAGCGGAGTAACGGGTCTCCGCTGGAGACAACACGCGGCTACCGTAAGCTACCACACGTTCGATGCCGTCCCTAGACTGGGACAGAACAGCCCCAATCCTGGTGTCACTAGTGTCAGTATCCAGAATAAAAGGTCGAGTGAAATCTGGATAGTCTAACGTCGGTGCCGACGCCAAACAATCGCGCAGGCCTTGAAACGCCGCCTCCTCCGTCGGTTCCCAGCTGAATCTGCGGCCTTTAGCCGTAAGGAGGTGCAACGGCCTAGCGATCGTGGCAAAGTTTGGAACGAACCTGCGGTAATATGAAGCGAACCCAACGAACCAACGCATGTCCCCCACTGAGGCCGGAGTCGGCCAGTTACGGACGCCGCCGTCTTCTCCGGGTCCGTGGTGACCCCTTCCAAACTGACAATGTGGCCCAAATAGCGCACGGATCGTTGCAACAGGTGACACTTTTTGGGCTTAAATTTCAAATTGGCGGAACGCATTCTCGCAAACACCGCGTCCAACCTCCGCAGATGTTCCTCAAACGTGCGGCTGAAGACGATAACATCGTCTAAGTATATCAAGCACGTCTCCCACTGCAGACCCGTTAACACGAGCTCCATCAACCGCTGGAATATCGCAGGGGCGGCGTTCAAGCCCATGGGAAGACAATTAAACTGAAACAAACCCTGCGGCGTCCGGAAAGCCGTCTTTTCCCTCGAGGACTCGTCCAGGGGAAGTTGCCAGAATCCCGATGAGAGATCAAGAGTAGAAAAAAAATTCGCCCCAGACAAGGCATCGAGGGAATCATCCATACGCGGCAGGGGGTACGCGTCCACAACCGACACCTTATTTAATTTGCGAAAATCAACACAAAACCGCAACTTCCCATCCTTTTTTTTCACAAGGACCACCGGCGCGCCCCACGGACTGTTGGATGGGGAAATGATTTCAGCGGCCAGCATCTCCTCGACTGCACAGCGAATGTGATCCCGCTCCGGCGGACTCAACCGATGCGGGTTCATCCGAATCGGAGCGGCATCACCCGTATCAATGTGGTGGGAAAGCAAGGAGGTGCGACCCAAATCGAAATCGTCCGCACTAAAGACGTCGGAATACCTCTCCAACAGCGCGCGAAGCGCGGACCGCTGGTCCCCAGTCAAAGACGCATTTTCCCGGCACACCTCGGCAATCCATCGATCGTCCTGTGACGTGGAGACCGATACCCCCCCTACAAGGCCCTGGCGGCCCTGATCATCATGGCTCGTGAAAGCAGTCATAGCGTGAGCCAAAACCGTTCCGGCCGGTACAACAACATTATCCGCGCTTCCATTCAACACTTGTAAAAACGGAGGTTGACCCGGCCGGACAATCATCTGTGCCCCGACCAGCGTCAAGCCACCCATTATAGCAGTGGACGGTGATAACAAAACACCCGCCGCACCCTCGATTCCAGGCACTGGTTTGCGATACCGCAGCGGAATAAGCATCTGCGAGCAAGGCGGAATATCCACCGATACCTCGGACAGCGCCTGTACCTGACGGTCAGGAGCTGACTGGCCCCAGGGTGACGGCAAGAATGAAATTTGCCGACCCTCCGGCAATTCGATACAATTGTGATCCACCCTTATTTGAATGGGCATCTTGGCCAGGAAATCGGTTCCCAACAAACAGGGCACCGCGAGGGACCTGGAAATCAACACGGTCCCTGAAGCCGAAACACCCCCAACCGATATACTGGCGTCCACCTGACCCACAATGCCCATACTACCCCCGTTCGCCGCTATGCAAGAGTCGTAAACCGGCCGCACCCGCCCCGGCGGAATGGAGAGTGTGCCCCGCACACACTGCAGCCACTCTGCAGCCACTCCGCTGCTCCACGTACACCGCTGGCCGACGGTGCCATGACTCCGACCACGTGGCTATTCGTGCCACTCCTCCGCCAGCACCCCGCGTGGCTTCTCCTATCTTCCCTCTCTCTCGACTCCCGATCCCCTTCCGGTTCTCACCCTATATCCTCCTCCTCACGTGACCCTGACTCCTCCTCACGTGACCCTGACTCCGCCCCCACTCACCCCGACGACCAGGCTCCACCTCCCTTAATTCTCCGGCCCGCGTGAGTGGTGCGGAAGCAGCGCCCACCCTGTCCCTGCTCGCATTACAGAAGCATCGTTTCTGGGGAGAATTACAGGTGCTGAAGCTGAAACAGAATTTGCGAGCTCTGGGAAGTGAAAAGGAACTTGTGGAATAGCTCCTGGATGTTGTTGATGGAAAGAAAGACGATACAGCAACATTACCCTCACACTGCTATCCAGAAAACCAAGATACATTTGCGCAACTATACGGTGACATTTACTTTTCTACGATTACTCCTGAACAGCTTAAATGATGCGCAATACTGAGTGTTACAAATGTAGACTTTGTTATCTAACAATGGAGCTGAAGTGCTTTCCAAGTGCGTGGAAACTATTGTGAGTGATGATACTGCTGATCAACTTGCAATCCCGGAAGAATTGTTAAAGTCTTAATCCAACCGGAATGCCTCCTCATGAACTGAAACTTAAAGTAGGAGCCGTTTTTATGCTCCTTAGAAACCTAATGAGGACTACTTAATGGTACAAGACTTACTCTTACTCAAATACAAACTTACATAATTGAAGCAAAAATGATCGGTGGAGCAACCTCCGACAGGGTACTTATTCTATTAGATATTAATTTAACATTCAGTTTCATACGCTAACAATTCCCCATACGATTGGCCTTTTATTTACAATAAATAAATCACAATGTCAAATGTTTGATAAAAAATGCATTTACTTACCTAAGTCTGTTTTTAGTCAAGGACAATTATATCTTTTCTAGAATTGAAGTTTTCGTGACTGAAAGGGTCCATACTCTTTGTTTTTTTTAAATCCATTATATTAAGTTCACTTGCTTGCTTGCGTGCTTGCTTGCTTGCTTACGACCGTGCAAATCTTTCGGTCGTTTTTTAACCCACTTCCCGTGATCCAATCGAGCTGACATTTTCCACAAAGACTCGCTGTGCGTGACAATTAATGTTCGTGAAAACATTTTTCCAAAATTTTACACTTTTTAGGACAAAAATATTATATTTAATTACCAATTGCTCAATGGTGCAATGCAATCATCTGACCCATAGGTAGCAGCCATCTCAAGCCAGAGGACGAGAGGACTCTAGCCGCCACGCATATAAAGGATTTATAGTGAAAAACTTTGTTTTTACGGATTATACTTGTTTTCGGTAAAGTCACGTAGGTAAAAAATAAAATAAAAAGAAATTAAATCACGACGTTTCGGAGGCAACACAAGCTTCCGTCTTCAGGTGGCACCGTTACAGCAAAATAACTATATCACTTCACTTGATACAGTAATTTTGCTGTGACGTTGCCACCTGAAGACGGAAGCTTGTGCTGCCTCCGAAACGTCGTGATTTAATTTATTTTAATTTTATTTTTTACCTACGTGACTTTACCGAAAAAAACAAAGAGTATACAATTATATCTAGCTCGATCAAGAACCATATCGTGTGATTCACTTAATCTAGTGTCGGAAAAAGAACCAGAATATGGCAATTGTGTGTTTTTATCAATCTTTGTTGAAAAATGAGTAACAAAAATGCGTGAAAGTTTAATTAAGATCTGCTACATCGGTGAATGTTTCACCGGGTACAGCTAGTATCGTATAAAGCCCTTACGAGTGGGAACACGCAGCAGTGCTGGCCAAGGAAACGTACCCACCCCCAATCATTCGCTCAGCCAATGAGAGCGACGCACGCTGAGCCAACCAGACCCCACCCCCCATGATTCTATTATCACGATTTTTATAAAAAAAATTTAACAATCCATTTTTTTAATGTTAGCGAGGTGAGAACTCACTCGACCAGGATAGAGTTCCAGGCTCCATTTAAAGAAACCTCACCACAGAAATGTAGACTGAGGGCACCTCTAAGTTCACGGAGGTCCTGGAGCGCTTCTCTGAGAATGACCCCAGACTGGGAGTGCAGCAGCTCCCACAACCTCGTCTCCCACTGCTGCCATGGTGGCAGGAGTACTATATTATGCAAAGTACGTCATACTTAATGCGGTTATTATAATTGTTTTTATTGATGAAATGTTTACCATCTGTATTATTGGTGCTTTTACCGATACCCCAATGAAGCCCTCATCCGAAAGCAATAACGCTGATGGGAACACATCCCCATATATACAACAGTACAATGACCAATTTTAGCGTTGATTCTATAAGCCCTCACTTCTTCAGGAAGCATACTTTGCGTTTAGCGAGGTCTGCCAGTATTGATACAATAATTCAGTCTCAAAAGGCCATGGGGCAAATAGATTGTGTACCAAATAATTTAATTGATGATGTGCAGAGACAAATCTATGAAGGTGATTCGTGTGCTTATCTGTTTTGGTAAATAATTTACAGATCCTCACCAATACACTTCTGGACGAATGTTCCACAACATCGTGTTGATCATTGAGGCTAGTTGGCCATACTTAGTTGCATGGGTCAGTGCAGGTTGGTGAAGGTAGAGTCCAGCACTGGTTCATATCTCAATCATTACGCAGCCCTCTAATCGTGTTGGAGGCAGGGGAGGGAGCCCAGCCTAGGCTGAGAGGCAAGGACACTCCAGTAATGTGGGGTAGTATCAGCAGCGTGGAAGAACGCGTCACAGAACCTAGTTTTAATATATGGTCATTTTAGAGAGAACAAGGAGGTACTTATTGAGGTTGCGACTGGGAATTTGTAGATTTAGGAGGACCTTACTTGGCGGATTTGTTTATAAGGAATCTTAGGATGAAGACAGCCCAGTGGTGGTCTCTAAACAAATCCAGGGGGGATAAATTGGAGGTTATAGAGGTTGCACTAATGTGTTGATATGGAGGCATCAAGGTGAAAGTGGGCAGCCAGGTGGTATAATGGAACAAGAGGCTAGGCAGTCGATGATTTCACACGAGTCAAAGATGAGGAGTATGGCGGCTGGACTATATCAAGATGGAGCCGAGGTGAGACAATTTGTTTATTTATATAGAAGATTTTGTTTATTAAACGATATGATCAATTTGAAGGGCAAGATAGCACCTAGATACTTAAAGTTATCGACCTGTCCAAAGACATAACGTGAAGGCAGGGAAAAATAGGTTTGGAGTAACTGGAAAACAATGTGGCTTTTGTCTTAACAGCATAGAATATGAATTTACAGAATCCATCGCATGCCCCTTGCAGGATTCCATGGTCCAGACCAAGGCTCACATCTCAGGCGAGTTCACTCGCATGAGGGTGACGCTGGATGAGGACGAGAGGGCAGCTCTGGATCGCGTGGACATGAAGGGGCGCGAGCTGCTGTCCCGGATCGAGGAGAACATCGCTCATTACGAGCACGAGATCAGCGTGCTCCAGGCAGCAGCCACGCGCCTGCGCGCTTTGCAGGAGGAGAGGGACTCGCTCACGTTCTTGCAGGTAGAGCACTCACGGAGCCAGGGCGAGTGCCCCAGGTCACGTGTTCATTACGTTTGTAAACTTGGCAGATGCGTTGCAACACAAAACACAAGATAACCGCACTTCCATTGTCAAGACAACATATAGCCCATGGGTTCTTAAAGTAAATGTAGAGTCAAGTTCACCAACTTGGATTTGTATATTGTAATAAAAATATAAACTAGCGCTGAATAAAAAAAAAAACTATTAACACACAAATTCCTCGAGTTAATTGGTTGGTAATATATGCAGACATTGGCATTACAAATTGTAACCGCATCATCCTGTAATTAACATCAGATTGAGGCCACTTGACACTACATTAAACATTTTCATTTTACCAAATGTATACCAACCATTAGTAATGCTGAACACGGAAGGGCTTTTAACATCAGGAAAGCCAGAAGCAGTTATATTTCAGCATTGACTGCTGATGAGTCTTTGAAAGTTGAAACATCCCGAGATTGCTTGCCTCAACAAATGTTTACCCTGCTAAATTATGGACTCTGGTAACACCACGCTCTGGTTGTAATTTACGCTCGCAGTGGATCATTATTTTGAATGTTGGTTCACAATCACTGCAACTCGATGTCAAGTGCCACGGACGCCTCTTGCCATGACATCGGATACCGAGTGGCAACAGTTTAAGAGGCACACCTTACTGATGAGAATCATTGAGTCCTAATGCATCCATGGCTCTGTCTTGATTACAGCCAACAACACAAGGCCACGCGAATGTCTGAGTGCAGCCTCATCGCGTCTACCAATCACCATGTGGTTAACGTGGCTGGAGGTGAACTGACTCACGTTCCCTGTGTCTGACTCCTGCAGGTTCACCTGAAAGAGACAAACCGGTATGGACTATGAACTTGCACAGATTAACACACGGGGTGACGCCTTGTGTGGAACATGGGCTGAGTAATAATGATTATGTGTGATGATGATGATGTGTGATGATGATGTGTTATGTTGTGTGATGATGTGTGGCATGATGCTGTGTAAGACGAGGGTTGTGTGATGTTGTGTGCTGTGATGCTGTGCGCAATGTTGCAATTTGTGATGCCGTGTGTGATAATGCCATGTGTGATGATGCCATGTGTGATGATGGCGGGTGATGATGTTGTGTGTGATGATGTGTAGTATGATACTGTGTATGCTGATGCTGTGTGTGATTATGCTGTGCGTGATGATGCTGTGTGTCACTGCTGGTTTTTGTCTCACAGGAGAGACGCTCAGAAGGGAGATCCACCCTCATCTCCCAGGAAAAAAGACATCGCCACAATCAGCGCCCTGCAGGGAGCTGTGGTCAACCTGCTGGCATTCATGTGTGAGTTCCACGGACTCTTACCACCTGTGTGTGTGTGTTATTGTGCGTGCAATTGTGTCTTGTGTGTATGTTGCGGAGCGGTGGCATAGTGGTTAACGTGCTACAATATGAACCTGGCAACACAAATTCGATTCCCGTTCACAGCCAACACCAGTGACAATTTTCTGAACCGGTCATGAGCCTCCCCTAGGTCGACTCAGCATCAAATGACTACCTGGTGTAGTGTGTAAAAACTGCCGCTAGGGAGACAAAGGCGGCCTTACGTGGTGCCGGCCACCCACCCCCTCATGTTCCATACCGGCCTTGAATTGCCACTCGCTAACAATTATTGCCCCTACAGCCTGTTTGGGCTATATGGGGGGTCTTGTAATTGTCTGTTTTTATGCGTATGTGTAGATGAGCGAGAGTGAGTACGGATGTGCAATGATGATGGGATGCTCTGTGCACTGAGCTACAAACATGGTCACCTACACGTGACTCACGGCCATGGCTATCATCAATGGTGAGTGGATTCAGAACCAATTCTGAGCCTCTGCCAGATGAACCCTTGGCTTAAACGAGTACCGGGTACGTTCTGTAAGCATCAGCACTGCGGACACAAAGGCGGCCTGCAGAATTCATATGGTGAAATGGCTTTTATAACTACATCAATGTAAATTTAAATAATGTTGTGGCTTGGCTCTCCAACACACCGGAGTGCTGTACTAGTGACGAATTGGCATGTTCTGTTTACGTGACAACCCTTGCTAGTTGTCTGTGTCGGGTAGTGGCAGGTTTAACGACACATTTATATATTTACGCGATCTAACCCCAAAAAAACCTCTTATGTATTATATAAACTTAGGGTTGATTGGTAATGCCCAAAGATCATACATCCAGACTAAGACATGTTGAAGATTTTTAGGCTTCATGTCAACAGCTTGATGCTCAGTCAAACTAAGGCATTTTTAGGATTCTTATGTTCCCCAGTTCATGGCTGAGGCTCACAGAGCGAGACTAAGGCATAATCTTGGTCAACCTTGTCTATCACTACACGGCACGTGCAAACATCAACATTACGACTGTAATGTATTCATTAGACAATAATATATAACACACACACGAGTGTGTTTAACTATTACATAAGCTCCATTGATATTATACGCGTGTATTATCCAGTAAGGATGCTGTTGTAGCAGATGAAACTACGAGTATAAGTCTTCTCTGTAAAGGATGTCATCATCAGACTCGAGCCAGACTAAATCATCGTAGTGATGCGTAGGATTCATTGTTAATGATGTAGGCTCATATCCATACTAAGGCACCTTAAAGATTATTGGGGTTTTATGTAAATACCCGAGGCTCACAGAGCCAGACTGGGCTATCGTTTTGGCTGACCACGTGTATCACTGTGCAAACAGATACATTGCTATTGCCCATGTATTGCAATACCTCTACGTTCACATAGAGCACACACACGAGTGTAAAGGAGTATTACATGAGCTCTATTAACCCTACACGTGTGTATAATTGAGTGAGGATGCTGTTGCTATTCTGCGTGTGAGTGTTTTACACAGAGACACTGGCTGATATTCTTAGGATTCAATATTAGTGCTTGAGGCAGCGTGATACAGACTCAGACACAGTTAGGATTCTTAGGGTTGCGTGTTAAAGTCTGAAGCTCTCAGAATCAACGGCACTGAGTCTTTGTGACACCCACAAGCTGTGGCTGATATTCTTAGGATTCATTACACTGTGTAATAAAAAAATGTCCCTGAGAAGTAAGTGTTATTTTATAATTGCTCATGCCTCAAAAGTACACAAAATGGCTATTATTCACCACAAACTTTGCTTTTGTGACCAGGAAAGTGATATTTTGAAATTTACACATTTTCAATGGGAATTCCAGATAGATTCAGTGCTGAGTAGTAACTTGTAGTAACTTCTAGAACATTCAAGAACTTTCCAGTAATAAAAAAAGTAGTATAAATACAGGGGCCTTAAGCCCACCAGTTCAGTTTATAGTGGTACCTCGGTATGCGTCGTTAATTCGTTCCAGAAGGTAGGACTTATACCGAAAATGACGTATACCGAACGAATTTTTCCTATAAGAAATAAAGGGAAAGGAAATAATCCGTTCCAGAGTATAAGAAATTATATTTAATATGGCATAATATACATTAATGGGGTTGTATAAAATAAGAATTAGACTTAACGTATTACTAAAATGCATACATAAATTAAAATAAATGCACACACGAGTGTAAATCACTACACTATCACACACACACACACACGAGTGTACATCACTACACTATCACACACAGACGAGTGTACATCACTACACTATAACACACACGAGTGTACATCACTACACTATCACACACAGACGAGTGTACATCACTACACTATCACACACACACACGAGTGTACATCACTACACTATCACACACACACACGAGTGTACATCACTACACTAGCACACACACACGAGTGTACATCACTACACTATCACACACACACACGAGTGTACATCACTACACTATCACACATACGAGTATACATCACTACACTAACACACACACACGAGTGTACAACACTACACTATCACACACGAGTGTACATCACTACCCTATCACACACACAGAGTGTAAATCACTACACTATCACACACACGAGTGTACATCATTACACTATCACACACACACGAGTATACATCACTACACTATCACACACACATACGAGTGTACATCACTACACTATCACACACACACACGAGTGTACATCACTACACTATCACACACACACACACACACGAATGTACATCACTACACTATCACACACACGAATGTACATCACTACACTATCACACACACGAGTGTACATCACTACACTATCACACACACACACACACGAGTGTACATCACTACACTTTCACACACACGAGTGTACATCACTACACTATCACACACACACAGTGTACATCACTACACTATCACACACACACGAGTGTACATTACTGCACTATCACACACACACGAGTGTACATCACAACACTATCACAAGCACACACAGTGTACATCACCACAATATCACACACACACACACGAGTGTACAACACTACACTATCACACACGAGTGTACATCACTCCCCTATCACACACACAGAGTGTACATCACTACACTATCACACACACGAGTGTACATCATTACACTATCAAACACACACGAGTATACATCACTACACTATCACACACACACGAGTGTACATCACTACACTATCATACACACACACACACGAGTGTACATCACAACACTATCACACACACACGAATGTACATCACTACACTATCACACACACGAGTGTACATCACTACACTATCACACACACACACACACGAGTGTACATCACTACACTATCACACACACACACACACGAGTGTACATCACTACACTATCACACACACGAGTGTACATCACTACACTATCACACACACACAGTGTACATCACTACACTATCACACACACACGAGTGTACATCACTACACTATCACACACACACACACACGAGTGTACATCACTACACTATCACACGCACACACAGTGTACATCACCACACTATCACACGCACACACGAGTGTACATCACTACACTATCACACACACACGAGTGTACATCACTACACTATCACACACACACGAGTGTACATCACTACACTATCACACACACACACGAGTGTACATCACTACACTATCACACCCATCTCGTGTGTCGTGCCGGCCTTCACAGGTGCTCACCAACACCACTTGTCCCTACAGCCTGTGAAAGGTGACACACGGGAGATGTTTGTGTTTGTTGTACACACACAGAGACGCTGCGGCTGTGTTGATTTCCACGCGGCCACGCAGCTGCTCCTGCGATCCACTGCCTCCCACGGGCACTACCGCACAGTAGGACTGAACGATGAATCGATTTCAAATCGAAGTCGCAATTTGAAACAATGCGATTAGCAAATCGCAAAGGCTGCGATTTTTTAAAAGTCCTATTACTTTCTTATTGGAATGTTTTATTTTTTATTATTAGAACTTTATTGATTTAACTTAACAATTAATTCTAGATTTGAAACCTTCGTGACTGCAAGGATTCATACTCTTAGGTTGTTTCGGTAAAGTCACGTAGGTAAAAATAAATAAATAATAATAAATGAAAATAACTCAATTAAATCACGACGTTTCGGAGGCAACACAAGTCTCCGTCTTCAGGTGGGACCGTCACAGCTAAATTTACTGTATCACTTTATTTTATTTTATTATTATTTTACCTACGTGACTTTACCGAAAAAACTTAACAATTGTTCTATGTTTGATCGTTCTATTTCAATTAAAACATTTTAATAAATACATGTTGGAAGCAATTAATATATTTTAAGTTTTCAGCCTTTGCATTAGAAAATATAGATCAGTTCACATTTTGATGGTATCATCACATGTTTTACATCTATTACACTGAATATTAAACTGAAGCTCGACTTTTAAAAATGTAGATGGTGGGGCAGACAAACGCACCGCTGTACTGTACTTCTGTGCTCTCGCCAGCTGCGCCACCTGCCTTCACCAACGCGCGGTGACCGGCGTGGTGAAGTATGGTCAAATATCCCCCGCGACCCACACGGTGTAGGGAGGCCCTCATCCAGCAGTGGATTCACAAAGTGCCCGTTACATGTCATCACACCGACAGCTACGCATTACAACGTTGTATAACAATGCTCATTATGAATTGCTCTATTGTAGTGTACGTGCGTGTTAGTGCACGAGTGCTGTTGTTATAGTGGTGCTGTTGTTACACGGCTACTGTGATTATCGTTACTGCAGATGGACGCTCACCGACTGTGGACCCAAACTCGGCCCAGAACAACCTCCAGATTTCCTCAGATCTCAGGATGGTGACGTGGACCACTGTCTCCAAGGGTCACCCCGATCACCCACACCGCTTTGATGTCTGGCCACAAGCCCTGTGCTCCGAGAGCTTCTCGTCGGGTCAGCACTACTGGGAGGTGGACGTGGGGGGTATGGCGGAGATCTGTGAGGTTGGAGTCGCGTACGGGACGATCGCACGGAAAGGGAGTGGTAAAGAGTGCTTGCTGGGACGCGACGACTCATCCTGGGTTTTATATAAAAATAACAACAGCTGCTCAGTGCGTCATGGTGGTGTAACGACCTCAGTGCCGGTGAGGAATCCTCCCCGGAGAGTCGGGTGTCACCTGCACTGGGAGGCGGGGCTGCTGTCGTTTTACCGCGCCGACTCCATGGAGCTGCTGCACTCCATCCACCACTCGTTTAGTCAACCGCTCTACCCCGCACTGAGTGTGTGGGGTGTTGGTTACTCAGTGAGGTTTCTGGATCTGAGTCGTGCGTCTTGAGAGCACGGAGTGTGAGCAGCGCAGAGAAACGGGCACAACGCACAGACTCACGCACACAAAGATACAGATCCCCCGTGCAGCCTTCACACGCTGTTGGGGCAAGTGCTGTCAGCGAGCACCTATGGGGCCGTCCATAAATGACGTCACACACGTGGGGGGGGGGGGGTGAGAAATGTAACGTCACGTCAAAATGCGCAAATTTAAATATAGACAACACGTTCTGCTTAGTTAAATAGACTTTTTAATAAATGTTTTCTCCTACAACATCAGAGTGCAGCGCCACATTAAATACGCACTAAAATGACTAGTTTAAAGCTATTTGAGGCATGTTTTTTTTCTTGGGGGGGGGGCAGAGCTTTGTGACGTCATATTTGAGGGGGGGTCTGACTTTTTGTGACGCCGTGTGACGAATGGGGGGGGGGGTCAAAAATCACGTGACGTCATTTATGGACGGCCCCAATGAAGGCCGGCACAGCACACTAGGGGGTGGGTGGCCAACACCACGCCCGGCCGCCTTTGTCTCCCCAGTGGTGATGTTTACACACCGTACCAGGAACTCGTTTTTCAGGCTGAGTCGACCTAGGGGAGGGCCATGACATGTTCACCAACACCAGTGACGATTATCGGAATCGGTCCAGGCTCTCCCCTAGGTCTACTGAGCCTCAAATGAGTACCTGCTGCGATGTGCAAACATCGCCACTGGGGAGACAAAGGCGGGTCGGGCGTGTTGCTGGTCACCGACCCCCACGTGTGCCACAGTGCCGGACTTCATAGGTGCTACTAGCAAACAGCACTTGCCCCTACAGTCTGTTAAGGCTACACGGGGATAATTTTCTTTGGGTTCGTTTTTTTGGTCTGTATGCCTTTGTGTGTGTGTCTTTGTTACTGTGTCTGTGTGTCTGTGTGTGTCTTTGTGTGTATTTTTGTTTTGGTGCTGGCCACCCACCCCCTCGTGTGCGAGAATGACAGCCTTCACAGGCTCTGCTACCTGCTACGAACAGCCCTTTCCCCAACAGTCTGTTAAGACTACACAGACACACACAGATAGACACACACTCACACACATACAAACACACAGACACACAAGCAGATAGACACACGTACATGCACGTACATGCACACAGATACATACATACACATACACACACACTCTCACACAGACACACACTCACACACAGATACATACAAACACAGATACACACAGATATACAAAGACAAAGTTCCCCGTATAGCCTGAACAGACTGTTGGGGCAAGTGCTGTTAGCGAGCACCTATTAAGGCCGGAACGGTACACGAGGGGGTGGGTGGCCAGCATCACGCCCGACCGCCTTTGTCTCCCCAGTGGCGATGTTACCACACCGCACCAGGTACTCATTTGAGGCTGAGTCGACCTAGGGGAGGATCATGACCGGTTTACCAATACCATTGATAGCGATTATATGAATCGGCCTTGGGTCTCCCCTAGGTCGATTCAGCCTCAATTGACTACCTGGTGCGATGAGTAAACATTATCCCTAGGGATACAAAGGCGGGTCTCTCCCAGGCTGGCCTTCATAGGTGAAACTCACTAACAGCACTTAACTCAACAGTATTTCAAAGCGATATGGGAGATCTTTGTCTTCGAGTAAGTGGGTTGGTGTGTATGCCTTTGTGTGTCTTTGTTATTGTGTTTGTGTCGTTGTTACTGTGTCTGTGCGTGTCTTTGTGTGTGTCTGGGCGTGGTGCTGCCTTCCCACTCCCTTGTGTGTCACAGTGCCGGCCTTCATAGTTGCTACTCGCTACTAACAGCACTTGCCACAACAGTCTGTTAAGGCTACACGGGGTATCTTTGTCTTTAGTGTATAGAGAGCCATGTGCGTAGTGTGGGGTGGAGCGGTGGTGCAGTGGTTAGCGCACTGGTGGGGGAGGGCGGGGGGAGCCAAGCTTCTCTCTGACGCCATCGTCCTTCGCACCGCGCGCCGCGTGGCGCTCAACGCCGAGAGGGCGGAGCTCCACCGCGGGCGTGCTGGGAACACGCGTCACGTGACGCTACGGGGTGACGCGCGCCGTCCCCCTCGCGGTCGCTCGCTCGTTGGGTGATAAACCCGGGTTGGGAATGGGATGGCATCACTTGGGGGGGGACTACTCGTGGTGTGTGCTGAGCGTCGCTGGGCTAAAACATTTTTGTTATAACCCAAACTAGTTTTATTTTACAGGGCATAGAGAGAGAAGCCATTTTAATACCTAGTAGTAGTAGGAGGTCTTTCGCCACCAATATTATTCGTAAAGGTTTGTTTTGATTAATATTTTAATTATCTGCTCTTAGACTTGGACCTGAAGCCACAATTCTTCGAATCATGGGATAACGCTTCTGCTGACAACAATGGGAACTGTGTTTTGACTTTGAAGTGGGTTAAAGTTATTAAGCGCCTGATATATATCTAGAGTGAGGATCTACCTTACACTACAATACGACTAATATTGTCTCAACACGCATTAATAACACAGACACTGTGTGTTATTACAAGGATAGAGACAACACAAACCCCAAAAAATAGCAGCCGTCAGGGTCCGAATCCAACACACGACCTCCTGCATACTAGGCGAGGGAGTTAACATCTCCTAGCCACCACGGCGCCCCTCCTTAAAGTAAGACACCAATATGGTGTGAACCCAACCTCGAGTCTCAGGCTGTTTAGCAATGCGTAGATGATTTGAGATGCATTTATTATATCGTACTAGTTGTGTAATTATGTGAATGCTAATCGCATTGTGCTCTGGACTGGGGGTGATATTTCTATTTGCTTCATTGCTAGTGTAGTAAGTATTCAGGAGGCTTTGACGACGGGGTCGGAGGCACACTTATTTATTAACACCAACTTGTGCACAGTAACGGGTACACACCAGAGGTGGGACAAAGTCATTGTTATGCAAGTCCAAGTCGAGTCTGAAGTCATCAAATTCATGACTCGAGTCTGACTCGAGTCCAAGTCACATGACTCGAGTCCACACCTCAGAGGTGGGACAAAGTCATTGTTATGCAAGTCCAAGTCGAGTCTGAAGTCATCAAATTCATGACTCGAGTCTGACTCAAGTCCAAGTCACATGACTCGAGTCCACACCTCTGGTACACACAGTACTTAAAAGGGTATCGTCCCCTTCACTCGTCTAACAGGGAGACACAACATCTAACCCCGCTAACCTACGCCCGAATCCTCCACTACGGAGCTAGGGGAGGCTACCTATCCCAGCCCTGGTCAAGCTGGGATCCCGGCATCCTGAGTCTCCAGACCGGCTCTTATAAGAACTTCAGTCTGGGCTCTCGGGGCCACGCCACCGGCTTTCCCTGGTCGGCCCTGACAAGGACAGCGTGCCAGGGGAGCTCCGGGGCCTATTCTAGCTGGTCTTCAGTCTTCGCTGGTTTAAGCTAACACTCGACCTCGAGCCCTCCGGCTCACCACCTTTTATAGTACTCGGCCCCCGGGAGGGGCCCGTGGGGGATGCAGGTGCGGACGTCGGTGTGAGCACCTCCTCTGTGTACGGCCCTAACCACGCCCCTTGTGTTTGTTAGCCATCCGCGCCCATTCACAATTACACCTCTACATCACCCCCCCCTGTACAGCTCGCAGCCGTCCCCGGCTGCAAAAATAAATCAGAATAAAGGTGCATCCCTCCCCAAAACCGTGTGTGCCTCGCGTAATTTTAACAAGAACAATGACAACCATAACAACAACAACAACAGGAAACAGGAAGAAAAAAAAATAACCCGACGCACCCCCCCGAATAAATACCCCATTCCGCAAAACCAACATATATACACGCGCTCCGGACGCCTCCCCCCACCGTCCGCAAGGGCCCCCCAACGGCCGACCTCACAAAAGTCTGCGCGTTTTGGCGCGCGTTCTCGCGGCGGGCCCGTCACAAGGGCCCGTCCCGGCACGCTCAGTGGCGGTTGTTGACGGTCCGGGTGCGAGAGAGTCTGGCTTCGCTGCCGAGTGACCCCCGACCCCCCCGGGAGGGCTTGGCGGTCGTGGACCCGTCACTCCTGTTGCACCTGGAGATGGAATAGTTGATGTCAGGTTAGGCGAAAGCAGCGACGTCGGGGAGTCGGCGGACCCCTCACACGTTTGGCCATGCGTGTGTGTGTGCGAACCATGGGGCATCACAATGAACGGTTTCAACCTTGAGGGGTGCACGTACCACCGACGCCTCCCCCATTTGACGCGTACACATTGCGGCTGCAAGACCTGTACGACCTCCACGGGCCCCCGCCACGGCCGTACCAATTTTGACGAGGTCGCCAGCGGCACCTGGGGACCGTGCAACCATGCCCTGTCCCCCGGTTTCCATTTGAACACATGTACCCGCCCCAGCCTAAGCCTCTCGTTCGCCTTCTGGCGGAGTTCCGAATTTTGCACGGCCGCTTCCCGCGCCTCAGATAATTTGCCGATGTTAAATTTAACGTGTTCGGACAATGTAGACTTCGCCTGAGGCGCCGAGAGCTTCAGCTGGGTCGTCACAGGGGGGTTAGCCTCGCGGCCATACATTAAAAAGAAAGGGGAAAATCCGGTGGCCGCATGGGGAGCCATCCTGTAGGCTTGTAACACACCGGCAATGCGAAGGTCCCAATCTGTCTGGGATTCCGATACCTGCTGGGACAGCATGGATGTGATAGTCCGATGCAGCCGTTCCACCATCCCGTCAGTTTGTGGGTGATACGGGGAGGTCCGAATTTTCTCCGTACCCAAGAGGTCGCACACCTCGCGGAGGAGTTTCCCCGAAAAATTATTACCCTGGTCAATCAGCAGCTGTTCCGGAGCACCCTTGTCGAGGACATAGCCCTGGACAAAGGCCTCCGCGATGGCTGCTGCCGACTGGTTGGCCAGGGGCCAGGCGATGGGCCATCTCGTGAAGTATTCGACCCCTGTCAATAAATACCTATTTCCCCTGGGTGTAGCGGGAAATGGAGAATATCCAGAGCAACGAGCTCGTTAACCCGGGAAACCTTTATGGACTGCAGCGGAGGGTTGGACCCCCTCGCTGGTGGCTTCCGCTGCGCGCATTGCGTGCACGACCCCAGGAGATCCCCCACGTCCTTTGCCATGCCCGGCCAGAAGAAATCGAGCTGGAGCATGGCAAAGGTCTTGTGAACCCCCAAGTGCAGGAGCCGCTCATGCGCAGCCCATACCACCTTACCCCTCAATGCTGCAGGCACCACGAGCCGTTGGCGGTGGGATTTTCCGTCCCAGTGCATTAAAAGCCCCTGGAACAACCCCCACGAGTCAACGTTCGCCACCCCCTGACCAACCCCCCCGGTGCGACGGCGCAGAGCGAGGAGGGAGGTGTCCTCCATTTGGAGGCGTCCCCACTCCGCAACCGACAACCCCAGCAACGAATCCCTCCCTTCTTGCTCGATAGGACCCAAAGCCGAAGGCGCATCGGCGGCGGCCACGAGGACCGAATCGGTGGTCACGTTCGGGGGCCTACAACGCCCCGAACCCAAGAGGCAAGCGCACTCCGAAGTGGGTGGCAACCGCGACAGGGCGTCAGCGTTCGTGTGGCGGACGCCCTTACGATATGTGGTGACAAAGTCGTAGTCTTGGAGAATCTCAAACCATCGAGACAACTGCCCCGATGGTTGTTGAACCCGCAGGGCGTACTGCAGAGCCGCATGATCTGTACGGACGGTGAAACGTCGACCGTACAGATACGGGCGGTACTGCTGAACGAAATAAACAATTGCCAATAATTCCCGACGGGTAACGCAGTGCCGTTGTTCAGCCGGAGACAGTACCCGACTACCGTAAGCCACCACATGCTCTACACCACCAATGAGCTGGGACAGCACGCCCCCAATGCCTGTGTTACTTGCGTCTGTATCGAGCAAGAAGGGTTGTGAGAAATCGGGGTAATTCAACGGCGGAGCCCCCACCAGGGCATTCCGGAAGGCGCGAAAAGCAGCCTCCTCCTCCGGCCCCCAATGAAACCTGACTCCCTTGGACGTCAAGGCATGCAATGGTTTCGCGATCGTAGCGAAGTCAGTCACAAACCGTCGGTAGTACGACGCGAACCCAATGAAACTCCTGACCTCTCCCACCGAGGTGGGAGTTGGCCAGGAGCTGACGCATTCCGTTTTGGCGGGATCAGTGGATATCCCCGAGCGTCCAACAATATGACCCAAATACCGCACCAATTCGCGGAGCAAATGGCACTTCTGCGGTTTAAGTTTCAAATTGGCAGCCCGCATTTTGAGAAAAACAGCACGCAACCTCTGGAGGTGTTCATCGAATGATTTGCTAAAGACGATGATATCGTCCAAGTAAATTAAACACGAATCCCATTGCAAGCCCGCCAAGACCAGTTCCATTAACCGCTGAAAAGTTGCTGGCGCAGAATGTAAGCCCATCGGCAAGCGGTTAAATTGGAAGAGGCCTTGCGGTGTACGGAAAGCAGTCTTAGGTTTGGATTCGTCATCCAGAGGAAGCTGCCAGAATCCAGAAAGTAAATCCAGGGTAGAAAAGAATCGCGCCCCCGCCAAGGCATCGAGTGACTCATCCATTCGAGGAAGCGGGTACGCATCTGCCACAGAAATTTTGTTCAATCGCCGAAAGTCGACACAAAACCGCAGTGAGTCGTCGTGTTTTTTCACCAAAACGATCGGCGCGCCCCACGGGCTGTTGGAAGGGGAAATGATATCGGCGGCTAGCATGTCATCAACGGCCGATTTGACATGATCCTTTTCGGCGGGACTCAGCCGAAAGGGATTTTGGCGGATTGGCGCGCTGTCACCCGTGTCAATATGGTGTCGCAGCAATTTAGTACAACCAATATCAAATTTGTGTTGACTAAAAACGTCGGCAAATTCTTTCAGGAGAACTCGCAGCTGCGCACGCTGCGAGTTGGACAGGTCCACTGATCCCGCGCAAAGCGCATCCAGCCATCCGTCATTACAGTCCGAATGCGGTCGCGACGGAGGATCGGTGGTTACCTGACCCACGAGTGGTTCCTCATAGGGTGCCGGCGTTGCATGTGCAAGCACGGTCCCTTGAGGAACCACGGCCGTTCGCGATCCTACATTAAGGACTGCAATGAAGGGGTCCCCATCCCCTTTCACCATGGTCTGAGCCGCTAGCAAATCGGGGCCATTGACCCCAGCCCGAGATGGTCCCAACAAGACCCCCCGATCCGCAACCCCCTCAGCAAACGGCCGACGCAACCTAAGAGGGACGAGCATCTGAGCCCCCGGGGGTACGCGCACAGTTTTTGCCACGAGCGCCTGCACGGTTGCAAACGCCCGACACTCCGTGGCGGGGGAAGACAAAAATGTAACACGTCGGCCCGACGGGAGCTCGATGCACCCCTGGTCGATCAAGATACAAATGGGCATTTTGGCCAAGAAATCAGTCCCCAACAGGCACGGAACCGCCAGTGAGGAGAAAACCAAAACAGGGCCGGATAATTTAATGTCTCCAATGCAAATTTTGGCGCGGATTTGCCCAATGATGCCCAGCGAGCCCCCGTTAGCAGCATAGCATGGCACGTCAACGGGGAGCAAGGGACGACTTTGAACGGGAAGGATGTTATAAATCAAATCAGATATAATGGTCGCCGATGCTCCTGTGTCAATTAAAATCCGCACCTCTACCCCATCAATATGACCGACCACGACCGACGATCCCGCCGACGCTGCAACGACACGATGGGCGAGCTCCGACCACTGACCCGGTTGGAGCGCTCGCCGCATTTCAGAACAATCCGACGCAACGGTCGTCGATTTGCGAGCCCTGTTCATTTCAGCGCGTGAGTGTGTGTCGGATGTGTGCATGGGCCAAACGTGTGAGGTGCCACGACTTGCCGTATTTCTCTGCTGAAGCTTGGGTGGAGACGGCGCGGCGTTCTGACGAGGTGTCGCCCCGCGCTGACGGGGAGCCCAGCATCCTGAAGCAACGTGGCCTTGAAGGCCACAGTTGTAGCAGCGTGTGAGCGCCCCAGATGGCCTGGGCTGCTCCTGGCGGCTCGGTCCGTTCCGAGCCTGTGGTCCCGCCGATCTCCATTCCTCCCGCCGCTCCACCCCGCAGACCTCCACCGATGGAAGGGCGGGAGCCGCCATGACATGGCCGGCCACCCCCTTGGCAGCCTTGCGACGCAGGGACCGCAAGCCCCCGTGGATGTGGCGCGCGACCAGCAGGGAAGACATCTCTGCGTCGTCTTGAGCCAAGACGGCGACGTCCAGCTCATCCGCGAGTAGCAACAACTTTTCCGCCACCATAGCGTCCACCCCCTCCTCATCCATCCGCGGAAAAGCTGCCTTCGCCAGGGCCAGGAGAGCCGTCCGGAAAGCCAGAGGCGATTCGGTGGCGCCCCGCTGGCGATCGTGGAACAGCTGCCTGCAGTCCGAAGGCGGCCCGTAGACAGCGGGCAGTAGCTGCAGCGCCAAGTGCAGCGTGGCGCACTTTTCCTTAGGTGCCGAGGTGAGGGTAGCCAGGGCGTCGTTGTCCAGCATCGCCGGCAGCGCGCGTAGTGCTTCGGCGTCCGTCCAATTCGCCATCTCCTGATGAGCGATGAACCGTCTCTTGAAGCCGCCCCAGTCCCCGTCCGCGCCCACGAATTCTTTGAGAGGCGGCAGCCGCTGCTGTAACGCGACGTCCGTGGCTGCGGATCGCGCTCCGTCGTTCCCAGCAGACGTTACAGTGTGGGCGGGCTGCGAGCATGGCATCGCCGGTCGCTCCGTTGTTGACGCGCTGGCCGGTGTTGATGATGTCACGGCTTGTGCTTGGCCCTCAGCAGTCACCTGACGCGGGCCGGCCCCGCCCTCTGCTCCTACTGTAGTGATGGCGGGAAATTTAACCGCGAGCCGCGTCGGGGTGGCGGGAAATGGCACCGCGCGTCGGCTGCCGTCGTCGTCCCGCGCAGCCCCTCCAGCCCCCAGCCGCGTGATCTCCTCCAACGTGGCGGCCGCAGCGTAGAGCAACTCCGCCAGGCGGGAGTGAGCCAGCCGAAGTCCCTCGGCCGATGCATCCCTCCCTTCCTGTCATAGCGGCGCGGGTGTACTCGGCCCCGGCTGCTCCGATCCGACCTCGGCCATCTCTGGTGCCGATTCGGCCGAGGTGTCCTCCATCTCCGACTCCTTGGTACGTGTCGTCCCTCGTGTGTCCATCGTTGAACGTTCACTTCTGACCCCAGATGTAGTAAGTATTCAGGAGGCTTTGACGACGGGGTCGGAGGCACACTTATTTATTAACACCAACTTGTGCACAGTAACGGGTACACACAGTACTTAAAGGGGTATCGTCCCCTTCACTCGTCTAACAGGGAGACACAACATCTAACCCCGCTAACCTACGCCCGAGTCCTCCACTACGGAGCTAGGGGAGGTTACCTATCCCAGCCCTGGTCAAGCTGGGATCCCGGCACCCTGAGTCTCCAGACCGGCTCTTATAAGAACGTCAGTCTGGGCTCTCGGGGCCACGCCACCGGCTTGCCCTGGTCGGCTCTGACAAGGACAGCGAGCCAGGGGAGCTCCGGGGCCTATTCTAGCTGGTCTTCAGTCTTCGCTGGTTTAAGCTAACACTCGACCTCGAGCCCTCCGGCTCACCACCTTTTATAGTACTCGGCCCCCGGGAGGGGCCCGTGGGGGATGCAGGTGCGGACGTCGGTGTGAGCACCTCCTCTGTGTACAGCCCTAACCACGCCACTTGTGTTTGTTAGCCATCCGCGCCCATACACAATTACACCTCTACACTAGCATGGGTTTGACTTGTTTTTTCTTTATTTTTGTGACCCAGGTCACTCTTGTCAATGAGACTCATCATAATCTCTGGAGTTCTCACCTCGTTAGATTCAAATTCAACTCGACTCAATCATCAGCATCAGCAGAAGTTTCATTAGCAGCAGAATTAGTAACAACAGCAGGAGCAACAGCACCAGTGTCTCCATCATCATAATCAGCATCATGAGTAGTACCAACAGTATCAATAATAATATAAGCATTATCAGTAGCAACGGAATCATCATCATCAGTAGCAGCAGCAGAAGCACCATCATTATCGTCACTCTTGCAACCGAGACTCCTGGTATCTTGAGTTCTTAACAGGTTAAACAAATCGCCTTTAACACGTAGGCTTTCGCGAAAAATATTATCAATAATAAAGGTTTCTTGGGTTAGATCGTGTAAATATACATGGACATGATTGTGGTCTGGGTTACCCGTGAATTGGAATCACATTGTATTGTGGGTCAAGGGTCAATGTATTCTGGGTGAATAAAAACATGCAATCTAAAAAAAAATGCAAGATTGTCATCCAGGCGTTGAATGTGTCTCTCAGAGCTGAGCCTGACTGCCTTGTGTTATATTAACCAAGACTAAACCCGGCACGGTTTGTAAATCTACAGCTTACGCCTACACAGGTGTAGTGGTGATATGCGCTGGGTAGGGATCGTGTGCCAGCGCGTAGTGATTGGCTGTGTGTGTTGGTGACGCGCGCTGACGGTGAAGGATCAGGGGTCAGCGCGGGGTCGGGGGTTATGAGGCAGTGATTGGCTGGGTATCGGTGACGCGCGCTGACAGCGATGGGATCCTGGGGCAAGTGCGCGGGGATTGGCCAACTCGATGGGATCCTGGAGCAAGCGCGCGGGGATTGGTCAACTAAGGGGGTGCGCACAGGCGCACAGTTGAGTTGGTGACCAGCGAAGACTGAAGACGGAGGAGGAAGAGATAGGGCCCTGCGGCACCTAGTCCCGCTGTCCTTGTAAGGACCGGGGCTCTGTGTGACCCAGAGGCGGGACCCTGGGACCCGGGGCCGAACGTCCGTGTGAGGGCCGGCTCTCGGGGCCCAGAGGTTGTGACCCACGCCCAAGCTGGGTGGGCCTGGAGGCTCCACGGACATTACGGGGCGGGAGTGTAGTGTGAGCATGCAGTGTGAGCATGCAGAGTGAGCCATAGTAACTACACGTGACAAGTGGAGTGTATAGTGGGAAAGATAGTGACCACACGTGTCAAGTGAAGTGTGTGTAGGGTGAGAAATAGAAACCACACGTTGTATCGTGACAAGTCAAGGTTTAATAAAAAGTGTGCTACCCGTCAAGAGGTTTCCTGCCGTCATTCCGAATACTTCAACTGGCGTCAGAAGTGAAACAGTCTTCCGGCATGGATACAAGGAAGACCCGTCGGACTCACGGGATTGACCGCGAGGATAACCTTGACGACTCGGGCCAGCTGGCATCGGGGGGAGAGGACGAGGAAATGCCGACGCCGCAGGACCCGCCAAGGGCGCCGGACGAGCGACTGGGGTCGGATGCTGTGCTCCGCGAGGCGCACTCCCGTCTGGCAGAGCTGCTGCTCGCCGCCGCGTCCATCCTGGCAGATATCAACACGTCGGGAGGAGCGGGGACATCGGCGGACATTCAACAGGGTCGTCCCGCGGGTTCCCGCCAAAATGACTTGGCGATTCCCGCCATTTCAACTGCGCGGACATCTTTTGGCGGGAACGGCGAGCAACACGTGGCGGCGGTTCTCCAAGCGCGCCCGCTTACGTCATCAGCGCGCGCTGCGGACCGCCATCAACCACCCGCCATTGGGGCTGCCATCTTGCAGACCGACGGTAGGGTGGAGAGGAACCACGTGGCAGAGGACGACGACTTCATCTTCCAGCAGCGCCTTCCCACATTGTCAGCCTTCAAGGCGGAAGGCGGAGACTGGGGAGCATTCCAGCGCAGGTTTCTGGCGCATCAGGAAATGTCGGCCTGGTCCGACGCTACGGCGCTGCGGGCACTGCCTGCCATGTTGGACGACGACGCGCTCGCGGCCTTCAGGTCCGCACGGAGGTCGGACCGCTCCACGCTTAAGGCTGCGCTGGGTCTCATGGCCAAGGTCTACGGACCTCCGTCGGCGTGTCGCCATCACTTTTACGGCCGACGGAAGGCGGTCACGGAGACCGCGCTCGACTACCGCACGGCGTTGTTGGCTCTCGCCGACGCCGCGTTCCCTCGTATGGACGAGGAGGGCCAGGACACGATGGTCCTGGAGCAACTGCTCAAGTTAGCGCAGGACCTGGGGGTCCCCATCAACACGGCCGACGAGGTCGATATTTCTTCTTTGCGGGTCGCAACAAGCATACAGGCGTACGAGGTCCTCCAGCGCAAACAGGGGGGCGTCTGCACTGCTGCCGTGGCCTCAGCTCCGGGCCCGGGAGTCACCGAGCCCCAAGTCGTCAGCCCACGAGAGGAGGCGTTCACCGCGGGACGACCGGGGGACTGGAGGTCGGGGGGTCGTTCGCCTCTGCGATCGGCCCGCAAGCTGGAGCAACCGAGACCTCCGGCGTCCCTCATCACGTGTTATAACTGCGGCCTCCAGGGCCACGTGGCGTCCGGTTGCCGCGCTCCACGTCAGCGCGCCACGGGACCTCGGCTGGACGACGACCAAGGCCCCAAGTCATCCCTACTACCCCCGGCAAGTCGCGGCAACTCACATGCTCGGCCTACATGCACGACACACATGGGCCGTCGCGTTGCGCCGGAGGAAGGCCGGGTAGGGATCGGGGATTCGGTTCGGCGAGGGGGGTTCGTGTGGGACCGAGGGGACATTGAATGGTCTGAGTTGGGGCACAGGATAGTGGCTGCGTCGGCGGGATCTTCGGTCGTAACGGGATTCATTGACGGGGTCGAGGTCAGGGTGTTAGTGGACACGGGGGCGTCGGCGACTATTATATCAGACCTCATTTACAACATTCTCCCCGTCCAATGTCGACCTCTGCTCCCGGTGGACGTGCCATTTTACGCGGCAAATGAGGGCTCGTTGGGCATTGTCGGCCAGATTAGGGCGTCCATTTGCATTGGAGATATTAAATTGTCGGGTCCCGTTTTCGTTTCTTCGTCCTTAGCGGTTCCTTGTCTGTAGGGCATAGATTTTTTGGCTAAAATGCCCATTAAAATTCTCATCGATCAGCGTTGCATTGAGTTACCATCGGGTCGCCGTATTTCATTTTTGACGAATCCTACCGAAATTCGGACGGCGTGCGCTACGATACAAGCGCTGGCGACACAGACCATGCACGTGCCCCCGGGTTCACAGATGTTAATTCCCCTCCGGTTGAGGAAACCATTGGTTGGGGGGACCTCGGAACAGGACATGCTTTTGGGTCCTTCAAATAGGGCTGTCGGGGGCCTCGATTTGTCGGTGGCTCACACTTTGGTTCGGGCTGACAAGGACCCATTCGTGATGGTTTTAAACGCTGGTTCGCAGCCAGTCGTTATTCAGCAGGGCACTGTGCTAGCTCACGCGGCACGGGTCCCTGCGGAAGAGCGCCTGGTTGCGCATGTTGATCCAAGCCCGGCGCAGAACAATCCATCGAGGGAGGAACTTGAATGGGTCGATTCGCTGTGCGCGGACTCGAACGATTTGTCAACGGCACAGTTGGGTGCGCTGCGTGCGTTGCTGATAGAATTCTCTGATGTGTTCAGTAAGCATAAATATGACATTGGGTGCACGGACCTGTTGCGCCACCATATTGAAACGGGCGATGCGCCACTGGTCAGGCTCAATCCCTTCCGGCTGAGTCCTGCTGAGAAGGAACACGTTCAGTCGGCCGTCAACGATATGCTGGCGGCCGACATTATTTCACCTTCTTCCAGTCCTTGGGGAGCACCTATTGTGCTGGTTAAAAAGCAAGACGGGTCCTTGCGATTTTGCGTAGACTTCCGTCGCCTGAATAAAATCTCTGTGGCTGACGCGTATCCGCTCCCCAGGATGGACGAGTCCCTCGATGCATTGTCCGGTGCGCGATATTTTTCTACTCTTGATTTATTATCGGGATTCTGGCAGCTGCCACTCGACGACGAGTCTAGACCTAAGACAGCATTTCGGACTCCGGGGGGCCTGTTCCAGTTTAACCGGTTACCCATGGGACTTCACTCCGCTCCCGCGACGTTTCAGCGCCTAATGGAGTTGGTTTTGTCGGGCTTGCAATGGGATACTTGCTTGATTTACCTAGACGATGTCATTGTTTTCAGTAAAACGTTTGAGGAACACCTCCAGCGGTTGCGGGGGGTGTTCTTGCGGATGCGATCGGCTAAATTGAAGTTTAAACCTGCCAAATGCCACCTTCTTCGTAAGTCCGTGAGATACTTGGGCCACATTGTCAATTCTTCGGGGATCTCTACCGATCCCGCGAAGACGAACTGTGTCAGTTCATGGCCAACGCCCACATCAGTTTCGGACGTGCGCAGTTTCATCGGTTTCGCTTCTTACTACCGCCGATTCATTGAGCATTTCGCCACCATTGCAAAACCCTTGCACGCTCTAACGGCAAAAGGAGTCAAGTTCCGATGGGGACCGGAGGAGGAGGCCGCGTTCTGCTCCCTCCGGGACGCCTTGGTGGGTGCCCCGCCCTTGCGTTATCCCGACTTTTCAAGTCCCTTCTTGCTAGACACGGATGCTAGCAACACGGGCATTGGGGGGGTGCTCTCACAGGTCGTTGGGGGAGTCGAAAGGGTGGTCGCATATGGTAGCAGGGTTTTGTCGCCGGCGGAGCAGCGCTACTGCGTCACCCGTCGCGAGTTGCTGGCTATTGTTTTTTTTGTACAGCAATTTAGACCGTATCTCTATGGCCGTCACTTTACGGTCCGGACGGACCACGCGGCGCTTCAGTATTCATTGAGGGTCGCCCAACCCTCGGGCCAATTGTCACGGTGGTTGGAAGTCCTCCAGGACTATCAGTTCACGACCACATACCGTAAGGGGTTGCGCCACACTAACGCCGATGCCCTGTCGCGATTGTCGCCTTGTCACAAATGTGCGTGCTTAATGGGATCGGCGCGCTGTAAACCGCCAGCTGCGGAAAGTATGGGGGCGTTGGCCGCGACCGCGGATGCACCGATCGGTGATGTTCCTGCTACCCCTGAGGGAGAGGACTCGCTGCTCTCACTGTCGCTGATTGAGTGGGGCCGTCTCCAAATGGCTGACAGCTCCCTGCTAGCATTGCGTCGCAGGGCGGGGGGTCCCGAGGAGGGCCGGGAGCGAACTGGCTCCTGGGTACTCAAGCAGGGCCTGTTGATGAGATGGGACAATTTGTCCAGGAGGCACGCACTCGTGGTACCTTCCGCTGTGCGGGGGAAAGTAGCATTGGCCGCACATGAACGCCTCTTGCATTTGGGAGTAAACAAAACGCTTGCTCTGCTGCAGCGTGACTATTATTGGCCGGGGATGGGGAGTGATGTGGTGAATATTCTAAAGGGGTGTGTTGAGTGCGCCAGACGAAAACCGCCGCCCGTGGCGTCAAATCCCCCGCTGCAATCTATTCAGGTCTCGCGCACTAACGAGCTCGTTGCGCTCGATATGTTGGGGCCTTTTCCAGTCACGCCTAGGGGAAATAAGTACCTGTTGGTTGGGGTCGAATGCTTTACCCGGTGGCCTATGGCGTGGCCTTTGTCCAGGGCTACGTGCTGGACAAGGGGGCTCCCGAACGCTTGCTGACCGACCAAGAGAAAATTTTTTCAAGTAAATTGCTGCAAGAGGTGTGCGACCTATTGGGTACTAAGAAGGTGCGTACCTCCCCGTACCACCCACAGACAGACGGGATGGTGGAGCGACTCCACAGGACTTTGACTTCTATGCTGTGCCAGCAGGTGTGTGAGGCACATGTTGACTGGGACCTGCAGGTCCCGGGGGTCCTCGCCGCGTATAGAATGGCCCCCCATGCAGCAACGGGATTTTCCCCATTCTATCTGATGTATGGTCGGGAAGCCGACCCTCCCATGGAAACGCAGCTGGGACTATCCGCGCCACGAACGAATTCGAAATTGGCTGAACATATTAAATTTAACATTCATAAGCTGACCGAGGCACGGGAGGCCGCACGGCTTAATTCGCGGGCTCGCCAAATTGCTAACGAGCGGTTGCGTGCACGGATGGTGTCCGTGCACAACTAGAAACCAGGCGATAGGGCCTGGCTGCACTGCCCTCAGGCACCTTTGGCTACGTCGCCTAAATTGTTGAAGCCATGGCGGGGACCCGTGGAGGTCGTGCGGGTTGCACGCCCCCAGTGTGTTCAGATAAAATGGGGAAAGCGCCGTTGGTACGTCCACCCCTCCCGACTGAAACCGTTCTCGCCTCCATATGGCCTCCCCTTGTGTCGTGAGGGCCGAGCATGTGACGTGACCGACGACCCGAGTGGGGAATTGTCTCCGCCTGATCCTCACATGTCTCCGCCTGATCCGCTCCCAGGTGTCTCGGAACTGACAGCTGCCGACCACCGGCGGCCGGATCCCTGCGGCGCGGCCGGTCCTTCCAGGCCCGATCCGCGCCTTCCAGGGCTGCCGGAGCCACCAGACGGTCGTCAGCATCCCGTCCCATACGATAGACCGGCCAGGCGGACTCGCGCTCGGTCGCGCAACTTTTCTTGACCGACCGAATGAGGGGCCGATGCGGCCGGAGTGCCTCGTCACTGCGTCCCTCTTCCGCTCGACCGCTC
The DNA here is from genome assembly GCF_015708825.2 of Lethenteron reissneri. Taxonomy (NCBI): domain Eukaryota; kingdom Metazoa; phylum Chordata; class Hyperoartia; order Petromyzontiformes; family Petromyzontidae; genus Lethenteron; species Lethenteron reissneri. The sequence continues at coordinate 9,086,749 of NC_083843.1, read as the reverse complement.
TATCACCCGGGTGGAAGAGCGAGCGGAGGGGGGGGATCGATAGTCACAGAGACACTGGACACGTTCTTTTTCTTGGACGTGCTTTTATTGTGTTGTTCGTCGGTTTGTACATAACTTGTTGTCTAGGTGTTGTGTGTTGTTGTTGATTTTTTTTCTTTGTGTTGTTTGTCGGTTTGTACATAGGTTGTTGTCGGATGTTGTGTTATTGTTGTTGCGTTACGGGGCACACTGGGGGGGGGTGGGGTTTTGTTGTGTTGTGTTGTGTTGTTTAGCAGCCGGGCCGGCTGCGAGCTATGTGGGAGGGGGTGATGTAGTGGTGATACGCGCTGGGTAGGGATCGTGTGCCAGCGCGTAGTGATTGGCTGTGTGTGTTGGTGACGCGCGCTGACGGTGAAGGATCAGGGATCAGCGCGGGGTCGGGGGTTATGAGGCAGTGATTGGCTGGGTATCGGTGACGCGCGCTGACAGCGATGGGATCCTGGGGCAAGTGCGCGGGGATTGGCCAACTCGATGGGATCCTGGAGCAAGCGCGCGGGGATTGGTCAACTAAGGGGGTGCGCACAGGCGCACAGTTGAGTTGGTGACCAGCGAAGACTGAAGACGGAGGAGGAAGAGATAGGGCCCTGCGGCACCTAGTCCCGCTGTCCTTGTAAGGACCGGGGCTCTGTGTGACCCAGAGGCGGGACCCTGGGACCCGGGGCCGAACGTCCGTGTGAGGGCCGGCTCTCGGGGCCCAGAGGTTGTGACCCACGCCCAAGCTGGGGTGGGCCTGGAGGCTCCACGGACATTACGGGGCGGGTGTAGTGTGAGCATGCAGTGTGAGCATGCAGAGTGAGCCATAGTAACTACACGTGACAAGTGGAGTGTATAGTGGGAAAGATAGTGACCACACGTGTCAAGTGAAGTGTGTGTAGGGTGAGAAATAGAAACCACACGTTGTATCGTGACAAGTCAAGGTTTAATAAAAAGTGTGCTACCCGTCAAGAGGTTTCCTGCCGTCATTCCGAATACTTCACAGGTAAGTGCTGTCTGTAGCCTTGGGCCACATTCCATGGTGCGTCTCGTGGTATTTATAGCTGCACTCTTAATTGGATCCTGACTGATGGATGATGATGAAGAGAATGATGATGATGATAATAATAATGACTACACTTGGTAATGATGACCACCACCCACTCACCTGCCCCCAACACTCTCCTACCCGACACCTGCCACTCCTAACCCACGACCCACCCAGCCATCTACTGAGACCCTCCCACTTGCCCACCCATTTACCTGTCCACCTCATGCATATTCAAGAAACCATTCCCGGCTGATCTCCCGCCCACCTGATCACCTGATCACCTGCAAATCGGCTTACTCACTCATCTACCCACACAAAGACAAAGATCCCCCATATAGCCTGAACAGACTGTTGGACAAGTGCTGTTAGCAAGCATCTATGACAGCCGGCATGGCACACTAGTGGGTGGTTGGCCAGCACCAAGCCCGGCCGCCTTTGTCTCCCAAGTGGCGATATTTATACTCCACACCAGGTACTAATTTGAGGCTGAGTCGACCTACGACAGGCCATGACCGGTTTGGACAATGGTCACTGATGTTGGTGGCCGTGAGTGGGAATCAAACTTGGGTCTGCAGGTTCGTAGAACAGCGCACTAACCACTACAATACCGATCTCCACCCACACACACACCTGCTCAACCACCCACACGATCACCCTCCTATCCTCCCACCTGATCCCCCACTCATTTACACGTGAAGTTGGGAGATCATTTGTCAAATAATTAACAATATTAAGTTTAATATTTTAAGACGATATACTTTTTTTTTTAAACCTTCAATAAGAATGTTTTACAAGGTACTGTTTGGTGCAGAAACCCACAGAGCCTCACCATAGCCGACTAAATCAGTCCAAGGGACAAACCATCCCCGTTTGCCTGGCAGCGCCCCCACTCCCTCCTCGGGAGCTGTGGGCGGAATCAGCTCCTCTTCATCTTCCGATGCCCTGGTACGAATTCTGCGACGTGTAGACATACTTGTCTATTGCTAGCTATGTAAAAATAGCGGTTTGGCCACTTCCGACACCAGTTGTAGTGAGTCCAACTGAGTCGCATATGTTTGCTTTGAGAGCAACACGTTTATTAACACTAAACGTATGTCTAGGGTGATGACCACCCGACTAACTACAGTAACACATTAACACCTATGCTCTACGCTATCCCTGTCCGGACCACGAGCTGGGTCCTGGACATCATGGTGCAGCCTCTTCAGTACTTGACGGGAATCTTCCAGTACTGCATCACGAAGATGAACCCCGATCCCTTCCCGGGAGCCGCCTTATATCTGTCCGGGCTGGGGCCGGCTCCGCCTCTAGCCCCGCCCACATTCGATATCTCTCTTGCACTTACTCCAAGGCTCTTCAGAGCTCTACCCGGACCACGTGACCATCCGTTAGCCCCCTCCACCCGGGGTCCTCATCCTGTTACCTCCGGTCACGTGTCTACAGGATCAACCAGAGTGCCATCACCCAAAGTAACCCTGGCTGGCTGACACCCTCTCGCTCCCTGTGGTGGAAGCTCGCACCGCACGCTGTGCGTGGTGCCATTGCGCTAACAGCGCTCCGCCAGCCTCCACTAGGGCTGGTACTACACCCCCTCTCTGGGGTGCACACAATGAAGATGCATCACACGCCGTGGCCTTATAGGTCCGGCACCATACAGTGACAATCCCAGTCACTACACATGTACGTCCAACCAACAGAACCACTGGTTTCTCCATGACTGGCACGACAAGGACGGTTACCTTTGTTCACTTTACATAATCGATTTCCAATTCAGCCTTTCCAAGTACGGTGGTTGCAGCTGACTCATTATTGCTGAAGCCGAATACTAATGCATATGTATCTTCAATCCTTGCCTGCAGCGTAAGGCGGCAGTCACCCGGATCGTACATGCCCCGCTTTCTGGGTCAATCGTCGCTTCCAAATTAATACAGTTGACCAGGGCTGGTTTGATATATTTCATTAGCTTTAGTGCCGGTTCACTCACAGTGTTGACTTGCAACGTAACATTCGTAATGTCCACTCTGGTGTGTCCATTCGGAGCAGGCTGAGGAACTAACGTACCTCCCGCTTACAGATGCCACAGATGCGAGGGCTTAGGAGCTAATGGGCAGTCGGCAGAGATGTGCCCAGGTTGGTTGCAACTCTACAACACCGGCGCCCCGCTGATGATACAACGAGGAACTTGTGCAGGCGGCGCCCAGCTGCTGCTGCAGTGCTCGTGCTCCCAGTGATGGATGGTGTCGGTGCTCCTTTCTTTGGGTCTGACTTTCTCGTCCTTGGAGAGTGCCTCTTCTTTGTGCTTGCTTCCGGTGTCCCAGTTCACCTTTGACAATACAATCGGCACGCCCCTTGAATAGCTCTTAAAACTTTCAGTTTCAGTTTCATCTGTTTGGTATAGCCCTGTAAGCCATTCGGCTCTTAAATCGGGTGCAACCGCAACAAATAAAAAACAAAACAAAAAAACTGAAGGGGGGAGGGGGAGTCATTGAACCGGTCAACAGCATTGTAGTTTACACACTGCTCTCATGGGAGCTAGTCGCACCACAGACCAATCGCCAGTTGCTTATTTAAAAATCTTGGAACTCCAAAATGTAGTTGCTTGCATAGTCTCACCTTTTCATGGAAGTAGTCCATCCCGATTTCCTGTTTCCCCAGCATTTAGGCCTTCATCCGCTCCCAACGCTTGGGAAGGCTCAATGTGCCAATTAAAGTTCGTTTCACGCGCTACACGAAATCCGACCATGACTCAATGCCATCTGCACGCGTCAAATATTAATTCAGTGCTGCTCCCTTTAGATACGATCGAGCCGACTGCAACACAAATAAGAGGTTTGTAACCTCGTGCTAAGAAATGTTGGCTTCCTTGTTCATCTCCGATGTTGTGAGTCCCCAGGATGTTGATGGTTAAAATATTTTACCTGGAAAGTCGCTCGATTGAACGTCTCATTCGCAAGGGTGTCCAAGGTGTCAAGTTACACATGCGTAAAAACATCAATAAAACGATTTACTATGGACTATATTTTGTTATATTTTCCCAGGTAAGGCACACTGAGCAATGTAGCTCTTTTTCAGAAGCTATGTGGCCATCACAGCTCAACAAAGAGGCTTATCATCATGTGGAAATGTATAGTAGTAGCTTAATACTCTAAACGCGTGATGTTGATTCTAAATGTGGAGGGATTAAACGACCATGGTGAGAAAGAGAGACACGCAAACTCCTAATATGCAGCAGGCGTCGGGGTCGGGATCGAATCCACGACCTCATGCAGACCAGGCGAGGGAGTTAATATCTAATCACTCCCAATAAAAAACGTTAAAATCTACATCTTACACGGTTTACGTTTATAAACAACGTGAAACACAATGATACAGAGCCAAGAACAGAGGCAAGGCATCGCACCCACGAGCATCAGAGGGCAGTCAAATGCACGAATGCGCGTTGCGCACTGCGGGTTCATGTGGGACGTTCTCTCGCTGTCACAAAATAACTCAAAGCGTTCGTCAAATAACACTGCGTTGCCCTTAAAAGTAACGACGTTTCAGGCAACGGACCTACTTCATAGGACATCATTGGAGTTAAAGCAGGAGGGCGATTCTGAATGAGTGCGTGCGTGTTTCAGTTTTACTCTGATGATCGTTGCATGAGTTAATGTAAGGGTTTGGAATTGGTTCCCACGCACGCGTTTCTCTCTGTGTGCACGTGGCAGAGTTTAGAGCAGGGGTCCTCAAACTACGGCCCGCGGGCCACATGCGGCCCGCCGAGGACATTTATCCGGCCCGCCGGGTGTTTTTGCCGCCGCTGCCTGTCTGTTACTTTTTTCTGCATGAGAAGGACGGTCATTGGTGGAAGAGTGAGAGGGGGCGGAGTTCCCCCCAATCAGACTGCATTGATGGGCAGTACAGTCTGTATGTCTCTGTGTGGGCAAAGTTATTGCTGGTATATTGTTTTTGTAGCGCTGTATATATATTGGTATTTTACTAATAGCAATTTTTACTCCCTAGGAAACAATGATGTCAAGAAAGAGAAAAATGTACTCGGAGTGTAGGATATTCAAAGAACAGTGGACTTATGATTACTTTTTCATGCAGTACAAGGAAAGAGCTGTGTGTCTGATATGCCAGAATATAGTGTCTGTGTTCAAAGAATACAATTTACGTCGACACTATGAAACTCAACATAAAGATAAATATGATTGTTTGGTCGGAGAAGTGAGAAAAGATAAAATATTAAAACTGAAAAATACATTAACAACTCAGCAAAATACTTTTGTGAAGCAGAAGCAGCTAAATATTTCATCACTGCGAGCAAGTTTTCAAGTTGCCAAGCTAATAGCGTGCACTGGCAGACCATTCGTGGAGGGAGAATTTGTTAAAGAATTCCGTCTTTCTGTTGCCAAAGAGATGTGTCCAGAGAAGGCCGATTTATTTAGTACAGTGAGTCTTTCAGGACCTACAATTACACGGAGGATTGAAGAAATGGGAGACAATTTGCATCAGCATTTGCAAAACTCCACAAAAAAACTTTCCTATGTTTCCTTGGCACTCGACGAAAGCAATGATGTTCGTGATTCTGCACAACTTCTAATTTTTATTCGTGGGACGAATGACTATTTCGAAGTCACAGAAGAGCTTGCTGCACTGCAAAGCATCAAAGGAACAACTACAGGAGAGGATATCTATGAAAAGGTTTGCCAAACTGTGAATGGTTTGGAGCTGAACTGGGCTAAACTAGCCAGTGTGACAACTGATGGTGCTCCTAGCATGGTGGGGTCTAAGAAAGGAGTAATTGCTCGCATTAACCAAGAGATGGACAAACATAACCATTCTCATCCAATAGCCATACACTGCCTCATCCACCAACAAGCGCTGTGTAGTAAATCACTGAAGTGGGACTCTGTTATGAAAATGGTGGTATCTTGTGTTAACTTCATTAGAGCTCATGCACTAAACCACAGACAATTTCAGGAATTTCTGTCTGAGCTAAATGTTGACTATGAAGATGTTCTGTATCACACAGAAGTCCGTTGGCTGAGTCGAGGGAGAGTTTTGAAACGTTTCTATGACTTACTTCCACAGATTACAGCTTTTCTGCTTTCAAAAAACAAAGAAGTACCAGAGCTCAATGATGCAGAATGGAAATGGCACCTTGCCTTTCTGACAGATGTAACAGAGCTACTCAACAGTTTCAATGTGCAACTTCAAGGAAAGGGGAAGCTCATCTGTGATATGCAATCACATGTCAAAGCATTTGAAGTAAAATAAGGCCTCCTCATCAAACAAGTGAAGGAGGAAAACTTCTGCCATCTCCCCACAACTCAAAATCTGTTATCAGAAAAACCATTGGTTGCATTCCCAAACAAAACATGTGTGGATTCATTGGAAAAATTGCAAAAGGAGTTCCAATTTAGATTTAAAGAGCTTCATCTCTATGAACAGGACATACAGCTTTTCTGCAACCCATTTTCTATTGACATTGAAAATGTGAATACAATTTACCAAATGGAACTGGCTGAACTGCCTTCATAATTTCTATGCATCTCTCCCCTCTGAGACATATCCTCATCTCAGGAACCATGCACTCAAAATGGCAACCATCTTTGGCAGCACTTATGTCTGTGAACAGACTTGTACCAGAATGAAACATTTGAAATCTCCAACCAGATCTAGACTAACGGATACACACTTGCATCACTTGTTACGACTAGCAGTGACAAATATGGAACCGGACATTGACCATCTCATTAGCCAAAAGCAGGCCCATAGTTCCCATTGAAATACTGGAAAGTTTGTTGATTTAACTTTACTTGTTCTTCATTTTAAATATTGTATTTGTTCCCGTTTTGTTTCTTCACTTCAAAATAAGATATATGCAGTGTGCATAGGAATTTGTTCATAGTTTTTTTTTAACTATAGTCCGGCCCTCCAACGGTCTGAGGGACAGTGAACTGGCCCCCTGTTTAAAAAGTTTGAGGACCCCTGGTTTAGAGGATCAACAGCGAATAAATAAATAAATAACAACGCCAGCTTCTGCAGCGCCGTCGCATGGCGAGCCGTTCTCAAATCACCGAAATGTTTTGGCGACGCTGCGTTTGGCAGTGGCGCACAAATAACAACAACAACAAAACAATCTCAACACATTCGTAGAGTCGCTCTACAACTTCTCCGGGCTCGCGATGTGCTGTGGAGAGGGGCCGTTGCTCGAAACGTCGCCTGTTATATACAGTACTACCTTCTAAGGCCACACAGTGTCATGAATAAACGTGAGTTTTCATTGTTAAAAATACGTGTATTTGCACGTATTGCATTTCAGTTTCTACGTGTCTATGACAATGTAACTCACACCACTGAGTAGCTATGAGTGTGTTTATATTAATGAATGATAAGTTAATGCGTCTGTATTTGTATCTAAATGAGAAACAGCAACTCACACTACTGAGTAGCTATGCGAGTGTGTTTATATTTACTACCCAGACCCAAGCGATGAGGTTGTCTATAACATGACACATCACACTATCTACTGTGTACAGCTAAGATACAGTACACGTGTGTGTAATGTTGTTACATACCCTCACCATGTACTATAGCTGAGTTACATACAGTGCATAGTGTGCTGTATAATGTGATGTGTAATGCTGTTACATACCCTCACCATGTACCATAGCTGAGTAATAGACAGTGCATTGTGTGCTGTATAGTGTGATGTGTAATGCTGTTACATACCCTCACCATGTACTATAGCTGAGTTATAGACAGTGCATAGTGTGCTGTATAGTGTGATGTGTGATGTTGTTACATACCCTCACCATGTACCATAGCTGAGTTATAGACAGTGCATAGTGTGCTGTATAGTGTGATGTGTAATGCTGTTACATACCCTCACCATGTACTATAGCTGAGTTATAGACAGTGCATAGTGTGCTGTATAGTGTGATGTTGTTACATACCGTCACCATGTACTATAGCTGAGTTACAGACAGTGCATAGTGTGCTGTATAGTGTGATGTGTGATGTTGTTACATACCCTCACCATGTACCATAGCTGAGTTATAGACAGTGCATAGTGTGCTGTATAGTGTGATGTGTAATGCTGTTACATACCCTCACCATGTACTATAGCTGAGTTATAGACAGTGCATAGTGTGCTGTATAGTGTGATGTTGTTACATACCGTCACCATGTACTATAGCTGAGTTACAGACAGTGAATAGTGTGCTGTATAGTGTGATGTGTAATGTTGTTACATACCCTCACCATGTGCTATAGCTGAGTTATAGACAGTGCATAGTGTGCTGTACAGTGTGATGTGTAATGTTGTTACATACCCATACCTGTCAAACCATATGGGTTTACCCGTATTGTTTCTTGCTGTGGTTGTCCCACCTGATGACGGACGCTTGTGTTGCGCCCGAAACGTCGTGATTTAATTTATTTTAAACCTACGTGACTTTACCGAAAGAACCAAAGAGTATTAAATTATTATTATTACTTGACGCTCACGCCAGTTTGTTCAGGGCACGGGGTCTGCAACCTGCAGCTCCGTAGCGGCGTGCGGCTCTTTGAGGGACGGCTGCTTCGTGAGACGTTTTTATTCATCAAGGACCAGCATCACCACGGTCTCTCGTACTCACACCACGTTCTTATTTATCAAGCACCACCACCAGCACCGTCTCTCGTACTCACACTAAGTTCTTATTTATCAAGGACCACCACCACCACCGTCTCTCGTACTCACACCACGTTTTTATTTATCAAGGACCGCCACCACAGTCTCTCGTACTCGCACCACGTTATTATTTATCAAGGACCACCACCACCGTCTCTCGTACTCACACCACGTTTTTATTTATCAAGGACCACCACCACCACCGTCTCTCGTACCCACACCACGTTTTTATTTATCAAGGTCCACCACCACCACTGTCTCTCGTACTCACACCACGTTTTTATTTATCAAGGACCACCACCACCACCGTCTCTCGTACCCACACCACGTTTTTATTTATCAAGGACCACCACCACCGTCTCTCGTACTCGCACCACGTCCTTATTTATCAAGGACCACCACCACCACCGTCTCTCGTACTCACACCACGTTCTTATTTATCAAGGACCACCACCAGCTCCGTCTCTCGTACTCACACCACGTTCTTATTTATCACGCCCCACCACCAGCACCGTCTCTCGTACTCACACCACGTTTTGAATTATCAAGGACCACCACCAGCACCGTCTCTCGTACTCACACCACGTTCTTATTTACCAAGGACCACCACCAGCACCGTCTCTCGTACTCACACCACGTTCTTATTTATCAAGGACCACCACCACCGTCTCTCGTACTCACACCACATTCTTATTTATCAAGGACCACCACCACCGTCTAGTACCCATACCACGTTGCATTGTGGCTCTTGAAATAACGTGTCGGGTTTTTTTACTTTCCGAATTGTAACAAAGAAAAATTGTCTCGTTATTTTGGTTTCTGAACCCCCTGGTTTAGGGGAATCGGTTTTTTAAACCCTGAATACGATCTGACAGCGGTGTGGTTTGCTGGGCAAAACGCACAGCCTCACCCTAGCCAGAATATTTTGTTTACGTGACAAACCTTTCTCATTGATTGTGTCGGGTGGTGGCGGGTTTAACGACACGTTAAATATTTACGCGATCTAACCCAAAAACACGTTTAATGAATACTATTGGTCGCGATTAGCCTACTTATATTTTTAAATCTGAAAAGACAGTACGAAGCGATAGAGGGACAGTACGGCTCACCGGGACCATGGTTACTAATTGAAGTGCTAATGATGATTGATGGGACGAGCATTGACAGGATCACGTGAGGGGAAGCACGTGGCCCAATGGCCGTGAAGTGTAACAAGGGCGTAGATTGAATAAGAGCCGGTGCGAACCGGACCTGGGAGCTGTTGTTGTTGTGGGGAATCTCCGTCGTCTCCATCATCTCTGAGTAGTCTTGAGGCTAGAATTACATTGTCTCATCAGAATAGAGTCGTATAATTACCCAAGTGTATATCGTCACTCGCTACGTTGTCAGCAGACTTTATTCATAATAAATATACATGAAGAATAAGACGGTGTCTCTGAGAGCTACATTACAAATGTAACGCCACGTCTACACAGGTGAGCACGGGCTGCCGCGGGGAACATTCCAGGGCGAGTCTAGTGGTGTTCATATTTTAACTGCAGGTGAAGTCAGATCGTTTCCTTGTTCGTCGTGGCTGCTCCATGCTTTTTACATATCGCTTCGGTGGCTATGAGATGTTAACTACCTTTCCTGGTATATAGGAGGTCGTGGGTTCCATTCCAACCCTGACGCCTGCTGTATACTGTATTTGTAGTTTGCGTGTCCCTCTCGCCGTGGTCCCGTGGATTTTTTTTCTGCTTCCTCTGGTTTCCCCTCGACATTTAGAATCAACATCACGCGTTTAAAGTTTTTGGCTGAAAAAATATCCACGCGAAAAGCCACTTTGTTGAGCTTTCAATCGTGGCCAGGTCGCTTAAAGAAAGAGCTACATAGCTCAGTGGATCTTACCTGGTAAAAATATAAATACATATTTTTAATAGAATTTGCCAAAATCAGCCAGAGTAAAGGATGTAAAATGTTGACATTGACAAGAATAGGTGATGAAGACTTCTTTTGTTTAGGTATTGACGATTTTAAACATTGAACAATATATTTTATATTCTTGGTTCTTTAGGTAAAGTCACGTAAATATTTTTTTTTTACCGAAACAATCAAAGAGTATGGATGACTGTAGTCACGACAGCTTCAAATCACGAGTGATATCGTCAAAGTAAAAAGTCACATCGGTGATTAAATCGCGCGAAGAGACAGTGATGAGGCGTCAACCATTAATGTTGTACAACAACAACAGCAGCTGCTGCTGTTGTGCGTCAACGAGCTGCACCACCCGCACGCCGTTCGCCACAACGCGCTACAGACGCAGTCCATGGCGACACGGAGCCAAGGCGAAGTCGTCGCTGCTCTCCGACAACAAAGAAAGCGGTGGATAAAGCAAAGCACTTTGTGGCAATCACCCGAATGTCAACAAGACGCAGGGAACTACTAACTTTTATATGTATATATACTGTGGATGTCCATAATGCAGGTTGTTTGGGTTAGATGGTTAACCCGAATAAAACTGTATAATGTATATTTTTATCGCGAAAGCTTTACGTGTTAAACTACTGTTAGGTGTTCTAGATTTGAAGCTTTCGTGATTGCAAGGATTCATATTCTTAGGTTTTTTCGGTAAAGTCACGTAGGTAAAAAAATAAAATTAATTTAAGTAAAATAAAATAAAAATCACGACGTTTCGGAGGCAAGACGGAAGCTTGTGTTGCCTCCGAAACGTCGTGATTTTTATTTTATTTTACTTTTATAAATTTTTATTGTGATGTGTTATGGTGATGTGTTTAACTTTCATTGTACTTGCGCTACTATCATGTTTGTGTACTGTTTGTTGTTGTAACGTTCTTATCCCGTGCTCCTATTGGACATCTGTTACAAAGAGCTTTACAGGTCATCGGATTCCTCCTGCAGTATAAATATTCCGATTCTGATGTACGTCAGTTCAATGATGCGAAATTAACATCTGTGATAATAACAAATCGCGTTACCGGTATCTGCTTTGATCCACATTGCTCACCGTAGCTGTTGGGCTGTTCGGAATGTACCACTCAGCGGGAAGGGGGGGGGGTAGCAATAATTATGCATTAACTTTTACTTTAAAACATAATAATACAAAGCAAGATACAGCATTATAAAATCACTGTAACTGTTATTGTACACTGATTAACAAATTACAATTTGAATCGACTGAATATGGTAAGGTTTTAGTCGTAGCATTGTGAAATATGGCATAGAATCACCCCTGTGGTTGGTAATGGTTTCTCTCTCTGTGGGTCATCGCAAGACAAATTATTTTCAATTGTAATTAAACTTTAAAGTATGTTTTAAACATGTTATTGTATTTAAACTTTTAAATATAGATACACTTTTTTTCGTGTAAACATCCCCGATTGTAAATGTTGTTTTGGCCAATCACCAGGCGGGAAATAATGAGCGTTAGCGTGACACACGCTGGAACTTGGTAAAGCCAACGGCGTGAATCTACAGGTACATCTAGACAGGTTTGTATGTTTGTGTGATGCGGGGCTTGTTTTTACATTCCTTAAACATCTGAGCACATTCCATGGGGGTACCTCGTGAGGTTTGTAACCCCGTGTAAAGTAATTTTATATCCTTGTTTCTTGTGTGTTTCCGAGCCCTGATACAAATACCACTCACCATCTACACACGACAAACCAGCCGATACCCACAAACATTACTCACCATCTCGTATGCACGCACACACTACTCACCACTCACCATACACACACATTACTCACCACTCACCATCCACACACACTACTCACCACTCACCATCCACACACACTACTCACCACTCAACATCCACACACTACTCACCATCCACACACTACTCACCACTCACCATCCACACACATGACTCACCACTCACCATACACACACATGACTCACCACTCAACATTCACACACTACTCACCATCCACACAAACTACTCGCCACACACACACTACTCACCACTCACCATCCACACACATTACTCACCACTCACCATCCACACACACTAGTCACCACTCACCATGCAGACACTACTCACCACTCACCATGCACACCCACTCACCACTCAACATCCACACACCACTCACCATCCACACACTACTCACCATCCACACACACTACTCACCACTCACCATCCACACACACTACTCGCCACTCAACATCCACACACTACTCACCATCCACACACTAACCATCCACACATTACTCACCACTCAACATCCACACACACTACTCACCACTCACCATACAGACACTACTTACCACTCACCATGCACACCCACTACTCATCACTCAACATCCACACACCACTCGCCATCCACACATTACTCACCACTCACCATCCACACACACTACTCACCACTCAACATCCACACAAACTACTCACCACTCACTATCCACACACACTACTCACCATCCACACAAACTACTCACCACACACACACACTACTCACCAGCCGCCAGTAACCAGGGAGAAAATCTCCCTCAGGAATAAACCCGTTTCGCAGATATTCTGATGGAGATAATGAGACCAAGAAAGAACTGCAAAGTGTTAAAAAAATCCTTGCAGAAGGAAGAGGCAATGACACAAACGAGAAAAAGGCAGCTCCAACCAACTCGCCTTCGCCTTAAATGGACTTGCTCCTCGCTACATTCATGATCTCCTTCAGCCACAAATATTCCATCAAGATCGTCAAGATCCTCAGCTTGTGCATTGCTGACCGTCCCACGGTCTCCAGGCTACACACGTGGAGGTGAGTTGGCAAATATGGCACCTACACTCTGGAACTCGTTGCCCTTCGAGGTCAAGGGGACTTCCGAGACACTGCTCATCTTCACATCTCCACTAAAGCCATCTCTGTGTAAAATGACTTTCTCCCTTTAGTGATGTTCAAATCTCCTTCTCACTTCTTTCCTTGGGTGATGTTCACTATTTTCTGCATTACCATGCATAGCACCCCGAAAGCGATTGTTTAATGGCGCTTTGTACATGTTAATTATGATATTACCATTACTGAATGATTATGTAATCAGTAGAAAGTATTATTTAATTATAAAAATACTACTCTTGTATTATTAGCGTCAAAGTATTATATAGCACAGTCATTTATTTATTATTTAATTATTGTTTAGGTGTCAGTATTAAACAGTTATTATACTTAAGTTATTAATACATGAAAAAACGCAAAATCATTTTATTATTATCCATTTCCAATTACATAATAATTAAATTATTATAATAACATAATAAAACTATGCTACTTAAATTATTATTATTACTTGACGGTCACGCCAGTTGGTTCAGGGCACGGGGTCGATAACCTGCAGCTCCGTAGCTGCGTGCGGCTCTTTGAGGGACGGCTGCTTCGTGAGACGTTATTTATCAAGGACCACCACCACCACCGTCTCTCGTACTCACACCACGTTTTTATTTATCAAGGACCACCACCACCACGTCTCTCGTACTCACACCACGTTCTTATTTATCAAGGACCACCACTACCGTGTCTCGTACTCGCACCACCTTGCATTGCGGCTCTTGAAATAACGAGTTGTTTGGTTTCTATTTTACTTACCGAATTGTAAAAAATGAGAAAAAATGTCTCTCGTTGTTTTGGTTGGTGACCCTGTCGTTTAGGGGAATCGTTTTTCTTTTTAACCTTGAATACGAACTGACAGCTGTGTGGTTTGCTGGGCAAACGCACAGCCTCACCCTAGCCGGAATGTTTTTATTAGTACTTTTACACGCTTTTTTTGAACTTACTGTCTGTTGTCGTTTCCTCAAATCTTGTAACTCAATTTTAACCCACTTCCCAATGTGGTATCGACTGCAAACTTGGTATACTTACGTCATACTTATGACAATACTATACTCTATAAAAACAAGTATTTTTAAACATAAATTTTTACATGTTATGTTTCGGCTTGTGTCTAACTGTCCACGCTCAACTGACGTTGGCTGTAAATCACCACGGTCCCTTACGTTATGGCAAGCTTCGGGTCCACTTCCTGGAGTCGTCGAGTTCTGCCATTCCGAGTATGGTACATTTCATTTAAGCGTGTTTAAAAAAAAAATATTTTTAATATTACTTATTTTATTTACGTGACAAACCTTACTCATTGGTTGTGTCGAGTGGTGGCGTGTTTAACGACACTTTTATATTCACGCGATCTACCCCAAAAACACGTTTTTTGGATAATATTGGTCGCGATAGCCTACTTATGATTTTAAATCTTTAATAAGAATTTACACGGTGAGGTTTACAGTGGAAAAACACAGCCTCAGCCAAGCTGGTGTAACCAGTCTATAGGACAAACCATCACTGTTTTCATGGTTACCGTGGGGTTTTTGTAAAAATATATCAATTGCAACTCTTTAACCTTGACACTGTGTGTGTGAATGTGACGCCACGTCTGCACAGGTGAGTACGGGCTGCCGCGTGCAACATTCCAGGGCGCGTCTCGTGGTGTTCATAATTTAGCTGCAGGTGAAGTCAGTTTGTTTCCTTGTTTGTTGTCGCTGCTCTGTGATTTTTTTACATCTCGCCGCGGTGGCTACGAGATGTTAACTACTTTGCCCGGTATACAGGAGGTCGTGGGATCGATCCCGGCCCTGACGCCTGTTCGTGTACATGGAGTTCGCTTGTCTCTCTCCCCGTGGTCACGTGCATTTTTCTCCCAATTCTCCGATGATTCCCTTCACACTTAGAAAAGTGCATTTAGAGTGTTTGGCTGCGAGAAATGTCCACGTAATAAGCCACGTCTGTGAGCTATCAATTTTGGCCAGGCCGCTTCTGAAAAGAGCTATAAACCTCAGTGGGCCTTACCTGGTAAAAGAAAAATAGTTTTTTTTTTATAGAATCGGCCAAACTCAGCGAGTCCAGGATGTAAAATATTCACATTAACAATAGGTGATGAATATATATTTGTTAGGTCATTAAGATTTAAATCCTCGATTTTTTTTACGCATAATAGCAAAATTGACGGTGAAAGTCATGTAGATAATGAGCTTAAATGAACCACGATGTTTGTTTAGCCAGGGGCTGTTCGCTGTGATAATGCGTGAGGCCACTCACCTAGGGACCCAACCACTTAACCGCACGCCCTCCCAGCCACTCTTCCTCCAGCCCTCTCTCACCACCTGCTCATCCACCCTTAACGCCATCCTCCTGCCCATCTGTCTCCCCTCTCACCAAATAACCCCCCCACTTACTCACTCAAACACCACTACCCACTCGCACCTTCGATTAGCTCGAGTGGTTACGTACGCTGCGAAAAAAGTTCAAGATACACTCACCCACCCACTCACATACCTCCGATTAGCACGGTTGACTACGTATGGTGTGAAAGAAGTTCAACATACATACAACCACCGTCCACCCAGAATAATACGGTGTCGTAGGAATAAAAAACAAAAACATATTTGACATATGAACAGAGGACGCACAAAGCCAGTTGTTAAAATATTAGCTGATAAAGATGTTAGACGATTACAGACTGCGAAGCTTAAACAAACATCCCTTGCAAGAAAAAAATGGATAAAGACACAGATGGAAAAAAACAAGTTAACCTTTACATCAGAATGTTTCCACAATGTGCGGTTCCATTGTGCAATACACACAGCCTGACCCTACCCGGTCAATCAGCTTGTGGGATAAACCATTATTGCTGTGTCCCGGGTTGCTGCTGCTGGGTTTTGTTTGTACAAATATTATATCAATTGAGACCGGTCAAAGCTATGTATGTATGTTGAACTTCTTCCACACCGTACGTAGCCAACCGTGCTAATCGGAAGTCCAGGGGAAGGACAACAAACTAAACACAAAAATCAGTTTTAGCTTTTACACAGTGCGTGACTGTACTGCCACGTCTACACAGGTGAGCCCAGCCGCCGTGTGGAACATTCCAGGGCGTGTCTCGAGGTATTTATAACTTAGCTGCAGGTGAAGTCAAGTTCATTTCCTTGTTCGTCTCCGCTGTGTGAGCAGCTGCTGCGATAGCTCCTCCGTGAGCCGCGGCGAGCGACTGAGTCTGAGTGAAGCCATGGGCCATGGCGAGCGCGTCTCCCAGTGATTGTGTCGACAGTGAGCTGAGCTGCCCCATCTGCCTGCGCACGTTTGACTGCCCCTCCACGCTGAGCTGCGGACACTCGTTCTGCCTCCGGTGTCTGGACGGTGCCTGGGAGACAGCGAGCAGCTTCAGCTGCCCGCAGTGCCGAGCGGCCTTCCCTGAGCGGCCCCAGCTGAAGAGGAACGTGGCACTCGCCAACCTGGTGGAGCAGCTCAGAGTTGCAGAGAAGATGGCTGCAGTTGTCTTCTGTGACACCTGTGGTGATGGGGAGACTCCTGCAGTGAAGACCTGCCTGAGGTGTGAAATGTCCCTGTGTGAGTCCCACCTGAAGCCTCACATCAATAACCTCAAGTTGAAGGACCATGTCCTGGTAGCTCCCATTGTCAGCCTGGAGGAAAGAAGATGCAAGAAGCACAGAGAAGAGCTCAAATTCTACTGCAAACAGGACGCGAGCCTGGTGTGCATGACCTGTACCATTACCGGAGAACATAGAGGGCATGATGTCGACACACTGGAGGATGAGCATGATATGCGGAAGGTGAGCACCTCAGTGTGTGAGAATGGTATCGCTTCAGTTCAAGGTAGCCATTCGGTTTTGGCAGGGAAAGGAAGGGACGAGAGTTTGAGTGTAAGGAGGAGGAGTGTGGTTCGATGCATTTTGGGTGAGGCGTGTTGGAGGAAGGTCATGTTTGGATGTTGCTCATGAAGTGAAGAGCTGTTGTGTTGAACGATCATGTCCCTGTCCCCTGATGTGGCCTTTACAAAACCAGGAGTGGAGCTGACAAATTCGCAACGTCTACATCTCATTCAATCAAAAATACCAGGAAGTTATTCTCATCACTGTGCCTTGCCTACTTGCTTACAGAATGTTAAGTCAGTCCAGCATGACAAACTGAATACTCTTTTGGTGGACAATTATAGAGCCATCACTGTGGAGTGCTCCCTGTGGAGCGTGGCTGAGAGGGGGGCCGCTCAGGGAGTGGAGTCTCCTATGGTGACTTTGTCTCTTGCAGAGTGGAGTCGGAGAGGAGACGCGAGTGGTGGAGGAGAAAAGGAAGAAGGCGGAGGCGTCTGTGGGACGGATGAAGGTCGCTCGCAAGGACGTAAAGGTACCACGCGTGGGCTCTGTTATCTTGTAACCTTCACCCTCCGTGGAATCTGTGACTTCCTGTGAAGACAACTCCGTAAATTCAAGCGAACGTCGTGAGGCGTCAGTGTAATAGGAAAGAGCAATACATGATGTAAATTGCTGCTTGAATGTGAATATTAAAATGCAACGTTTATGACAAAAATTTAATTTCTAGTACCACTGCAAAACCATATACGGGATAACTCGAAATACTTTTTACAGGTTTGATTAAAATAAAAGTGCATGGAGCAACGATTATATTGGATTAAAATCTAACACTTATAACAAGTAAAGATTGTGATAAAATATAATATAAAATCTTAGCTCTTTAATTCTAGAACACAAGAGATGACTTGAAGGGATATTACAGGTAATGCAGGGAAAACGTTTCGTCACGCATCCAAACATAGAGACAGTGCATGTACTAGCGACCACGAATGGTTAACTTCCGGTGTGGAGACATTATAGGAGACGAGTGGTAACAACAGAGACAGTATATACGACTAGTAACCACAGCAGGCCAGGAAACAGAGGGGAACGATTGAATATTCAGGAACCTGCGAGAGAGTTTGTGAAGTGGGGCATGGGCAGGAGTGGTGGCATGGGCCACGCTGCAGGATAAAAGGGGGCGAGAAGCGGGGTTCTGGGCTGCCGTGGGGATCGGGGTCGATGCTGTCATCATTGCCATCGCTGTCGGCACTGCGTCGTCAGTCATCGCTATATAGTCCGTCGTTGCTGTATAGTCAGTCGTCGTTATGTCCTCAAGTCGTGACTGTGTCATCGAGCCGATGCTATGAAAATGTCAAGAAATAAATAAACCCTCTAAAGTCAGTTTCTCCGACGTCATTACATAATTGAATTTGAGTTGGAGAATAGTTGAACCACTTATTTAATTTACCAATGCACAGCAACACTCGTTCCAAACCAACCCCGAACACATGTCCCACAGCCCCTTTTAACCTCTCCGCCCTTGCTCCCAATATACATCCACGTCTGGTACGCCTCTGGACCGGGTAACGTCATTTTCCCTTTAACCCCTGACCCCTGTTCAGCGTATTCCCGCGCATGTGATTGGTGCATATTCGTGAGAGCGGAGATGTCATGTCTGCTTGGTGCGTGTGCGTAAGGGTGGCTCACAGATCCCTTACATCACCCCCCCCTCTTCCTTGAGACCAAGCCGTCCTCGGCTCAACAAATGTATGCCTCGGCCGTTCAAAACCAACTGCGGCCGGGTGTATGCAATCCAAACGATAACAAAATTGAGTGCAATGAAGCAGTAACACAACACATGAAAAAAAGTAACACAACACACGAATGAAATAGTGCAATAAAGTAAAAGTAACAAGGCAATTTCCCCCTCCGTCTCCTTGTTAACAAGAGTGCCGCCTCTGTCGCCGACCTCCCCCATGATCCGATCCCTCGACCAAACACAACAGGGTTGCACGGATGTCCGTGTCCACAGCTGCGACGAGGCATGCGTGAGCGTGAGCGGGTCACGGGCCCCTGTCCTGTGGCCAAGTCCTCTGCTGCCACTGTCTTCAGCCACGGACAGCAACTGTCGGACGTGAACATCTGAGCACAGCTGACTCCGCAGGGAAGAGGGCACCACCAGAACTTTCCGATTCAAAGTCACATCCTAGTGCATCAACAAACCTTCCCACATGAGGAAAAACTTCCCTGACGTGGGGAGATCGTCAGCGCGTGCCGTCTCTGCCAGCCGGCGAAACGGTGCCAAAGATGCGTCTGCCTGCTGCCGGTCCCTCCATTCCCGTAGGGTGAGCCCCAAATCACTATTAAGTGATACCGTCGGCCACGGCCGGTCCGTGTCCCCGGCGGAAACCGGCGCCACGATCTCGGGTTGCGCCGCGGCCGGCGGACTACAGCGCGCGAATGTGTCGCCGCAAGCGCACTTATCGGGGGCTGCCAGTCTGGACAAAGCATCGGCGTTCGTATGCCTGACTCCTTTCCAATGCACCACCTGATATGTGTACTCCTGCAGGTGCTCCAACCATCGGGCCATCTGACCGGTCACTTGGTCAATGCGGAGCAAGTACTGCAATGCCGCATGATCCGTCCAAACCGTAAATTCGCGGCCGTACAGGTAGGGCCGAAACTGCTGCACAAAGTGGACGATGGCAAGCAGTTCGCGGCACGTGATGCAATACCGCTGCTCGACCTGCGACAAGACGTGACTTCCATAGGCAATGACAACCTCTCTCCCCTCCTGAATCTGGGAGAGAACGGCCCCGATGCCCACGTCGCTCGCATCCGTGTCCAGCAGGAAGGGAATCGTAAAATCGGGGCATGCCAGGGGTGGCACTTCTGTCAACCGCTGGCGCAGTGTCAAGGACGCGTCGGTCTCTGGCTGGCCCCAATGAAACGACTGTCCCTTCGCCGTGAGCGCATGCAAGGGCTTAGCGATGGTTGCAAAGTTCTCGATGAAACAGTGGTAATAGGAAACAAACCCCACGAATCTGCGGACTTCAGGCACGGACGTGGGTGTTGGCCAATGACGGACGCATGCCGTTTTGTCGGGATCCATCGCAACCCCCGACGCATTTACGACATGCCCCAGGTATTTAACGGAGGAGCGAACCAAATAGCACTTGGAGGGTTTTAATTTGAGCTTGGCGTCCCGGATTTTCGAAAACACTTGTCGCAACCGGGTTAAGTGCTCCTCGAATGTGCGAGCGAACACGATCACATCATTGAGATAGATGAGGCACGACTCCCACTGCAATTCAGCGAGAACCAGCTCCATCAATCGCTGGAAAGTGGCGGGAGCCATCTGTAAACCCATCGGCAAACAGTTGAATTGAAAAAGACCTTGAGGCGTTTTGAAAGCCGTTTTTGGTCTGGATTCGGCATCTAATGGTAGCTGCCAGAATCCTGCCAAAAGGTCTAGCTTGTGGAATTTTTTTGCTTCTGCGAGGGCATCTAATGAGTCGTCTATGTGAGGGAGCGGGTAGGCGTCCGCCAAGGTAACTTTATTAATCCGCCTGAAGTTAACGCAAAACCGCAATGATCCATCCGATTTCTTCACCAATACAACCGGTGCCCCCCACGGACTTGTCGATGGCGATTTGATGTCTGACACCATCATCTCATGCACTGCCTGCCGCATATGCTCCTTCTCCCTAGGACCCATCCTATAGGAGTTCTGCCGAATGGGTGGCGCATCGCCCGTGTCGATTTGATGCTCCATCAGTGTCGTGCGACCAACATCATAGGGACCCTGACTGAACACGTCTACAAAGTCACTCAACAAAGTCCTGAGCTCCTCCGCTTCCCTTGCCAACAGATCTGTGTTCTGTGCTAGGAGCGCGTCTATCCATGACGTGTCCTCTGCGCCGACCGACGGGCCGTCCAATTGCACATAGTTGACGGTGTGTGCCTCAGGGTTCGAATGCATGGGACTGACATTTGCGAACAAGGTCCCCTCCTAAATTGTAACGGGGTTGTCGGCCGTGTTGAGGACCTGCATGAACAGAGGCAGATTTTTGCGCACGAGCGTGTCAGCTGCTGCTAAGCAATGGCGACCCACCACCGACGATACTGCGGAGACAATAAGCGAGTGACGAGCGGGGTGCGATATCGGAGCGGCACCGAGGCCTGGGCACCAGGTGGGATCGAGACCATAGTCCTGACCAGCGCCTGAACTCGCGGAAGCTGCTTCGGTTCACCGTCTGGGCGCAAGAAATACAAGTGACCCCCGACGGGGTCTCGACTCAGCCTACGTCCGTCAGAATGCGCAGAGGCATGAGACTCAGCAGGTCCTTGCCCAGTAAGCAGGGAACAGTGAGCACACTGGAGACCATTACCGGAGCACGTACCTCCAGCTCCCCGATGCGGACCGGCACTACCACTTGGCCCACTATCCCCATACTTCCCCCATTTGCGGCTATGTACCTGGCCTGCACTGGCGCGAGACGACGCTGTCCCTCTGGTAACAAGTCAAAGATACGCAGGGATATGATGCTGGCCGACGCACCCGTGTCGAACAACACGCGGACGCGAACCCCTGCCACCGAGCCTACCAACATGGACGTCCCCCTCGTGGCCGCCACCACCCTTCTGGCCAACCGACGCCACTTTTTAACCATGTCCGGCCACGGGCCCGGACCGTCAGCGGGAATCTGAGCCGCCGCCCGTGAGGAATGAGATGCGTGATGGGGTGAACATGGCTTGCATGGTTCCGGCCGGGTGTCCAAGGTGTCAGCACTCGCCTGAGTCGGAACAGCCGCGGACCGAGGCTGACGATCCCGGTTGGTCGTCCCTGGCCCACTCGTCCTGCTGCGGCATCCGCGGGCGGTGTGTCCCTCCCGGCCGCAGTGGTAGCAGATGATGTCATCGTTGACCCGAGGATGATCTCCTGCCTCGCGAGGTGCCCATCACCGGGGTCGGCGCTCCGCTTCCCGCGAGATCCTCGGATACTGCCGCAGGGCCGCCACCGTCTCTCCCTCGGCCTCCTCCGCCGGCGGCGCGTGTCAGGTTGGAGGCCGTGGCCGCTCCTCGATGTCACCGTGATCAGACGCAACATGTGCCACAGCTCACGCGGGTCCCGCCATCTTCTCGTGTGCGTAGAGATGGCATGCGACCCATAGCGAGGTGCGGACTTCCTCCTCCACCACTAACAGCATCGATCCCACCTTCTGTGCCATGGCAAGGAGTCGCTCTGCCACCAGCGAGTCCAAGGCCAGCTCGTTGAGCCGCGGGAATGCGGCTTCTGCCATGGCCAACAGTTCTGTCCTGAAGACCAGGAGCGATTCGGATGCTTCACGCTGGCAGTCTTGAAACCTCTGGCGCACACCGGACTGAGGATCGAACACGTCCGCCATCTCCTTGTAGACACCCTGCAGGGTTCCTCGTTTTTCAGCCGGAATCCGGTCGAACACCACCAGCGCGGGGTCGTCCAACACAGTGGGCAGCATCGTCAGGGCTTGCTCCTCCGTCCACCTCATTGCCCGGGCGGCCATCTCAAACCGGCGGATGAAAGCACGCTATTCTCCCGATCTGGACGCGAACTTCTGTATCGCGCCCAGCTGGCGGCTCCATCCTGATCCTTCCTCCGCATGCTGCCTCGGCTGAGGTTCCGGCTGCATCTCGCCCCCGGTTGCCGTTGCTGACAGAGGATCTCGGGAGGACAGACTCGAGTGTTCTCCCAGGTCCCGCGCGGGACGCACGGTCAGTGGCGTCGCTGATGCTGCTCCATCCCCGGAGAGATGCTGCGGATTGCCTGGTTGGGAAGGCTGACCGTTGGCCCCGTCTCCTCGCTGGGGAGATGTTGCGGCTGAGGTTCCCACCGCTCGTTCGAGCTCAGGACCCAGCCGGCTAAGCAGCGCGGTGACTGCCTCCAGCAACAGATCCATCCTCTGATCTCTCGTGGATGATCTGCGGTGGCGGCGGCACTGTGTCTGCACCGCCGGGTTGGTGGAGGAAGGTGGCCACACGGGACGAGCAGCTGCGACGGATCTCGTCGATGAGCCGGGAGACGAATCCCGACTCGTCCATTCCGTTTCGGAGCAGATCTCATCCTGGGCACCTAGTGTCTTCTTGCTCTGTCTCCCCCCTTGGGTTATTGCGTCGGTTGAGGCGAGACATCCCACTGCTGCCACCAGATGACGAGGAGTCGGAGAATAGTTGAACCACTTCTTTAATTCACCAACGCACAGCAACACTCGTTCCAATCCAACCCCGAACACACGTCCCACAGCCCCTTTTAACCTCTCTGCCCTTGCTCCCAATACACATCCACGTCTGGTACGCCTCTGGACCGGGTGACATCATTTGTCCTTTAACCCCTGATCCCCGTCCAGCGTATTCCCACGCGTGTGATTGGTGCATGTTCGTGAGAGCGGAGATGTCGTGTCTGCGTGGTGCGTGTGCGTAAGGGTGGCTCGCAGATCCCTTAGACAAGTATACAGTAGACGATGCATACATGATGAAATGTTAAAACTGGTTTCACTTGCATTGCAGTTTGCATTCATTGTGATGTATTAATTCCTGAATCTTGGTGTTGTGCACATAAGGCAACCGATAATTATGCAATTGCGTATACTTTTAATATTTCTGCAAGGAAATGGTTCTGAGCCTGTTTGCTATCAACCACATGGATTTATATTCTAACTAAATATATGACATACAAGAGAGCATTTCATCATATAGAGAACTTGACGCCTTTGACTAGTGTGGAGCTTGCGACGGAGACTTCACATTCACTCTGCGAGCTTTTCTCAAATACCGGAGTCCATCGATGAACAGCATGACAGCCGCTGTCTGAAGCAGTCACAGCCAGGAGGATTTGGCTCTGTGGATACATTACATAGGCTGACATGTTGGCTCATCACACCAGAGCTCTGCGTGGAATCATTGATGGCCTTCCTTGCTATTGGAGGTGGCCCAGGGGCAGGCAGAGGCTGACCTGGACGCACAATTGAGGCCGATCTCAGGCATTCTAATCTAGGTGGCCTGCTCTTGGCATGGTGTGGAACCCAGGACAGGGTTGTATCATGAGCATCGCTACGCACCGGCCTGCTAACTATTGATTTGTATCCTCCATCGAGTCACCTTGTGATGGTAATAATAATTTACACCAGTTTAACACTTTTGCGACTAATATTATCCAAAATTGAGTTTTTTTGGGGTTAGATCGTGAAAATATAAATGTGTCATTAAACCTGCCATTACCCAACACAGCCAATTAGTAAAGTTTGTCACTTAAACAAAACATCCCAATTAGTTACTAGTTCAGCACACCGGTGTGTTGGAGAGTAAACCCACAACATTTACAATTCGAGTGACGTTTCACCAGTAATTTCAACCAGCTACATCAGGCCACAGTCAAAATTGTGGAGAAATCCTCCGGTTTCGGTGTTAAGTAGAGAGATACATGCGATGTCATTGGTTGGGTTATTCACAGTTAATCAACATACATAATTTACATGTATGTACGTTATGTTTGTGCACAAAAAACCTCTTACGGATAATTTACACCTTTTGTGAAACGAGTGTAACATTGAGGCCTTTCCACAACCGACAAGCAAGCAGATTGCTTAACAATACTTTACCAAGTTGGTCAATGTGGGTTGGTGAAGACAGCCCAGCACCCATTCGTAAATTACTCACCAAACGGTTTGATGACCACCACACCACCACTGCCCTACCTGGTGATCACCATCATGATGATCCATGGGCAGATAGCCCGTAGTGTCTACTGCCCGCATCGTCATTGGTTTCCACTTTCCTGTCTGTCTTGTGCCAATATGCTCTAGTAGTGCCACATCTTTCTGGCACCAATCTTTGTCATCAATCCATTCTCTGTGCGGTCTTACTCTTTTTCTGGTTCCTTCCATACTTCTGAACAACAAGATACCTTCCATTTGCCTGTTGTTTTCCTTACTGCATGTGTTTATCTAGTGCCAGTTTCTTTCTCATCACTGCTGCATTGTAAGATCTTCTGTGTGCCATATTTTTATTACTTCTACGTTGGTCACTTTTAGATGCAGTACCCTTCTGTAGAAAAACATTTCGAGTACCAATATCTTATATCTGTCAGTATTTTTAATGTCCAATTCCCGCAAGCATAAAAAGCTGTACTGGACACGCATGTTCTTAAGATGTTTAGTTTGGTCTTGTAGCTGATTTGCTTCCGAACACCATTAATTCTCAGTCCTGCATTCTATCCTAACGTATTCAGCATATGAACACTTTGCTGCAGTACAATGCAGCTTTTTTTCCATTGGATCTATGTTGTCCGCGAATCTATATTCATTCTCCTTGCACAGATATATATCCTGTGTTATTGTCCTGAATGGCATATATCACTCTAGTGTAGTGTCGTAGGTCTCTTCTTCATTCTTGTTCGAGGCTTTTGTGTGTGTGTGGGTGGCATGTGTCACACACACATTCAGTCGGAAACGAGGTAGTCGCAGGAGGCACCGTCCTCTTTAATTGTTGTTGAGTTCACGCCACCACTCGGGCCCCCTCTCTTCCACGACCACGCTGCCACACGACCCTGTCCACGTTGCACCGACAGCATCGACCGGGACGGCCAACTACTGTCTGGCCGCGCAATGATCGGGCGAAGGCGGCAACGTCCACAGCAACGACGAGACGAGTCCACTCCCAAAACTGGCAGCCTGGAGCTCTCGCTGTCCGCTGCTTATATTCCCCTCGGCGCGGCTTGGCTTCACCCTAGCCACGCCTCCCTTCTCGAACCCACCAGAGGGTTCCAGGGGGTTCCCCACGAAGTCTACCGTGACCCTTGCCCCAGTTCCTCTGCCCTGCCTGCACACCTGTGTATATGCTCAACGGCGCGCATGCTAAGTGCCCACCTGCAGTTGCAGCTGCTGTACAACAGTCAGCACTATGTCACTACACTATTAGAGGTAGAGGGAATGTAGCAATACCAGTTGCGTCAATAGGAATACCAGCAAAACTATTAGCTGGAGTCTGATCTGCTCATTCAATCTCTAAAATCCCTTTGAAAATAACTGCAACAATGACTTGCAATATAAACCCAAACACGAAGCCACAAATATAGTTCTATTGAAACTAATTGTCTGGGATGAAGCACACACGTATGTCAGGCTGTTGATCTATTATTGGATGATCGAACCGTAAAATGTAAATCATTTGGAGACACGTCCTACCGGTTACTTTACGTGGTTCACGGCCTCTTGCTGTTGTAAGTTGTATAAAGAAGCATCGTTTCTGGGGAGAATTACAGGTGCTGAAGCTGAAACAGAACATGTGAGCTCTGAAAAGTGGAAAGGAATTTGTGGAATTGCTCCTGGACGTTGTTGATGGAATAACAGGCGAAACAGTAACATTAACCTCACACTGCTATCCAGAAAATCAAGATACATTTCCACAACTACACGGTGACATTTACTTTTCTACGATTACTCCTGAACAGCTTCAATGAAGCGCAATACAGTGTTACAAACGGAGACTCTCGATCTCAACAATGGATCTGAAGTGGTTTTCAAGAGCATGGATACTTTTGTGAGTGATGATACTGCTGATCAACTTAGATAGATAGATAGATCGTTTATTGTCATTGTCACCAGTACAACGAAATTTAAAATGCTCACCAGTCAGGGCATCATTCATAAATTTAAATTAAACAAAACAAGAAAATAAACTTGCATTCCCAGAAGAATTATTAAAGTCTTACACCAACCGGAATGCCTCCTCATGAACTGAAACTGAAAGTAGGAGCCGTTATCATGCTCCTTAGAAAAATAATGGAATTGTGAGGACTACATAATGGTATAGGACTTACTCTTACTCAAATACAAATACACATAATCTAAGCAAAAATGATCGGTGGAGCAACCTGCGACAGAGTACTTATTCCAAGAATCCCACTCATTCCATTAGACACAAATTTACCATTCAGTTTCAAATTCTAACAATTCCCCATACGATTGGCTTTTTCAATGACAATCAATAAGTCACAAGGTCAAACGTTTGACAAAAAATGCCTTTACTTACTTAAGTTTGTTTTTAGTCAAGGACAATTATATCTTGCTCGATCAAGAGTCATACCGTGTGAGTCACTTCATATAGTGCGGAAAATAACCCAGAAATTGACAATTGTGTCTTTAGATAAATCTTTGTTGAAAAAAAATAGTAAAAATTGCGTGAATGTTTCATTTAAGATCTGCTAGATCAGTGAATGTTTCACTGGGTACAGCTAGTCTCATATAAAGCACTTACGAGTGGGAACACGCAGCATTCGCTCAGCCAATGAGAGCGACGCACGCGGAGCCAACCAGACCTCACCCCCCGTGATTTGATGATCAATCGATTTTTTTTTAAATGTAGCGAGGTGAGAACTCACTCGACCAGGATAGAGTTCCAGGCTCCATCTAAAAGAAACCTCACGACAGAAATATAGACTGAGGACTTCGCTAAGATCACGGATGTCTTGGAGCTGTTCTCTGAGAATGACCGCGCACTGGGAGTGTAGCAGCTCCTCCAACCTCATCTCCCACTGCTGCCATGGTAGCAGGAGTACAGTATTATGCACAGTATGTCATACTTAATTAGGTTTTTATAATTAATTATTATTTTTATTCACGAAATAATGTTTACCATCTGTATTATTGGTGCTTTTACCGATACCCCAATTAAGCCCTCATATATTGGTCATCCGAAAGAAATGACGCTGATGGGAATGCAGCCCCATATATACAATGGCATAATGACCCTTTTTAGCGCTGATTTGATAAGCGCTCACTTCTTCAGGAAGCATATTGAGCATTTAGCGAGGTCTGCGGTACTGATAAAATATTGCTGTCCAAAAAGGCCGTGGGGCCAATAGATTGTGTACAAAATTCTTTTATTGGTGATGTGCAGAGATAAATCTATGAAGAAGGCGAGTCGTGTGCTTATCTGTTTGTGTAAATAATTTACAGATCCTCACCAATACACTTCTGGACGAAGGTTCCGCAACATCGCGTTGATCATTGAGGCTAGTTGGCCATATTTAGTTATGCGGGTCAGTGCAGGTTGGTGAAGGTAGAGTCAAGCACTGGCTCGTATCTCACTCATCACGCAGCTCTCTAATCGTGGTGGAGGCTGGGGAGGGAGCCCAGCCTAGGCTGAGAGGCAAGTACACTCCAGTAACGTGGGGTAGTAGCAGCAGCGTGGAAGGACGCGTCGCAAAACCTAGTTTTAATTTCTGGTAATTTTAGAGAGAACAGGGAGGTACTTATTGAGGTTGCGACTGGGAATTTGGAGTTAGGAGGTTCTTAAATACTTGGCGGATTTGTTTAAAAGGAATCTTAGGATGAAGATAGTCCAGTGGTGGTCTCTAAACGTATCCAGGGGGGATAAATTGGAGGTGATACAGAGGTTGCAATAATGTGTTGATATGGAGGCATCAAGGTCAAAGTGGGCAGCCAGGTGGTATAATGGAACAAGAGGCTAGGCGGTCGATGATTCAACAGGAGTCAAAGATGGGGAGAATGTTGGCTTGGACTATATCAAGTTGGAGTCGAGGTGATACAATTTGTTTATTTATATAGAAGATTTTGTTTATTAAACGATATGATCAATTTGAAGGGCAAGATAGCACCTAGATACCTAAAGTTATCGACCTGTTCAATGGGATGTGAGTCCAAAGACATAACGTGAAGGCAGGGAAAAAAAGGTTTGGAGTAAGTGGAAAACAATGTAGCTTTTGTCTTAACAGCATGGAATATGAATTTACAGAATCCATCGCATGCCCCTTGCAGGATTTCATGGTCCAGACCAAGGCTCACATCTCAGGCGAGTTCACCCGCATGAGGGTGACGCTGGATGAGGACGAGAGGGCAGCTCTGGATCGCGTGGACGTGAAGGGGCGCGAGCTGCTGTCCCGGATCGAGGAGAACATCGCTCATTACGAGCGCGAGATCAGCGAGCTGCAGGCAGCAGCCACGCGCCTGCGCGCTCTGCAGGAGGAGAGGGACTCACTCACGTTCTTGCAGGTAGAGCACTCACGGAGCCAGGGCGAGTGCCCCAGTTCACGTGTTCATTACGTTTATAAACTTGGCAGATGCGTTGCAACACAAAACACAAGATAACGCAACTTCCATTGTCAAGACAACATATAGCCCATGGGTTCTGAAAGTAAATGTAGAGTCAAGTTCACCAACTTGGATTTGTATATTGTAATAAAAATATAAACTAGCGCTGAATAAAAAAAAAAAATATTAACACACAAATTCCTCTAGTTAATTGGTTGGTAATATATGCAGACATTGGCATTACAAATTGTAACCGCATCATCCTGTAATGTACATCAGATTGAGGCCACTTGACACTACATTTAAATTTTTCTTTTTACCAAATGTTTACCAACCATTAGTAATGCTGAACACGGAAGGGCTTTTAACATCAGGAAAGCCAGAAGCAGTTATATTTCAGCACTGACTGCTGATGAGTCTTTGAAATTTGAAACAAATCCCGAGATTGCTTGCCTCAACAAATGTTCACCCTGCTAACACCACGCTCTGTTTGTAATTCACGCTCGCAGTGGATCATTATTTTGAATGTTGGTTCACAATCACTACAACTCGATGTCAAGTGCCACGGACGCCTCTTGCCATGACATCGGGTACCGAGTGGCAACAGTTTTAGAGGCCACACCTTACTGATGAGAATCATTGAGTCCTAATGCATCCATGGCTTTGTCTTGATTACAACCAACAACACGAGGCCATGCGAATGTCTGAGTGCAGCCTCATTGCGTCTACCAATCACCGTGTGGTTAACGTGGCTGGAGGTGAACTGACTCACGCCCCCTGTGTCTGACTCCTGCAGGTTCACCTGAAAGAGACAAACCGGTATGGACTATGAACTTGCACAGATTAACACACGGGGTGACGCCTTGTGTGGAACATGGGCTGAGTAATGATGATTATGTGTGGTGATGATGATGATGTGTGATGATGCTGTGTTATGTTGTGTAATGATGTGTGGCATGATGCTGTGTAAGACGAGGGTTGTGTGATGTGTGCTGTGATGCTGTGCGCAATGATGCCGTTTGTGATGCCGTGTGTGATAATGCCATGTGTGATGATGGCAGGTGATGATGTGTGTGATGATGTGTAGTATGATACTGTGTATGCTGATGCTGTGTGTGATTATGCTGTGCGTGATGATGCTGTGTAAGACACGGGCTGTGTGTGTCACTGCTGGTTTTTGTCTCACAGGAGAGACGCTCAGAAGGGAGATCCACCCTTATCTCCCAGCAAAAAAGACATCGCCACGATCAGCGCCCTGCAGGGAGCTGTGGTCAACCTGCTGGCATTCATGTGTGAGTTCCACGGACTCTTACCACCTGTGTGTGTTATTGTGCGTGTAATTGTGTCTTGTGTGTATGTTGTGGAGCGGTGGCATAGTGGTTAACGTGCTACAATATGAACCTGGCAACACAATTTCGATTCCCGTTCACAGCCAACATCAGTGACAATTTTCTGAAACGGTCATGAGCCTCCTCTAGGTCGACTCAGCCTCAAATGACTACCTGGTGTAGTGTGTAAAAACTGCCACTAGGGAGACAAAGGCGGCCTTACGTGGTGCTGGTCACCCACCGTCTCATGTTTCATACCGGCCTTGAAGTGCCACTCGCTAACAATTCTTGCCCCTACAGCCTGTTTGGGCTATATGGGGGGTCTTGTAATTGTGTCTGTTTGTATGCGTATGTGTAGATGAGCAAGAGTGAGTACGGATGTGCAATGATGATGGGATGCTCTGTGCACTGAGCTACAAACATGGTTACCTACACGTGACTCACGACCATGGCTATCATCAATGGTGAGTGGATTCAGAACCAATTCTGAGCCTCTCCCAGATGAACAATGGACTTAAACGAGTACCGGGTACGTTCTGTAAGCATCAGCACTGCGGACACAAAGGCGGCCTGCAGAATTCATATGGTGAAATGGCTTTTATAACTACAGCAATATACATTTAAATAATGTTGTGGCTTGGCTCTCCAACACACCGGCGTGCTGTACTAGTGACGAATTGGCATGTTCTGTTTACGTGACAACCCTTACTAGTTGTCTGTCGGGTGGTGGCAGGTTTAACGACACATTTATATTTACGCGATCTAACCCCAAAAAAATCTCTTATGGATTATATAAACTTAGGGTTGATTGGTAATGCCCAAGGATCATACATCCAGATTAAGACACGTTGAAGATTTTTAGGCTTCATGTCAACAGCCTTGATGCTCAGTCAAACTATGGAATTTTTAGTATTCTTAGGTTCCCCAGTTAATGGCTGAGGCTCACAGAGCGAGACTAAGGCATAATCTTGGTCGACCTTGTCTATCACTACACTGCACGTGCAAACATCAACATTACGACTGTAATGTATTCATTAGACAATAATATATAGCACACACACGAGTGTATTTCACTATTACATAAGCTCCATTGATATTACACGCGTGTATTATCTAGTAAGGATGCTGTTGGCCAAAGTAACCATTGTAGCAGATGAAACTACGAGTATAAGTCTTCTCTGTAATGGATGTCATCATCCGACTCGAGCCAGACTACATCACCGTAGTGATGCGTAGGATTCATTGTTAATGATGTAGGCTCATATCCAGACTATGGCAGCCTAAGGATTCTCATTATTCATTAATAATGCTTGAGGCTGCTATATCCCTACTAAGGCACCTTAAGGATTATTGGGGTTCTATGTAAATATCCGAGGCTCACAGAGCCGGACTGGGCTATCGTTGTGGCTGACCACGTGTATCACTGTGCAAACAGATACATTGCTATTGCCCATGTATTGCAATACCTCTACGTTCACATACAACACAAACGAGTGTAAAGGAGTATTGCATGAGCTCTATTAACCCTACACGTGTATATAATTGAGTGAGGATGCTATTGCTATTCTGCGTGTGAGTGTTTTACACAGATACACTATGGCTGATATTCTTAGGATTCTTTATTAGTGCTTGAGGCAGCGTGATACAGACTCAGACACGGTTAGGATTCTTAGGGTTCCGTGTTAAAGTCTGAAGCTCTCAGCATCAACGGCACTGAGTCTTTGACACACACAAGTTATGGCTGATATTATTAGGATTCATTACACTGTAATAAAAAAAATGTCCCTGGGCAGT
This sequence comes from Lethenteron reissneri, assembly GCF_015708825.2. Lineage (NCBI taxonomy): Eukaryota > Metazoa > Chordata > Hyperoartia > Petromyzontiformes > Petromyzontidae > Lethenteron > Lethenteron reissneri. Next base: position 9,054,183 of record NC_083843.1, on the reverse strand, counting down.
GAGTGTTTTTTTATAATTGCCTATGCCTCAAAATTATACAAAATGGCTATTATTCCCCACAAACTTTGCTTTTGTGACCAAGACAGTGTTTTTTTTTAAATTTACAAATGTTCACTGGGAATTCCAGATAGATTCAGTGCTGAGTAGTAACTTGTAGTAACTTCTAGAACATTCAAGAACTTTCCAGTAATAAAAAAGTAGTATAAATACAGGACCCTTAAGCCCACCAGTTTCAGTTTACAGTGGTACCTCGGTATGCGTCGTTAATTCGTTCCAGAAGGTAGGACTTATACCGAAAATGACGTATACCAAACAAATGTTTACTATAAGAAATAAAGGAAAAGGAAAAAATCCGTTCCAGAGTATAAGAAATTATATTTAATATGGCATAATATACATTAATGGGGTTGTATAAAATAAGAATTAGACTTAACGTATTACTAAAATGCATACATAAATTAAAATAGAATGCACACACTAGTGTACATCACTACACTATCACACACACGAGTGTACATCACTACACCATCACACACACACCCACGAGTGTACATCACTACACCATTACACACACACACGAGTGTACATCACTACACTATCACACACACAAGTGTACATCACTACACTATCACACACACAAGTGTACATCACTACACCATCACACACACACACGAGTGTACATCACTACACTATCACACACACACACGAGTGTACATCACTACACTATCACACACACACGAGTGTACATCACTACACTATCACACACACACGAGTGTACATCACTACACTATCACACACACACGAGTGTACATCACTACACTATCACACACACACAAGTGTACATCACTACACTATCACACACACGAGTGTACATCACTACACTATCACACACACGAGTGTACATCACTACACTATCACACACACGAGTGTACATCACTACACTATCATACACACACACGAGTGTACATCACTACACTATCATACACACACACGAGTGTACATCACTACACTATCACACACACACGAGTGTACATCACTACACTATCTCACACACACACGAGTGTACATCACTACTATCATACACACACACACGAGTGTACATCACTACACTATCACACACACACACACACACGAGTGTACATAACTACACTATCACACACACACACGAGTGTACATCACTACACTATCACACACACACACGAGTGTACATCACTACACTATCTCACACACACGAGTGTACATCGCTACACTATCTCACACACACACACGAGTGTACATCACTACACTATCTCACACACACACGAGTGTACATCACTACACTATCACACACACACACGAGTGTACATAACTACACTATCACACACACGAGTGTACATCACTACACTATCACACACACACACGAGTGTACATCACTACACTATCACACGAGTGAGCAGCGGGTGCAGTGTGTAAACGTCACCACTGGGGAGACAAAGGCGGCCGGGCGTGGTGTTTGCCAACCCCAGCCCCTTGTGTGCCATGTCGGCCTTCACAGCTACTCACCAAAAGCACTTGCTGCTACAATCTGTGAAAGGTTATACGGGCGATCGTTATGTTTGTTGTACACACACGGACGCTACGGCGTGTTGATATCCACGCTGCTGATGCTGCTGCTGTGAACCACTGCCCACCTCCTGGCACCTCGCAAAGCCCCGCAGGGGCTGGGCCTGGGCAGGGCTCGCACGAGCTGCCACCACCACCCTGCCTAGCAGGTGCGACAGGCTGCGGGGCCACGTGGCGGGGCAGTCACCACCCTGCCTAGCAGGTGCTACAGGCTGCCGGGCCACGTGACGGGGCAGCAGATGATGGGGCAGACAAACGCACCACTGTACTGTACTTCTGTGCTCTCGTCAGCTGCACCGCCTGACTTCGCCGGCGTGGTGAAGTATGGTCAAATATCCCCCGCGACCCGCACTGTGTAGGGAGTCCCTCATCCAGCAGTGGATTGACAAAGTGCCCGTTACATGTCATCACACCGATAGCTACGCATTACAACGTTGTATAACAATGCTCATTATGAATTGCTCTATTGTAGTGTACGTGCGTGTTAGTGCACGAGTGCTGTTGTTATAGTGGTGCTGTTGTTACACGGCTACTGTGATTATCGTTACTGCAGACGGACGCTCACCGACTGTGGACCCAAACTCGGCCTGCAACTACCTCCAGATTTCCTCGGACCTCAGGACGGTGACGCGGACCGCTGTCTCCCAGGGTCGCCCCGATCACCCACACCGCTTTGATAGCTATGCACAAGCCCTGTGCTCCGACAGCTTCTCGTCGGGTCAGCACTACTGGGAGGTGGACGTGGGGGGTGCGGCGGGGAGCTGTGAGGTTGGAGTCGCGTACGGGACGATCGCACGAAAAGGGGGTGGTGATGAGTGCGAGCTGGGAGGGAACGACTCATCCTGGGTTTTATATAAAACTAACAACAACTGCTTCGTGCGTCACGGTGGTGTATTGACCTCCGTGCCGGTGAGGGATCCTCCCCGGATAGTCGGGTGTCATCTGCACTGGGAGGCGGGGCTGCTGTCGTTTTACCGCGCCGACTCCATGGAGCTGCTGCACTCCGTCCACCACTTGTTTAGTCAACCGCTCTACCCCGCACTGTACGTGGGTGTTGGTGACTCGGTGAGGATTCTGGATCCAAGTCGTGCGTCCTGAGAGCACGGAATGTGAACAGCGCAGAGAAACGGGCACAACGCACAGACTCATACACACAAAGACACAGATCCCCCGTGTAGCCTTAACCGACTGGGGCAAGTGTTGTTAGTGAGCACCTATGGGGCCGTCCATAAATGACGTCACGCACCTGGGGGGGGGGGGGGGTCAGACATTTGTGACGATGGGGGGGGTTTGAGAAATGTGACGTCACGTCCAAATGAGTAACTTTAAATAAATATAGACAACACGTTCTATATAATTAAATAGACTTTTTAATAAATGTTTTCTCCTACAACATAAGAGTGCAGCGCCACATTAAATACGCACTACAATGACAATAGTTTAAAGCGATTTGACGCATGTGTTTTTTTGGGGGGGCAGAGCTTTGTGACGTCATATTTGAGGGGGGGTCTGACTTTTGTGACGCCGTGTGACGACGGGGTGGGGGGGGGTCAAAAATCGCGTGATGTCATTTATGGACGGCCCCTATGAAGGCCGGCACAGCACACTAAGGGGGGAGTGGCCAACGCCACGCCCGGCCGCCTTTGTCTCCCCAGTCGTGATGTTTACACACCGTACCAGGAACTCTTTTTTCAGGCTGAGTCGACCTAGGGTAGGCCCATGAGCGGTTCACCAACTCCAGTGACGATTTTCGGAATCGATCCAGGCTCTCCCCTAGGTCGACTGAGCCTCAAATGAGTACCTGCTGCGATGTGCAAACATTGCCACTGGGGAGACAAAGGCGGGTCGGGCGTGGTGCTGGTCACCGACCCCCTCGTAGGTCACAGTGCCGGCCTTCATAGGTGCTACTAGCAAACAGCACTTGTCCCTACAGTCGGTTAAGGCTACACGGGGGATAATTTTCTTTGGGTTAGTGGGTTGGTCTGTATACCTTTATCTGTGTGTGTTTTGTTATTGTGTCTGTGTGTGTCTTTGTGTGTATTTTTGTTTTGGTGCTGGCCACCCACCCCCTCGTGTGCAAGAGTGACAGCCTTCACAGGCTCTGTTATTTGCTACTAATAGCCTTTTTCCCAACAGTCTGTTAAGACTACACAGACACACACAGATAGACAAACACACTCACATACAAACAGATAGACACATGCACATACACTCACAAATACACTCACAAACAGATACATACACACAGATACATATACACACACAGATACACACACAGATACAAAGACAAATATCCCCCATATAGCCTTAACAGACTGTACGGGCAAGTGCTGTTAGTGAGCAGCTATAAAGGCCGGCACTTCACACGAGGGTGTGGGTGGCCACCATCACGCCTGGCCGCCTTTGTTTCCCAAGTGGCGATATTTACACATTGTACCAGGTACTTATTTGAGGCTGAGACGACCTAGGGGAGGCCCATGACCGGTTTACCAACACCATTGATAACTATCTGAATCGGTCTTGGGTCTCCCCTAGGTCGACTCAGCCTCAAATGAGTACCTGGTGCGATCAGTAAATATCGCCCCTGGGGATACAAAGGCGGGCCTCTGCCAGGCTGGCCTTCATAGGTGCTCCTCACGAGCACACTTGCCCCAATAGTTTGTTAAAGCTATAGGGGGTATCTTTGTCTTTAGTGTATAGAGAGTCATGTGTGCAGTGTGGGGTAGAGCGGTGGTGCAGTGGTTAGCGCACTGGTGGTGGGGGGGGGGAGCCAAGGTTCTCTCTGACGCCATCGTCCCTCGCACCGCGCGCCACGTGGCGCTCAACGCCGAGAGGGCGGAGCTCCACCGCGGGCGTGCTGGGAACACGCGTCACGTGACGCTACGGGGTGACGCGCGCCGTCCCCTCGCGGTCACTCGTTCGTTGGGCAATAAACCCGAGGTGGGAATGGGATGGCATCAATAGGGGGGGACTACTCGTGGTGTGTGCAGAGCGTCGCTTGGCTAAAACAATTTTGTTATAACCAGGGGTTGAGTGACTCCTCCACCCACACAAACTGTGTATTTTAAAGGGCTAAGAGAGAGAGAAGCTATTTTAAAACCTAGAAGGAGGGCTTTTGCCACCAATATCTTTCGTAATAAAGGTTTGTTTTGTTTAACGTTTTAATTGTCTCTCGACCTTCAGCCACAACCTTCGATTCATGGGATAACGCCTTCCTCTGCTGACAAAAATTGGAACTGTCTTTTGACTTTGAAGTCTGTTAATTAAGCCTGATATATATCTAGAGTGAAGATCTACCTTACACTACAACACGACTAATATTGTCTCAACACGCATTAGTAACACAGATACACTGTGTTATTACGGGGATAATGACAACGCAAACTCCAAACATACAGCAGTTTCAATGGTCGTAATCCAACCCACGACCTAATGCATACCAGGCGAGGGAGTTAACATCTCCGAGCCACCGCAGCGCCCCTCGTTAACATGAGACACAAACTCGGTGTGAACCCAACCTCGAGTCTCAGGCTGTTTAGTAACGCGTTTAGGATTTGAGACGCATTGATTATATCGTACCAGTTGTCTAATTACGTGAACGCTAATCGCATTGTGTTCTGGGCTGTGGGTGCTGCTTTTGCTGGCATGGGTTTGACTTGTGTTGCTTTTTTCATTTTTGTGACCCAGGTCACTCTTGTCAATGGGACTCATCCTGAACTCCTGAGTTCTCACCTCGTTAAATTTAAATTAAAATCGACTCGATCATCAGCATCAGCAGAAGTGCATCAGCAGCAGAATTAGTAACAGGAGCAACAGCATCAACAGCAGTAGCTCCATCATTATCATCATCAAGAGAAAACCAGCAGCATGGATAATGATATAATCATTATGAGCAGTAACAGAATCATTATCATCACTCTTGCAACCGCTTCTCATCCTGGTCTCTTGAGTTCTCACCTGGTTTAACAAATTGACTTTAACCCGTAGGCTTTCGCGACCAATATTATCAATGATCAATGTTTATTGGGTTAGATCGCGTAAATATAAATAGACTTGATTGTGTTCTGGGTTACCTGTGAATTGTAATCACATTGTATTGTGGGTCAAGGGTCAATATGGTCTGGGTGAATAAAAAATAAGATTTTCATCCAGGCTGTGAATGTGACTCTCATAGCTGAGACTGACTTGTGTAAACATGCATTTTTTTGGGATGGTTGCTGTTTTGTTTGTATAGATGTTATATTAAGGGATATTAAACCCTGGCACAGTAAATCTACAGCTTACGCCTTCACATGTAAGTGCTGTCTGTAGCCTTGGGCCACATTCCATGGCGCATCTCGTGGTATTTTTTGCTGCACTCTGTCAGTTTGCTTGTTCCTCGTCATCATGAGCTATGATGATGAATGAATCCTGACTGATGGATGATGATGAAAAGCACGATGACGATGATAATGACGACACTTAGTAATGATGACCACCACCCACTCACCTGCACCCAACACTCTCTCCTACCTGACACCTGCCACTCCCTAACCTACTACCCTCTCAGCCGTCTACAGAGACCCTCCCTCCCACCTGCCCACACTCACACCTGCTCAGCCGTACACCTGCCCATCCTGCCACCCTCCCACCTGCCCACCACATGCTTATTCAAGCGCCCATTCCCGGCTGATCTCCCTCCCACCTGCAAACCCACTTACTCACCTACCCGCACAAAGGCAAAGATCCCCCGTAAATCCTGAACAAACTGTTGGACAAGTGTTCTTAGCGAGCATCTATGAAAGCTGGCACGGCACACGAGTGGGTGGATGGCCAGCACCAAGCCCTGCCGCCTTTGTCTCTCGAGTGGTGATATTTATACTCTACACCAGGTACTCATTTGAGGCTGAATCGACCTAGGGGAGGCCCATGACCGGTTCAGACAATGCTCATTGGTGTTGGTGGCCATGAGTGGGAATTTAACTTGGATCGGCAGGTTCATAGCACAGCGCACTAACCACTACAACACCAATCTCCACCCACCCACACACATCTCCTCAACCACCCACACGATCACCCTTCTACCCTCCCACCTGATCCCCCACTCATTTACATGTGAAGTTGTGAGATTATTTGTCGAAAAAATTACAATATTAATGGTTACTATTTTTTTAAAGACAATTTTAAACAGTTACGCTAAAATAAATCAAGAACAAATAAATGTCAATGATAGAGACGACATACTTTTTTTTAACCTTTAATAATACATTTTTACAAGGTACGGTTTGGTGCAGAACCCCACAAAGCCTCGCGACATTAGTCCAAGGGACAAACCATTACCGTTTGCCTGGCCACTGTGGGTTTTGTAGAAATCGCGACCCGTAAACCCCAACACCGTGGCGTGAATGCAACGCTACTGTCTAGGCAGGTGAGAGTCGATTCGTGTATTGGTTCGCCGCCGCCGTGTGCGCTCCAGGGACAGCGTCTCTCAGCCACAGCGAGCGGCTATCGATGAGAAGCCACTGAGAGTCGTGGCGAGCGCAGCCCCCACTGAGAGCGGAGCGAGTGGACCTTGCTCCCGTCTGGAAGTGGTCAAAGCCGACCGTGTAACGTGTCTCACGTTGCGTCTAGACAGCTGCGGTTGCTGCGAAGCTCGTGTCTGTGACCTTGACCACTTGATAACATTTCCACGGAGTGTCTCGTGAGGTTTGTAACCTCGTGCTAAGTAATGTTCGCTTCCTTGTTCATCTCCGATGTTGTGAGCCCCCAGGATGTTGATGGTTAAAATATTTTACCTGGAAAGTCGCTCGATTGAACTTCTCATTTGCAAGGGTATCCAAGGTGTCCAGTGGCACATGCGTAACAACTTCAATAAAACGATTTACTATGGACTATATTGTGTTCTATTTTACCAGGTGAGGTTTATTGAGCAATGTAGCTCTTTTTCAGAAACGATCTGGCCATCACAGATGATAGCTCAACGAAGTGGCTTATCATCATGTGGAAATGTATAGCAGTAGCCTATACTCTAAACGCGTGATGTTGATTCTAAATGAGGGAAAAAACGACCACAGTGAGAAAGAGAGACACGCAAACTCCTAATATGCCGCAGGCGTCGGGGTCGGGATCAAATCCACGACCTCTTGCAAACCAGACGAGGGAGTTAACATCTAATCACTCCCAATAAAAACGTTAAAATCTACATCTTACACGGTTTACGTTTATAAACAACGTGAAACACATTGATACAGAGCCAAGAACAGAGGCAAGGCATCGCACCCACGAGCATCACAGGGCAAGCAAACGCACGAATGCGCGGTGCGCACTGTCGGTTCATGTGGGACGTTCTCTCGCTGTCACAAAATAACTCAACGCGTTCGTCAAATAACACTGCGTGGACCTTAAAGGTAACATATTAAACGACGTTTCAGGCAATGGACCTACTTGCACATCATTCAGAGTTAAAGAATGGCGATTCTGAATGAGTGCGTGCGTGTTTGGGTTTTTACTCTAATGATCGTTGCTTTGGTGACTGTAAGGGTTTGGAATTGGTTCCCACGCACGCGTTTCTCTCTGTGTGCACGTGGCAGAGTTTAGCGGATAAACAGCGAATAAATAAATAACGCCAGCTTCTTCAGTGCCTGAAATGCTGTCTTCAGACGCTGTCTTTCCGACAGACCTGTTCTTCACCTGAGGACGGCTGCATGCGTTGTGGCCGAAACGTCGTGAGAATTGTATTTTATGTTTCATTTTTATTACTTTATTATTTCCCTTCTACGTAACTTTACCGAAAGAACCAAGAAGATGAATTCCTGCAGTCACGAAAGCTTTAAATCGAAATTACACATCACACTATCTACTGTATACAGCTCAGAAATAGTACACATATGTGTAATGCTGTTACATACCCTCACCATGTACTATAGCTGAGTTATAAACAGTGCATAGTGTGCTGTAGAGTGTGATATGTAATGCTGTTAAATACCCTCACCATGTGTCTACCTGAGTAAAACAATGTTTTGTCTATTTGTGTTTTTCCCTTGTGATGGATGAACGCTGAGATTTATAAGGGACACGGGGTGACCGATCACGTCTGGATTTCATGTTGGTGCTTAATAAGTGTTCCCAGTATTTAAAGACATTCTTTCGAAATGTAGTGACATAAGACGTCACTACTGTGTCGGCCCGTACGAGGGCTGGGGGCCCCAAGAGGGTGCCTGGGGGGGTCACGTGGTGGAGGGACCCAGACCTCCCGTGAGGTGGGAGAAGGGAGGCGTGGCCTGGGAAGGGAGGCGTGGCCTGGGCGGAGCCGGCTACGCGAGAGCAGATATAAGCGTGGTGTGAACGCAGAGCGGGGCTGTTGTACTGTATTCCAAAGTGAAGACATCATCGGTCGTCAAGTCCCGGGTCGTCGTCGTCCTGGGCCAGGCAGGCCGTTGCCTGCCTGGTCCAGTCTGTGTCGTGTTCCAGAGTGTTAGTGAGTTGAGGAAGGTGGTCACCACCTCATGTACAGTGTTATATTACTTACCGTTTAATAAATAGGGTTGCCTCCAAGCTGCGTGTGTGTGCACCTAATTCGAACCCACTACATTTGGTGTTAGAAGTTGTGGAAATATAAATATTGCTAGGTGTTATCCTAGGGAAGTAAAATGGGCACACGAAAAACAAATATAAAACTCACCTGGACGCCTTCGTACGACTGGGACGGTGTGACGACCATCCTTCGGACAGCCCCGGGGATGGCAGCCCCGGTGACAGAGAGAGAGAGATGGCGCTGCACGCGGAGCGGCGGGACTGGCATCGCACTGCTGCTTCGCCGCCATCGGGAACGGAGCGATGGAGCCGCGGGGAGAGGACACCGTCGTCTCTGCGGGGGCTGGCGGGGGAGGCCCGGGCATGCGGGCCACGCGGTGGGGCCGCCAACTCGGCGGCTGGTCGGGGCGATGTTCCCGCCAAAAACGCCGCTCCTGCTGCCGAAATGCCGCTCCCGCCGACATCAACGCCTGCGGAGGGGGAGTTCCACACGTCGGCTGGCGCCCCCGTCTTCTGCTCGAGCGCGAGAGGGTGGATGGGTTCGCAAGAGCGGGCCGTATTCACCATGCGAGATTCTTCGGGGCGTCCCAGTGCTCCACCTTGCCGCCCTCCGCTATTCACAGTCGCCAGGCGAGTCGTGACATGACAAGCACCCGGCCCCAAGAAAAATAATAATAACTACACCCATCTTGCGTGTGCAGGGTTGCGATCGCGTGTGTTTTTTTAACTCGCTGGTTTGCGGAGCGTGTTCGTCTGCTTGTGTGCGTGATAAATTGACGTGGCGTTTATGCGGGTGTCTGCTTGTAACAGTGTTGCTGTTAATTACGGCGTCGAGATCTGTATCTTCTGGGTGAAGTTAATAATTAATTCGTTGTTGGGTGTCCCGAGCTCCATTGATATCCTGTAGGTTGCCGTGTTAATGACTCGTGTTGTTACATCGTTTTGTTACGAAATCGCCATTGTTATTGGGTATACTGTATGGAGTTTCGCTCGTGATTGTCACTTGTAACTGTCAGAAACTTTGATCGTCATTGTTGCCAAGGTACAGACCGTATGGAGCTTTGCTTGAAATTGTTAACAGTGTATGGACTGTTGGGTACTTGCTTGTAATTATTTACTATGTACGGATTGTCTGGAGTATTGATTGTGTGTGTTGCCATGTGGGGACTGGATGGAGCATTGCTCCATATGATTGACTGTACGAACTTCGTATACTGCATATACTGTATTAATCAATTCGGCGATTCTTGACGTTGTGTCTAGTTTTTTTTTGCTCTCAAAATTCGAATGCCCTGAGGCCAATGGTTAATGTTGAAGGGGATTTTGAAATGACAGGTTCGGTTTGTTTCAAACTCACTGGTTGGTTCCTGTCCGTTGTTGCACAGATGATGTCTTTTGTGCGGGAATGCCCCTTGTGTTCTACATGGATCGGGGGTGCGCGTCCGTTAATTGCCGTCAAATTGCGTTGCTCTCTCCACTCGGTTGGTACAGCTGCATGCTGCAATGCGAGTCTTGGAGATGATGTGTACGGATACGGGATGTGAGGTGTATTGTTGTGACCATTGAATATTCGGGATCGTCACAAATTGTGCGTACCTGTTCGGCATTGGATCAGTTCTGTGGGGGATCATAATTCAAATTGTATGTGTTGTGATGGTGTTAAATTGCGATGGTGACATGCTGCCAGGGATTTGGAATTGTGGTGCTGGCTGTCACCTATCTTGGGGCGCAGATCCTGACCAGGATGGCCCAGTGAGTGTTGCGTGTCTAACACGAACATTGTGGTCCCGTCATGCTATGGCTGACGGCTTGACCTGACAGCCCGGAGATTGAAACACCCCGTGGCATGTCTAGCCTAGTGGGCTGTGCGCTCACATGGCTCGGAGAGTGTGGTCCCGTCATGTAATGGCTGACGGCTTGACCTGACGGCCCGGAGGTTTACACCCTCCGTGGTGCGTCTGGAGCTGTAGGTTCGCCCTGACAGCCCGGAGATCGAGACACTCCGTGGCTTGTCTAGCCTAGTGGGCTGTGCGCTCACATGGCTCAGAGAGTGTGGTCCCGTCGTGCTGTGTCTGACGGCTTGACCTGACAGCCCGGAGATCGAGACACTCTGTGGCTTGTCTAGCCTGGTGGGCTGTGCGCTCACATGGCTCAGAGAGTGTGGTCCCGTCATGCTATGGCTGACAGCTTGACCTGACGGCTCGGAGGTTGAGACCCTCCGAGGCGCGTTGAAACAGTGGGCTGGTGATTCGTAAGCTTCAGGTGGAGTTGTCCTGTTATGTTGGGACTGTATCCCTCAGTTGTTAGGGTGCATGTTGTGCAGTGAGTGAACGATGGGTCGTCTCAGCTCGGTCGGTACAGCTATATGCTGCGATGCGAGTCTTGGAGAGAGACTGGGTCGTCTCAGCTCGGTCGGTACAGCTATATGCTGCGATGCGAGTCTTGGAGAGAGACTGGTTTGAAGTTCCCCCGATATGGCCGACGCGTGCTACTGGTTGTGACGCCGCGTCGGAAAGGCGGTGGGGTGGTAACACGGAAATTCCCCCCCGATATGGCCGACGTGCGCGGTTTTAGGATGGAGACGCCACGTTGGAAAGGCGGGGGGTGCTAACGGTTGACATGTAATGTCGGTGGTGGTCCTCATTGAGGGCTGCTGGGACGCAAGCACGGGATGCCTTAGAGATGCGGTTCGTGCGTGCGGCCACCATTTATGGACAGGAGCAGGCAGATTTATTTTGTTTGTGTCATGTCAATTTTATATATATATATATTTTAAAATGTAGATACTGGAGCAGCCCTGAAGTGCGACTTCTTTGCCCAGTACATGGGTCGGCCCTGAAGTACGACTTCTCGACCCGGGACGTAGACAGACGTCCGGATTAGTGTGTGTAGAGGGATGCTCGACATGTTGGTCTTCGCCTTCTCTCCACCTGACGGATGGGAGGCTGGCAGGGTGGTGTGGAACCCTGCCATCCATGCGGTGGTTGTGCATCCAACGCGTCGGAATCTGTATATTTGTTGTTGTTAATTCCCCGTTTTCTATGCGGATCCCGAGGAGGGCTAGGTGTGCTGCAGGTCGTTTGTTCACCTTTTTGTTGATTAATGCTTGTATATAGTGTAAAGTTGTACAGGTTGGTTATGGTATTTATGGTTGCTTTCTTGTTCTCTTTTCTTTTCCTGTTGAGGCTCGCGTATTTTTTTTCTCTCTCTCCCTTTCGTTAATTTAAACTTTCTAATTATTGACAGCCGGGACGGCTGGAGGCTACATAGAGGAGGGTAATGTAGTGACATAAGAAGGGAGGGGCTGCTGGGGGCTCTGGGACCCTGGGCGGGCCAGGCGCTTAAGCCTCTTGGCGCCAGGCGCTGGGTTCCCAGGCGGTGCAGACGCTTAAGCCTTTTGGCGCCAGGCGTTGGGTTCCCGGGTGGCCCAGGCGCTTAAGCCGCTTGGCGCCGCCAAAGGGGGGGGCTGTGTGTGCTCTGTGGGATATCTGGGGGCGCACACGGCCCCACCCCTCGTTGGGGACTAGGCATAAAAGGGGAGCTCCCTGGACGATCAGGGCCAGTCGTAGCTCAAGACCCAAGACCCAAGACCAGCCATCTCAGGACCCTGGGACGCTGCGAGAGCCAGTGGTGGGACTCTGGAACTCCCGACTCTACGACCTTGTGAGGGCGAGTTCCAGAGCGTAGGCAGAGTAGTGTATCTAGGCTGTGTATCTAGGCTGTGTACCTAGGCTGTGTACCGAGGCTGTAACAGAGTATCAGGACTGTTGGAGAGTAGTTGGACTGTTGGACTGTTGGATTGTAATAAAGAAGTTACCTCTACAAGTGTCTCCGGAACCCATTACACCTGCACACCCGCTCACTCACCCACCCGCACAAAGGCAAAGATCCCCCGAATAGCCTGAACAGACTGTTGGACAAGTGCTGTTAGCGAGCATCTATGAAGGCCGACATGGCACACGAGTGGGTGGGCGGCCATCACAAAGCCCGGCCGCCTTTGTCTCCCGAGTGGTGATATTTATACTCCACACCAGGTACTCATTTGAGGCTGAATCGACCTAAGGGAGGCTCATGACCAGTTCAGACAATGGTCACTGGTCTTGGTGGCCATGAGTGGGAATTGAACTTGGATCGGCAGGTTCATAGCACAGCGCACTAACCACTACAACACCAATCTCCACCGACACACACACGTGCTCAACCACCCACACGATCATCCTCCTACCCTCCCACCTGATCCCCCACTCATTAACACGTGAAGTTGTGAGATTATTTGTCAAAAAAAATAACAATTTAATGTTTACTATTTTTTAAAGACAAATTTAAACAGTTACGCTAATATAAATCCAGAACAAATAAATGTCAATGATAGAGACGACATACCTTTTTTTAAACCTTTAATAAGAATTTTTTACAAGGTACGGTTTGGTGCAGAAATCCAACGAGCCTCACCAGAGCCGACGACATCAGTCCAAGGGACAAATCATCACCGTTTGCCTGGCCACTCTGGGTTTTGTATAAATCGCGACTCGTAAACCCCAACACCGAGGTGTGAATGCAACGCTCCTGTCTAGGCAGGTGAGAGTCGATTCGTGTCTTGGTTCGTCGCTGCCGTGTGCGCTCCAGGGACAGCGTCTCTCAGCCACAGCGAGCGGCTATTGGTGAGAAGTCGTGGCGTGCGCAGCTCCCACTGAGAGCGTAGCGAGTGGACCTGGCTCCCGTCTGGAAGTGGTCAAAAGCCGACCGTGTAACGTGTCTCACGTTGCGTCTAGACAGCTGCGTGCGATACGAAGCTCGTGTCTGTGACCTTGATCACCTGAGCACATTTCCACGGAGTGTCTCGTGAGGTTTGTAACCTCGTGCTAAGTAATGTTGGCTGAGATTTATATGGGATGCGGGGTGACCGATCACGTCTGGATTGGTCCGTAATAAAGTAGGGCACTGATAAGGGGTTGACAGCTCTGCATACCCACACCATGTGCTAGATCTGAGCTGTAAACAGTCAACGGCGAGGTTATTGTGAGAAAATGATGAGAAGTGAACTCCTTGGTTCTTTCCGTAAAGTCACGTAGATATTTTTTACAGAAACAACCAAAAGCTTAAAATCGAGAACAATGAGAAGTGTCTGTCGTCAAAGTAAAAAGTCACATCGGTGATGAATCGCGCGTAGTGTATTGAAAGAGACATTGATGAGGCGTCAACCATTAATGTTCTACAACAACAACATAAGCAGCAGCTGCTGTTGCGTCAACGAGCTGCACCACTCGCACGCCGTTCGCCACAACGCGCTACAGACGCAGTCCATGGCGACACGGAGCCAAGGCGAATTCGTCGCTGCACTCCGACAACAAAGAAAGCGGTGGATAAAGCAAAGCACTTTGTGGCAATCACCCGAATGTCAACAAGACGCAGGGAACTACTAACTTTTATATTTATATATACTGTAGATGTCCATAATGCAGGTTGTTTGGGTTAGATGGAATAAAACTTCTAGATTTGAAGCTTTCGTGACTGCAAGGATTCATATTCTTAGGTTTTTTTCGGTAAAGTCACGTAGGTAAAAAAATTATAAGTAATAAAAGTAAAATAAAATAAAAATCACGACGTTTCGGAGGCAAGACGGAAGCTTGTGTTGCCTCTGAAACGTCGTGATTTTTATTTTAATTTTACTTTTATTAATTTTATTTAGAATTTTTACCTACGTGACTTTACCGAAAAAACCTAGAATACTGTTAGGTGTGTTATGGTCATGTGTTAACTTTCCTTGTACTTGCGCTACTATCATGTTTGTGTTCTGTTTGTTGTTGTAACGTTCTTACCCCGTGCTCCTACTGAACATCTGTTACAAAGAGCTTTACAGGTCATCGGATTCCTCCTGCAGTATAAATATTCCGATTCTGATGTACGTCAGTCCAAAGATGCCAAATTAACATCTGTGATAACAAATCGCGTTACCGGTATCTGCTTTGATCCACATTGCTCACCGGAGCTGTTGGGCTGTTCGGAATGTACCACTCACTCAGCGGGAAGGGGGGGGGGTAGCAATAATTTTGCATTAACTTTTACTTTAAAACATAAACATACAAAGCAAGATACAGCATTATAAAATCACTGTACCTATTATTGTACAATGATTAACTTATTACAATTTGAATAGACGGAATATGGTAAAGTTTTAGTCGTAAAATTGTGAAATAATGGAATAGAATCACCCCTGTGGTTGATAATGGTTTCTCTCTCTGTGGGTCATCGCAAGACAAATTATTTGATTCAATTGTAATCAAACTTTAAAGTATGATTTAAACATGTTATTGCATTTACACTTTTAAATATAGAAACACTTTCTTTCCTGTTAACATCCCCGATTGTAAATGTTGTTTTGGCCAATCAACAGGCGGGAAATAATGAGCGTTAGCGTGACACACGCTGGTACTTGTTAAAGCCAAGGGCGAGAATCTGCAGGTACATCTAGACAGGTTTGCATGTTTGTGTGATGCGGGGCTTGTTTTTACATTCCTTAAACATCTGAGCACATTCCATGGGGGTACCTCGTGAGGTTTGTAACCCCGTGTAAAGTAATGTTACATCCTTGTTTCTTGTCTGTCTGCGAGCACTGATACAAATACTCACCACTCACCATCTACACACGACAAACCAGCCGATATCCACAAACATTACTCACCATCTCATATGCACACACACACTACTCACCACTCACCATACACACAAACTACTCACCACTCAACATCCACACAGACTACTCACCACTCACCATACACACACACTACTCACCACTCACCATCTCATATGCACACAAACACTACTCACCACTCACCATCCACACACACTACTCACCACTCACCATCCACACACATTACTCACCACTCACCATCCACACACTACTCACCATCCACACAAACTACTCACCACTCAACATCCACACACACTACTCACCACTCAACATCCACACACTACTCACCATCCACACACACTACTCACCACTCACCATACACACACATTACTCACCATCCACACACTACTCACCATCCACACACACTACTCACCATCCACACACACTACTCACCATCCACACACACTACTCACCAGCCACCATTAACCAGAGAGAACATCTCCCCCAGGAATAAACCCGTTTCGCAGATATTCTGATGTAGATAATGAGACCAAGAAAGAACTGCAAAGCGTAAACAGATCCTCGCAGAAGGAAAAGGCATTGACAGAAACGAGAAAAAGGCATCGTCAACTGACTCGCCTTCGCCTTAAATGGACTTGCTCCTCGCTACATTCATGACCTCCTTCAGCCACGCATATTTCATCAAGATCGTCAAGATCCTCAGCTTGTGCATTGCTCACTGTCCCACGGTCTCCAGGCTACACACGTGGAGGTGCGTTGGCAATTATGGCACCTACACTCTGGAACTCGTTGCCCTTCGAGGTCAAGGGGACTTCCGAAACACTGCTCATCTTCACATCTCCACTAAAGCCGTATCTGTTTAAAATGGCTTTCTCCCTTTAGTGATGTTCAAATCTCCTCACTTCTTTCATTGGGTGATGTTCACTATTTTCTGCATTACCATGCATAGCACCCCGAAAGCGATTGTTTAATGGCGCTTTGTACATGTTAATTATGATATTACCATTACTGAATAATTATGCAATCAGTAGAAAGTATTATTTAATTATTAAAATACTATTGCATTATTAGCGTCAAAGTATTATATAGCACAGCCATTTATTTATTATTTAATTATTGTTTAGGTGTCAGTATTAAACAGTTATTATACTTAAGTTATTAATACATGAAAAAACGCAAAGTCATTTTATTATTATCCATTTCCAATTACATAATAATTAAATTATTATAATAACATAATAAAACTATGCTACTTAAATTATTATTATTACTTGACGGTCACGCCAGTTGGTTCAGGGCACGGGGTCGATAACCTGCAGCTCCGTAGCTGCGTGCGGCTCTTTGAGGGACGGCTGCTTCGTGAGACGTTATTTATCAAGGACCACCACCACCACCGTCTCTCGTACTCACACCACGTTTTTATTTATCAAGGACCACCACTACCGTGTCTCGTACTCACACCACGTTGCATTGCGGCGCTTGAAATAACGAGTTGTTTGGTTGCTATTTTACTTACCGAATTGTAAAAAATAAGAAAAAATGTCTCTCGTTGTTTTGGTTGGTGACCCTCTCGTTTAGGGGAATCGTTTTTCTTTTAAACCTTGAATACGAACTGACAGCTGTGTGGTTTGCTGGGCAAACGCACAGCCTCACCCTAGCCGGAATGTTTTTATTAGTACTTTTACACGCTTTTATTGAACTCACTGTCTGTTGTCGTTTCCTCAAATCTTGTAACTCAATTTTAACCCACTTCCCAATGTGGTATCGACTGCAAACTTGGTATACTTACGTCATACTGATGACAATACTATACTCTATAAAAATATGAAAAAAGTATTTTTAAACAATCTTTTTTATGTTATGTTTCGGCTTGGGTCTAATTGTCCACGCTCAACTGGATGTAAATCACCACGGTCCCTTACGTTATGGCAAGCTTCGGGGCCACTTCCTGGAGTCGTCGAGTTCTGCCATTACGAGAAGGGTACATTTCATTAAAGCGTGTTTTAAATTTTTTTTTTTTAATATTACTTATTTTGTTTACGTGACAAACCTTATTCATTGGTTGTGTCGGGTGGTGGCGAGTTTTACGACACTTTTATATTTAAGCGATCTCACCCAAAAACACGTTTTATGGATTATATTTGTCACGATAGCCTACTTATAATTTTAAATCTTTAATAAAAATTTACACGGTGAGGTTTACAGTGGAAAAACACAGCCTCACCCAAGCGGGTGTAACCAGTCTATAGGACAAACCATCACTGTTTTCATGGTTACCGTGGGTTTTTGTAAAAATATATCAATTGCGACTCTTTAACCTTGACACTGTGTGTGTGAATGTGACGCCACGTCTACACAGGTGAGTACGGGCTGCCGCGTGCAACATTCCAGGGCGCGTCTCGTGGTGTTTATAATTTAGCTGCAGGTGAAGTCAGCTCGTTTCCTTGTTCGTTGTCGCTGCTCTGTGATTTATTTTTCGTCTCGCTGCGGTGGCTGGAAGATGTTAACTACCTCGCCCGGTGTACAGGAGGTCGTGGGATCGATCCCGGCCCTGACGCCTGTACGTGTACTTGGAGTTTGCATTCTCTCTGCCTGTGGTCGCGTACATTTTTCTCCCAATCCTCCGATGATTTCCCTTCACACTTAGAAAAGTGCATTTAGAGTGTTTGGCTGCTATAAATGTCCACGTAACTAGCCACGTCTGTGAGCTATCAATTGTGTCCAGGTCGCTTCTGAAAAGAGCTATATACCTCAGTGGGCCTTACCTGGTAAAATAAAAGTAGGTTTTATAGAATCGTCCAAACTCGGCGATTCCAGGATGTAAAATCTTAACATTAACAATGGATGATGAATATATATTGTTTAGGTTATGAAGATTTAAATCCTCGATTTTTTTAGGCATAATAGTAAAATGGATGGTGAAAGTCGTACAGCTTAAATGAACCACGATGTTTGTTTAGCCAGAGGCTGTTCGCTGTTGTAAAGCGTGAGGCCACTCACCTAGGGACCCAACCACTAAACCGCACGCCCTCCCAGCCACTCTTCCTCCAGCCCTCTCACCACCTGCTCGCCCACCCTTGACGCCATCCTCCTGCCCATCTGTCTGCCCTCTCACCAAATAACCCCCCCCCCCACTTAACCTCCACCACCCACTCACTCGCACCTTCGATTTGCACGAATGGCTACGTACGCTGCAAAATAAGTATAACATACATACTCACACACTCACCCACACACCCACTCACCCAACTACTCACCCACAAACTAAACCACACACCTTCCATTAGCACGGTTGACTACGTACGGTGTCAAAGAAGTTCAGCATACATATAACCATCATCCACTCAGAATAAAACTGTGCCGTAAGAATAAAAATTATTGACAGATGAACAGAGGATGCATGAAGCCAGTAATAATATTAGTTGGTAAAGGTTTAACACGATTACAGACTGTGAAGCTTTAACAAACAGGCCTTGCAAGAAAAAAATGGATAAAGACACAGTTGGGAAAAAAACAAGTTCACCTTTACATCATAATGTCTGTACAAGGTGCGGTTCGGCTGTGGCAATGCACACAGCCTGACCCTATGTTCGACGCACGACGGTCAAACCACGACTCTACAATGCTCACAGCTGGACTTTGGATAAATGAATCGCAGAACCAAACTCTGTATGCGTTTGTGTTCATGCCTGGCATTAATAATGGGGCTTAAGCCATCAACTCGTTTCACCAGAGAACCGCGTTTAATTACAGGCGACTGCTTGGAATCGAAAGCCTGCATCTCAGGATGTGTTATTTTTACGATTGTGATCATGTTCTTACAAAGTCCATTGTTGGCACTGGTTAAAGCCAAAGGCGCGAATCTACTGGTACATCTAGACAGGTATGTGTGATGCGGGGCTTGTTTTTACATTCCTTAAACATCTGAGCACATTCCATGGGGGTGGCTCGTGAAGTTTGTAACCCAGTGTAACGTAATTACAAATCCTTGTTTTCTGTCTGTGAGCCTTGATACAAAAAATATTGACCACTCATCATCTACACACTACTCACCATCCACACAAACTACTCACCACTCACCATCCACACACACTACTAACCAGCTGCCATCCACAAGGGAGAACATCTCCCCCAGGAATAAACCCCTTTCACAGATTTCAGAAGGAGAGAATGAGACCTGTGGGACAAACCATTATCGCTGTGTCCCTGGCTGCTGCTGGGTTTTGTTTGTTCAAAAATTACATCACTTGAGACCAGTCAAAGCTATGTTGAACTTCTTTCCCATCGTACGGAGCCAACTGTGCTAATCGGAAGTGCAGGGGAAGGACAACAAAATAAACACAAAAAGCAATTTTAGCTAACAGTGCGTGAGTGTAACGCCACGTCTACACAGGTGAGCGTGGCCGCCGCGTGGAACATTCCAGGGCGTTTCTCAAGGTATTCATAACTAAACAACAGGTGAAGTCAGTTCATTTCCTTGCTTGTCTCCGCTGTGTGAGCTGCTCACAGCGTTTCCTGAACAGAGTACACACCTCGTCAATGGTAATCAACATCTCACGATATTATAAAGAAAAAATATTTTTGTTGAAATATATTCTCTGAGCCACAGTGAGAAACTATTTTGGGTGCATCCTCGGGTCATGGCGAGCACAGCTCCCGCTGAGAACGTGGACCGTGAGTTGACCTGCTCCATCTGCCTGGACACGTTTGTCTGCCCCTCCACGCTGACCTGCGGCCACTCGTTCTGCCTCCAGTGCCTGGAGGATGCCTGGAAGGAGACAAACTCCTACTGCTGCCCGCAGTGCCGCAAGACTTTCCCTCGACGACCCCAGCTGACCAGGAACGTGACGATCGGCAACCTCATAGAGCAGCTGCAAGTGACTGGGACCATGGCTGCTGCTGCTGGTGTTGTTTTCTGTGACCACTGCCCAAATGGCAAGACGCTTGCAGTGAAGACCTGCCTCAAGTGTGACACATCCTTCTGCATGGAACACCTCGCGCCTCACCTGGAGAAGAAGAAGTTTAATGATCACGTCCTAGTTTCACCAGTTGTGAACCCTGAAGAACGCAAGTGCAGGAGGCACAAAGAGGAGCTCAAGTTCTACTGCAAGCAAGACCTCAGCCTCGTGTGCAGGGACTGCACCATCGCAGGAGACCACACGGGTCATAAGTTTATCACACTGGAGGATGAGCATCAGACACGGAAGGTGAGGCCCGCGTGGGTTGAGTTGGAGTCACTCAGGAGCGAACAGTACCTCAGCCCATAAGAGTGCTACAACAACATTTCATCTAATCAAAACCATCAGGGTGGGATGATTCTCTCTCCACGCTCTTTTTTTCTTTCAAGCTGAATTCTTTGGACTCTTTTCTGATGGGCAGTTATAGAACGATCACTGTGGAGGCCTCCGTGTGGAGTGGGGCTGAGAGGGAGCCACTTAGGAAGTTGAGTCTCCTCTGGTGGCTTCGTCTCTTACAGAATGGAGTCGGAGAGGAGACGCGAGCGGTGGAGGAGAAGAGGAAGAAGGCGGAGGCGTCCGTGGGACGGATGAAAGCCGCTCGCAAGGACGTGCAGGTACCACGCGTGGGCTCTGTTACCCTGTGACCTCCACCCTGCGTGGAGTCTGACTCTCGTCCTGTGAGAACAACTCCGTAGATTCAAGTTAATTTTGTTAGTCTTGAGTCATTGTGTAATAACTGCAGGATATTGCTTTATTATGGCTATGGGGACTTGAAATATAAATGGTAAAAAAATGCAACGTTTAAAAAAAGAATCATGAAAAAAATCATAGATTGCAAAGCACTTCGCAGGTAAACTCGAATAACTTGCAATGGGTGAGATAAATTAATGCAGTATGGAGCAATGACTGCATTGAATTAGACGCTAGAAATTAAACGAGTGAAAATGAAGATGAAGTGACAATAAATTGGCTGTTAAATGCTCGCATAAACACAAGAGACACGACTTCAAGAGAGTACTGGGAATGCTGGAAAAATTATGTTCTCACGACACGCACCCAACTCTCAAGCAAACATAACATAGAGTCTAACTATTGTCATTGTAGTGTGTATTTAATGTGGCGCTGCACTCTGATGTTGTAGGAGAAAACAATAAAAAGTATATTTAATAAAGTAGAACGTGTTTATTTAAAGTTGCGCATTTTGATGTGACATCACATTTCTCACCCCCCCCCCTCGTCACACATCGTCACAAATATCTGACCCCCCCCCCCAGGTGCATGACGTGATTAACTCTTCGTGCCGTACATTTTATTGCTAAGGATAATTACGTAATTGTCTCTAATTTTGATATGTCTCCAACGATTTAGCGATGAGCCTGTTTGTGTTTTCGCATGCAGAAGTATCCATTGTAATACAGGGCATCAGGTCAGCTGGTGATATTCATAATTTACAAAAAAAACGTGGAGAATATAAGTAACAAATTCAGATTCCAAAGAACACAGGATGAGATGTTACTATCCTTTGTGCAAGCACTTCCAAGAGTTCATGAACAGTGAGCCTGGTGAAATTTGGGGAGCGCATCGTCAGTAGTGAACCTTTGGTTCCTAGGGTGTTTTGGCCTTTCATACTATACACCCTCCCCAAAGGCGGCCAGCGACAGGGTGATCAATCCTACGCTTGCGTCCCATTCCCAATTAGTCATAGGAGTTGCCTTGTTGTTGATAGCCAACATCCCATGGGACTATGCATGGCAGGGGTGTTTTCCTCCCTGAGTCAAGCATTGTTGACTGCATACCTCCCGGCCCTCTCACTTTGGGGCCCAGCTGGGGTCTTTCCTCTTCATCCAGAGCCACTGATTGCTGCCTTCTGCCGCCTCCGATACAGCTCTGATTGCCGAACGCTGGCTCTGGCCCTTAATTCCCAGGTCTCTAAGCAGTCTGGTTGTAGATGTTGCCACAAAACCTCTGCAGCCCACCTCCACTGGTCGGACTTCTGTGTTACAGCCATGATGCCGTGCTTCGGCAGCTAGATCGGCATAGCGCAGATGTTTTCGCTCATAAGCCTCATCTACTGAGTCCTCCCAGGGTACTGTGAGCTCAATGATGAAGACCTTCTTGAGCGAACGGGACCAGAGCACCATATCAGGTCTTAGGGTGGTGGTTGCGATCTCCGGAGGAAACACAAGTTGCCGGCCAATGTCCGCTAGCATTTTCCAGTCGCGGGCCAAGCGCAGCTGATCTCGCTCTATTGGCAGATAAAACATCTCCATCATGTATCTGCCTTTGTATAAAATCATAAGAAAAATGTATACATCCCATCAGCCCCACGACATGGGAGTGCATCTTTCCAAAGTATTGAATGGGTACAAGCAAACTCTAGACCGATTTCCACACCCAGTGTCTCTGTATCAGAGTCAGGATTGCTTGAGGTAAGGCTGATGTACTGCCCTGTGATTATAGGCATGGACCCTTTTGTATTGATTTGAAGCTTTCGTGACTGCAGGAATCCATATTCTTTGGTTCTTTCGGTAAAGTCGCATAGGTAGAAAATAAAATCACGACGTTTCGATCACAATACAAGCGGTCGTCCTCAGGCGAAAAAATCCAGTAGCAGAACTGATGAACCAGGAAGAAAATAACGATAGAGCTGTTACAAAAAGGGGTTTTATGTTTGAGTTGATGGGGAGAGAGATTAGAGAGAGAGATTAGCATGTCAAAGTTAATGAGCTTGAGTCACCGCATATGGCCGTACATGCGCACAGTAGCAGTGTTAATGGGATGTTAATGGGAGATTAGGGATTAGGGAGATTAGCAAGTTAATGTAAAGTTTATGTGTAACACAAGCTACGGCGCTGGCCGCTGCGCTGTGAGAGGAAGGTGCATAAAAGGCCATGGTGGCTGTGCCAGTGAGACATACAGCCGATAAAACAGCAAGAGCCATCGATACATCGAGGCTAAGGGTTCAAAGGCGGCCATGTTAGTGATACCCTAGCCCGTTAATGCAAAGGCATCCAACAGGGCAATGCAACTCAGAGAGTCGGAGGGTAACAGTCAAACGGCAGGAAGGATGGAAGCATCACAGCACGTTATGACTTAACCTGGTTAAATACAAGCTGCGGCTCTGGCCACTGCGCTGTGAGAGAAAAGCGTGCACAGGGCCATGGTGGCCGTGTCAGTGAGACATACAGCCCATAGAAGAGCAAGAGCCATCGATACATCGAGGCTAAGGGAGCAAAGGCGGCCATGTTAGTGATACCCCAAGCTACGTGACTTTACCAAAAGAACCAAAGCGTATGGATACCTGCAGTCACGAAAGCTTAAAATCAAGATTGAAACCCCAGCCAGTTAATGCCAAGGCATCCAAAAGGGCTATGCAACTCAGAGAGTCTGAGGGTTTGGCTGTTACCCTCCGACTCTTTATGCATCAAAAAAAATGTCATCTGACTAAGATCTATATCATAGAGGGTCATTGTCTATAACACCTAGCAGTTCACCTGCATTAATTTAAGCGAGCCTGACTGCTGATGAGACACTGCATGCCAAAACCAGTCCAGAGTTTGCTTGCACTGAATGAATACAGTTATGCTATAATTATACAATCCCAAAAGGCCACCGGGCCAATAGATTGTGTACAAAATACTTGTATTATTCACGTGGAGAGACAGGTCTATGAGGAAGGCGATGTGTGTGCTTATCTATTTTGTAAATAATTTACAGATCCTCACCAATACACTTCTGGACGAAGGTTTCCCCACATCGTGTTGATCATTGAGGCTAGTTGGCCATACTTAGTTGTGCGGGTCAGTGCGGTTTGCTGAAGGTAAAATCCAGAACTGGTTCACATCACACTCATCACGCAGCTCTCTAATAAATTTGGAGGGTGGGGAGGGAGCCCAGCCGAGGCTGAGAAGCAAGGACATTCCAGTAATGTGAGTAGGAGCAGCCTGGAAGGACGTGTCACCAAACCTAGTTTTAATAATAGATTTTATTTTTAGGAATAGAGATATACTTTTGAAGCTGCGACTGGGAATTTGCGGAGTTAGGAGGTGCTTACATATGTAACGACTCCAGGAAACACTGATCTTGTGATTATCTTTATTGAAGACACGTTCACTCTACAGGCGAAGACCCCGACTCCAACAGCAGCCTCGAGCCTCTCCTCTCGACCCCTTTAATGCCCAGCATGGCCATCCCTTGACCCTTGGCCACGACCTTCTCTAGAACCTTCTGAATGGCTCTCGGCCCCTGATCCGCACCTGCTCCCTTCTATCATTTGGCCACAGCCCCTATTCTCGATCCTTGTCGTAGACCCAGATCCTTCCCCTGTCTGTCACTTAACCTGTCATTATCCCTTGTGGTCCCTAGTCTCTTCCCATGCCAATTCCCCTGTCATTACCCCTTGTGACCGTTAGTCCCCTGTACTGTCTTTACACGTATGTGTCAGTTTTGTTCAAAAAAACGTTAAGGATGAAAGTATCCAGGGGGACAAATTAGAGGTGATACAGAGGATTTAATCATGCATTAATATAGATGCATCAAGGTCAAAGCGGGCGGCCAGGTGGTATAATGGAACAAGAGGCTAGGCGGTCGATGATTACACAGGAGTCAAAGATGGGGAGGATGGTGGCTTGGACTATATAATTACTGGCCAGATTATCAATGTGAAGGACAAGATAACACCTAGATACTTAAAGTTATTGACCTGTTAAGTGGGAGCTCAACGACAATGTCAAGGCAGGGAAATCTAGGTTTGAAATATCCAGAAAACAATGTGACTTTGGATTTGAAGCTTTCGTGACTGCAAGGATTCATATTCTTCGGTTTTTTCGGTAAAGTCAAGTAGGTAAAAAATAAAAATTAATAAAAGTAAAATAAAATAAAAATCACGACGTTTCGGAGGCAACACAAGCTTCTGTCTTCAGGTGGAACCGTCACAGCCACGACAGTTGTATCAAGTAAATGAGAGCTACCATTTTTATTTTATTTTTTATTTTATTTTACTTTTATTAATTTAAATTTTTTACCTACGTGACTTTACCGAAAAAACCTAAGAAAATGTGACTTTGGTCTTCACAGCATGGTATATGAATTGATAGAATCTATCGCATGCCCCTTTGCAGGATTCCATGGTCCAGACCAAGGCTCGCATCTCAGGCGAGTTCACCCGTATGAGGGCGACGCTGGATGAAGACGAGAAGGCAGCTCTGGATCGCGTGGACGTGAAGGGGCGTGAGCTGCTGTCCCAGATCAAGGAGAACATCGCTCATTACGAGCGTGAGATCAGCAACCTCCAGGCAGCAGCTACGCGTCTGCGCGCTCTGCAGGAGGAGAGGGACTCGCTCACGTTCCTGCAGGTAGAGCGCTCAAGGAGCCAGGGCAAGTGCCCCAGTTCGCGTATATTCGTTGCGTTTTTTTAAACATGGCACAATGCGATGTAACTCAACGCAAGGATAAAGCATCTTGCATTGCCAATACAATGGAGAGCCCATGCATTCTGAAATTAAATGAGGAATCAAGTCCACTGACGTGAATTTGTATATTCTGATAAAAATAGAAATTACTGTTGAAATTCCAATTCATAAATAAACGATTAACACGCAAATCCCTCGAGTTAATCGGTTGGCAATGTATGCAGATGTTGGCATTTAAAATTGTAACCGCATGGTCCTGTAATGTGCAACAGATTGAGACTTCTTCACACTACATTTTAATTAGTAATGTAACCAAATGTAGACCAACCATCAGTCATGCTGAAAATAGAAGTGCTTTTAACTTAAGGAAATCCAGGGGGCTTTGTTTTTCAGCACTGACTGCTGATGAGTCCAATGCCTGCTTCAAAAAATGTTTATCCTGTTAAACTATCGACGTCTGTTTATGCGATTCTCTGGGTGTAATTCACCCTCACAGTGCGTACTTATTTTGAATGTTGGTTCACAATCACTGCGAATCGACATCGAGTGCTACGGACGCCTCTTCCTGTGACATTGGGTACACAGTGGCAACGGTTTGAGAGGCCACACCTTGCTGTTGAGAACCATCGAGTCCAAACGAGTCGACGGCTTCATCTTGTTTACAACCAACAACACCGGGATATGCGAATCGCTGAGCACAGCCCAGCTCATCGCGTCTACCAATCACCGTGTGGTTGACGTGGCTGGAGGTGAACTGACTCGTGCCCCCTTTGTCTGACTCCTGCAGGTTCACCTAAAGGTGACAAACCGGTATGGACTCATGAAGTCACACAAATTAACACATGGGGTGACGCCGTGTGTGGGACATGGGCTGCGTGATTATGATAATGTGTATAATGATGATGTGTGGTAGGATCCTGTGAGTGATGGTGTATATTGATGCTGTGTGATAATGTTGTGCGTGATGATGATGTGTGGTATGATGCTGTGTGAAATGATACTGTATTATGGGACCTTTTTGCCTGTATCATAGTGTAGTGACTGACTCAGAGACACTAAGAGTAGAAGTCACACTATTTATTAAACGGCCTTAACAGTTCACACTTGGTAACTACGATTCCCAGTCAGGACAGCTAGTAGACTGCTTGACTGGCGACGCTGAGATGGTGAAGATGGAGACGAAGATGAAGACTCTAGCAGCAGGAGCACGACAGGATCCCACTCCACACGACAGCCCCGAGGTCCCCTCCTGGGGCCCCTCTTATACTGTCAGCGTGGCCTGGCTCTGCCCTGGCCACGCCCCTCTTCTGGAACCTACTAGCAGGTTCTCGATATGTCCCTTTAGTGACCCTTCCCCTACATCCATCTCTGATCTATCACGTGACCTGCTGTCAGTCAGGGCTGCTGTAAGCTGCAGATCCCATTCCCTGTCAGCAGCCAGAGCTATGCTATGTGTCCGATTCTATGTCACTACGATAGTATGAAAAATAAGAATAGGTTTTACCCTTTCTGGCAATAAAACAGGTGTTAAGATGTTCAAACAGCAATAGCTACCTTTGGCAAGTACTCAAGCCTGCATTAAACCACGCGTACTTGTGATGAACCTGCAAACAAACATGCTCACTGTTCACCTTTGGCGTTCTCTGGTCTGACACTGGTGAGACTAGGCCATAAAGAAGGCTGTCTCTGTTCTAGGCCAATCATATTTAAAGGCATTGCATCACATATAATTATCAGAGAATGTTTGTTTGCATGATCACCACAAGTACGTGTGGTTAATGCAGATTTGATTCCTTACAAAATATATCTATTTGGTCTTTGAACATCAGAGCACCTAGTTTATTGCCAGAATGGGCAAAACCTATTCTTATTTTTCATAAGAAGATGCTGGGTAAGACAGGGCTGTGTGATGATGTGAGTGATGATGCTGTGTGATTCTGTGTGATGCTGCTGTGAGATGATGCTGTGTGTGTTGGTGTTGTGTAAGACACGGGCTGTGTGAGTCACTGCTGGTTCTGGTCTCACAGGAGAGGCACTCAGAAGGGATCTCCACCGTCATCTCCCAGTGAAAAAGACATCGCCTCTATCAGAGCCCTGCAGGGAGCTGTGATCAACCTGCTGTTATTCATGTGTGAGTTCCACGGAATCTTGCTATGTGTGTGTCTGTTATTGTGCATGTACTTTGGTTTGTACATGTATGTTGCGGAGCGGTAGTGTCGTGGTTAGTGCGCTGCGCTACGAACCTGGTGTCCCGAGTGTGAATCCCGTTCACTACACTATCACACACACACACGAGTGTACATCACTACACTCTCACACACACACACACGAGTGTACATCACTACACTATCACCCACACACGAGTGTACATCAACAACAACAACCGCCATTCGCCACTAAGTGGCGGTGACGTCACCTCGACGCTTGTGCCAGGCCAAGTGCACCTTGAGGACACGTGAAGTGTCGAACGCCCGCTGGCAGGATGTCACGGGGCAGACCCAGCAGGTGCCACGGGTCGAATGACCGAGATGACTGGCTGATGCACCACCTGTGCCCCCTATTGTACCAACTTGCTGTGCTTTAGCCACCCGCCGCTCCACTCGTTGTTGTGAGCGTCGCTCCTCCGCCCTCCGCTGTTGTTGGAGGGCGACTGCCTCTAACTACCCAGTAGCGTCCTTCACGAGCCTCCTCCACTGAGGCCGATCTTGACACCGCTGGTACCAGTCATCGGCAAGTCCACTCGGCTCCACGTCCTCCTGTACCACATCACTCCATCTCTTCTCTAGCCCGTGCCGTGCCCGTTTAGCCCCCTCGATCCGGCCGAACAAAAGCTGTTTAGGCATGCGGTAGCTGGGCATGCGGGCTACATGACCCAGCCAACGCAGCCTTGCCTGCCGGAGGAGCTCACCGATGGGACTTTGCCCAGATCTTTCAAGGATTTGTGAGCTCACACAATCCAGCCTGGTTAAACCCAGGATGGATCATAGGCAGGCCAGCCTAAATGTTTCCAACAGACGAAGATGCTCCATTAGGGGGGTCCACGTTTCGCAAGCGTAGATGTAAAGTAGTAACTCGGCGGGAGACGACTTCACGGGTAGCACACTCTTTTTATTAACACCAAACTGTTACACGGGTGACTAACACTCACTTAGTTACTCGGGTGACTAACACCCACTCAGCTACTCGGGTGACTAACACCCACTCAGCTATACGGGTGACCAACACCCACTCAGCTACTCGGGTGACTAACACCCACTCAGCTACACGGGTGACTAACACCCACTTAGCTACTCGGGTGACTAACACCCACTCAGCTACACTGACACGGGCTCTTACGCCCCGTAGCCTTCCGGAACACACCCGGCTGGGGTGTCCGTCTCGGCTCTGGGTACCACCGTCCCGACCCACACGGGCGTCGGACTACGGGTCCCCCAGTCTCGGCTCCGAGCCACACAGGGCCCCGGTCCTGACAAGGACGGCGGGACTAGGGGTCTCGGGCCACTACCTCCTCCACTCCGTCTTCGGTCTTCAACTGGTTAACACTGACCACGAGTGCTCTCGCGCGTCTACCTTTATGCCCCTCCTGCGGACGTCGCTGAGAGCACTCATCTTATCTGACCAATCACTGCGTGCTGGCTACGATCCTCTTTTCCCAGCTTGTGTCAGCGCGCCTTACCACCGGCGCGCGCGTCCATACCACGCCCACATCGCGTGCCCAACCCCGCGCCCCGTGATCCATCACTGTCGGCGCACGTCAACACCACCACTACATCACCCCCTACCACATAGCTCGCAGCCGACCCGGCTGCTAATACTATATACAACACCCCCTCACCCCTATGTGTGCCCCGTAACATAACAACAAAACCCTAACAACACAACATGAACACCGCAATTCGCAAAACCCAGCAACCGCCACACCCACAACAAGAACAATATGCACAATCCGGCGAGTGGCAACGATAATGTGTATGCAGAAAGAGTAATAAAAAAAAAATTCTTTATTAATTTTCTCTTCTTTTCTCTCCGACTCGTGCAGCGTCCCAATCTGTCCGAGCGTCCCTTGAACGGGACATTACCCCAGCAGAGGGGGAACACGGCGGCGAGGTCGGGTTTTAAACAAAGAAAAAAGAATTTTTTTTTTTTTTTCATGAAAAGTGTTGCGTCCTAGCCCGAGTCCGCCTTGCCGGTCCGTCGTACGGCACCAGACGCGGTTGGCCATCCGGTGGCGCCGGCAGTCCAGGAAGGCATGGGCCAGGCATCGGGGCTCCGCGCGAGTCGCGGAGTTCCGGTTCCCGACGGTCAACAGCCGTCAGGTCCGAGACACCTGGGGGTGGGTCAGGTGGAGACACGTGAGGATCAGCCTGCGACACATCCCTCCCCGAGTCGACGGTCACATCACATGCTCGGTCGTCACGGCACAGCCCGGGGTCACGCGGCGCCGCGTAGGGTTTCAGTCGGGAGGGGTGCACGTACCAACGGCGTTTTCCCCATTTAATCTGTATACTCTGGGGTCGTGCAACCCGCACAATTTCCACCGGTCCCCTCCATGGTCTCAACAGTTTGGGGGACGTAGCCAACGGTGCGTGTGGACAATGCAGCCAGGCCTTATCGCCCGGTTCCAAATTGTGCGTATGCACCTTCCGTCCATGCAATCGCTCGTTCGCGATCTGCCGAGACCGCAAATTCAATCTCGCAGCCTCTCGCGCTTCAGCCAATTTGGCGATGTTAAACTTGATATGGTCTGCCAATTTAGATTTTGCACGTGGCTGGGAAATCCCCAGTTGGACGTCCATGGCCGGATCGGCCTCCCGCCCATACATCAGAAAAAATGGAGAAAACCCCGTCGCCGCATGAGGTGCCATCCGATAGGCCGCTAGTACCCCCGGTACCTGTAAGTCCCAATCCACCTGGTCGTCGCATACCTGTTGGCACAGCATAGACGTAATCGTCCTGTTCAGACGTTCAACCATACCGTCAGTCTGCGGGTGGTACGGGGAGGTACGTACTTTCTTTGTACCCAACAGGTCGCACACCTCGTGCAACAAAACGCTTGAAAAATTCTTCCCTTGATCCGTCAGCAAGCGTTCGGGGGCGCCTTTGTCCAAAACATAACCTTGGACAAAGGCGTCCGCCACTGCCGCAGCCGACTGGTTGGCGAGTGGCCATGCCATGGGCCAGCGGGTGAAATACTCTACGCCAACCAGCAGGAACTTATTTCCCCGAGGTGTAGCGGGAAAGGGCCCCAAGATGTCTAGCGCGACCAATTCGTTCGTGCGCGAAACCTGAATGGATTGCAGCGGTGGATTAGCCGCTATTGGTGGCGGTTTTCTTTGGGCGCACCCTACACATCCCTTAAGAATGTTCGCCACGTCGTTGCCCATCCCCGGCCAATAGTAGTCTCGCTGAATGAGGGCGAGCGTTTTGTGAAACCCCAGATGCATGAGTCGTTCATGGGCAGCCAGGACGACCCTACCCCGTACAGCAACCGGCACCACGAGCATGTGACGCCGGGACATGTTGTCCCACTTCATCAAGAGGCCCTGTCTGCACACCCAGGAACCGACCCGCGTTTCCCCACCCTCGGGAACGTCAACCTTCCGACGTAGCGCGAGTAGGGAGCTGTCGGCCATTTGCAGACGGCCCCACTCGATGAGAGGCAATGCTAACAGCGAGTCCCTCCCCGTGGGGGCGTCGACCCCCGTAGTATCCGTGGCGGCGAGCACCACTTCCGCGGGGACAGCGACAGAGGGTTTACACCGCGCCGATCCTAACAGACATGCGCATTCCGTACGCGGCGGCAACCGTGACAATGCATCCGCATTCGAGTGGCGCAACCCCTTGCGGTAAATCGTCGTGAATTGGTAGTCCTGAAGGACCTCCAACCATCGGGACAATTGGCCGGATGGCTGCGCCACCCGCATAGCGTATTGGAGAGCCGCATGGTCCGTGCGAACCGTAAAGTGACGGCCATAAAGATACGGCCTGAATTGCTGTATAAAAAACACAATCGCCAGCAATTCACACCGTGTCACGCAGTAGCGTTGTTCCGCGGGGGACAGAACCCTGCTACCGTAGGCGACCACCCGTTCGACCCCCCCGACCACCTGTGAGAGCACTCCCCCGATACCCATGTTACTGGCATCCGTGTCGAGCACAAACGGTTGCGTGAAATCGGGGTAACACAAGGGGGGAGCCTGCACCAAGGCGTCACGAAGGGAGCAGAACGCGGCCTCCTCCTCCGGCCCCCAGTGAAACCGCACCCCTTTAGCCGTCAAAGCGTGCAGGGGCCTGGCTATGGTGGCAAACTGCTTGACAAAACGACGGTAATAGGAGGCAAATCCTATGAAGCTGCGGACTTCAGTGACAGAGGTCGGCGTTGGCCATGAGCCGACGCATTGCGTCTTAGCAGGGTCTGTCGAGATCCCCGAACGGCTAACGATATGGCCCAAATACCTGATCGATTCCCGAAGCAGAAAACATTTAGCCGGTTTAAATTTTAGCTTAGCGGAACGCATTCTGAGGAACACTGCTCTCAGTCGCTGGAGGTGCTCCTCAAAAGTCCGGCTGAAAACGATGATATCATCGAGGTAAATCAAACAGGTGTCCCATTGGAGGCCTGACAAAACCAATTCCATGAGCCTCTGGAACGTGGCAGGAGCGGAATGTAAACCCATGGGCAATCGGTTGAATTCAAATAGGCCTCCCGGTGTCCGGAAAGCGGTTTTTGGTTTTGATTCGTCATCGAGGGGCAATTGCCAAAATCCCGAAAGCAAATCGAGCGTCGAAAAAAACTGTGCTCCCGCCAAGGCATCCAGCGACTCATCCATCCTAGGGAGCGGATACGCATCGGCCATTGAGATTTTGTTTAGGCGGCGGAAATCGACACAGAACCGCAAGGATCCATCCTGTTTTTTAACCAAGACGATAGGAGCACCCCACGGACTGGAAGAGGGCGCAATGATGTCGGCCGCCAACATGTCATTTACCGCCGACTGCACATGCTCCTTCTCGGCTGGACTGAGCCGGAAGGGATTCTGTCGAATAGGGGCCGCGTCCCCAGTAGCT
The DNA here is from genome assembly GCF_015708825.2 of Lethenteron reissneri. Lineage (NCBI taxonomy): Eukaryota > Metazoa > Chordata > Hyperoartia > Petromyzontiformes > Petromyzontidae > Lethenteron > Lethenteron reissneri. The sequence goes on along the minus strand of NC_083843.1, from coordinate 9,020,980 downwards.
ATGTGGTGGCGCAACAGGTCTGTGCAGCCAATATCGTACTTGTGCCTGCTAAACACGTCAGCGAACTCGAGTAGCAAGCCCCTCAATGCACCCAACTGCACACTGGACAAGGTACTGGACCCGGCACACAACGAGTCCAACCACTCCGTCCCCTCCTCACTTTGAGGATGCGTATCGGCACTCGAATCGGCGTGAGCAACGAGCTGTTCCTCGACGGGTAGCGGCGCGGCGTGAGCCAGCACCGTTCCCTGCGTGATCACGGCCGGCCGCGACCCCATATTCAGGACCACAACGAACGGCTCACTGTCCCCCCCTCACCATGGTCTGGGCCACCGCTAAGTCGAGGTCCCCTTTAGCTCTGTTAGACGGCCCCAACAGAACTCCCTGTGCCCCCGCATCTGCCCCAAGAGGTTTCCTCAACCGAAGGGGTACCAACATTTGCGATCCCGGGGGCACCCGTACAGTCTGGGTTGCCAGCGCCTGCACCGTCGCACAAGCCGTGCGTATCTTAGTAGGACTCTTCAAAAACTCAACCCGCCGTCCCGACGGAAGCTCAATGCAGGCCTGGTCTATGAGAATTTTGATGGGCATTCTAGACAGAAAGTCCGTGCCTAGTAAACAAGGAACGGCCAACGATGATGATACAAAAATAGGACCCGCCAATTTAATATCGCCAATACAAATAGTCGCCGCGTAAAATGGTACGTCCACCGGCAGAAGGGGTCGACATTGGACGGGAAGAATGTTATAAATAAGGTCCGAAATGATAGTGGCCGACGCACCCGTGTCCACGAGCACCCGGACCTCAACCCCGTCAATGTACCCCGTTACCACGGACGACCTGGCCGACGCAGCCACTATCCTGTGGGCCAATTCGGACCATTCGACTGCTTTCGGGCCGTACGCGGACCCCTCTCGCCGAACCGAACCCCCGGTGCCCATACACGGTCCCCCCGCCGCAAAGCGGCGACCCGAACGTGCCGTGCATGTGGACCGAACGTGTGAGGTGCCGCGACTTGCCGGGTTCAGCTGGGATGTCTTGAGGCCCTGGTCGTCGTCCGGACGTGGTCCCGCGGTGCGCTGACGCGGGGCCCGGCACCCAGACGCGACGTGGCCCCGAAGGCCGCAGTTGTAGCAGACGACGAGGGACGTCGTAGGTTTCGGTTGCTCCAGCTTGCGGGAGGAACGTGTGGGCGAACGACCTCCCGTTCTCCATTCCCCCGGCCTTGAAACAGCGAAGGCCTCCTCCCGAGGCACAGCAGGCTGAGGTCCGATGATCGTGGCGGCCGGTGCCCCGTTCCCCACCGATGCGCAGACGACCATCGGCTTCCGCTTTAGGACCTCATAAGCGTGAATACTTGTGGCAATCCCCAGGGAGCAGATGTCCATTTAGTCCGCCGTATTAATGGGAACTCCCAAACCGTGAGCCAACGCCAGCAGCTGCTCCGTCACCATGGCGTCCTTCCCCTCCTTGTCCATGCGGGGAAAAGCTGAGTCCGCCAGGGCGAGCAGCGCCGTGCGATAGGCGAGCGTTGTTTCTCCAACCACCTTCCGCCGGTCGTAGAACTGGTGGCGACAGGTCGAGGGTGGCCCGAACACCTTGGCCATCAGGTGTAGCGCGGCCTGGAGCGTTGAGCGGGACGACCTCGGGGCAGATGTGAAGGCTGCAAGCGCGTCGTCGTCGAGCATCGCTGGCAGCGCGCGCAGGGCAGTGGTGTCGGACCACCCCGACATTTCTTGATGCGCGATGAACCGTCGCTGGAAGGCTCCCCAGTCGCCCCCGTCCGCCTTGAACACCGACAGCGCGGGCAATCGTTGCTGGAGGACTCGATCGTCGTCGTCGTCGTTGGAACGATTTTCCCGCGCGCCGCTGTGGTTGCAAAAAATGTCGGCTCCGTCTGCAGGCGCATAATGGAGAGCTCCGGCGCGCGCCGATGACGCGGGCTGCGCTGTGTGGAGATCTCTGGCCACGTGGTGTCCCCGCTTCCCGCCAATCGGTGGCGGACCCTCAAAAATGGCGCCAACTTCAAAACTTTTGGCGCGAAGCGCCTTCTGGCGGGATCCCTCCAGCCGCGCCGCCTCCTCCAACCCCGCAGCCGTCCCTCCGCCCGCTGGAACGGAGATTTCCGCCAAAATTGCAGCGGCGGCGAGCAGCAACTCCGCCAGGCGGGAGTGTGCATCCTGTAGGCTGGTGTCGGAGGCAAGCGGAGCATCGGCCATTTCCGCGAAGTGCTGCATCGGCGGCAACTCCTCGTCCTCTCCTCCCGAGGTTGGTGTCCCCGGTACTTTGTCGTCTCCCCGATCTTGCACGTGGGTACGAGAAGTCTTCCTTGTGTCCATTCTCCTTGAAGACAGGTTTACTTCTGACGCCAGTTGTAAAGTAGTAACTCGGCGGGAGACGACTTCACGGGTAGCACACTCTTTTTATTAACACCAAACTGTTACACGGGTGACTAACACTCACTTAGTTACTCGGGTGACTAACACCCACTCAGCTACTCGGGTGACTAACACCCACTCAGCTATATGGGTGACCAACACCCACTCAGCTACTCGGGTGACTAACACCCACTCAGCTACACGGGTGACTAACACCCACTTAGCTACTCGGGTGACTAACACCCACTCAGCTACACTGACACGGGCTCTTACGCCCCGTAGCCTTCCGGAACACACCCGGCTGGGGTGTCCGTCTCGGCTCTGGGTACCACCGTCCCGACTCACGCGGGCGTCGGACTACGGGTTCCCCAGTCTCGGCTCGAGCCACACAGGGCCCCGGTCCTGACAAGGACGGCGGGACTAGGGGTCTCGGGCCACTACCTCCTCCACTCCGTCTTCGGTCTTCAACTGGTTAACACTGACCACGAGTGCTCTCGCGCGTCTCCCTTTATGCCCCTCCTGCGGACGTCGCTGAGAGCACTCATCTTATCTGACCAATCACTGCGCGCTGGCTACGATCCGCTTTTCCCAGCTTGTGTCAGCGCGCCTTACCACCGGCGCGCGCGTCCATACCACGCCCACATCGCGTGCCCAACCCCGCGCCCCGTGATCCATCACTGTCGGCGCACGTCAACACCACCACTACATAGAGAAGGGAGGGAATGACCATGGCCGAGAAGACCTGAAGCTTCGTGCGGAGCGACAGACCAGGTAGCTTCCACACAGCGTTACGCAACCGATGAAAATATATTGCCGCTCGACTGATTCGGAGTGAGACCTCTGCTGATAAACTGGAGCCGGTCATAAGCACACTGCCCAGGTATGGGAAACTCTCCACTCTCTCCACAACTGCCCCATCACCGATTGGGAGTTGTGGGGGTGGAGTGTCCGATGGTACAAAATACTCAGGCAGGTGCTTAGTTTTGGTGGGGCTGATGGTAAGGCCCCACCTCTTAGTGGCATGCTCCAGTCTCAGCAGCAGCGTCTCCAACTCCTCTTCTGAATGAGCAGCTATTACCAAATCATCGGCATACATAACGTGGTTGACCAATAGGGAGCCATCCCTTGATCGCACCCGGGCGTCGATCAGCCTCCCATTATATCTGTACCAAATGGAAATTCCCCCGTTACAGCTATTGAAGGCTTCACGAACTACGCAGTCGAAATAGATGTTAAATAATGTGGGAGCCAGAGGACATCCCTGTCGCACCCCAAGGTGTACAGGGAAAGGCTCCGACTCCCGGCCACGTAGTTTTACCCGGGCCCGCTCACCATCATGAAGGTCCTTAATGATCGTGAGCAGAGGGTCAGGGACTCCGAAAGAATAACCCCGAGCCCAGGCCTACTGATGGTATCATAGGCCTTGACCAGGTCAATAAAGCAGAGATGTAGGTCTTGTTGGAATTCCCTACACCTCTGCTGTAGCAGACGGACAGAAAATATGGCATCTGTACAGGACCGCCCTTTCCTGAAACCGCATTGGGGTTCCGCAAGCCTCTCCTCAGCGTGCCTAGCAAGGCGATGTTGAATAATCCTTGCCAGGACCTTTCCCGGCACACTGAGGAGTGAGATGCCCCTGTAGTTGTTACAGTCTATGCGGTCCCCCTTCTTAAAGAGGGGGACCACCAGGGCATCCTTCCAATCCTGCGGTACCCGTCCAGCGGTCCAGACTGTTGTTATGATGTCATATAGGGCAGTCTGTGCACAAGCGCCACCCTCCCTCAGCATTTCGCTTGGGAGATCATCTCTGCCCGGTGCCTTTCCTGGTCTCAGACTCCGGATCGCCTTCAGTACTTCCTCAACAGATGGCACCTCAGCCAGCCACTCACAAGGGGTGACCTCCAATATTTGAGGCACCGCAGCCTCAGCAGGGTTATCCCCACTTTGTGCCATGATGTTTTCTTGGCTGAGAGATTTTCCCTCCCCCAGGACCTCACAGAAATGCTCAGCAAATCTGCAAACCTGTTCCTGGGGGTCGGAGATTGGATCACCGTTTTTTCCCCTAATGATGGTAATAGGTGTGGTGCTGCAGGTTACTTTTTTGATGGAGTTAAATAGTGATTTGTGATCGCGGGCCACTGAGGCAGATTCCATCTCCTCAGCAACCCGCGACCACCACCATCCTTGCAGCGCCTTACGGCTCTCCGAACCTCCAAGCGAAGGCTGCAGTAAACCTTCTCATTCTCTGACGTGGGATGCTGTAGCCGATGAGAGTGGGCCTGTCGCTTTTTCTCAATTAACCTGAACACCTCCTCTGTCAGCCAGGGTTTCTGGGGAGGTCTGGAACGCGTACCCAAAGCAGCCATTGCAGCTGCATGAGTCACAGTCTTAAACCTCGCCCATTTACCCTCGACATCAGGTGGAGTGGGGGACGATGCCAACCCCAGCTGCAAGCGATGATGAAATTCTCGCTTGCAACTTTCATCAGCTAACTGAGACCAGGCCACTTTTGGTTGGAATGGGATCCTGGGTGTACACCCACCACCGGAGTGGAAGAATGGCAGGCGCATCTTACAGGTGACTAGTCGATGGTCAGAGGGCAGATCAGCTCCACGGTAGGTCCTGGTGTCAAGGACATGGGCTCGCATCCGCTGGTCCGTCACTATGTAGTCCAGTAGATGTTCTTGCTTGGACCCGGCATGCATCCATGATGTTGTGTGGATGCGCCGATGCCGGAAGAGCGTGTTGGTAATTACAAGCCCATGGGCTGCACAAAAATCTAGCAGCCTCCTACCGTTGTTATTGAGCTGATCTGGCCCATGCCTTCCAATCACTCCAGACCAGGTGCCAGCATCATGACCAACTCGGGCATTGAAGTCACCCAACAAGATGACTCTGTCAAGAGTGGCCACTTTAGCCAGCACCTGTGACAGGAGATCATAGAAAGCGTCCGACTCATCGGCTTGGCCTGCATCCCTCCACGGATGTTCGTCTTCGGTGGGGGCATAAGTAACCACGACCACCACTCCTCGCCTCCGGTTGATGGGAAGGCGAGCCCAAAGTATCCTGGGGCTTACAGCTTCCCACACCTCACCGCCACGCTCCCACGCCCCCTTCATTCTTTTGTTCAGAAGAAGAGCCACACCCTGTTGTTTGGCAGTCTCCTGCCCCGAGTAGAGGACTGTCCACCCCTCATGGTGGCAGGAGCCAGAACCGGTCCACCGGACCTCCTGAATGCCGCAGAGATCCAGGTGGTACCGGTCCAGCTCCCGACAAAGGAGTGGCAGCCTCTCCTCCGCAGTGAGCGTTCGAACATTCCACGTGGCCATCCGCAATGGTTTTTTGTTGTTTCTGGAGGAGCCCCGAGGGTGAAGATTCAATCTCCTGGCTCCGCCAAATGGGGTTTGGCCAGGAGACGTCATAAAATCCTGACCCCCCGGGGCCTCCGGCACAAGCTTATTAGTTACAGGTTTATGTATTATTCGTGGTTTCGTGGTAATTTATTGAAGGTGGAGGGGTTACCAGCCCCTCGCACCCGTCCAGAGCCCCCGTTTAGCCACTGTGGTGGTAACAGACGCCATGAGGGGAGAGGCCAATGGGCATTGTCCCTCCCCCCACAGCACTGCCCACGACGGCACCGCGAGGAGGGAGGAGGTTGTTTTGCCGGACCGAGAGTGTACATCACTACACTATCACACACACATATACACACGAGTGTACATCACTACACTATCACACACAGTGTACATCACTACACGATCACACACACGAGTGTACATCACTCCACAATCACACACACACACGAGTGTACATCACTACATCATCACAAACACAGTGTACATCACTACACTATCACACACATACACGAGTGTACATCATTACACTATCTCACTCACACACACACGAGTGTACATCACTACACTATCACACACACGAGTGTACATCACTACACTATCACACACACGAGTGTACATCACTACACTTTCTCACACACACACACACGAGTGTACATCACTACACTATCACACAGACACACACACACGAGGATACATCACTACACTATTGTAATGTTCTTGATGGAGACGGAGACTTCTTCGAGGCCACACGCTTTAATTCACCAATACTTGCTATACCTAACACAAGGGGTATACGGTCCCCGTACCCGCTATCCTGAGGAGCTACAGACTCTGGATTTGCCGGCTATCTCCCCCGCTAGCCTAGCATCCTCCGGCTGGGACCTAGGGGAGGCACACTGACCCGCCGCTGGCCCGGCGGGTCACCGACCTCTGATCTCTCGAGACCTTCGCCCTCACAAGGGCGGGAAGGCTGGGAGCCAGGATCCTATCCAGGACATATCTCCTCTGACCACTGGTTACACTGAGCCCCAGCCCTGATAAGGGCTGGAAGGCTTGGTCCAGGGTCCTTGCTGTCTTCAGCCGACTTGGGTCTTCGTGTAGCAGAACTTCCAAGAGCTCTCAGCGCTCCAGCTTTTATACTTGTTCGTGGCCGGGTTAACCAATCCCCGGCCACGTTGAGTGCGTACACGGGCGTACGCCCGTGTACGCGCTCAACGAGTGTTTACACGGGTGTGTTTGCATCCGCTACGTACGGGGAAGTGCTTGCTGACAGCGTGGAGCTTGGAGAACAACACCTCGACTTGCTGCTCAGGGCAGCAGAGCCGCTGATTGGAGTCCACCCGAATCCGGGCCCCTTCATCAGCACCATCGTTGCAGCTCGGGCTGATATAATAGGGCTACGACATGCACCATCTCTTCATCATCTGCACCTGCATCCCGCGCTCCTGAGGACGCTCTCTGTCCTTGGGCTTCTCCGAGGCCAACGTCGGAGACTGCATCGGCACCGTGGTTGCAGAGGTGGTAGGGGCCGCCGTTCACAGGTCGACCTCGAACCAGCCAACTCTTCCATTCCCTCGACGCCTCACCTGCACGGATCTTCACATCTACCTTCACACATTTGCCTCGGCCTACTCAACGCACGCTCCATCACCAATAAATCAGCCCTGATTCACGACACCATCTCGGACCACCACATCGACCTTTTGCTCATCACTGAGACCTGGTGCAGGCAAGACTCCCCGCCAGCCATCTCTCTGGAAGTTGCGCCCCCAGGATACAAGGTTCTACATAAACCTTGCGCAACTAACCAGCGGGTTGGTGGCTTAGCGGTCGTTTACAATGCTCACTTGAAAATTAAAGAGCTCTATCTACCAATGGCTCAGGCCACATTCGAGGTCCAGTCCATATCCCTTACTACTAACAACGAGTGCTTTTCCATCATTTCCATCTATCGCCCTCCAGATGGCAGCATCAACACCTTCTTAAATGAGCTTTCGGAATTCCTATATCTGATTCCTAACCCATCTCACAGGCTCGTGCTTACAGGTGACTTTAATTGCCCCGGCAATACCCCAGCCTCCATCGATAGTCACCTTGAGTCAACTTTGGCCTGCCATAACCTGGTCATCACAAACTCAGGCCCCACCAGAGCTTCGTCAACAAACGTTGAGAGCAAGCTCAACCTAGTTCTGGAACCTAACCAGCACCGACGCATCACTGCACTGGGAGTTTTCCAAACTGGTTACTCCGACTACCGCCTCATACTTTCTTCCCTCCAATTTCCGAAGCCAATCACCATCAAATTCACCCGCAACTTGCGTAATTTTAAGGGTATCGAATTTTCTGCTTTTCGTCACCTCCTTGCAAACTCGCTTTCAATGTTATCCCCATCATCGGATCCAACCGTCTGCGCTCTCCAACTAGAAGCTGACATGAGGGCGGCGCTGGACAAACTAGCTCCATTAAAATCACGAACCGCTAGGCAGTCTTCTCACGACACTCACTGGCTCTCAAGAGATGCCATCATTGCTAAGCGAACCATGAGGCGCCCTGAATGTATCGCATCCCGCAGTGGTCTACCTGCTGATCGACTTGCTTACAGAGTCGCCTGCAGGAAAACTAACAAACTAATCCTTGTCTCACGTTCCTCCCACATTGAGGAACGCATCAAAAAAGCAACCGGAAAACCGCGCATTCTATGGAAAACAATCAAAGATCTTTTCCATCCTGGTAGCACTATGGTCCCTCACCTTAGCGATCCCCTTGCCTCACTGAAACTTGCCACCTCTTTTCATACTTACTTCAACAACAAGCTAATCGCCGTCGCAAACTCGTGCACGTCTACTGACACATTGCACCATTGTACCCCGCTCATGGTACCTAAAATTGTAAGCACTAACCCAGACACTCTTCTAATTATGCTAAAGCCGGTGTCTACAAAAGACGTTTTCTCTTTAATTGAATCACTTCATTTGAAGTCATCTCCACTCGACGTGCTCCCAGATTCCTTGTTCAAGCAATGTGCTCCGGAACTCGCCATCATGATCAGGAACATCGCAAATGCCTCCTTCTCTTCGGGGTGTTTTCCGTCCAACCTCAAATCTGGCCTGGTTTTTCCCTTGTTAAAGAAACCAAGTCTAGATCCGGATGACCCATCTAGTTATCGTCCCATCACTAACCTCTCGAACCTCTCTAAACTCCTTGAACGACTAGCCCTCGCCCAGCTAAAACCACACGTCACCTCCTCCGCAAACTACTGCTGCTTCCAGTCAGCTTACCGTCAAAACTATTCCACAGAAACAGCACTCACTAGAGTGCTCGATGACATTTTAACGATCATTGATTCCGGCTCAACTGTTGCACTTGTAAGTCTGGACATTTCGTCAGCCTTCGACACCATCAACCATTCGCTCCTTACTTCCCTCCTGAAATCCGACTTCGGTATATGCGGCTCAGCACTCAAGCGGATAGTTTCGTACCTTTCTGACCGGCAATCTTCAGTCAGGGTGGGCATGTCCACATCGCCTGAAACAACAGCATTATGCGGGGTTCCCCAGGGCTCTGTTCTAGGTCCCCTGCTCTTCACAGCCTACACTTCCCCGATCGGCCGGCTCATTGCAAGCTTCGGTGTTAAGCATCACTCATACGCGGATGACACGATTCTATTCACCGCCATCGATTCTAGCAATGCATCTGGATTCGAGAGGCTCTCGGAATGTACCACCGCCGTGCAACAATGGTTCACTGCACACAACCTAGCCCTTAATCCGAAAAAGTCAGTGGCCATCATGTTAGGTACCAAGCAACGTCTCAATTCAGCAGCACTCCCCACACACATACACATCTTCGGTCACAGCATCAAGTTCACCGACCACTTCAGCTACCTCGGTGTCATCCTAGATTCAACTTTATCCTTCGACCGTCAAACCAACCATATCATCAGCTCATGTAACTTTCACCTGAAGGCTCTTAGACACATACGTCCTCTCATCTCTACTGAAATTGCCAACACTTTGGCATGTTGCATAGTTGAGTCTCGCCTTGACTTGTAACTCCGTCCTAGTCCGGACCTCCGCTGGCAACCTAAAGAAACTTCAAAGACTACAAAATAACCTAGCACGCGTCGTCATTGCCCACACTCATCCCCGTCTCGACTCATTAGCTTGTCTCCGTGCTCTCAACTGGCTCCCCATCGCCAGTAGGGTCATATACAAGACCGCCTGCCTCTGCCACAATGCCTTCATATCCGCCTGCCTGCCGTACCTTTCTTCATTATTGACAACTTGCAGCTCAGCACACGGCAGATGCCTGCGCAGCGCGACTCACGACCTCCTCTTGATACCAAGATCCAGGATGGTCATGTCTATGCGCCGCTTCTCGGTGGCAGCCCCAACAGTCTGGAACGATATCCCTCTGCACATTCGCAGCATCACCTCAATCGCCTCCTTCAAGAGACACTTAAAAACTCACCTCTGCAATCATGCTTTTGAGCGACTCTGAGCTTGGCTCCGCGCCTCTGAGTTGCGTCTGCAAATTTGCGCGCGTTACGAATTGAACTATTATTATTATAATTGGTTCTTCCCAATCTGGCGTTTGGATCATACCTCACGCCATTTGACCCTAAATGTTTGATTGAGCGGGAAAACCTTGTTTACCAACTGCTCTCTCACAGCTTGCGAACCGCGAGTAGTTATCACCATTACACTATCACACACACACGAGTGGACATCACTACACTATTACACACACACACGAGTGAACATCACTACACTATCACACACACACACGAGTGTACATCACTGCACTATCACACACACATGAGTGTACATCACTACACTATCACACACACACACACACGAGTGTAAATCACTACACTATCACACACACACGAGTGTACATCACTCCACAATCACACACACACGAGTGTACATCACTCCACTATCACACACACACGAGTGTACATCACTACACTATCACACACACACACACACGAGTGTACATCACTACACTATCACACACACACGAGTGTACATCACTGCACTATCACACACACACACATGAGTGTACATCACTACACTATCACACACACACACACACGAGTGTAAATCACTACACTATCACACACACACGAGTGTACATCACTCCACAATCACACACACACGAGTGTACATCACTACACTATGACACACACACGAGTGTACATGACTCCACAATCACACACACACGAGTGTACATCACTACACTATGACACACACACGAGTGTACATCACTACACTATCACACACACGCACGAGTGTACATCACTACACTATCACACACACACACACGAGTGTACATCACTACACTATCACACACGTGTACATCACTACACTAACACACACACAGAGTGTACATCACTACACTACCACACACACACACGAGTGTACATCACTACACTAACACACACACAGAGTGTACATCACCACACCATCACACACACAGAGTGTACATCACTACACTATCACACACACACGAGTGTACATCACTACACTATCACACACACACGAGTGTACATCACTACACTATCACACACACACGAGTGTACATCACTACACTATCACACACACACACGAGTGTACATCACTACACTATCACACACACACGAGTGTACATCACTACACTATCACACACACGAGTGTACATCACTACACTATCACACACACGAGTGTACATCACTACACTATCTCACACACACACGAGTGTACATCACAACACTATCACACACACACACACGAGTGTACATCACTACACTATCACACACACACACACGAGTGTACATCACTACACTATCACACACACGAGTGTACATCACAACACTATCACACATACGAGGGTACATCACTACACTATCACACACACACAAGTGTACATCACTACACTATCACACACACACACGAGTGTACATCACTACACTATCACACACACACACACGAGTGTACATCACTACACTATCACACACACGAGTGTACATCACTACACTATCACACACACACAGTATACATCACAACACTATCACAGACACACACACGAGTGTACATCACTACACTATCACACACACACACGAGTGTACATCACTACACTATCACACACACACACGAGTGTACATCACTACACTATCACACACACACACACGAGTGTACATCACTACACTATCACACACACACACACGAGTGTACATCACTACACTATCACTCACACACACGAGTGTACATCACCACACTATCACACACACACACACGAGTGTACATCACTACACTCTCATACACACACACACGAGTGTACATCACTACACTATCACACACACGAGTGCACATCACTACACTATCACACACACACACACGAGTGTACATCACTACACTATCCCACACACTAGTATACATCACAACACTATCACACACACACGAGTGCACATCACTACACTATCACACACACACAGTGTACATCACTACACTATCACACACACACACACACGAGTGTACATCACTACACTATCACACACATGAGTGTACATCACTACACTATCACACACACGAGTGTACATCACAACACTATCACACACACGAGTGTACATCACAACACTATCACACACATGAGTGTACATCACAACACTATCACACACACGAGTGTACATCACTACACTATCACACACACACACGAGTGTACATCACTACACTATCACACATACGAGGGTACATCACTACACTATCACACACACACAAGTGTACATCACTACACTATCACACTACACACGAGTGTACATCACTACACTATCACACACACACACTAGTATACATCACAACACTATCACACACACACGAGTGCACATCACTACACTATCACACACACACATACGAGTGTACATCACTACACTATCTCACATACACACACGAGTGTACATCACTACACTATCACACACACACGAGTGTACATCACTACACTATCACACACACACACGAGTGTACATCACTACACTATCACACACACACACGAGTGTACATCACTACACTATCACACACACACACAGTGTACATCACTACACTATCACACACACGAGTGTACATCACTACACTATCACACACACACACGAGTGTACATCACTACACTATCACACACACACACGAGTGCACATCACTACACTATCTCACACACGAGTGTACATCACTACACTATCACACACACACACACGAGTGTACATCACTACACTATCACACACACACACAGAGTGTACATCACTACACTATCACACACACACGAGTGTACATCACTACAATATCACACACAAACGAGTGTACATCACTACACTATCACACACACACGAGTGTACATCACTACACTATCACACACACACAAGTGTACATCACTACACTATCACACACACACACACGTGTACATCACTACACTATCACACACACACACGTGTACATCACTACACTATCACACACACACACGTGTACATCACTACACTATCACACACACACACGTGTACATCACTACACTATCACACACACACACGTGTACATCACTACACTATCACACACACACACGAGTATACATCACTACACTATCACACACACACACGAGTATACATCACTACACTATCACACACACACACGAGTGTACATCACTACACTATCACACACACACACGAGTGTACATCACTACACTATCACACACACGAGTGTACATCACTACACTATCACACACACACGAGTGTACATCACTACACTATCACACACACAGAGTGTACATCACTACACTATCACACACACACAGAGTGTACATCACTACACTATCACACACACAGAGTGTACATCACTACACTATCACACACACACGAGTGTACATCACTACACTATCACACACACACACGAGTGTACATCACTACACTATCACACACACACGAGTGTACATCACTACACTATCACACACACACGAGTGTACATTACTACACTCACACACGAGTGTACATCACTACACTATCACACCCACCTCGTGTGCCGTGTCGGCCTTCACAGGTGCTCACCAACACCACTTGCCCCTACAGCCTGTGAAAGGTGACACACGGGAGATGTTTGTGTTTGTTGTACACACACAGAGACGCTGCGGCGGTGTTGATATCCACGCTGCTGCTGCTGCTGTGATCCACTGCCTCCCACGGGCACTACCGCACAGTGGGGCTGGACGATGAATCGATTTCAAATCGAAGTCGCAATTTGAAACAATGCGATTAGCAAATCGCAAAGGCTGCGATTTTTGAAAAGTCCTATTACTTTCTTATTGGAATGTTTTATTTTTTATTTTTAGAACTTTATTGATTTAACTTAACAATTAATTCTAGATTTGAAGCTTTCGTGACTGCAAGGATTCATACTCTTAGGTTGTTTCGGTAAAGTCACGTAGGGAAAAATGAATAAATAAAAATAATAATAAATTAAAATAACTCAATTAAATCACGACGTTTCGGAGGCAACACAAGTCTCCGTCTTCAGGTGGGACCGTCACAACTAGATTTACTGTATCACTTTATATTATTATATTATTATATTTTATTATTAGTTAATTTTATTAATATTTTTTATCATTATTAGTTAATACAACTTTATGTTATTATTAATTTGTTATTATTATTTTATTATAAAAAAATTATTATTATTTTATTATTACTTTATCAATAGTAATGCATTAATATTTTATTTTATTATTGTTGTATAATAATTTTTTATATTTTATTACTATTATTTTAAAATTATTTTATTATTAATTTGGCGCTATTACAATTGTATCATTATTTTATTATTATTATTTTATTATTATTTTATATTATTATTTTACCTACGTGACTTTACCGAAAAAACTTTACAGTTGTTCTATGTTTGATCGTTCTGTTTCAATTAAAACATTTTAATAAATACATGTTGGAAGCAATTAATATATTTTAAGTTTTCAGCCTTACATTAGAATATATAGAGCAGTTCACATTTTGATGGTATCATCACATGTTTTACATCTATTACACAGTGAATATTGAACTGAAGCTCGACTTTAAAAAATGTAGATGGCGGGGCAGACAAACGCACCGCTGTACTGTACTTCTGTGCTCTCGCCAGCTGCGCCGCCTGCCTTCGCCAACGCGCGGTGACCGGCGTGGTGAAGTATGGTCAAATATCCCCTGCGACCCCCACGGTGTAGGGAGGGCCCTCATCCAGCAGTGGATTGACAAAGTGCCCGTTACATGTCATCACACCGACAGCTACGCATTACAACGTTGTATAACAATGCTCATTATGAATTGCTCTATTGTAGTGTACGTGCGTGTTAGTGCACGAGTGCTGTTGTTATAGTGGTGCTGTTGTTACACGGCTACTGTGATTATCGTTACTGCAGACGGACGCTCACCGACTGTGGACCCAAACTCGGCCCGCAACAACCTCCAGATTTCCTCGGACCTCAGGACGGTGACGTGGACCGCTGTCTCCCAGGGTCGCCCCGATCACCCGCACCGCTTTGATGTCTGGGACCAAGCCCTGTGCTCCGAGAGCTTCTCGTCGGGTCAGCACTACTGGGAGGTGGACGTGGGGGGTGCGGCGGAGTTCTGTCAGGTTGGAGTCGCGTACGGGACGATCGCACGGAAAGGGCTTGGTAAAGAGTGCGGGCTGGGAAGGAACGACTCATCCTGGGTTTTATATAAATATAACAACAGCTGCTACGTGCGTCATGGTGGTGTGAAGACCTCAGTGCCGGTGAGGGATCCTCCCCGGAGAGTCGGGTGTCACCTGCACTGGGAGGCGGGGCTGCTGTCGTTTTACCGCGCCGACTCCATGGAGCTGCTGCACTCCGTCCACCACTCGTTTAGTCAACCGCTCTACCCCGCACTGTTTGTGGGTGACTCAGTGAGGATTCTGGATCTGAGTCGTGCGTCCTGAGAGCACGGAGTGTGAGCAGCGCAGAGAAACGGGCGCAACGCACAGACTCACGCACACAAAGACACAGATCCCCCGTGTAGCCTTAACAGGCTGTTGGGGTAAGGGCTGTTAGCGAGCACATATGGGGCTGTCCATAAATGACGTCACGCACCGGGGGGGGGGGGGTTAGACATTTGTGACGATGTGTGACGGGGGGGGGGGGGGGTTGAGAAATGTGACGTCACGTCAAAATTAGTAACTTAAATAAATATAGACAACACGTTCTACTTAGTTAAATAGACGTTTTAATAAATGTTTTCTCGTACAACATCAGAGTGCAGCGCCACATTAAATATGCACAACAATGACAATAGTTTAAAGCTATTTGAGGCATGTTTTATTTTCTTGGGGGGGGCGGCAGAGCTTTGTGACGTCATATTTGAGGGGGGGTCTGACTTTTTGTGACGCCGTGTGTCGAAGGGGGGGGGGGTCAAATATCGCGTGACGTCATTTATGGACGGCCCCTATGAAGGCCGGCACAGCACACTAGGGGGTGGGTGGCCAACACCACGCCCGGCCGCCTTTGTCTCCCCAGTGGTGATGTTTACACACCGTACCAGGAACTATTTTTTCAGGCTGAGTCGACCTAGGGGAGGCCCATGACCGGTTCACCAACACCAGTGACGATTATCGGAATCGGTTCTGGGTCTTCCCTAGGTCGACTGAGCCTCAAATGAGTACCTGCTGCGATGTGCAAACATCGCCACTGGGGAGACAAAGGCGGGTCGGGCGTGGTGCTGGTCACAGACCCCCTCGTGTGCCACAGTGCCGGACTTCATAGGTGCTACTAGCAAACAGCACTTGCCCCTACAGTCTGTTAAGGCTACACGGGGGATAATTTTCTTTGGGTTAGTGGGTTGGTCTGTCTGCCCTTGTCTTTGTGTGTCTTTCTGTGTCTTTGTTACTGTGTCTGTGTGTGTGTCTTTGTTATTGTGTCTGTGTGTGTGTCTGTGTGTATTTTTGTTCTGGTGCTGGCCACCCACCCCCTCGTGTGCAAGAGTGACAGCCTTCACAGGCTCTGTTATTTGCTACTAACAGCCCTTTCCCCAACAGTCTGTTAAGACTACACAGACACACACACAGATCGACAAACACACTCACACACATACAAACACACAGACACACAAACAGGTAGACACATGTACATACACTCACAAATACACGCACATACAGATACATACACACAGATACACACACAGATACAAAGACAAATATCCCCCGTATAGCCTTAACAGACTGTACGGGCAAGTGCTGTTAGTGAGCACCTATAAAGGCCGGCACTTCACACGAGGGTGTGGGTGGCCACCATCACGCCTGGCCGCTATTGCTTCCCCAGTGGCGATGTTTACACATTGTACCAGGTACTTATTTGAGGCTGAGACGACCTAGGGGAAGCCTATGACCGGTTTACCAACACCATTGATAACTATTATTTGAATCGGTCTTGGGTCTCCCCGAGGTCGACTCAGCCTCAAATGACTACCTGGTGCGATGAGTAAACATTACCCCTGGGGATACAAAGGCAGGTCTCTTCCAGGCTGGCCTTCATAGGTGAAACTCACTAACAGCACTTAACTCAACATTATTTTAAAGCTATACAAGGGATCTTTGTCTTCGAGTAAGTGGGTTGGTGTGTATGCCTTTGTGTGTCTTTGTTATTGTTTTTGTGTCTTTGTTACTGTGTCTGTGCGTGTCTTTGTCTTTGCGTGTGTCTTTGTTATTGTTTGTGTCTTTGTTACTGTCTGTGCATGTCTTTGTCTTTGTGTGTTTTTGTTATTGTGGTTGTCTTTGTTACTGTGTCTGTGCGTGTCTTTGTGTTTGTGTATTTCTGGGCGTGGTGCTGCCTACCCACTCCCTCGTGTGTCACAGTGCCAGTCTTCATAGTTGCTACACGCTACTAACAGCACTTGCCCAACAGTATGTTAAGGCTACACGGGGTAGCTTTGTCTTTAGTGTATAGAGAGCCATGTGTGCAGTGTGGGGTGGAGCGGTGGTGCAGTGGTTAGCGCACTGGTTGGGGAGGGCGGGGGGAGCCAAGCTTCTCTCTGACGTCATCGTCCCTCGCACCGCGCGCCGCGTGGCGCTCAACGCCGAGAGGGCGGAGCTCCACCGCGGGCGTGCTGGGAACACGCGTCACGTGACGCTGCGGGGTGACGCGCGCCGTCCCCCTCGCGGTCACTCGCTCGTTGGGCGATAAACCCGCGGTGGGAATGGGATGGCATCACTAGGGGGGGGAACTACTCGTGGTGTGTGCTGAGCGTCGCTGGGATAAAGCATTTTTGTTTTAACCAGGGGTCGAGTGACCCCCTCCTCCCCCCACCCAAATTAGTTTTATTTTACAGGGCATAGAGAGAGAGAAGCCATTTTAATACCTAGTAGTAGTAGGAGGTCTTTTGCCACCAACATTATTCGTAAAGTTTTGTTTTGATTAATATTTTCATTATCTGCTGTCAGACTTTTGGACCTGAAGCCACAACCTTCGATTTATGGGATAACGCTTCTGCTGACAACAATGGGAACTGTGTTTTGACTTTGAAGTGGGTTAAAGTTATTAAGCACCTGATATACATCGAGAGTGAAGATCTACCTTACACTACCACAGGACTAATATTATAATTGGTTTTTTACCCTTCTATCTGGCAACAAAACTGACACCTTTTTACAAGGAGTCATGTTTGCATAGACCGCAATACCTGCAGTCATAATACAAACAAAAAACATAACTCTGATAATGTGCACTGTCCTTGAAGTTGATTGGTCCACACCCGAGACAGCTTTCCTTAGAGCCTAGTCTCACATGGGTTGGACAAGATGACGCCAGCAGATATCCTATTGTTACTGGCAAATGAGGTTCCCATAATGTAAAGGACTAATATTGTCTCAACACGCATTCATAACAGAGACATTGTGTGTTATTACAGGTGTAATAAAAGGACTCAGACGCTTCTCTCTGACCTCGTGTCCTTTATTGGGTTCTTGTCTTTTCCCACACGGCACTCTCTGGTAGACACTGTATTTGTAGCCCCCGGCTGCTATCACTATTGTAGCCTCCTTCCTCTCCCTGCAGACTCTCTGCTTTCTTTATTGTAACCTCCTTCCTCTCCCTGCAGACTCGCTGCTGACTCCCTATGCAGATCCCCGCTGCTAACTCTATATGTAGACCCTCTTGGCTGCTATTCCGTATGCAGACCCGCTGCTGACTCTGTATGCAGCCCCGCTGCTGACTGCAGCCTCCTCGCTGCTTCGGGTCGGTCACCGCTGGCCGACGGTGCCGATCCTCGCTCCCCCGTGTCCGTGGCGATCTCGCCACCCTCCGCTTTCGCCCTTCGTGGCCTCTCTCGTTCCTGGTCCCCCGTCACTCCCCTTTCTCTTCCGGTTCCCCTCCCTCTATAGCTTAACCCCTCTCCCCCACGTGACCTAACTCCTCCCCTCATGACGTCACTTCCGGAGGGCCGTTTACGCCCGCATTACACAGGGATAGAGACAACGCAAACTCCAAATATACAGCAGCTTTCAGGGTCGTAATCCAACCCACGACCTCCTGCATACCAGGCGAGGGAGTTAACATCTCCGAGCCACCGCAGCACCCCTCTTTAACGTGAGACACCAATCCGGTGTGAACCCAACCTCGAGTCTCAGGGTGTTTAGCAACATGTAGATGATTTGAGACGCATTGATCATATCGTACCAGTTGTGTAATTGTGTGAACGCTAATCGCATTGTGCTCTGGGCTGGCATGGGTTTGACTTGTTTTGCTTTTTCATTTTTGTGACCCAGGTCACTCTTGTCAATGAGACTCATCCTGATCTCCTGAGTTCTCACCTCGTTAAATTTAACTCGACTCGATCATCAGCAGAAGTATCATCAGCAGTAGAATTAATAACAGGAGCAACAGCATCAACAGCAGTAGCTCCATCATTATCTTAATCAGCATCAGGAGTAGAACCAGTAACATCAATAATAATAGAATCATTATCAGCAGTAAGAGAATCATCATCAGCAGCAGAACCAGCATCATTATCATCACTCTGTGCAACCGAGACTCGTCCTGGTTTCTTGAGTTCTCACCTGGTTAAACAAATCGACTTTAACACGTATGCTTTTGCGACCAATATTATCCATGATAAAGGTTTATTGGGTTAGATCGCATAAATATACACAGACTTGATTGTGTTCTGGGTTACCTGTGAATTGTAATCACATTGCATTGTGGGTCAAGGGCCCAATGTGTTCTCGGTGAATAAAAAATAAAATCAGAAAATCTATTGTCAAGATTGTCATGCAGGCTGTGAATGTGACTCTCTCGTAGCTGAGACTGACTTGTGTAAACATGCATTTTTTTGGGATGTTTCCTGTTGTTTTGTTTAATGGATGTTATATTATCGGAGATTAAACCCGGGCACGGTTAGTAAATCTACAGTTTACGCCTTCACAGGTAAGTGCTGTCTGTAGCCTTGGGCCACATTCCATGGCGCATCTCGTGTTTTTTGCTGCACTCTGTCAGATTGCTTGTTCCTCGTCATCATGAGCTATGATGATGAATGGATCCTGACTGATGGATGATGATGAAGAGCAAGATGATAATGACTACACTTGGTAATGATGACCACCACCCACTCACCTGCACCCAACACTTTCCTCCCCGACACCTGCCACTCCTTAACCTACTACCCCCTCAGCCGTCTACAGAGACCCTCCCTCCCACCTGCCCACACTCACACCTGCTCGGCCATACACCTGCCCATCCTGCCACCCTCCCAGCTGCCCACCTCATTCATTTTCAAGCAACCATTCCCGGCTGATCTCCCTCCCACCTGATAACCTGCAAACCCGCTCACTCACCTACCCGCACAAAGGCAAAGATCCCCTGTATAGCTTGAACAGACTGTTGGGCAAGTGCTGTTAGCAAGCATCTAGGAAAGCCGGCACGGTACACGAGTGGGTGGATGGCCAGCACCAAGCCCTGCCGCCTTTGTCTCCCGAGTGGTGATGTTTATACCCCGCACTAGGTACTCATTTGAGGCTGAATCGACCTAAGGGAGGCCCATGACCGGTTCAAACAATGGTCATTGGTGTTGGTGGCCATGAGTGGGAATTGAACTTGGATAGGCAGGTTCATAGCACAGCGCACTAACCACGACAACACCAATCTCCACCCACCCACACACCTACTCAACCACCCACACGATCACCCTCCTCCCCTCCCATCTGATCCCCCACTCATTTACACGTAAAGTTGGGAGATGATTTGTGAAATGATTAACAATATTAATATTTACTATTTTTTAAAGACAATTTTAAACAGTTATGCTAAAATAAATCCAAAGCAAATAAATGTCAATGATAGAGACGACATACTTTTTTTTTAATAAAAACCTTTAAACACATTCCTGCGGAGGGAGCTGGTAGGAACGTTTGGTTGCTCAGTCAATGGCCAGGGTCAAAGGAGGCGTGGTGTATTCCGCAAATATGCCCGACTGTGAGGGCGGGCACAAGCCGGCATGAGTAGGTTAAATGTTGAGTTTTATAAGGGCACCACGGGGTGACCAGCCCCTCCCCACCTAGCCCCACCCCTCCCACCCCACCCAGCCCCTCCCCACCCTCACCACCCAGCCCCTCCCCACCGCACCCAGCCCCAACCTCCACACCCAGCCCCTCCCCACCCTCCCCACCCAGCCCCTCCCCACCCAGCCCCTCCCTGCACGACGGACGGACGTACACAATAATCCCCTGTGGGCTGGTGTAACCAGGAGGTTCTGACCAGTAAAAGATTTTTTTACAAGGTACGGTTTGTTGCAGAAACCCACAAAGCCTCACGACATCAGTCCAAGGGACAAACCATCACCGTTTGCCTGGCCACTCTGAGTTTTCTAACAAATCGCGACCTGTAAACCCAACACCGCGACGTGAATGCAACGCTCCTGTCTACGCAGGTGAGAGTCGATTCGTGTCTTGGTTCGTCGCCGCCGTGTGCGCTCCTGGGACAGCGTCTCTCAGCCACAGCGAGCGGCTATTGGTGAGAAGCCACTGAGAGTCGTGGCGAGCGCAGCTCCCACTGAGAGCGTAGCGAGTGGACCTGGCTCCCGTCTGGAAGTGGTCAAAGCCGACCGTGTAACGCGTCTCACGGTGCGTCTAGACAGCTGCGTGCGATACGAAGCTCGTGTCTGTGACCTTGACCACCTGAGCACATTTCCACGGAGTGTCTCGTGAGGTTTGTAACCTCGTGCTAAGAAATGTTGGCTTCCTTGTTCATCTCGGATGTTGTGAGCCCCCAGGATGTTGATGGTTAAAATATTTTAATGGGAACGTCCCTCGATTGAACTTCTCATTCGCATGGGTGTCCTCGGTATCAAGTGACACATGCCTGTTAACTTCTATAAAACGATTTACTACGTGTGAATTTGCACGTATATTTGTGTGCGTTTCGGTTTCTTCGTGTGTCTATGAGAGTGTAACTTACACCACTGAGTAGCTATGCCAGTGTGTTTATATTTACTACCCAGACCCAAGCGATGAGGTTGTCTATAACATGACATCACACCATTTACTGTGTACAGCTCAGATACAGTACACGTGTGTGTAATGCTGTTACACTGTATATGTACTATAGCTGAATTATAAACAGTGCATTGTGTGCTGTATAGTGTGATGTGTGATGCTGTTACATACCTTCACCATGTACTATAGCTGAGTTATAGACAGTGCATAGTGTGCTGTATAGTGTGATGTGTGATGCTGTTACATACCCTCACCATGTACTATAGCTGAGTTATACACAGTGCATAGTGTGCTGTATAGTGTGGTGTGTAATGCTGCTACATACCCTCACCATGTACTATAGCTGAGTTATAGACAGTGCATAGTGTGCTGTATAGTGTGGTGTGTAATGCTGTTACATACCCTCACCATGTACTATAGCTGAGTTATAGACAGTGCATAGTGTGCTGTATAGTGTGGTGTGTAATGTTGTTACATACCCATACCTTTCAACCCATACGGGTTTACCCGTATTATTGTACAGGGAAATTGAGTAAAAACATCTTGTTTGTCTATTTGTTTGTTTTTCTCTCTTGTGATGGGACTTTGTAGGATGAACGCTGAGATTTATAAGGGACACGGAGTGACCGATCACGTCTGGATTGGTCTGTAATAAAGTAGGGCACTGACAAGGGGTTGACAGCTCTGCATACCCACACCATGTGCTAGATCTGAGCTGTAAACAGTCAACGGCGAGGTTATTCTTCTTGGTTCTTTCGGTAAAGTCACGTAGAATGGAAATAATAAAATAATAAAACATAATAAAATAATTCTCATGACGTTTCGGCCACAACGCAAGCAGCCGTCAGGTGGAGAACAGGTCTGTCGAGGAGACAGACCTGACCAAGAAGATAAATCCCTGCAGTCACGAACGCTTTAAGGCAATGTTATTGTGAGAAAATTATGAGAAGTAAACTCCTTTGTTCTATCTGTAAAGTCACGTAGATATTTTCACCGAAACAAAGAGTATGGATGCCTGTAGTCACGAAAGCTTCAAATCAAGAATTACGTCGTCAAAGTAAAAAAGTCACATCGGCGATAAAATCACGCGTAGTGAATTGAAAGAAACATTGATGAGGCGTCAACCATTAATGTTGTACAACAACAACAACAACAGCTGCTGTGCGTCAACGAGCTGCACCACCCGCACGCCGTTCGCCACAACGCGCTACAGACGCAGTCCATGGCGACACGGAGCCAAGACGAATTCGTCGCTGCACTCCGACAACAAAGAAAGCGGTGGATAAAGCAAAGCACTTTGTGGCAATCACCCGAATGTCAACAAGACGCAGGGAACTAATAACTTTTATATTTATATAGATACTGTAGATGTCCATAATGCAGGTTGATTGGGTTAGATGGTTAACCGCCGTTAAAACTGTATATTGGATATTGGTCGCGAAAGCTTTACGTGTTAAACTACTGTTAGGTGTTCTAGATTTGAAGCTTTCGTGACTGCAAGGATTCATATGCTTAGGTTTTTTCGGTAAAGTCACGTAGGTAAAAAATTATAAGTAATAAAAGTAAAATAAAAATCACGACGTTTCGGAGGCAAGACGGAAGCTTGTGTTGCCTCCGAAACGTCGTGATTTTTATTTTATTTTTATTTTACTTTTATTAATTTTTATTTAGAATTTTTACCTACGTGACTTTACCGAAAAAAACCTAAGAATACTGTTAGGTGTGTTAAGGTGATGTGTTAACTTTCCTTGTACTTGCGCTACTATCATGTTTGTGTTCTGTTTGTTGTTGTAACGTTCTTACCCCGTGCTCCTACTGGACATCTGTTACAAAGAGCTTTACAGGTCATCAGATTCCTCCTGCAGTATAAAGATTCCGATTCTGATGTACGTCAGTCCAAAGATGCCAAATTAACATCTGTGATAATAATAAATCGCGTTACCGGTATTTGCTTTGATCCACATTGCTCACCGTAGCTGTTGGGCTGTTCGGAATGTACCACTCACTCAGCGGGAAGGGGGGGGGGATAGCAATAATTTTGCATTAACTTTTACTTTAAAACATAAATACACGAAGCAAGTTACAGCATGATAAAATCACTGTCACCGTTATTATACAATGATTAACAAATTAAATTTAAATCGACGGAATAGGGTAAAGTTTTAGTCGTAACATTGTGAAATAATGGAATAGAATCACCCCTGTGGTTGATAATGGTTTCTCTCTCCGTGGGTCATCGCAAGACAAATTATTTTATTCAATTGTAATTCAACTTTAAAGTATGTTTTAAACATGTTATTGTATTTAAACTTTTAAATATAGAAACACTTTCTTTCGTGTAAACATCCCCGATTGTAAATGTTGTTTTGGCCAATCAACAGGCGGGAAATAATGAGCGTTAGCGTGACACACGCTGGTACTTGTTAAAGCCAACGGCGTGAATCTACAGGTACATCTAGACAGGTTTGTGTGATGCGGGGCTTGTTTTTACATTCCTTAAACATCTGAGCACATTCCATGGGGGTACCTCGTGAGGTTTGTAACCCCGTGTAAAGTAATGTTACATCCTTGTTTCTTGTCTGTCTGCGAGCACTGATACAAATACTCACCACTCACCATCTACACACGACAAACCAGCCGGTATCCACAAACATTACTCACCATATCATGTGCACACACACACTACTCACCACTCACCATCCACACACACCACTCACCATACACACACACTACTCATCATCCACACAAACTACTCACCACACACACACTACTCACCATCCACACACACTACTCACCACTCACCATACACACACATTACTCACCACTCACCATCCACATACACTACTCACCACTCACCATCTCATATGCACACAAACACTACTCACCACTCACCATCCACACACACATTACTCACCACTCACCATACACACACACACTACTCACCACTCACCATCCACACACATTGCTCACCACTCACCATCCACACACACTACTCACCACTCACCATCCACACACACATTACTCACCACTCACCATCCACACACACTACTCACCATCCACACACACTACTCACCACTCACCATACACACACATTACTCACCACTCAACATCCACACACACTACTCACCACTCACCATCCACACACACACCACTCACCATATACACACTACTCACCACTCACCATCCACACACACTACTCACCACTCACCATCCACACATATTACTCACCACTCACCATCCACACACACTACTCACCACTCACCATCCACACACACTACTCGCCACTCACTATCCACACACACTACTCACCACTCACCATCCACACACACTACTCACCACTCACCATCCACACACACTACTCACCACTCACCATCCACACACATTACTCACCACTCACCATCCACACACACTACTCACCACTCACCATCCACACACACTACTCACCACTCAACATCCACACACTAATCACCACTCACCATCCATACACACTACTCACCACTCACCATCCACACACACTACTCACCACTCAACATCCACACACACTACTCACCATCCACACAAACTATTCAACACACACACTACTCACCACTCAACATCCACACACTACTCACCATCCACACACACTACTCACCACTCAACATCCACACACTACTCACCATCCACACACACTACTCACCGCTCAGCATCCACACACACTACTCACCACTCAACATCCACACACTACTCACCATCCACACACCACTCACCATCCACACACACTACTCACCACTCAACATCCACACACTACTCACCATCCACACACCACTCACCATCCACACACACTACTCACCACTCAACATCCACACACTACTCACCATCCACACACCACTCACCATCCACACACACTACTCACCATCTCATAAGCACACACACTATTCACCACTCAACATCCACACACTACTCTCCACTCAACATCCACACACTACTCACCACACACACACTACTCACCAGCCGCCATTAACCAGGAAGCAAATCTCCCCCAGGAATAAACCCGTTTCTCAGATATTCTGATGGAGATAATGAGACCAAGTAAGAACTGCAAAGTGTAAAAACAAATCCTTGCAGAAGGAAGAGGCAATGGCAGAAACGAGAAAAAGGCAGCTCCAACCAACTCGCCTTCGCCTTAAATGGACTTGCTCCTCCCTACATTCATGATCTCCTTCAGCCACGAATATTCCATCAAGATCGTCAAGATCCTCAGCTTGTGCATTGCTCACCGTCCCACGGTCTCCAGGCTACACACGTGGAGGTGCGTTGGCAATTATGGCACCTACACTCTGGAACTCGTTGTCCTTCGAGGTCAAGGGGACTTCCGAGACACTGCTCATCTTCACATCTCGACTAAAGCCATCTCTGTGTAAAATGACTTTCTCCCTTCAGTGATGTTCAAATCTCCTTCTCACTTCTTTCCTTGGGTGATGTTCACTATTTTCTGCATTACCATGCATAGCACCCCGAAAGCGATTGTTTAATGGCGCTTTGTACATGTTAATTATGATATTACCATTACTGAATGATTATGTAATCAGTAGAAAGTATTATTTAATTATTAAAATACTATTGCATTATTAGCGTCAAAGTATTATATAGCACAGCCATTTATTTATTATTTAATTATTGTTTAGGTGTCAGTATTAAACAGTTATTATACTTAAGTTATTAATACATGAAAAAACGCAAAATCATTTTATTATTATCCATTTCCAATTACATAATAATGAAATTATTATAATAACATAATAAAACTATGCTACTTAAATTATTATTATTACTTGACGGTCACGCCAGTTGGTTCAGGGCACGGGCTCGGCAACCTGCAGCTCCGTAGCTGCGTGCGGCTCTTTGAGGGATGGCTGCTTCGTGAGACGTTATTCATCAAGGACCACCACCGTCTCTCGTACTCACACCACGTTCTTATTTATCAAGGATTACCACTACCTTGTTTCGTACTCACACCACGTTGCATTGCGGTGCTTGAAATAACGAGTTGTTTGGTTTCTATTTTACTTACCGAATTGTAAAAAATAAGAAAAAATGTCTCTCGTTGTTTTGGTTGGTGACCCTCTCGTTTAGGGGAATCGTTTTTCTTTTAAACCTTGAATACGAACTGACAGCTGTGTGGTTTGCTGGGCAAACGCACAGCCTCACCCTAGCCGGAATGTTTTTATTAGTACTTTTACACGCTTTTATTGAACTCACTGTCTGTTGTCGTTTCCTCAAATCTTGTAACTCAATTTTAACCCACTTCCCAATGTGGTATCGACTGCAAACTTGGTATACTTACGTCATACTGATGACAATACTATAATCTATAAAAAATATGAAAAAAGTATTTTTAAACAATCTTTTTTATGTTATGTTTCGGCTTGGGTCTAATT
This sequence comes from Lethenteron reissneri, assembly GCF_015708825.2. Classification (NCBI taxonomy): domain Eukaryota; kingdom Metazoa; phylum Chordata; class Hyperoartia; order Petromyzontiformes; family Petromyzontidae; genus Lethenteron; species Lethenteron reissneri. The sequence continues at coordinate 8,993,329 of NC_083843.1, read as the reverse complement.
GTCCACGCTCAACTGGATGTAAATCACCACGGTCCCTTACGTTATGGCAAGCTTCGGGGCCACTTCCTGGAGTCGTCGAGTTCTGCCATTACGAGAAGGGTACATTTCATTAAAGCGTGTTTTAAATTTTTTTTTTTTAATATTACTTATTTTGTTTACGTGACAAACCTTATTCATTGGTTGTGTCGGGTGGTGGCGAGTTTTACGACACTTTTATATTTAAGCGATCTCACCCAAAAACACGTTTTATGGATTATATTTGTCACGATAGCCTACTTATAATTTTAAATCTTTAATAAAAATTTACACGGTGAGGTTTACAGTGGAAAAACACAGCCTCACCCAAGCGGGTGTAACCAGTCTATATGTAGTGGTGATACGCGCTGGGGTAGGGATCGTGTGTCAGCGCGTAGTGATTGGCTGTGTGGGTGGTGACGCGCGCTGACGGTGAAGGATCAGGGGTCAGCGCGGGGTCGTGGGTTATGTGGTGCTGATTGGCTGTGTGCCGGTGACGCGCTTGAGAGGGAGTGATCGGGTGGCAGCGCGGCGTGATTGGTTGGGTAGTGGTAACACGCGCTGGGGGAAAACGGATCGTAGGAACAGCGCGTCGTCATTGGTTAACTAAGGAGTGATGCTCACGTCGAGGTCCGCATCCGCTCCGTCTCCCGTGAGCGGGGGCTATAAAAGGGGATGCACACAGGAGCACGGGAAGGTGTAACCAGCGAAGACTGAAGACGGAGAGGAGGAGATAGGGCCCTGCGGTACCTAGTCCCGCTGTCCTAACGGGACCGGGACTCTGTGTAACCCAGAGGCGAAATACAGTGTGTGTAGCCAGAGGCATAGGGTCTACACGAGTCAATGCAGTGTGTGTAGCCAGAGGCATAGGGGCTACACGAGTCAATGCAGTGTGTGTAGCCAGAGGCATAGGGTCTACACGAGTCAATGCAGTGTGTGTAGCCAGAGGCATAGAGTCTACACGAGTTAAGTGAAGTGTATAGTCAGAAGAATAGAGACCACACGTGGTATCGTGACACGTCGAGATTTAATAAAAAGTGTGTTACCCGTCAAGGAGTTTCCTGCCGTCATTTCCAATACTTCAACTGGCGTCAGAAGTGAAACGATCTTCCAAGCATGGATACAAGGAAGACCCGTCGGACCCACGGGATTGACCGCGAGGATAACCTTGACGACTCGGGCCAGCTGGCATCGGGGGGTGAGGACAAAGAATTGCCCACGCTGCAGGATCCGCCGACGGCGCCGGGCGAGCGACGGGGGACCGATGCCGTGCTCCGCGAGGCGCACTCCCGTCTGGCGGAGCTGCTGCTCGCCGCCGCGTCCATCCTGGCGGAAATCAGCTCGTCGGGAGGAGCGGGGACGGCGGCGGACAGTCTACAGGGTCGCCCCGCAGATTCCCGCCAAAATGACTTAGCGATTCCCGCCATTTCATCTGCGCCGACTTTTGGCGGGAACGGACACCACCACGTGGCGGCGGTTCTCCAAGCGCGCCCGCTTACGTCGTCAACGCGTGCTGCGGACCTTCATCCGACACCCGCCACTGGGGCCGCCATCTTACACACCGACGGGGCGGCGGAGAGGAACCACGAGGCGGACGACGACTTCATCTTTCAACAGTGCCTTCCCACATTGTCAGCCTTCAAGGCGGAAGGCGGGGACTGGGGCCAATTTCAGCGCAGGTTTTTGGCGCATCAGGAGATGTCTGCCTGGTCCGACGCTACGGCTCTGCGGGCACTGCCTGCCATGTTGGACGACAACGCGCTCGCGGCCTTCACGTCCGCACGGAGGTCGGACCGCTCCACGCTTAAGGCTGCGCTGGGTCTCATGGCCAAGATCTACGGACCTCCCTCTGCGTGTCGCCATCATTTCTATGCAAGGCGGAAGGCGGACACGGAGACCGCGCTCGCCTATCGCACGGCGTTGCTGGCTCTCGCCGACGCCGCGTTCCCTCGTATGGACGAGGAGGACCAAGATGCGATGGTTTTGGAGCAACTGCTCAAGTTGGCGCAGGACCTGGGGGTCCCCATCAACACGGCCGACGAGATCGATATTTCTTCCTTGTGGGTCGCTACTAGTATACAGGCGCACGAGGTCCTTCAACGTAAACAGGGGGTCGTCTGCAACGCTGCCGTGGCCTCAGCTCCGGGCCCGGTTGTCGCCGAACCCCAAGTCGTCAGCCCACGAGAGGAGGCGTTCACCGCGGGACGACCAGGGGACTGGAGGTCGGGGGGTCGTTCGCCTCTTCGATCGGCCCGCAAGTTGGAGCAACCGAGATCTCCGGCGACCCTCATCACGTGTTATAACTGCGGCCTCCGGGGCCACGTGGCGTCCGGTTGCCGCGCCCCACGTCAGCGCGCCATGGGACCTCGGCTGGACGACGACCAAGGCCCTAAGTCATCCCTACTAACCCCGGCAAGTCGCGGCACCTCACATGCTCGGCCTGCACGCTCGACACGCATGGGCCGTCGCGTTGCGGCGGAGGAGAGCCGGTTAGGGTTCGGGGATTCGGTTCGGCGAGGGGGGTTCGGTCGGGACCGGGGAGACATTAAATGGTCGGAGTTGGGGCACAGAATAGTGGCTGCCTCAGCGGGTTCATCTGTCGTTACGGGATCTATTGATGGGGTCGAGGTCAGGGTGCTAGTGGACACGGGGGCGTCAGCGACTATTATATCGGACCTCATTTACAACATTCTCCCCGTCCAATGTCGTCCGCTGCTTCCAGTGGATGTGCCGTTTTACGCCGCTAATGGGGGATCGTTGGGCATTATCGGTCAGATTAGGGCGTCCATTTGCATTGGAGATATCAAATTGTCGGGACCCGTGTTCGTTTCATCCTCCTTGGCGGTTCCTTGTTTATTGGGCACTGATTTTTTGGCTAAAATGCCCATTAAAATTCTCATCGATCAGCGTTGCATTGAACTGCCATCGCGTCGCCGTATTTCATTTTTGACGATCCCTACTGAAATTCGGACGGCGTGCGCTACGATACAAGCGTTGGCGACACAGACCATGCACGTGCCCCCGGGTTCACAGATGTTAATTCCCCTCCGGTTGCGGAAACCATGGGGGAGGGAGACCTCGGAACAAGGCATGCTGTTGGGTCCTTCTAATAGGGCTGTCGGAGGTCTTGATTTGTCGGTGGCTCACACTTTGGTTAGGGCTGACAGGGATCCATTTGTGATGGTTTTAAACGCTGGGTCGCGGCCGGCCGTCATTCAGCAGGGCACCGTGCTAGCTCACGCGGCACGGGTCCCTGCGGAAGAGCGGCTGGTTGCGCAGGCTGATCCGAGCCCCACGCAGAACGTTAAACCGAAGGAGGACCTTGGATGGGTCGAATCGCTGTGCGCGGACTCTGACGATTTGTCTGCGGTACAGTTGGGTGCGCTGCGCGGGTTGCTGATGGAATTTTCTGATGTGTTCAGTAAACATAAGTATGACATTGGGTGCACGGACCTGTTACGCCACCACATTGAGACGGGCGATGCGGCACCGGTCAGGCTAAATCCCTTCCGACTGAGTCCTGCTGAGAAGGAACATGTTCAGTCGGCCGTCAACGATATGCTAGAAGCCGACGTTATTTCGCCTTCTTCCAGTCCTTGGGGAGCACCTATTGTGCTGGTTAAAAAGCAGGACGGGTCTTTGCGATTTTGCGTAGATTTCCGTCGCCTGAATAAGATCTCTGTGGCTGACGCGTATCCGCTCCCCAGGATGGACGAGTCCCTCGATGCATTGTCTGGGGCGCGATATTTTTCGACTCTGGATTTATTATCGGGATTCTGGCAGTTGCCACTCGACGAAGAGTCTAAACCTAAGACAGCATTTCGGACTCCAGGGGGCCTGTTTCAGTTTAACCGGTTACCCATGGGACTTCACTCCTCTCCTGCGACGTTTCAGCGCCTTATGGAGTTGGTTTTGTTGGGCTTGCAATGGGATACGTGCTTGATTTACCTTGACGATGTCATTGTTTTCAGTAAAACGTTTGAAGCTCCAGCGATTGAAAGGGGTGTTCTTGCGAATGCGATCGGCTAAATTAAAGTTTAAACCGGCCAAATGCCACCTTTTTCGTAAGTCCGTTAGATACTTGGGTCACATTGTCGACTCTTCGGGGATTTCTACCGATCCCGTGAAGACGGACTGTGTCAGTTCGTGGCCGACGCCCACGTCTGTTTCGGACGTGCGCAGTTTCATCGGGTTTGCTTCTTATTACCGCCGATTCGTTGAGCATTTTGCCACCATTGCAAAACCCTTGCACGCTCTAACGGCGAAAGGAGTGAAGTTCCGATGGGGACCGGAGGAGGAGGCCGCGTTCTGCTCCCTCTGGGACGCCTTGGTGGGTGCCCCGCCCTTGCGCTATCCGGACTTTGCGAGTCCTTTCTTGCTAGACACGGATGCTAGCAACACGGGCATTGGGGGGGTGCTATCCCAGGTCGTTGGGGGAGTCGAAAGGGTGGTCGCCTATGGTAGCAGGGTGTTGTCGCCGGCGGAGCAGCGCTACTGCGTCACCCGTCGCGAGTTGCTTGCCATTGTTTTTTTTGTACAACAATTCAGACCGTATCTCTATGGTCGTCACTTTACGGTCCGGACGGACCACGCGGCACTCCAGTATTCATTGAGGGTCGCCCAACCCTCGGGCCAATTGTCACGGTGGTTGGAAGTCCTCCAGGACTATCAGTTTACGACTACATACCGTAAGGGGTTGCGACACACAAATGCCGATGCACTGTCACGATTGTTGCCTTGTCACAAATGTGCGTGCTTATCGGGATCGGCGCGCTGTAAACCGCCAGTAACGGAAGGTATGGGGGCATTGGTTGCGACCGCGGGCGCACCAATTGGGGATGTTCCCGCTACCCCAGAGGGTCAGGACTCGCTGCTCTCGCTGTCGCTGGTTGAGTGGGGCCGTCTCCAAATGGCGGACAGCTCCCTGCTAGCATTGCGCCGCAGGGTAGGGGGTTCCGAAGAGGACCAGGAGCGGACTGGCTCCTACGTCCTTAAGCAAGGGCTGTTAATGAGATGGGACAGTTTGTCCCGGCGGCACGCACTTGTGGTGCCTTCCGCTGTGAGGGGGAAAGTTGTCTTGGCCGCGCACGAACGCCTCTTGCATTTGGGAGTAAACAAAACGCTTGCCCTGCTTCAGCGTGACTATTATTGGCCGGGGATGGGGAGTGACGTGGTGAATGTTCTGAAGGGATGTGTTGAGTGCGCCAGACGGAAACCACCGCCCGTGGCAGCTAATCCACCGCTGCAATCTATTCAGGTCTCGCGCACTAACGAGCTCGTTGCGCTCGATATTCTGGGGCCTTTTCCTGTCACGCCTAGGGGTAATAAGTACCTGTTGGTGGGGGTCGAATATTTTACCCGGTGGCCTATGGCGTGGCCTCTCGCCAACCAGTCGGCGGCGGCTGTGACGGACGCCTTTGTCCAGGGCTACGTCCTGGACAAGGGGGCTCCCGAACGCTTGCTGACCGACCAAGGGAAAATTTTTTCTAGTAAATTGCTGCAAGAAGTGTGCGATCTGTTGGGTACTAAGAAGGTGCGTACCTCCCCGTACCACCCGCAGACGGACGGGATGGTGGAGAGACTCCACAGGACTTTGACTTCTATGCTGTGCCAGCAGGTGTGTGAGGCACATGTTGATTGGGACCTGCAGGTCCCGGGGGTCCTCGCCGCGTATAGAATGGTCCCCCATGCAGCTACGGGATTTTCCCCATTCTATCTGATGTACGGTCGGGAAGCCGACCCACCCATGGAAACGCAGCTGGGCCTGTCCGCACCACGAACTAATTCTAAATTGGCAGAGCATATTCAATTTAATATCCATAAGCTGACAGAGGCAAGGGAGGCCGCACGGCTTAATTCGCGGACTCGCCAAATTGCAAACGAGTGGTTGCGTGCACGGAAGGTGTCCGTGCACAACTGGAAACCAGGTGACAGAGCCTGGCTGCATTGCCCTCAGGCACCTTTGGCTACGTCGCCTAAATTGTTGAAGCCATGGCGGGGACCCGTGGAGGTCGTGCGGGTTGCACGCCCCCAGTGCGTTCAGATAAAATGGGGAAAGCGCCGTTGGTATGTCCACCCCTCCCGACTGAAACCGTTCTCGCCTCCATATGGCCTCCCCTTGTGTCGTGAGGGCCGAGCATGTGACGTGACCGACGACCCAAAGGGGGAAATGTCTTTGCCTGATCATCACATGTCTCCACCTGATCCGCTCCCAGGTGTCTCGGAACTGACAGCTGCCGACCACCGGCGGCCGGATCTTCGCGGCGGGGCCGGTCCTTCCAGGCCCGATCCGCGCCGTCTAGAGCAGTCGGAGCCACCGGACGGTCGTCAGCGTCCCGTCCCATACGACGGACCGGCCAGACGGACTCGCGCTAGGTCGCGCTACTTTTTATGACCTACCACGTGAGGAGTCGAGGCAGCCGGAGCGCCTCGTTACTGCGTTTAGTCACAGAGACACTTGGCGCGTTCGTTTTCTAGAGTTCGCTTTTATTGTGTTGTTCGTCGGGCTGTACATTGCTTCTTATTTAAGTGTTGTTGTTGTTGCATTACGGGGCACACTGGGGGGGTGGGGTTCTTGTTGTGTTGACGTTGTGTTGTGTTGTTGGTTAGCAGCCGGGCCGGCTGCGAGCTATGTGGGAGGGGGTGATGTAGTGGTGATACGCGCTGGGGTAGGGATCGTGTGTCAGCGCGTAGTGATTGGCTGTGTGGGTGGTGACGCACGCTGACGGTGAAGGATCAGGGGTCAGCGCGGGGTCGTGGGTTATGTGGTGCTGATTGGCTGTGTGCCGGTGACGCGCTTGAGAGGGAGTGATCGGGTGGCAGCGCGGCGTGATTGGTTGGGTAGTGGTAACACGCGCTGGGGGAAAACGGATCGTAGGAACAGCGCGTCGTCATTGGTTAACTAAGGAGTGATGCTCACGTCGAGGTCCGCATCCGCTCCGTCTCCTGTGAGCGGGGGCTATAAAAGGGGATGCACACAGGAGCACGGGGAGGTGTAACCAGCGAAGACTGAAGACGGAGAGGAGGAGATAGGGCCCTGCGGTACCTAGTCCCGCTGTCCTAACGGGACCGGGACTCTGTGTAACCCAGAGGCGAAATACAGTGTGTGTAGCCAGAGGCATAGGGTCTACACGAGTCAATGCAGTGTGTGTAGCCAGAGGCATAGGGGCTACACGAGTCAATGCTGTGTGTGTAGCCAGAGGCATAGGGTCTACACGAGTCAATGCAGTGTGTGTAGCCAGAGGCATAGGGTCTACACGAGTCAATGCAGTGTGTGTAGCCAGAGGCATAGAGTCTACACGAGTTAAGTGAAGTGTATAATCAGAAGAATAGAGACCACACGTGGTATCGTGACACGTCGAGATTTTATAAAAAGTGTGTTACCCGTCAAGGAGTTTCCTGCCGTCATTTCCAATACTTCATATAGGACAAACCATCACTGTTTTCGTGGTTACCGTGGGGTTTTTGTAAAAATATATCAATTGCGACTCTTTAACCTTGACACTGTGTGTGTGAATGTGACGCCACGTCTACACAGGTGAGTACGGGCTGCCGCGTGCAACATTCCAGGGCGCGTCTCGTGGTGTTTATAATTTAGCTGCAGGTGAAGTCAGCTCATTTCCTTGTTCGTTGTCGCTGCTCTGTGATTTATTTTTCATCTCGCTGCGGTGGCTGGAAGATGTTAACTACCTCGCTCGGTGTACAGGAGGTCGTGGGATCGATCCCGGCCCTGACGCCTGTACGTGTACTTGGAGTTTGCATTCTCTCTGCCTGTGGTCGCGTACATTTTTCTCCCAATCCTCCGATGATTCCCTTCACACTTAGAAAAGTGCATTTAGAGTGTTTGGCTGCTATAAATGTCCACGTAACTAGCCACGTCTGTGAGCTATCAATTGTGTCCAGGTCGCTTCTGAAAAGAGCTATATACCTCAGTGGGCCTTACCTGGTAAAATAAAAGTAGGTTTTATAGAATCGTCCAAACTCGGCGATTCCAGGATGTAAAATCTTAACATTAACAATGGATGATGAATATATATTGTTTAGGTTATGAAGATTTAAATCCTCGATTTTTTTAGGCATAATAGTAAAATGGATGGTGAAAGTCGTACAGATAATGAGCTTAAATGAACCACGATGTTTGTTTAGCCAGAGGCTGTTCGCTGTTGTAAAGCGTGAGGCCACTCACCTAGGGACCCAACCACTAAACCGCACGCCCTCCCAGCCACTCTTCCTCCAGCCCTCTCACCACCTGCTCGCCCACCCTTCACGCCATCCTCCTGCCCATCTGTCTGCCCTCTCACCAAATAACCCCTTCCCCCCACTTAACCTCCACCACCCACTCACTCGCACCTTCGATTTGCACGAATGGCTACGTACGCTGCAAAATAAGTATAACATACATACTCACACACTCACCCACACACCCACTCACCCAACCACTCACCCACAAACTAAACCACACACCTTCCATTAGCACGGTTGACTACGTACGGTGTCAAAGAAGTTCAGCATACATATAACCATCATCCACTCAGAATAAAACTGTGTCGTAAGAATAAAAAACCTACAAAATTATTGACAGATGAACAGAGGATGCATAAAGCCAGTAATAATATTAGTTGGTAAAGGTTTAACACGATTACAGACTGTGAAGCTTTAACAAACAGGCCTTGCAAGAAAAAAATGGATAAAGACACAGTTGGGAAAAAAACAAGTTCACCTTTACATCATAATGTCTGTACAAGGTGCGGTTCCGCTGTGGCAATGCACACAGCCTGACCCTATGTTCGACGCACGACGGTCAAACCACGACTCTACAATGCTCACAGCTGGACTTTGGACAAATGAATCGCAGAACCAAATTCTGTATGCGTTTGTGTTCATGCCTGGCATTAATAATGGGGCTTAAGCCATCAACTCGTTTCACCGGAGAACCGCGTTTAATTACAGGCGACTGCTTGGAATCGAAAGCCTGCATCTCAGGATGTGTTATTTTTACGATTGTGATCATGTTCTTACAAAGTCCATTGTTGGCACTGGTTAAAGCCAAAGGCGCGAATCTACAGGTACATCTAGACAGGTATGTGTGATGCGGGGCTTGTTTTTACATTCCTTAAAAATCTGAGCACATTCCATGGTGGTGGCTCGTGAGGTTTGTAGCCCCGTGTAACGTAATTACAAATCCTTGTTTCTTGTCTGTGAGCCTTGATACAAAAAATTTTGACCACTCATCATCTACACACTACTCACCATCCACACACACTACTCACCACTCACCATCCACACACTACTCACCATCCACACACACTACTAACCAGCTGCCATCCACAAGGGAGAACATCTCCCCCAGGAATAACCCCCTTTCACAGATTTCAGAAGGAGAGAATGAGACCTGTGGGACAAACCATTATCGCTGTGTTCCTGGATGCTGCTGGGTTTTGTTTGTTCAAAAATTACATCACTTGAGACCAGTCAAAGCTATGTTGAACTTCTTTCCCATCGTACGGAGCCAACTGTGCTAATCGGAAGTGCAGGGGAAGGACAACAAAATAAACACAAAATGCAATTTTAGCTAACATTGCGTGAGTGTAACGCCACGTCTACACAGGTGAGCGTGGCCGCCGCGTGGAACATTCCAGGGCGTTTCTCAAGGTATTCATAACTAAACAACAGGTGAAGTCAGTTCATTTCCTTGCTTGTCTCCGCTGTGTGAGCTGCTCACAGCGTTTCTTGAACAGAGTACACACCTCGTCAATGGTAATCAACATCTCACGATATTATAAAGAAAAAATATTTTTGTTGAAATATATTCTCTGAGCCACAGTGAGAAACTATTTTGGGTGCATCCTCGGGTCATGGCGAGCACAGCTCCCGCTGAGAACGTGGACCGTGAGTTGACCTGCTCCATCTGCCTGGACACGTTTGTCTGCCCCTCCACGCTGACCTGCGGCCACTCGTTCTGCCTCCAGTGCCTGGAGGATGCCTGGAAGGAGACAAACTCCTACTGCTGCCCGCAGTGCCGCAAGACTTTCCCTCGACGACCCCAGCTGATCAGGAACGTGACGATCGGCAACCTCATAGAGCAGCTGCAAGTGACTGAGACCATGGCTGCTGCTGCTGGTGTTGTTTTCTGTGATCACTGCCCAAATGGCAAGACGCTTGCAGTGAAGACCTGCCTCAAGTGTGACACATCCTTCTGCATGGAACACCTCGCGCCTCACCTGGAGAAGAAGAAGTTTAATGATCACGTCCTAGTTTCACCAGTTGTGAACCCTGAAGAACGCAAGTGCAAGAGGCACAAAGAGGAGCTCAAGTTCTACTGCAAGCAAGACCTCAGCCTCGTGTGCAGGGACTGCACCATCGCAGGAGACCACACTGGTCATAAGTTTATCACACTGGAGGATGAGCATCAGACACGGAAGGTGAGGCCCGCGTGGGTTGAGTTGGAGTCACTCAGGAGCGAACAGTACCTGAGCCCATAAGAGTGCTACAACAACATTTCATTTAATCAAAACCATCAGGGTGGGATGATTCTCTCTCCACGCTCTTTTTTTCTTTCAAGCTGAATTCTTTGGACTCTTTTCTGATGGGCAGTTATAGAACGATCACTGTGGAGGCCTCCGTGTGGAGTGGGGCTGAGAGGGAGTCGCATAGGAAGTTGAGTCTCCTCTGGTGGCTTCGTCTCTTCCAGAATGGAGTCGGAGCGGAGACGCGAGTGGTGGAGGAGAAGAGGAAGAAGGCGGAGGCGTACGTGGGACGGATGAAGGCCACTCGCAAGGACGTGCAGGTACCAAGTGTGGACTCTGTGACCCTGTGACCTCCACCCTGCGTGGAGTCTGTGACTCTCTTCCTGTGAGGACAACTCCATAGATTCAAGTAAATTTTGTCAGTCTTGAGTAATTGTATAATAACTGCAGGATATTGCTTTATTATGGCTATGGGGGCTTGAAATATAATTGATTTAAAAAATGCAACGTTTAACAAAAGAATCATATAAAAAAAGAATCATAGACTGCAAAGCACTTCGCAGGTAAACTCGAATAACTTGCAATGGATGAGATAAAATAACGCAGTATGGAGCAATGACTGCATTGAATTAGACGCTAGAAATTAAACGATTGAAAATGAAATGACAGTAAATTGGCTGTTAAATGCTCGCATAAACACAAGAGTCACGACTTCAAGAGAGTACTGGGAATGCTGGAAAAATTATGTTCTCACGACACGCACCCAACTCTCAAGCAAACATAACATAGAGTCTAACTATTGTCATTGTAGTGTGTATTTAATGTGGCGCTGCACTCTGATGTTGTAGGAGAAAACATTAAAAAGTATATTTAATAAAGTAGAACGTGTTTATTTAAAGTTGCGCATTTTGATGTGACATCACATTTCTCACCCCCCCCCCTCGTCACACATCGTCACAAATATCTGACCCCCCCCCCCCCCAGGTATGTGACGTGATTAACTCTTAGTGCCGTACATTTTATTGCTAAGGATAATTACGTAATTGTCTCTAATTTTTATATGTCTCCAACGATTTAGCGATGAGCCTGTTTGTGTTTTCGCATGCAGAAGTATCCATTGTAATGCAGGGCATCAGGTCAGCTGGTGATATTCATAATTTACAAAAAAAACGTGGAGAATATAAGTAACAAATTCAGATTCCAAAGAACACAGGATGAGATGTTACTATCCTTTGTGCAAGCACTTCCAAGAGTTCATGAACAGTGAGCCTGGTGAAATTTGGGGAGCGCATCGTCAGTAGTGAACCTTTGGTTCCTAGGATGTTTCGGCCTTTCATACTATACACCCTCCCCAAAGGCGGCCAGCGACAGGGTGATCAATCCTACGCTTGCGTCCCATTCCCAATTAGTCATAGGAGTTGCCTTGTTGTTGATAGCCAACATCCCATGGGACTATGCATGGCAGGGGTGTCCTCCTCCCTGAGTCAAGCATTGTTGACTGCATACCTCCCGGCCCTCTCACTTTGGGGCCCAGCTGGGGTCTTTCCTCTTCATCCAGAGCCACTGACTGCTGCCTTCTGCCGCCTCCGATACAGCTCTGATTGCCGAACGCTGGCTCTGGCCCTTAATTCCCAGGTCTCTAAGCAGTCTGGTTGTAGATGTTGCCACAAAACCTCTGCAGCCCACCTCCACTGGTCGGACTTCTGTGTTCCAGCCATGATGCCGTGCTTCGGCAGCTAGATCGGCATAGCGCAGATGTTTTCGCTCATAAGCCTCATCTACTGAGTCCTCCCAAGGTACTGTGAGCTCAATGATGAAGACCTTCTTGAGCGAACGGGACCAGAGCACCATGTCAGGTCTTAGGGTGGTGGTTGCGATCTCCGGAGGAAACACAAAGTTGCCGGCCAATGTCAGCTAGCATTTTCCAGTCGCGGGCCAAGCGCAGCTGGTCTCGCTCTATTGGCAGATAAAACATCTCCATCATGTATCTGCCTTTGTATAAAAATCATAAGAAAAATGTATACATCCCATCAGCCCCACGACGTGGGAGTGCATCTTTCCAAAGTATTGAATGGGTACAAGCAAACTCTAGACCGATTTCCACACCCAGTGTCTCTGTATCAGAGTCAGGATTGCTTGAGGTAAGGCTGATGTACTGCCCTGTGATTATAGGCATGGACCCTTTCGTATTGATTTGAAGCTTTCGTGACTGCAGGAATCCATATTCTTTGGTTCTTTCGGTAAAGTCACATAAGTAGAAAACAAAATCACGACGTTTCGATCACAACACAAGCGGTCGTCCTCAGGCGAAAAAATCCAGTAGCAGAACTGATGAACCAGGAAGAAAATAACGATAGAGCTGTTACAACAAGGGGTTTTATGTTTGAGTTGATGGGGAGAGAGATTAGCATGTCAAAGTTAAAGAGCTTGAGTCACCGCATATGGCCGTACATGCGCACAGTAGCAGTGTTAATGGGATGTTAATGGGAGATGAGGGATTAGGGAGGTTAGCAAGTTAATGTAAAGTCTATGTGTAACACAAGCTACGGCGCTGGCCGCTGCGCTGTGAGAGGAAGGTGCATAAAAGGCCATGGTGGCTGTGCCAGTGAGACATACAGCCCATAAAACAGCAAGAGCCATCGATACATCGAGGCTAAGGGTTCAAAGGCGGCCATGTTAGTTATACCCTAGCCCGTTAATGCAAAGGCATCCAACAGGGCAATGCAACTCAGAGAGTCGGAGGGTAACAGTCAAACGGCAGGAAGGATGGAAGCATCACAGCACGTTATGACTTAACCTGGTTAAATACAAGCTGCGGCTCTGGCCACTGCGCTGTGAGAGAAAAGCGTGCACAGGGCCATGGTGGCCGTGTCAGTGAGACATACAGCCCATAGAAGAGCAAGAGCCATCTATACATCGAGGCTAAGGGAGCAAAGGCGGCCATGTTAGTGATACCCCAACCTACGTGACTTTACCAAAAGAACCAAAGAGTATGGATACCTGCAGTCACGAAAGCTTCAAATCAAGATTGAAACCCCAGCCAGTTAATGCCAAGGCATCCAAAAGGGCTATGCAACTCAGAGAGTCTGAGGGTTTGGCTTGTTACCCTCCAACTCTTTATGCATCAAAAAAAATTTCATCTGACTAAGATCTGTATCATAGAGGGTCATTGTCTATAACACCTAGCAGTTCACCTGCATTAATTTAAGCGAGCCTGACTGCTGATGAGACACTGCATGCCAAAACCAGTCCAGAGTTTGCTTGCACTGAATGAATACAGTTATGCTATAATTATACAATCCCAAAAGGCCACCGGGCCAATAGATTGTGTACAAAATACTTGTATTATTCACGTGGAGAGACAGATCTATGAGGAAGGCGATGTGTGTGCTTATCTATTTTGTAAATAATTTACAGATCCTCACCAATACACTTCTGGACGAAGGTTTCCCCACATCGTGTTGATCATTGAGGCTAGTTGGCCATACTTAGTTGTGCGGGTCAGTGCGGTTTGCTGAAGGTAAAATCCAGAACTGGTTCACATCACACTCATCACGCAGCTCTCTAATAAATTTGGAGGGTGGGGAGGGAGCCCAGCCGAGGCTGAGAGGCAAGGACATTCCAGTAACGTGAGTAGGAGCAGCCTGGAAGGACGTGTCACCAAACCTAGTTTTAATAATAGATTTTATTTTTAGGAATAGAGATATACTTTTGAAGCTGCGACTGGGAATTTGCGGAGTTAGGAGGTGCTTACATATGTAACGACTCCAGGAAACACTGATCTTGTGATTATCTTTATTGAAGACACGTTCACTTGACAGGCGAAGACCCCGACTCCAACAGCAGCCTCGAGCCTCTCCTCTCGACCCCTTTAATGCCCAGCATGGCCATCCCTTGACCCTTGGCCACGACCCTTCTCTAGAACCTTCTGAATGGCTCTCGGCCCCTGATCCGCACCTGCTCCCTTCTATCACTTGACCACAGCCCCTATTCTCGATCCTTGTCGTAGACCCAGATCCTTCCCCTGTCTGTCACTTAACCTGTCATTATCCCTTGTGGTCCCTAGTCTCTTCCCATGCCAATTCCCCTGTCATTACCCCTTGTGACCGCTAGTCCCCTGTACTGTCTTTACACGTATTTGTCAGTTTTGTTCAAAAGAACGTTAAGGATGAAGGTATCCAGGGGGACAAATTAGAGGTGACACAGAGGATGTAATCATGCATTGATATGGAGGCATCAAGGTCAAAGCGGGCGGCCAGGTGGTATAATGGAACAAGAGGCTAGGCGGTCGATGATTACACAGGAGTCAAAGATGGGGAGGATGGTGGCTTGGACTATATAATTACTGGCCAGATTATCAATGTGAAGGACAAGATAACACCTAGATACTTAAAGTTATTGACCTGTTAAGTGGGAGCTCAACGACAATGTCGAGGCAGGGAAATCTAGGTTTGAAATATCCAGAAAACAATGTGTCTTTGGATTTGAAGCTTTCGTGACTGCAAGGATTCATATTCTTCGGTTTTTTCGGTAAAGTCAAGTAGGTAAAAAATTAAAATTAATAAAAGTAAAATAAAATAAAAATCACGACGTTTCGGAGGCAACACAAGCTTCTGTCTTCAGGTGGAACCGTCACAGCCACGACAGCTGTATCAAGTAAATGAGAGATTACAAGAGCTACCACTCCGAAACGTCGTGATTTTTATTTTATTTTACTTTTATTAATTTAAATTTTTTACCTACGTGACTTTACCGAAAAAACCTAAGAAAATGTGACTTTGGTCTTCACAGCATGGTATATGAATTGATAGAATCTATCGCATGCCCCTTTGCAGGATTCCATGGTCCAGACCAAGGCTCGCATCTCAGGCGAGTTCACCCGTATGAGGGCGACGCTGGATGAAGACGAGAAGGCAGCTCTGGATCGCGTGGACGTGAAGGGGCGTGAGCTGCTGTCCCAGATCAAGGAGAACATCGCTCATTACGAGCGTGAGATCAACAACCTCCAGGCAGCAGCTACGCGCCTGCGCGCTCTGCAGGAGGAGAGGGACTCGCTCACGTTCCTGCAGGTAGAGCGCTCAAGGAGCCAGGGCAAGTGCCCCAGTTCGCGTATATTCGTTGCGTTTTTTTAAACATGGCACATGCGATGTAACTCAACGCAAGGATAAAGCATCTTGCATTGCCAATACAATGGAGAGCCCATGCATTCTGAAATTAAATGAGGAATCAAGTCCACTGACGTGGATTTGTATATTCTGATAAAAATAGAAATTACTGTTGAAATTCCAATTCATAAATAAACGATTAACACGCAAATCCCTCGAGTTAATCGGTTGGCAATGTATGCAGATGTTGGCATTTAAAATTGTAACCGCATGGTCCTGTAATGTACAACAGATTGAGACTTCTTCACACTAAATTTTAATTAGTAATGTAACCAAATGTAGACCAACCATCAGTCATGCTGAAAATAGAAGTGCTTTTAACTTCAGGAAATCCAGGGGGCTTTGTTTTTCAGCACTGACTGCTGATGAGTCCAATGCCTGCTTCAAAAAATGTTTATCCTGTTAAACTATCGACGTCTGTTTATGCGATTCTCTGGGTGTAATTCACCCTCACAGTGCGTACTTATGTTGAATGTTGGTTCACAATCACTGCGAATCGACATCGAGTGCTACGGACGCCTCTTCCTGTGACATTGGGTACACAGTGGTCACGGTTTGAGAGGCCACACCTTGCTGTTGAGAACCATCGAGTCCAAACGAGTCGACGGCTTCATCTTGTTTACAACCAACAACACCGGGATATGCGAATCGCTGAGCACAGCCCAGCTCATCGCGTCTACCAATCACTGTGTGGTTAACATGGCTGGAGGTGAACTGACTCGCGCCCCCTTTGTCTGACTCCTGCAGGTTCACCTAAAGGAGACAAACCGGTATGGACTCATGAAGTCACACAAATTAACACATGGGGTGACGCCGTGTGTGGGACATGGGCTGCGTGATTATGATAATGTGTATAATGATGATGTGTGGTAGGATCCTGTGAGTGATGGTGTATATTGATGCTGTGTGATGATGTGCGTGATGATGATGTGTGGTATGATGCTGTGTGAAATGATACTGTATTATGGGACCTTTTTGCCGGTATCATAGTGTAGTGATTGACTCAGAGACACTAAGAGTAAAAGTCACTCTATTTATTAAACGGCCTTAACAGTTCACACTTGGTAACTACGATTCCCAGTCAGGACAGCTAGTAGACTGCCTGACTGGCGACGCTGAGATGGTGAAGATGGAGACGAAGATGAAGACTCTAGCAGCAGGAGCACGACATGATCCCACTCCACACGACAGCCCCGAGGTCCCCTCCTGGGGCCCCTCTTATACTGTCAGCGTGGCCTGGCTCTGCCCTGGCCACGCCCCTCTTCTGGAACCTACTAGCAGGTTCTCGATATGTCCCTTTAGTGACCCTTCCCCTACATCCATCTCTGATCTATCACGTGACCTGCTGTCAGTCAGGGCTGCTGTAAGCTGAAGATCCCATTCCCTGTCAGCAGCCAGAGCTATGCTATGTGTCCGATTCTGTCACTACAACAGTATGAAAAATAAGGATAGGTTTTACCCTTTCTGGCAATAAAACAGGTGTTAAGATGTTCAAACAGCAATAGATACATTTGGCAAGTACTCAAGCCTGCATTAAACCACGCGTACTTGTGATGAACCTGCAAACAAACATGCTCACTGTTCACCTTTGGCGTTCTCTGGTCTGACACTGGTGAGACTAGGCCATAAAGAATGCTGTCTCTGTTCTAGGCCAATCATATTCAAAGGCATTGCATCACATATAATTATCAGAGAATGTTTGTTTGCATGATCACCACAAGTACGTGTGGTTAATGCAGATTTGATTCCTTACAAAATATATCTATTTGGTCTTTGAACATCAGAGCACCTAGTTTATTGCCAGAATGGGCAAAACCTATTCTTATTTTTCATAAGATGATGCTGGGTAAGACAGGGCTGTGTGATGCTGTGAGTGATGATGCTGTGTGATTCTGTGTGATGCTGCTGTGAGATGATGCTGTGTGTGTTGGTGTTGTGTAAGACACGGGCTGTGTGAGTCACTGCTGGTTCTGGTCTCACAGGAGAGACACTCAGAAGGGATCTCCACCGTCATCTCCCAGTGAAAAAGACATCGCCTCTATCAGAGCCCTGCAGGGAGCTGTGATCAACCTGCTGGCATTCATGTGTGAGTTCCACGGACTCTTGCTATGTGTGCGTCTGTTATTGTGCATGTACTTTGGTTTGTACATGTATGTTGCGGAGCGGTAGTGTCGTGGTTAGTGCGCTGCGCTACTAACCTGGTGTCCCGAGTGTGAATCCCACTCACTACACTACCACACACACAAACGAGTGTACATCACTATACTATCACCCACACGAGTGTACATCACGACACTATCACACGCACACAAGTGTACATCACTACACTATCACACACACACGAGTGTACATCACTACACTATCACACACATACACGAGTGTACATCATTACACTATCACACACACGAGTGTACATCACTACACTATCACACACACACACACACACGAGTGTACATCACTACACTTTCACACACACACACGAGTGTACATCACTACACTATCACAAACACACACGAGTGTACATCACTACACTATCACAAACACACACACGAGTGTTCATCACTACACTATCACACACACACACACACACGAGTGTAAATCACTACACTATCACACACACACGAGTGTACATCACTACACTCTCACACACACACGAGTGTACATCACTACACTATCACCCACACACGAGTGTACATCAACAACAACAACAACAACCGCCATTCGCCACTAAGTGGCGGTGACGTCACCACGACGCTTGTGCCAGGCCAAGTGCACCTTGAGGACACGTGAAGTGTCGAACGCCCGCTGGCAGGAGGCCACGGGGCAGACCCAGCAGGTGCCACGAGTCGACTGACCGAGATGACTGGCTGATGCACCACCTGTGCCCCCTACTGTACCAACTTGCTGTGCTTTAGCCACCCGGCGCTCCGCTCGTTGTTGTGAGCATCGCTCCTCCGCCCTCCGTTGTTGTTGGAGGACGACTGCCTCTAACTGCCCAGTAGCGTCCTTCACGAGCCTCCTCCACTGAGGCCGATCTTGACACCGCTGGTACCAGTCATCGGCAAGTCCACTCGGCTCCACGTCCTCCTGTACCACATCACTCCATCTCTTCTCTAGCCCGTGCCGTGCCCGTTTAGCCCCCTCGATCCGGCTGAACAAAAGCTGTTTAGGCATGCGGTAGCTGGGCATGCGGGCTACATGACCCAGCCAACGCAGCCTTGCCTGCCGGAGGAGCTCACCGATGGGACTTTGCCCAGATCTTTCAAGGATTTGTGAGCTCACACAATCCAGCCTGGTTAAACCCAGGATGGATCGTAGGCAGGCCAGCCTAAATGTTTCCAACAGACGAAGATGCTCCATTAGGGGGTCCACGTTTCGCAAGCGTAGAGAAGGGAGGGAATGACCGTGGCCGAGAAGACCTGAAGCTTCGTGCAGAGCGACAGACCAGGTAGCTTCCACACAGCGTTACGCAACCGATGAAAAGATATTGCCGCTCGACTGATTCGGAGTGAGACCTCTGCTGATAAACTGGAGCCGGTCATAAGCACACTGCCCAGGTATGGGAAACTCTCCACTCTCTCCACAACTGCCCCATCACCGATTGGGAGTTGTGGGGGTGGAGTGTCCGATGGTACAAAATACTCAGGCAGGTGCTTAGTTTTGGTGGGGCTGATGGTAAGGCCCCACCTCTTAGTGGCACGCTCCAGTCTCAGCAGCAGCGTCTCCAACTCCTCTTCTGAATGAGCAGCTATTACCAAATCATCGGCATACATAACGTGGTTGACCAATAGGGAGCCATCCCTTGATCGCACCCGAGCGTCGATCAGCCTCCCATTATATCTGTACCAAATGGAAATTCCCCCGGTACAGCTATTGAAGGCTTCACGAACTACGCAGTCGAAATAGATGTTAAATAATGTGGGAGCCAGAGGACATCCCTGTCGCACCCCAAGGTGTACAGGGAAAGGCTCCGACTCCCGGCCACGTAGTTTTACCCGGGCCCGCTCACCATCATGAAGGTCCTTAATGATCGTGAGCAGAGGGTCAGGGACTCCAAAAGCACGAAGAATAACCCCGAGCCCAGGCCTACTGATGGTATCATAGGCCTTGACCAGGTCAATAAAGCAGAGATGTAGGTCTTGTTGGAATTCTCTACACCTCTGCTGTAGCAGACGGACAGAAAATATGGCATCTGTACAGGACCGCCCTTTCCTGAAACCGCATTGGGGTTCCGCAAGCCTCTCCTCAGCGTGCCTAGCAAGGCGATGTTGAATAATCCTTGCCAGGACCTTTCCCGGCACACTGAGGAGTGAGATGCCCCTGTAGTTGTTAAAGTCTGTGCGGTCCCCCTTCTTAAAGAGGGGGACCACCAGGGCATCCTTCCAATCCTGCCGTACCCGTCCAGCGGTCCAGACTGTTGTTATGATGTCATATAGGGCAGTCTCTGCACAAGCGCCACCCTCCCTCAGCATTTCGCTTGGGAGATCATCTCTGCCCGGTGCCTTTCCTGGTCTCAGACTCCGGATCGCCTTCAGTACTTCCTCAACAGATGGCACCTCAGCCAGCCACTCACAGGGGGTGACCTCCAATATTTGAGGCACCGCAGCCTCAGCAGGGTTATCCCCACTTTGTGCCATGATGTTTTCCTGGCTGAGAGATTTCCCCTCCCCCAGGACCTCACAGAAATGCTCAGCAAATCTGCAAACCTGTTCCTGGGGGTCGGAGATTGGATCACCGTTTTTTCCCCTAATGATGGTAATAGGTGTGGCGCTGCAGGTTACTTTTTGATGGAGTTAAATAGTGATTTGTGATCGCGGGCCACTGAGGCAGATTCCATCTCCTCAGCAACCCCCGACCACCACCCATCCCTGCAGCGCCTTACGGCTCTCCGAACCTCCGAGCGAAGGCTGCAGTAAACCTCCTCATTCTCTGACGTGGGATGCAGTAGCCGATGAGAGTGGGCCTGTCGCTTTTTCTCAATTAACCTGAACACCTCCTCTGTCAGCCAGGGTTTCTGGGGAGGTCTGGAACGCGTACCCAAAGCAGCCATTGCAGCTGCATGAGTCACAGTCTTAAACCTCGCCCATTTACCCTCGACATCAGGTGGAGTGGGGGACGATGCCAACCCCACCTGCAAGCGATGATGAAATTCTCGCTTGTAACTTTCATCAGCTGAGACCAGGCCACTTTTGGTTGGAATGGGATCCTGGGTGTACACCCACCACCGGAGTGGAAGAATGGCAGGCGCATCTTACAGATGACTAGTCGATGGTCAGAGGGCAGATCAGCTCCACGGTAGGTCCTGGTGTCAAGGACATGGGCTCGCATCCGCTGGTCCGTCACTATGTAGTCCAGTAGATGTTCTTGCTTAGACCCGGCATGCATCCATGATGTGTGGATGCGCCGATGCCGGAAGAGCGTGTTGGTAATTACAAGCCCATGGGCTGCACAAAAATCTAGCAGCCTCCTACCGTTGTTATTGAGCTGATCTGGCCCATGCCTTCCAATCACTCCAGACCAGGTGCCAGCATCATGACCAACTCGGGCATTGAAGTCACCCAACAAGATGACTCTGTCAAGAGTGGCCACTTTAGCCAGCACCTGTGACAGGAGGTCATAGAAAGCGTCCGACTCATCGGCTTTGCCTGCATCCCTCCACGGATGTTCGTCTTCGGTGGGGGCATAACTAACCACGACCACCACTCCTCGCCTCCGGTTGATGGGAGGGCGAGCCCAAAGTATCCTGGGGCTTACAGCTTCCCACACCTCACCGCCACGCTCCCACGCCCCCTTCATTCTTTTGTTCAGAAGAAGAGCCACACCCTGTTGTTTGGCAGTCTCCTGCCCCGAGTAGAGGACTGTCCACCCTTCATGGTGGCAGGAGCCAGAACCGGTCCACCGGACCTCCTGAATGCCGCAGAGATCCAGGTGGTACCGGTCCAGCTCCCGACAAAGGAGTGGCAGCCTCTCCTCCGCAGTGAGCGTTCGAACATTCCACGTGGCCATCCGCAATGGTTTTTTGTTGTTTCTGGAGGAGCCCCGAGGGTGAAGATTCAATCTCCTGGCTCCGCCAAATGGGGTTTGGCCAGGAGACGTCATAAAAGCCTGACCCCCCGGGGCCTCCGGCACAAGCTTATTAGTTTCAGGTTTATGTTTAATTCGTGGTTTCGTGGTAATTGATTGAAGGTGGAGGGGTTACCAGCCCCTCGCACCCATCCAGAGCCCCCGTTTAGCCACTGTGGTGGTCACAGACACCATGAGGGGAGAGGGCCAATGGGCATTGGCCCTCCCCCCACAGCACTGCCCACGACGGCACCGCGAGGAGGTAGGAGGTTGTTTTGCCGGACCGAGCGTGTACATCACTACACTATCACACACACATACACACACGAGTGTACATCACTACACTATCACACACAGTGTACATCACTACACGATCACACACACGAGTGTACATCACTCCACAATCACACACACACACGAGTGTACATCACTACACTATGACACACACACACGAGTGTACATCACTACACTATCACACACACACATGAGTGTACATCACTACACTATCACGCACACACACACGAGTGTACATCACTACACTATCACACACACACGAGTGTACATCACTACATCATCACACACACAGTGTACATCACTACACTATCACACACATACACGAGTGTACATCATTACACTATCTCACACACACACACACACGAGTGTACATCACTACACTATCACACACACGAGTGTACATCACTGCACTTTCTCACACACACACACACGAGTGTACATCACTACACTATCACAAACGCACACGAGTGTACATCACTACACTATCACACACACGAGTGAACATCACTACACTATCACACAGACACACACACACGAGTGTACATCACTACACTATCACACAGACACACACACACTAGGATACATCACTACACTATTGTAATGTTCTTGAAGGAGACGGAGACTTCTTAGAGGCCACACGCTTTTTTTCACCAATACTTGCTATACCTAACACAAGGGGTATACGGTCCCCGTACCCGCTATCCTGAGGAGCTACAGACTCTGGACTTGCTGGCTCCCCCACTAGCCTAGCGTCCTCTGGCTGGGACCTAGGGGAGGCACACTGACCCGCCGCTGGCCCGGCAGGTCCCCGACCTCTGGTCTCTTGAGACCTTCGCCCTCACAAGGGCGGGAAGGCTGGGAGCCAGGTTCCTATCCAGGACCTATCTCCCCTGACCAATGGTTACACTGAGCTCCAACCCTGACAAGGGCTGGAAGGCTTGGTCCAGGGTCCTAGCTGTCTTCAGCCGACTTGAGTCTACGTGTAGCAGAACTTCCAAGAGTTCTCAGCGCTCCAGCTTTTATACCTGTTCGTGGCCGGGTTAACCAATCCCCGGCCACCTCTTGGACCCCTCCGATTGGTTCTTCCCAATCTGGCGTTTGGATCCTACCTCACCCCATTTGACCCTAACTGTTTGATTGAGCGGGAAAACCTTGCTTACCAACTGCTCTCTCACAGCTTGTGAACCGCGAGTAGTTATCACCACTACATCACCCCCCCCCCCCTGTACAGCACTCAGCCGTCCCGGCTGCAACACAATTCACAACCCCAATAATAATACAAGGAACAGGAACTCGGAAGCGCGAAGAAAAAAACAATGCGTGAGCCTCAACGCAACAGTAACAACAATAACAACAAACCAACAACAACAACAACCCACAATAATTTACCCCAACCCGCCTGTACATATGAACACCGTGGACACACCACACCAAGGACCTGGGTCAACTGCACGCCCACACCCCCCACCGAACGCCAGGGGCCCAGGGAGGGGAGGCGGTGTGTATGCGTCGGATCAGGTCTCAAGAGAACCTGGGACAATTCGAGCGAGTCCGTGTGGCAGGTCCATCGGAAGAGCTCAGCGTTCCCTGCGGAGGGTCGGGAGGGGCTAGACGATGGGCGTCCGGCACGTCCCGAGAGGCCGGGGATTGAGCCCTTGAGCCGTCTTCCTGCAGGCCAGGCGGTCGGGCAGCTCCCCGATCTTTCGGTGAGGCCACCCTTGGTGGACTCACACCTGCAACATCCGAAGGAGCGGTGGGAGGGTGTGGAGCAACACCAGGATCACGAAAACCCTCCCCCGGCATGCCAGACACATCACGCGAACGGCCCCTGCGAGATGAAGATGTGTGAGTGCGCGGTACGACATAGGGTTTCAGGCGCGAAGGGTGAACGTACCACGAGCGCCGTCCGCACGCGACCCTAACACACTGGTCCCGAACGACCCGAACAATGTCCACCGGACCTCGCCAGGGTCTGAGCAATTTAGATGACGTTGACAGCGGTACCTGGGGACAGTGCAGCCATGCCTTATCCCCTACGGACCATTTGTATACCGAAACCCAGCGATCATACAGACGCTCATTCGCCCATTGGGGGGGTCAACATCCCTGCCGTACATTAAGTAGAAGGGCGAATAGCCCGTGGCCGCATGAGGTGCCAAACGATATGCGGCCAGAACCCCAGGTATACGCAGGTCCCAATCCAACTGTGCCTCATCCACCTGATGGCACAACATCGAAGCAATAGTACGGTGCAGACGCTCGACCATACCATCGGTCTGCGGGTGGTAGGGGGAAGTTCGCACCTTCTGCGTACCCAGAAGGTCACAGACCTCCCGCAGAAGGTTAGATGAGAAGTTTTTTCCCTGGTCGGTCAGCAGCCGTTCCGGGGCGCCCCTTATCCAGGACATAGCCCTGGAGGAACGCCTCTGCAATGGCTGCCGCCGACTGGTTGTGGAGGGCCCAGACCATAGGCCAATGGGTGAAATACTCAACCCCAACCAGTAGGTACTTATTACCCCGAGCGGTGACAGGAAAAGGACCCAGAATACCAAGTGCCACCAGCTCGTTGACCCGGGACACCCGAATCGACTGAAGGGACGGGCAGGCCTCCCTAGCCGGGTGTTTCCGCCGCGCACACTGCGTACAACTATTTAACAGGTCGGCGACATCGCTTGCCATCCCCGGCCAAAAAAAATCCAATTGCAGCGTGGCGAGCGTTTTGTGAATGCCCAAGTGCAGGATGCGTTCGTGCGCCGCCCACACGGCCCTGCCCCGCAGAGCGGTGGGGACGACGATTTTTTAACGACGAGAGCTGGCGTCCCATGACATGAGGAGACCATCACGCAACACGACAGCTCCAATACCCTCCAGGCAATTTCTCGCACGTTCGGCCCGACGGCATAACCTAAGGAGGGAAACTTCCTCCATCTGAAACCGTCCCCATTCATCTAGGGGCAGGTTGAGCAGCGAGTCGTGAGCGACCAACTCCTGTGAGTCAACAATGGGGACAGGCTCCCCGTCGACCACCTCTGACCCCGCCGCAATGGGAGAAGCCGGTATAGCCCCCGTAGCTGACTTGCATCTCCCAGAGCCCATAAAGCACGCACAACCATCTCCCGGAGGAAGGCGCGACAGGCCATCAGCGTTTGAATGTCGCGTACCCTTCCGGTATGTTACCGTGACCTTGTAATCCTGTAGGACCTCGAATGGCTGGTCTATTTTTAGCGCATACTGCAGTGCCGCATGATCAGAACGAACCGTAAAATGCCTGCCGTACAGGTACGGACGATATTGTTGTATAAACACGACAATAGCGAGCAGTTCACGGTGAGTAATGCAATAACGTTGTTCCGCCGGAGACAGCACCCTGCTGCCGTAGGCAACGACGCGTTCGACCCCGTCCACGACCTGCGAGAGCACTGCGCCAATGCCGGTATTGCTGGCGTCAGTGTCCAGGATAAAGGGCAATGTGAAATCGGGGTAGCACAAGGGAGGGGCACTGATGAGGGCATCGCGAAGCGCCTTGAACGCCCCGTCCGCTGCATCCCCCAAATGGAACTTGGCCCCCTTAGCCGTTAAAGCATGAAGAGGTTTCGCAATCGTTACAAACCCCTCAACAAACCGGCGGTAATAGGACGCGAAGCCTATAAAGTTGCGGACCTCCTACAGACGTGGGTGTTGGCCACGTCCTTACACAATCAGTTTTTGCGGGGTCGGTGGCTATGCCCGTACGACTGACAATGTGCCCGAGGTACCGCATCGATTCCCGCAATAGGAAACACTTCTGAGGCTTGAATTTAAGGTTAGCGGTCCACATCCTAACAAACACAGCCCTCAATCTCTCCAAATGTTCCTCAAACGTGCGGCTGAAAATAATTATGTCGTCCAAATAGATGAGACATGAGTTCCACTGCAGCCCAGCGAGGACCAGCTCCATCAATCTCTGGAACGTCGCCGGAGCTAAGTGCAATCCCATTGGTAACCGATTAAATTGATAAAGGCCTTGTGGTGTACGAAACGCGGTCTTCGGTTTAGATGCCTCGTCCAAGGGTAGTTGCCAAAATCCAGATAAAAGGTCCAAGGTAGAAAAGTACCGCGCCCCCGCCAAGGCATCGAGTGACTCGTCCATGCGAGGAAGCGGATACGTGTCCGCCAACGAAACTTTGTTAAGTTTTCGAAAATCCACACAAAATCTCAAACTGCCATCATGCTTCTTCACGAGCACAATCGGTGCACCCCATGGGCTGTTGGAGGGATCCACAATGTCCGCGGCAAGCATGTCGTTCACTGCCAACCAGACATGTTCTTTCTCTGCCGGGCTTAACCGAAACGGATTTTGCCGAATGGGAGCGGAATCTCCCGTATCAATGTGGTGTTTCAATAGATTAGTGCACCCGACATCGAATTTGTGCTTACTAAAAACATCGGGGAATTCACGGAGTAATGTACGCAATTTCAATCACTGGGACTCGGAAAGATGTTCAGCCCCTGAACAGAGAGAATCCACCCAACCCTCATCGGTATCAGACTGCGCCTCAGACCCTGACGTATCATCTACCTGAGCCACGACGGAGTCAGTGTGGAGTGGCAACGATGCATGGGCAATCACAGCCCCCTGGTGCACGACCTTTGTCTGCAACCCTGCATTCAACACCTGAATGAAGGGTTGTCCCTCAGCAGGCACAAGTGTTTGTGCTCCCACTAGCTCCAACCCCCGTACGGCCGTATTGGAAGGAGCCAGCAAAATACCCGACATTGTTTCTAACCTGAGCGGTTTCCGTAACCGAAGCGGAACTAACATTTGCGCGCCCGGCAGAATTCGTACAGTTTGGGACGCCATAGCCGGAACAGTCGCGCAAGCCGTGCGTAGCCCGGTGGCCAAAGGCAGGAACGTCATTCGGCGGCCCGAAGGGAGCTCAATGCAGCCTTTGTCGATTAATATTTTAATGGCCATCTTGCCGAGGAAGTCCATGCCCAGCAAACAGGGAACGGCAAGGGTCTCAGAAACCAAAATGGGACCCGTTACTTTAATATCGCCAATACAAATTTGTGCCGTTATTTGCCCAATAATTCCCAAGGAACCCCCATTCGCTGCAAAGCAAGGGATGGAAACTGGTGCTAGCGCCTGACATTTCTGGGGCAGCACATTGTATATGAGGTCCGAAATTATAGTAGCTGAAGCGCCCGTATCAACCAACAATCGAAAATCAACCCCCTCGATGGCGCCGATAATAATCGAAGAGCCCGTAGCCGCAGCGACAACCCTGTGGGCCAACTCCGACCACTGAACTGGTCGGAGTGGCTGCCAAACGTCAACCCCATCCCGGCTCTGACCACTCAAGCCAACGTGACAGAGTGGTGCATGGAAACGCAGTGTATGAGATGAGGGCAGGGACCCGATGTGTGAGGTGTCGCGACATGCCTGCGGTTCTTGTGGAGCGGCAGGCGAGCGGGCGGACGATGGCGGGCGACCCGAAGCACGGCGTCGAGGAGCTGGGCAGCCCGATGCCAGGTGACCCTGCTGGCCGCAATTGTAGCATGTGACACGGCCCCATGCCCGCGGGGAGTCGTGTCTCCGCCGGGGCTCCCTCTGGCGAGGCCGGTCGGCCGCTCTCCAGCTTGCGGCATGCTGCGATGCGAAGGCCTGGTTATCCAGGACCTCGTCTTCCCGCGCAGCCGCGCGCATAGCACACGCCGCCACCTGCCCGTCTCGCTGGAGGAGCAGCTCCGTATGTAGATACTGGGAAGCGCCCAGTGAGGAGAGATTCGCCTCGTTCTTGACGTGAACGGCGATCCGTAACTCCCGAGCCAGCAGCAACATCTTCTCCAGCACAATGGAGTCAAGGCCCACGTCGTCCATTCGAGGGTAGGCCGCTTGAGCCAGCGCCATCAGCGCACTCTGGTAGGCGAGGGGTGTCTCGTCAGCCTCCCTCCTCCGACTCGCGAAGCAATGCCTGGTTTCTGATGGAGGCCCGTACACCAAGGCCATCCGATCGAGGGCATCTTGTAGCGTGGAGCGAGCCTTCCGTGGGATGAGGAGGAACGTGGCCAGAGCGACGTCGTCCAGTGCGGAAGGAAAGGCTCGGACAGCGATGTCCGCAGTCCACCCTGCCGTCTCCGCATTTGCCACAAATCGTCGGGCAAACACTGCCCAGTCTCCACCTTTAGCCGTGAAGACTTGTAGAGACGGCAAGCGCTGTTGCAGTCCAGGAACGTAGTCTTCCCCCGAGGCGAGCTGTGGCCCGAGCGTGGCGTTTGTAGCGCCGTCAGATGATAAAATGTCCTGCAGCAGCGGCGGCCCCATCTCTGCAGACGCGACAGCCTCGCATAGGAGGCCTCCAGGACCGGAAGTGACGCATGACCCCTGGTCCACGTGACTTCCGGGGCAGCTGACGTCATTTCCTGCGGAAGTGTCGAAACCCCCGGTGGAAGTGACGTTGCTCACGGCTGCAGCACTTACGGCGGCAGTGACGTATCCCCGGCTGGAGATGATGTCAACACCCTGCGCGGGAATCCCGTGTGTTTCGGCGGACCCGGCCCCCAATCTCTGGCCTGGTCCTCCCCTCGCAGCCCCCGCTACCCCAGCGTGAGTTCGTCGAGGATGGAGGCAGCGGCATGCAGGAGATCGGCCAGCCGAGCGTGGGCCGACTGGATCGCCCATCCCGGCGATGGTGGACTCCCTGAAGGGCCCGGAGAATGCGAGCCCGCCGCTGCGGACCCGTCCCCCGGAAATGGCGCTCCCGCCTCTGGATCAGCGTCGGCATCGACCTCCTTGTCCGAGGCCCTGGTGAGCGCCTTCTGTCTGGTCTCCAAGTAGGCGAAGTTCTTGGCAACTCTGACACCAGTTGTAATGTTCTTGATGGAGACGGAGACTTCTTCGAGGCCACACGCTTTTATTCACCAATACTTGCTATACCTAACACAAGGGGTATACGGTCCCCGTACCCGCTATCCTGAGGAGCTACAGTCTCTGGATTTGCCGGCTATCTCCCCCGCTAGCCTAGCATCCTCCGGCTTGGACCTAGGGGAGGCACACTGACCCTCCGCTGGCCCGGCGGGTCACCGACCTCTGATCTCTCGAGACCTTCGCCCTCACAAGGGCGGGAAGGCTGGGAGCCAGGGTCCTATCCAGGACATATCTCCTCTGACCACTGGTTACACTGAGACCCAGCCCTGATAAGGGCTGGAAGGCTTGGTCCAGGGTCCTTGCTGTCTTCAGCCAACTTGGGTCTTCGTGTAGCAGAACTTCCAAGAGCTCTCAGCGCTCTAGCTTTTATACCTGTTCGTGGCCGGGTTAACCAATCCCCGGCCACGTTGAGCGCGTACATGGGCGTACGCCCGTGTATGCGCTCAACGAGTGTTTACACGGGCGTGTTTGCATCCGCTACGTACGGGGAAGTGCTTGCTGACAGCGTGGAGCTTGGACAATGACACCTCGACTTGCTGCTCAGGGCAGCAGAGCCGCTGATTGGAGTCCACCCGAATCCGGGCCCCTTCATCAGCACCATCGTTGCAGCTCGGGCTGATATAATAGGGCTACGACATGCACCATCTCTTCATCATCTGCACCTGCAACCCGCGCTCCTGAGGACGCTCTCTGTCCTTGGGCTTCTCCGAGGCCAACGTCGGAGACTGCATCGGCACCGTGGTTGCAGAGGTGGTAGGGGCCGCCATTCACAGGTCGACCTCGAACCAGCCAACTCCTCCATTCCCTCGACGCCTCACCTGCACGGATCTTCACATCTACCTTCACACATTTGCCTCGGCCTACTCAACGCACGCTCCATCACCAATAAATCAGCCCTGATTCACGACACCATCTCGGACCACCACATCGACCTTTTGCTCATCACTGAGACCTGGTGCAGGCAAGACTATCCGCCAGCCATCTCTCTGGAAGTTGCGCCCCCAGGATACAAGGTTCTACATAAACCTTGCGCAACTAACTAGCGGGTTGGTGGCTTAGCGGTCGTTTACAATGCTCACTTGAAAATTAAAGAACTCTATCTACCAATGGCTCAGGCCACATTCGAGGACCAGTCCGTATCCCTTACTACTAACAACGAGTGCTTTTCCATCATTTCCATCTATCGCCCTCCAGATGGCAGCATCAAAACCTTCTTAAATGAGCTTTCGGAATTCCTATATCTGATTCCTAACCCATCTCACAGGCTCGTGCTTACAGGTGACTTTAATTGCCCCGGCAATACCCCAGCCTCCATCGATAGTCACCTTGAGTCAACTTTGGCCTGCCATAACCTGGTCATCACAAACTCAGGCCCCACCAGAGCTTCGTCAACAAACGTTGAGAGCATGCTCGACCTGGTTCTGGAACCTAACCAGCACCAAAGCATCACTGCACTGGGAGTTTTCCAAACTGGTTACTCCGACCACCGCCTCATACTTTCTTCCCTCCAATTTCCGAAGCCAATCACCATCAAATTCACCGGCAACTTGCGTAATTTTAAGGGTATCGAATTTTCTGCTTTTCGTCACCTCCTTGCAAACTCGCTTTCAATGTTATCCCCATCATCGGATCCAACCGTCTGCGCTCTCCAACTAGAAGCTGACATGAGGGCGGCGCTGGACAAACTTGCTCCATTAAAATCACGAACCGCTAGGCAGTCTTCTCACGACACTCACTGGCTCTCAAGAGATGCCATCATTGCTAAGCGAACCAGCAGGCGCCTTGAACGTATCGCATCCCGCAGTGGTCTACCTGCTGATCGACTTGCTTACAGAGTCGCCTGCAGGAAAACTAACAAACTAATCCTTGTCTCACGTTCCTCCCACATTGAGGAAAGCATCAAAAAAGCAACCGGAAAACCGCGCATTCTATGGAAAACAATCAAAGATCATTTCCATCCTGGTAGCACTATGGTCCCTCACCTTAGCGATCCCCTTGCCTCACTGAAACTTGCCACCTCTTTTCATACTTACTTCAACAACAAGCTAATCGCCGTCGCAAACTCGTGCACGTCTACTGACACATTGCACCATTGTACCCCGCTCATGGTACCTAAAATTGTAAGCACTAACCCAGACACTCTTCTAATTATGCTAAAGCCGGTGTCTACAAAAGACGTTTTCTCTTTAATTGAATCACTTCATTTGAAGTCCTCTCCACTCGACGTGCTCCCAGATTCCTTGTTCAAGCAATGTGCTCCGGAACTCGCCATCATGATCAGGAACATCGCAAATGCCTCCTTCTCTTCGGGGTGTTTTCCGTCCAACCTCAAATCTGGCCTGGTTTCTCCCTTGTTAAAGAAACCAAGTCTAGATCCGGATGACCCATCTAGTTATCGTCCCATCACTAACCTCTCGAACCTCTCTAAACTCCTTGAACGACTAGCCCTCGCCCAGCTAAAACCACACGTCACCTCCTCCGCAAACTACTGCTGCTTCCAGTCAGCTTACCGTCAAAACTATTCCACAGAAACAGCACTCACTAGAGTGCTCGATGACATTTTAACGATCATTGATTCCGGCTTAACTGTTGCACTTGTAAGTCTGGACATTTCGTCAGCCTTCGACACCATCAACCATTCGCTCCTTACTTCCCTCCTGAAATCCGACTTCGGTATATGCGGCTCAGCACTCAAGCGGATAGTTTCGTACCTTTCTGACCGGCAATCTTCAGTCAGGGTGGGCATGTCCACATCGCCTGAAACAACAACAGCATTATGCGGGGTTCCCCAGGGCTCTGTTCTAGGTCCTGTTGTGTCTATACCCTTTTTATTTATTAAGAATAAAAAAAAATATTATTTTTTATTTTTATTTTATATCTATATATTTTTTTTTATTAAATAATGAAAACAACCCACTACAAGCACACCAGGAATCTGTGAAACAGCCATTAAACTGGTAAGAAGTCGGTCACAGAGAGGTCAGAGACATCCAGATGGACAAAGATCGATGGCCTGACCTCCCAAGACATCTTGAGATGCACGGAGGGGGTGCAGAGCAGAGTAAAGGATAATAACGGTTGCCACTCGCGTTTTCTTAACGTTTTCCTTACCGAAAAGTAGAAACTTAACAAAGAGAATTAACCAACAAACAATACGTTTTTTTATTATTAGTAATTCTCTTATATTACTCGTATTCACCGCATACATATTATTTAGAATTATATGTTTCCTATCTACATGACCTTCCTAAAAACTAAAAGAGTACGAATTCCAGAAAGCTTAAGTGGAAACATAGTTACACTTAACCTCAGGATATTAAAATATAACTCAAGAATAAATGTAACACACAAGACCACATAAATGTATTGCAAAAATCTCCTCAGCCACCTTTGTCTCCAACGGTCCGGCAAGCAGGGAGGGAGCAGGGAGGTCACAGGGGAGAGTCGGTGCCTGACATTCGAGAACATCTGTTTTTTTTCTGTTTGTTTTCTCTCGCAAGAGACGCGGAGAGAGGAGAGGGTGCTCGCGTTTTTGAGTTAAGCACGGCCGTCTTTGTCTCCCCGCAGCACAAACAGATGGCCCATGAATGCTTGGAGGGTTAGGAAAGGTCGCGAGGAGGGGTCGCGGGGGTGTCTGCTTCTTCTTGCTCTGTTTTTGTTTTGTTGCCCGCTCGCAAGGAATGCGCAGAGAGGGGAGTCACGTTTTTAAGTTAGGCACGGGCGCACATAGCGAATGGGCAGTCTGGGTCGAGTCGTGCTCAGTCTCGCAACTCGGCTTGCGACGCAGCGTTGCGACAGGGCTCGCAAGAGAGCGGGGGCAGATCGTGCCTCGAGGTGAGATGGGACGACGAGACGTCGTTAAAGTGACAGTCTGAGAGCAGTCTGTCCGAGTCGCGCTCAGCGTTGCGACGGGGCTCGCAAGAGAGCGGGGGCAGATCGTGCCTCGAGGAGAGATGGAACGAGGAGGGGTCGTTCGAGTCGCAGAAGTCTGAGTTCAACCTGGGTCGGGGCTGGGTTTCAGCCGTGCTCCAGCTGGCGGAGCGTCGTGAGGAAACGAAACACAGATGCCGATAGCAGGTGTCGCTTCTCGCAGAACGAAGTTAAGTGCGAGTGAAGCTGGCAGCTGCACGAACAAGGGAAGCATGGAGCAGAGAGAGTGACGAGTGACGACAAGCAATCAACCTGTAAAAGGGCGGAGATCGCCAAGCGTCGACCAAGCGTGCAAAGCAGAGAGCGCGAAGCAGTGGAGAAAGCCTGATCAAACGGCTGTGAGGAAGAGGACCGCGCCATCGAATGCGCCGTGTGTTTGAGGCCACACCTACCAACAACCAGTGTAAACAGACAAGACGTCCAGAGCGATGGCGAGCATCGTGCCAACTCAACAATCAATCGAGCAGTGGAGAAGCCGGGGGCTGCCACCAAGAGAGAGAAAGTGCCATCGAATGCGCAGTGTGTTTGATACTCAGACCGACCACCACCCAGTGAGCACAGCCGCGTCGTCCAGAGCCACAAGCCAACACAGCCTGAAGCAAGGGCGAGTGTCCGTGTGAAGTTGGCAACGATCAAGGAAGAGCAGCACGACTCGGACGTCACCGGGCGTCACCGAGCGTCGTGCCAACTCGTCATCTAGCAGTAGAGGGAGAGAGAGCGCAAGAGCAGCACGACTCAGACGTCACCGGGCGTCACCGAGCGTCGTGCCAACTCGTCATCCAGCAGTGGAGAGAAAGAGAGCGCACAAGCAGAGACACGTCCGAGCGAGGGAGCAGCAGGGGCTCGCGGCGGCCACGCCCAATCGAGAGGAACACCTGGCCGCTGTTTGTATCCTCCTACACCACACAAGCTAACGACACAATTAATATTACGAGGGGACAACGCACACACAGCACGCACACGAATAAGACTTAAAAAAAAAATTGTCTTTGCGTTTCAAAAAGGGTTGCCATTTCGAGGTGGTGTGTTCAATATCAACTGATCGTGCAAAGCAGTTGCTGCCGTCGAGTTACATGAATAAGAAATGTTTTAGTCATTCATTTTCGTTAACTGCATAATCTCGCCAAGGAAGAAGTATGTTTTAGTCATTCATTTTCGTTAATTGCATAATCTTGCCCATGAATTTATTGACGTATACCTGCTTTCGCATACTAGAGTGTCATGTGCTTGTTTAGAATTAAAATTGCTTAACACCAAGTCTCGAGTGCTTCTTTCCAAGTCCATGCAAAACTGTCTTATTCCTGAGAACTGTAGCCTGTGATGAGATCTGAAACTGGAGACCTAAAATAACAAACACACTAAGATAATCAGTAAATGTTTAATCAATGATAATCGTGTTATCCTGATTGATATAACTCTGGATAAACGAAACTAAACTTAATTATCATAATTGATCACAGTAACATAATCGCAAGCATCCGCATAAATTACTACGATTATATCCGCGATTATCATAATTTATGCATATAATTACACACATTATCATAATGTATGCATGTTAATACACACATTAACATAATTAATGCGATTTGCGCATTTTTCTAAAAAAAATGTTTATCAAAATTTCATAACCCAACACATACAACAGTCCCCTGCTCTTCACAGCCTACACTTCCCCGATCGGCCGGCTCATTGCAAGCTTCGGTGTTAAGCATCACTCATACGCGGATGACACGATTCTATTCACCGCCATCGATTCTAGCAATGCATCTGGATTCGAGAGGCTCTCGGAATGTACCACCGCCGTGCAACAATGGTTCACTGCACACAACCTAGCCCTTAATCCGAAAAAGTCAGTGGCCATCATGTTAGGTACCAAGCAACGTCTCAATTCAGCAGCATTCCCCACACACATACACATCTTCGGTCACAGCATCAAGTTCACCGACCACTTCAGCTACCTCGGTGTCATCCTAGATTCAACTTTATCCTTCGACCGTCAAACCAACCATATCATCAGCTCATGTAACTTTCACCTGAAGGCTCTTAGACACATACGTCCTCTCATCTCTACTGAAATTGCCAACACTTTGGCATGTTGCATAGTTGGGTCTCGCCTTGACTATTGTAACTCCGTCCTAGTCCGGACCTCCGCTGGCAACCTAAAGAAACTTCAAAGACTACAAAATAACCTAGCACGCGTCGTCATTGCCCACACTCATCCCCGTCTCGACTCATTAGCTTGTCTCCGTGCTCTCAACTGGCTCCCCATCGCCATTAGGGTCATATACAAGACCGCCTGCTTCTGCCACAATGCCTTCATATCCGCCTGCCTGCCGTACCTTTCTTCATTATTGACAACTTGCAGCTCAGCACACGGCAGATGCCTGCGCAGCGCGACTCACGACCTCCTCTTGATACCAAGATCCAGGATGGTCATGTCTATGCGCCGCTTCTCAGTGGCAGCCCCAACAGTCTGGAACGATATCCCTCTGCACATTCGCAGCATCACCTCAATCGCCTCCTTCAAGAGACACTTAAAAACTCACCTCTACAATCATGCTTTTGAGCGACTCTGAGCTTGGCTCCGCGCCTCTGAGTTGCGGCCACTACGTCTGCAAATTTGCGCGCGTTACAAATTGAACTATTATTATTATAATTGGTTCTTCCCAATCTGGCGTTTGGATCCTACCTCACCCCATTTGACCCTAAATGTTTGATTGAGCGGGAAAACCTTGTTTACCAACTGCTCTCTCACAGCTTGCGAACCGCGAGTAGTTATCACCATTACACTATCACACACACACGAGTGGACATCACTACACTATCACACACACACACACGAGTGAACATCACTACACTATCACACACACACACGAGTGTACATCACTGCACTATCACACACACACACACATGTGTACATCACTACACTATCACACACACACACACACGAGTGTAAATCACTACACTATCACACACACACGAGTGTACATCACTACACTCACACACACACACGAGTGTATATCACTACACAATCACCCTCACACGAGTGGACATCACTACACTATCACACACACACGAGTGTACATCACTCCACAATCACACACACACGAGTGTACATCACTACACTATGACACACACACGAGTGTACATGACTCCACAATCACACACACACGAGTGTACATCACTACACTATGACACACACACGAGTGTACATCACTACACTATCACACACACGCACGAGTGTACATCACTACACTATCACACCCACCTCGTGTGCCGTGCCGGCCTTCACAGGTGCTCACCAACACCGCTTGCCCCTACAGCCTGTGAAAGGTGACACACGGGAGATGTTTGTGTTTGTTGTACACACACATAGACGCTACGGCGGTGTTGATATCCACGCTGCTGCGATCCACTGCCTCCCACGGGCACTACCACACAGTAGGGCTGAACGAATAATCGATTTCAAATTGAAGTCGCAATTTGAGACAATACGATTAGCAAATCGCAAAGACTGCTATTTTTGCGATTTGAAAAGTCATTACTTTGTTATTGGAATTGTTTATATTTTTATTATAAATTTATTTATTTAACTTGACAATTGTTCTATATTTAACTGTTCTTTTTCAATAATAATTTTTTTAATAAATACATGTTGGAAGCAATTCATATATTTTAAGTTCTCATCCTTGCATTAGAATATACAGAGCAGTTCATATTTTGATGATATCATGCTCCATCACATGTTTTAAATTTATTACACAGTGACTATTGAATTGAAGCTCGACTTAAAAAAATTTAATCGCAAATCAAATCGCAATTCGAGATTCTCCCCAAATCTTGCAGCCCCAGCACACAGAGCGCCCCACCTCCTGGCACCTCGCAAAGCCCCGCAGGGGCTGGGCCTGAGCAAGGCCACCACCACCCTGCCTAGCAGGTTTTACAGGCTGCGGGGCCACGTGGCGGGGCAGTCACCACCCTGCCTAGCAGGTGCTACAGGCTGCGGGGCCACGTGGCGGGGCAGTCACCACCCTGCCTAGCAGGTGCTACTGGCTGCGGGGCTACGTGGCGGGGCAGCAGATGGCGGGGCAGACAAACGCACCGCTGTACTGTACTTCTGTGCTCTCGCCAGCCGCGCCGCCTGCCTTCGCCAACGCGCGGTGACCGGCGTGGTGAAGTATGGTCAAACATCACTCGCGACCCGCAACGGTGTAGGGAGGCCCTCATCCAGCAGTGGATTAACAAAGTGCCCGTTACATGTCATCACACTGATAGCTACGCATTACAACGTTGTATAACAATGCTCGTTATGAATTGCTCTATTGTAGTGTACGTGCGTGTTAGTTCACGAGTGTTATTGTTATAGTGGTGCTGTTGTTAACACGGCTACTGTGATTATCGTTACTGCAGACGGACGCTCACCGACTGTGGACCCAAACTCGGCCCACAACATCCTCCAGATTTCCTCAGACCTCAGGACGGTGACGCGGACCGCTGTCTCACAGGGTCGCCCCGATCAACCACACCGCTTTGATCACTGGCTACAAGCCCTGTGCACCGAGAGCTTCTCGTCGGGTCAGCACTACTGGGAGGTGGATGTGGGGGGTGTGGCGGGGATTTGGATGGTTGGAGTCGCGTATGGGACCATCGCACTGAAAGGGAGTGGTAAAGAGTGCGGGCTGGGACAGAACGACTCATCCTGGGTTTTATATAAAAATTCCAACAGCTGCTCAGTGTATCATGGTGGTGTATTGATCTCAGTGCCGGTGAAGGATCCTCCCCGGAGAGTCGGGTGTCACCTGCACTGGGAGGCGGGGCTGCTGTCGTTTTACCGCGCCGACTCCATGGAGCTGCTCCACTCCGTCCACCACTCGTTTAGTCAACCGCTCTACCCCGCACTGTGTGTGTTGAGTGATGGTGACTCAGTGAGGATTCTGGATCTGAGTCGTGCATCCTGAGAGCACGGAGTGTGAGCAGCGCAGAGGAACGGGCACGACGCCCAGACTTGTGCACACAAAGACACATACCCCCGTATAGTGTGAACAGGCTGTAGGGGCAAGTGCTGCCAGCAAGCACATATAAAGGCCGGCACTTCACACGAGGGTGTGGGTGGCCACCACCACGCCTGGCCGCCTTTGTCTCCCAAGTGGCGATGTTTACTCATCGCACCAGGTACTTATTTGAGGCTGAGACGACTTAGGGTAGGCCCATGACCGGTTTACCAACACCATTGATAACTATTATCTGAATCGGTCTTGGGTCTCTCCTAGGTCGAATAAGCCTCGAATGAGTACCTGGTGCGATGAGTAATTATCGCCCAAGGGGATACAAAGGCGGGTCTCCGCCAGGCTGGCCTTCATAGGTGCTATTCACTAGCAGCACTTGCCTTAATAGTCTGTTAAGGCAACACTGGGGATCTTTGTTCTTAGTGTATAGAGAGTCATGTGTGCAGTGTGGGGTGGAGCGGTGGTGCAGTGGTTAGCGCACTGGCGGAGGAGGGCGGGGGGAGCCAAGGTTCTCTCTGACGTCATTGTCTCTCGTACCACACCGCACGCCGCGTGGCGCTCAACGCCGAGAGTGCTGAGTTCCACCGCGGGCTTGCTGGAAACACGCGTCACGTGACACTGCGGAGGCACACCGTCCCCTCGCGATCACTCGCTCATTGGGCGTTAAACCAGGGGTTGAATCGGATGGCATCACTACGGGGGAACTACTTGTGGTGTGTGCCGAGCGTCACTCGGCTAAAGCATTTTCGTTATAACCTGGGGTCGAGGGACTCCTCCACCCGCCAAAGTAGTTGTATTGTACAGGGCATAGAGATAGAGAAGCCATATTAACACGTAGTAATAGTAGGAGGGCTTTCACCACCAATATTTTTCGTGAAAAAGGTTTTTTTGTTTAACGTTTTAATCCTGCTCTCAGACTGAGACTTTGGACCTCCAGCCACACACTAGGATTCATGGGATAACGCCTCTCGCTGCTGACAAATTGGAACTGTCTTTTGTCTTTTAAGTTTGTTATTTAATTAAGCCTGATATATATCTAGAGTAAAAATCTACCTTACACTACAACACGACTAATATTGTCTCAACACGCATTATTAACACAGATAAACTGTGTTATTTCGGGGATAATGACCACGCAAACTCCAAACATACAGCAGCTTTCAAGGGTCGTAATCCAACCAACGACCTAATGCATACCAGGCGAGGGAGTTAACATCTCCGAGCCACCGCAGCGCTCCTCGTTAACATGAGACACAAACTCGGTGTGAACCCAACCTCGAGTCTCAGGCTGTTTAGCAACGCGTTTAGGATTTGAGACGCATTGATTATATCGTACCAGTTGTGTATTTACGTGAACGCTAATCGCATTGTGTTCTGGGCTGTGGGTGCTGCTATTGCTGGCATGGGTTTGACTTGTGTTGCTTTTTTCATTTTTGTGACCCAGGTCACTCTTGTCAATGAGACTCATCCTGAACTCCTGAGTTCTCACCTCGTTAAATTTAAATTCAAATCGACTCGACCATCAGCATCAGCAGAAGTAGCATCAGCAGCAGAATTAGTAACAGGAGCAACAGCATCAACAGCAGTAGCTCCATCATTATCATCATCAGCATCAGGAGTAGAACCAGCAGCATGAATAATGATATAATCATTATCAGCAGTAACAGAATCATCATCAGCAGCAGAAGCAGCATCATTATCATCACTCTTGCAACCGCTACTCATCCTGGTATCTTGAGTTCTCACCTGGTTAAACAAATTGACTTTAACACGTAGGCTTTCGCGACCAATATTATCAATGATAAATGTTTATTGGGTTAGATCGCGTAAATATAAATAGACTTGATTGTGTTCTGGGTTGCCTGTGAATTGTAATCACATTGTATTGTGGGTCAAGGGTCAATATGTTCTGGGTGAATAAAAAAAAAATCTGAAAATCTATTGTTAATATTGTCATCCAGGCTGTGACTCTCATAGCTGAGACTGACTTGTGTAAACATGCATTTTTTTGGAATGGTTGCTGTTGTTTTGTTTGTATAGATGTTATATTAAGGGATATTAAACCCTGGCACAGTTAGTAAATTTACAGCTTACGCCTTCACAGGTAAGTGCTGTCTGTAACCTTGGGCCACATTCCATGGCGCATCTCGTGGTATTTTTTGCAGCACTCTGTCAGTTTGCTTGTTCCTCGTCATCATGAGCTATGATGATGAATGAATCCTGACTGATGGATGATGATGAAAAGCACGATGATGATAATGACGACGCTTGGTAATGATGACCACCACCCACTCGCCTGCACCCAACACTCTCCTACCCGACACCTGCCACTCCCGAACCTACTACCCCCTCAGCCGTCTACAGAGACCCTCCCACCTGCCCACACTCACACCTGCTCAGCCATACACCTGCTCAGCCATACACCTGCCCATCCTGCCACCCTCCCACCACATGCTTAGTCAAGCGCCCATTCCCGGCTGATCTCCCTCACACCTGCAAACCCACTTACTCACCTACCCGCACAAAGGCAAAGATCCCCCGTATATCCTGAACAAACTGTTGGGCAAGTGCTGTTAGCGAGCATCTATGAAGGCCGGAATGGCACACGAATGGGTGGATGGCCAGCACCAAGCCCTGCCGCCTTTGTCTCCCGAGTGGTGATATTATACTCTACACCAGGTACTCATTTGAGGCTGAATCGACCTAAGGAAGGCCCATGACCGGTACAGACAATGCTCATTGGTGTTGGTGGCCATGAGTGGGAATTTAACTTGGATCGGCAGATTCATAGCACAGCGCACTAACCACTACAACACCAATCTCCACCCACACACATCTCAACCACCCACACGATCACCCTCCTTCCCTCCCACCTGATCCCCCACTCATTTACATGTGAAGTTGTAAGATTATTTGTCAAAAAAATTACAATATTAATGGTTACTATTTTTTTAAAGACAATTTTAAACAGTTACGCTAAAATAAATCCAGAAAAAATAAATGTCAATGATAGAGACGACGTACTTTTTTTTAAACCTTTAATAATACATTTTACACCATGGGAACCTCATTTGCCAGTAAAAATATGATAATTGTTTTTTTACCCTTCTGGCAACAAAACTGACACCTTTTTACAAGGAGTCATGTTTTCATAGACCGCAATACCTGCAGTCATAATACAAACAAAAGACATAACTCTGATAATGTGCACTGTCCTTGAAGTTGATTGGTCCACAATTATATTTTTACTGGCAAATGAGGTTCCCATGGTGTAAATGCTTACCCCGAGCTCTCATACTCTGATAGTGCATTGTCTTTGAGTTGTGCACCTTTTGGCGTCATCTGGTCCAACCCATGTGAGACTAGGCTCTAAGGAAAGCTGTATCGGGTGTGGACCAATCAACTTCAAGGACAGTGCACATTATCAGAGTTATGTCTTTTGTTTGTATTATGACTGCAGGTATTGCGGTCTATGCAAACATGACTCCTTGTACAAAGGTGTCAGTTTTGTTGCCAGATAGAAGGGTAAAAAAACTATTATCATACTGTGGATGTGTTATGGTGATGTGTTAACTTTCCTTGTACTTGCGCTACTATCATGTTTGTGTACTGTTTGTTGTTGTAGCGTTCTTACCCCGTGCTCCTACTGGACATCTGTTACAAAGAGCTTTACAGGTCATCGGATTCCTCCTGCAGTATAAATATTCCGATTCTGATGTACGTCAGTTCAAAGATGCCAAATTAACATGTGATAATAACAAATCGTATTACCGGTGTCTGCTTTGATCCACATTGCTTACCGTAGCTGCTGGGCTGTTCGGAATGTACCACTCACTCAGCGGGTGGGGGGGTGGGTATAGCAACAATATCGCATTGACTTTAACTTTAAAACATAACAAAAAAAAAACAAAGCAAGAAACAAAATCACTGCAACTGTTATTGTACAATGATTAACAAATTCGAATTTGATTCGACGGAATATGGCAAAGTTTTCCTCGTAAAATTGTGAAATAATAGAATACAATCACCCCTGTGGTTGGTAATGGTTTCTCTCTCCGTGGGTCATCGCGTGTTCGTCTCCGCTGTGTGGGCTGCTCACACAGCGTCTCCTGAACAGAACACACCTCGTCAATGGTAATCAACATCTCACGATATTATAAACATAAAGGATTTTTGTTGAAATATATTCTCTGAGCCACAGTGAGGAACTATTTTGGGTGCATCCTCGAGTCATGGCGAGCGCAGCTCCCGCTGAGAACGTGGACCGCGAGTTGACCTGCTCCATCTGCCTGGACACGTTTGACTGTCCCTCCACGCTGAGCTGCGGCCACTCGTTCTGCCTCCAGTGCCTGGAGGACGCCTGGAAGGAGGCAGACTCCTACTGCTGCCCGCAGTGCCGCAAGACCTTCCCTCGATGACCCCAGCTGACCAGGAACGTGTCGATCGCCAACCTCAGAGCAGCTGCGAGTGACTGAGACCATGGCTGCTGCTGCTGATGGTGTTGTTTTCTGTGACAACTGCCCAAAAGGCAAGACGCTTGCAGTGAAGACCTGCCTCAGGTGTGAGACGTCCTTCTGCAGGGAACACCTCATGCCTCACCTGGAAAATACGAAGTTTAAAGATCACGTCCTGGTTTCACCAGATGTGAACCCTGAAGAACGCAAGTGCAAGAGGCACAACGAGGAGCTCAAGTTCTACTGCAAGCAAGACCTCAGCCTCGTGTGCAGGGACTGCACCATTGCAGGAGACCACACAGGTCATAAGTTCATCATACTGGAGGATGAGCATCAGACACGGAAGGTGAGGCCCGCGTGGGTTGAGTTGGAGTCACTCCACCCTTCCCAGCAAGATGGCGGCAGCGTAATGGCAGCGTGTGAGTGGCTCTGCATGAGTGTGAATGAGGGTGAACTGTGTGTGAGAATGTGAGTGTGTGTGAGAGTGGAGACGTGTGTGAGGGTGGGCCTTGTGTGAGAGGGAGACGTGATTTTTTTTTAGATCGCTGTTGTTGAGATCGCTGTTCTGTGTGTGGTGGGGAGCGCGCGTGGTGCGCGCGTGTGTGTGTCACCCAGCGGTGTCGACGGCGTCGGTGGTGGGTGCGGGTGCGCGTGGTGGGTGCGCGCGTGGTGAGTGCGTGTGCGCGCGTGGTGAGTGCGTGTGCGCGCGTGGTGAGTGCGTGTGCGCGCGTGGTGAGTGCGTGTGCGCGCGTGGTGAGTGCGTGTGCGCGCGTGGTGAGTGCGTGTGCGCGCGTGGTGAGTGCGTGTGCGCGCGTGGTGAGTGCGTGTGCGCGCGTGGTGAGTGCGTGTGCGCGCGTGGTGAGTGCGTGTGCGCGCGTGGTGAGTGCGTGTGCGCGCGTGGTGAGTGCGTGTGCGCGCGTGGTGAGTGCGTGTGTGTGCACACACGCGGCTCAGGGGCGCCGGGCTGAGCGCGGGGACCACCACCACAACCACGGCCACCACCGCAGCAGCACTAACCACAACCACCCACACCACAACAACAACAACGACCGCAGCCACCCACACCAACAACAGTCGCCCACACCAACAACAGTCGCCCACACCACGTCGGGGCCTGCGTCGGGGCCTGCGTCGGGGCCTGCGTCGGGGCCTGCGCCGGGGCCTGCGCCGGGGCCTGCGTCGGGGCCTGCGTCGGGGCCTGCGTCGGGGCCTGCGTAGAGGCCTGCGTAGAGGCCTACTTGAAGCCTACTTGAGGCCTACTTCGAGGAAGCCTACGTGGAGGGCTACGTGGAGGCCTCCGTGGAGGGCGCTCGTCAAACGGGCGAGAAGCCGTACATGTGCGACGAGTGCGGCAAGACATTACTCGCGCTCGGCCTACCTGTACGTTTTCACGTGTGTGTTTAACTGTTGTGGTTCTTTGTTTTTTTAAAGATGGCAGTTCTGCTGTGTATTCTACTGCTGTCCCTCCCGGCCATATCTAGTGCCAAACACAACTCCACCACTGGCAGCCCTCGTTATTTGGAGTCCATAGTTGATGCTCCATTTGCCACTACACCTGCTAGTGAAACAGCTTATAGCCACTTCTACACTCCATCATTGTATCCTTTTAAACCCTATCTCTGTCCTATTACTTCACCAGCACTCCTTCCTAACTTCATTCTGCTCTTAAAAATGTCACCATACGTAAGCAGCTGCTATTCGTCCAAGGTTCGTCGCTCTTCATCCATTCACAGAAAATACTTGTGCAAACTATTAATTCTACTTTTCTTATTTCTGGGAGGTATTGAGCTTCACCCTGGCCCAAATGTAAAGAACTCATTTAATTCTGTAGATTTTTCTGGCAGAAAAGGTGTTGGTGTTCTACACGTCAACATCAGAGGGCTTGTGATTAAATTAAGTCAACTAAAACTAGA
Organism: Lethenteron reissneri; assembly: GCF_015708825.2. NCBI lineage: Eukaryota > Metazoa > Chordata > Hyperoartia > Petromyzontiformes > Petromyzontidae > Lethenteron > Lethenteron reissneri. The sequence continues at coordinate 8,949,113 of NC_083843.1, read as the reverse complement.
AGTGGCAAATCTGGACCCAGACATTTTCTGCCTTACAGAAACATTTCTCACTCCGGCCGTCAATGACTTGCAGATTACGATTGACAACTACAACCTTTTTCGACTTGATCGAGGGTCTAAAGGAGGTGGAATTGCCATATATGTTCGTAGTACTATTGCATGTTCACCAGCTCATTCCTTGTTAAAGAAATATTGCTTTGAAGGTCTGGCTCTCAAAATCACTCTCCCTAAAAATCAACAGATATTGGTAGTGTGCTGCTATAGACCGCCTAGTGGTAAGGATGTTGAAGCTGGGAACGCACTGAGGGAGCTTCTTGGGGGCCTTCCTAAAGGTGAAATCATTTTAATGGGTGATCTTAATTGGAATTGGCTAAACCCACCGGCCGTGGCCACACATTTTGCAGATGAATTTAACCTATTTCAATTATTAAATGTCCCTACAAGACCCAAACTAAAAAACCCGGGACAGTCATCTCTGTTTGACGTCCTATTAACAAATGCCCCTCACAATTTCGCGCTGACAGGTGTCCTGGGTAATAGCCTTAGCGATCACTCCTTCATATTTGGGGTGAGATCATCAGCCAGACAGAAAGCCCCCCCTAAATTGGTTGAGAAGCACTCCATGAGACACTTCAGCATTCAGGCATTTACTAATGATGTGCTTCACTCAGATATTGACAAGGTCTGTGATATCCCCAACCTGACTATGGCTTGGGAGACCTTCAGGTACACGTTTCTCCAAATTCTTAACAAACATGCTCCGTTGGTTAGATTTAAAACTAAAGGCAACCGCCCACCATGGTTTGATCTCTTGATTACTAAGCTCATGAAAACTAGGGACAAGGCTTGGGCATGTGCTCAGAAAAGTAATTTGGTCCATGACTGGCTAGAATACAGGATTTTAAGGAATAGATGCGTCAAAAAATACGGCATGCAAAAAGTGCATACTTTTCCTCCACTCTCCTGGAATCACATGGAAATGCCAGGATCTTCTGGAAAACAATCAAAAGTATCGAAAAGGCATCTAACACAGATAATCTGCCCGTTGAGCTTAACCGAAATGGGGAATATTTTTCAGAGCCCCAAAAAATAGTTGACAATTTTAACCTTCATTTTTTTGAAGCTGGTGACCTTTTTGATAATGTATTGGGAGTCACCCCTGCGCATGCAAATTCCTACACTCCTGTCCAAACATTAAACAAATTTAGTTTCCAGCCAATCAACGAAAGTAATGTTCTGAAACAACTGTCCTACCTCAAAGGGTCCTCCTCTACCAGAGCAGATAGTATTCCCGTCTTTGCTCTGCTAACTGTTGGTCACCTAATATACAAACCTATAGCCCATATTTTCAACCTGTCCATCAAAGAAGCATCAATACCTCTAGAATGGAAACATTCATATGTTCGTCCACTTCACAAAGGGGGCCCTAAAGATGATCCAGATAACTACCGACCTATCTCAATTTTGTCCCCGTTGATGAAAATTTTTGAAAAATTATTGAACTACCAAATTAGCAGTTTCCTGTCCGACAACAATCTATTACATCAAAAACAATCTGGGTTCCGAAAAAAATACAGCACCACATCTGCTACATTAGACTCTCTGAATCACATTTACAGTAGCCTTGATAATAAGCAGTAGTGCGCCAGTCTTTTTCTTGACTTGCCCAAAGCCTTTGATACAGTCGACCACAACACCCTGCTTAGTAAACTAAGTTGCCTCCATTTCTCCAAACACAGAGTAGAATGGTTAAAAAATTACCACTCTTTTCACACCCAAACTGTACTCACAGATGGTTGGAGGTCAAACAGTGTTAAGATAACAAAAGGGGTTCCACAGGGTTCAATCCTTGGCCCTCTCTTGTTCTCTCTTTATGTCAATAAATTGGGCACTGACCTGGATCATTCCAGGGTAAATCTTTTTGCAGATGACACGATACTGATTACTGCTGGCCGCTGTCCGGATGACGTGATTGCTAAACTCCAGGGTGATTTCAACAAACTACAACATCAGCTAGTTGCTCTTAAACTAGTCCTGAATACCTCCAAAACCAAAGTGCTATGCTTTTCACCAGGACTAAAGCAGGAAGTTATTTTTCCCCAATTACATTCCTTAAATAATTATCAAATAGAGCAAGTCAAGATCTATAAGTATATTGGGTTAATTTTTGATTCAAAACTGAAATTTGAAGATCACATTGATTATATTGGTAAAAAGACAAAATAAAAATTGGTTTTCTGTATCGACACAAGCACTGCTTCCCCCCTATGTTCCATTTGGAATTGATAAAAGCTACCATACTGCCTCTACTTGATTACTGTGACATCGTGTATAAATCAGCCTCAAGTACTGTACTGAAGAAGCTTGACTCAATGTATCACTCGGCCTTAAGATTTGCATTGAACTGCCCATATAGGACTCACCACTGTGATCTCTACATTGGGTCAAACTTAACATCTCCCAATGTTCGACGGCTTGTGCATCAGATCTTATTTATTTATGATGTACTTACAAAAAAATTTGCAGATTACCTGCTGGATCTCCTCTCTGTTTCAAAGAACAAATTTGACCTAAGGTCGTCGCTCATTTACCAGCTTCACATTCCCTATTGCCGTACAATACTGGAGGAAGGGCCTTTGCTATTGATGCCCCGAGGGTCTGGAGATCTTCACTCAGAACTGCTCTACAGGAGTTGTATACCCCTAGCTGCCACTGCAATTTAGTGGCCTAAAATACAATGTTTCGCTCCGGATGATCGCTGCAAAGTATGATCTGTGTTTTGATTTAGTGTGCTGATCTTAAAGGTGCATTGAAAAATATTGATACTCCGACTGATGCTCCTACTGTTGTGGAGTGACTCATGCAGCCAGTTATGGCTGCAGAGTTTGGTAGTACACGTTGTTCACGTCGTTTATTGTGAAAATTCGGTCACAGTTCCTATGACCACTGTTTCATTTCTTTTATGGCTTTATTTTGGTGATTTTAGAAAAGTTTTTTGGTTGGGCCATGTTTGTTTGTTGTAGTACAGAGTTAGACTGATGGCCTTAATCTAGGTTGTCTTGTGTTTGTTGTTGTTTGACTTGGATCTTTGCACACAGTGATGGTGTACGGTGCTTTTTCTGCAATATTTAGCTGTCTTATCTTGGATTTTCTGTTTGCACATAGTCACTATAAGATATATTCTTGTTCATGTTTTTGTTTTTTGTTTGTTGCGGTTGCACCCGATTCAAGATCCGAATGGCTCACAGGGCTATACCTAATAAATGAACTTGATCTTGAACCGCTTTCTTTGTTGTCGGAGTGCAGCGACGAATTCGCCTTGGTTCCGTGTCGCCATGGACTGTGTCTGTAGCGCGTTGTGGCAAACGGCGTGCGGGTGGTGCAGCTCGTTGACGCACAGCAGCAGCTGCTGCTGTTGTTGTTGTTGTACAACATTAATGGTTGACGCCTCATCAATGTCTCTTTCAATTCACGACGCGCGATTTTATCACCAATGTGACTTTTTACTTTGACGACAGACACTTCTCATCGTTCTTGATTTGAAGCTTTCGTGACTGCAGGAATCCATACTCTTTGGTTGTTTCGGTAAAACATATTTACGTGACTTTACCGAAAGAACCAAGAAGTTTACTTCTCATCATTTTCTCACAAAAACCTCGCCGTTGACTGTTTATACAGCTCAGGTTTTAGCACATGGTGTAGGTTTGCAGAGCTGTCAACCCCTTATCAGTGACCTACTTTATTACACACCAATCCAGACGTGATTGGTCACCCCGTGTCCCTTATAAATCTCAACGTTCATCCTACAAAGTCCCATCACAAGGGAGAAACACAAGCAAATAGACAAACAACATGTTTTTACTCAATTTCCCTGTACAAGAATACGGGTAAACCAGTATGGGTTGACATGTTTGTGTATGTAACAACATTACACATCACACTATACAGCACACTATACACTGTCTATAACTCCGCTATAATACATGGTGAGGGTATGTAACAACATTATAGATCACACTATACAGCACACTATGCACTGTCTATATCTCAGCTATAGTACATGGTGAGGGTATGTAACAACATTACACATCACACTATACAGCACACTATGCACTGTCTATATCTCAGCTATAGTACATGGTGAGGGTATGTAACAAAATTACACATCACACTATACAACACACTATGCACTGTATATAACTCAGCTATAGTACATGGTGAGGGTATGTAACAACATTACACACACGTGTACTTTATCTGAGCTGTACACAGTAGATAGGGTGTTGTGTCATGTTGTAGACAACCTCGTCGCTTGGGTCTGGGTAGTAAATATAAACACACTCGCATAGCTACTCAGTGGTACACTGTTATAGACACGTAGAAACTGAAATGCACAAACATATATACGTGCAAATACACACACATTTTTAACGATGGAAACTCACACTAGATTTTAAGCTTTCGTGACTGCAGGAATCCATTCGCTTTGGTGGTTTCGGTAAAGTCACGTAGGTATAAAATAAAAATAAATCACGTTTCGATTGCAACACAAGCAATCATCATCATGTGGGAAAACCAGAGCAATAATTCATTTTTCTCCCACTTAAGCAAAAAAAATATTGTTGTGTTTTTCCCACCTGATGATGATTGCTTGTGTTGCAATCGAAACGTCGTGATTTATTTGTATTTTATACCTACGTGACTGTACCGAAAGAACCAAAGAGGATGGAAACTCACGTTTATTCATGACACTGTATGGCCTTCGAAGGTAGTACTGTATACAAAACAGGAGACGTTCGAGCAACGGTCCCTGTTCACAGCACATCGCGAGCCCGGAGAAGATGTAGAGCGACTACGGATGTGCTGAGATTGTTTTGTTGTTATTTGAGCGCCACTGCCAAACGCAGCGTCGCCAAAACATTTCGGTGATTTGAGAACGGCTCGCCATGCGACGGCGCTGCAGAAGCTGGCGTTGTTATTTATTTATTTATTCGCTGTTGATCCGCTAAACTCTGCCACGTGCACACAGAGAGAAACGCGTGCGTGGAAACCAATTCCAAACCCTTACAGTCACTCAAGCAACGATCATCAGAGTCAAACCAAAACACGCACGCACTCATTCAGAATCGCCCTCCTGCTTTATCTCTCAATTATGTCCTATTAATAGGTCCGTTGCCTGAAACGTTTAATATATGTTACCTTTAAGGGCCATGCAGTGTTATTTGACGGACGCGTGGAGTTATTTTGTGACAGCGAGAGAACGTCCCACGTGAACGGCAGTGAGCACCGCGCATTCGTGCGTTTGACTGCCCTCTGATGCTCGTGGGTGCGATGCCTTGCCTCTGTTCTTGGCTCTGTATCAATGTGTTTCACGTTGTATATTAACGTAAACCGTGTAAGATGTAGATTTTAACGTTTTTATTTGGAGTGATTAGATGGTAACTCCCTCGCCTGGTCTGCAGGAGGTCGTGGTTTCGATTCCGACCCCGATGCCTGCTGCATATTAGGAGTTTGCGTGTGTCTCTTTCTCCCCATGATCGTTTTTTCCTTCCACATTTAGAATCAACATCACGCGCTTAGAATACTAAGCTACTGATATACATTTCCACATGATGATAAGCCACTTCATTGAGCTATCATTTGTGATAGCCAGATCGTTTCTGAAAAAGAGCTACATTGCTCAGTGTGCCTTACCTGGTAAAATATAACAAAATATAGTCCATAGTAAATCGTTTCATTGAACGTTTTACGCATGTGTCACTTGACACCATGGACACCCTTGCGAATGAGAAGTTAAATCGAGCGACTTTCCAGATAAAATATTTTAACCATCAACATCCTGGGGGCTCACAACATCGGAGATGAACAAGGAAGACAACAATATTTAGCACGAGGTTACAAACCTCACGAGACACTCCGTGGAAATGTGCTCAGGTGGTCAAGGTGACAGACACGAGCTTCGTATCGCACGCAGCGGTCTAGACGCATCGTGAGACACGTTACAGGGTCGGCTTTGACCACTTCCAGACGGGAGCCAGCTCCGCTCTCAGTGGGAGCTGCGCTCGCCATGACTCTCAGTTGCTTCTCACCGATAGCCGCTCGCTGTGGCTGAGAGACGCTGTCCCAGGAGCGCACATGGCGGCGACGAACCAAGAAACGAATTGACTCGCCTGCGCAGACAGGAGCGTTGCATTCACACCGCGGTGTTGGTGTTTACGGGTCGCGATTTCTACAAAACCCAGTGGCCAGGCAAACGGTGATGGTTTGTCCCTTGAACTGATGTCGTCTTCTATGTTGAGGCTTTGTGGGTTTCTACACCAAACCGTACTTTGTAAAACATTATTATTAAAGTTTTCTTTTTTAAATACGTCGTCTCTATCATTGCCATTTATTTTTGTCAGGATTTATTTTAGCATGGCATTTTAAAATTGTCTTTCAAATAATCAACTGGCTGTTTCTGCGAAATATTGTGAATTTTCTTGACATATGATCTCCCAACTTCACGTGTAAATGAGTGGTGGATCATGTGGAAGGATACGAGGGTGGTTGAGCAGGTGTGTGTGTGTGTGGAGATCGGTGTTGTAGTGGTTAGTTCGCTGTGCTATGAACCTGACAATCCGAGTTCAACTCCGCTGATGGCGACCACCACCAGTGACTATTGTCTGAACCAGTCATGGGCCTCCCCTAGATCGACTCAGACTCAAAATGAGTACCTGGTGCAAAGTATAAAACATCGCAACTCGGGAAATAAAGATGACCGGTCTTGGTGCTTGCCACCCACCTTCTCCTGTGACATGCCGGCCGTTATAGTTGCTCTCTAACAGCACTTGCCCAACAGTCTGTCCAGGCTATATGGGGTATATTTGCCTTTGTGCGGGTGGATGAGTGAGTGAGCGTGTTGGCAGGTGATCAGGTGGGAGAGAGATCAACCGGGAATGGGTGATTGAATATGTATGAGGTGGACGGGTGAGCTTGGTGGGCAGGTGAGTAGGTGGGCAAGTGGGTGGGCAGGTGGGAGGGTAGGAGGAGGAAGGGTGGCAGGGTGGGCAGGTGTGTGGCCGAGCAGGTATGATCGTGGGCAGGTGGGAGGGAGGGTCGTGGGTTAAGGAGTGACAAGTATTGGGTAGGAGAGTGTTCGGTGCAGGTGAATGGGTGGTGGTCATTCCCAAGCGTAGTCATGGTAATTATCATCATCATGCTCTTCATCATCATCCATCAGTCAGGATCAATTCATCATCAAAACTCACGGTGATGAGGATCAACCAACCCAACTGAGAGTGCAGCTATAAATACCACGAGACATGCCATAGAATGTGGCCTAATGCTACAGACCGCACTTACCTGTGAAGGCATATGCTTTATATTTACAAATCGTATCGGGTTTAATCTCGCATAATAACACATTCCTGCGGAGGGAGCTGGTAGGAACGTTGGGTTTCTCGGTCAATGGCCAAGGTCAACGGCGGCGTGGTGTATTCCGCAAATATGGCAGACTGTGAGGGCGGGCACAAGCCGGCGTGCGTCGGTTAAACGTTGAGTTTTATAAGGGCACCACGGGGTGACCAGCCCCTCCTCACCCAGCCCCACCCCTCCCACCCCCCACCCAGCCCCACCCTCCCCACCCAGCCCCACCCTCCCTACCCATCCCCTCCCCACCCTCCCCTCCCCACCCAGCCCCTCCCCACCCAGCCCCTCCCCACCCAGTCCCTCCCCACCCTCCCCGCCCAGCCCCCCCCCCCTCCACTCTCCACCCAGCCCCACCCCTCCCATTTTTGGATGCACGACGGACGGACAGAATAATCCCCTGTGGGCTGGTGTAACCAGGAGGTTCCTACCACTATAACATCTCAACAAACAAAACAACAGTAACCATCCAAAACATACAAGACAAGTTTACACAAGTCAGTCATTCTCAGCTCTGAGAGAGACACATTCACAGCCTGGATGACAAGCTTGGAAATTTATTTTCAGATTTATTTTTTATTTCACCCAGAATGCAATGACCCTTGACCCACAATATAATGTGATTCCAATTCACAGGTAACCCAGAATACAATCAAGTATATTACTATTTACGTGATCTAACCCAAGAAACATTTATTATTGATAATATTGGTCGCAAAAGCAGACGTGTTGAAGTCGATATGTTTAACCAGGTAAGAACTCAAGAGACCAAGATGAGTCTCAGTTACAAGAGTGATGATGATGCTGCTTCTGCTGCTGCTACCGATGATGATTCCGTTGCTGCTGATAATTAATATAATGATTATATTGTTATTGATGCTGCTAATCTTACTCCTGATCCTGATAATGATGGAGCTACTGCTACTGATGCTGTTGGTCCGTTACTAATTCTGCTGCTGATGATACTTCTGCTGATGCAGATGATCGAGTCGAGTCGAATTTGAGTTTATCGAGGTGAGATCTCACGAGACCAGGATGAGTCTCATTGACAAGAGTGACCTGGGTCACAAAAATGGAAAAAGCAAAAACAAGTCAAACCCATGCCAGCAATGAAGCAAATAGAAATCTCACACACAGCCCAGAGCACAATGTGATTCGCGTACACACAATTACACAACTGGTACGATATAATCAATGCGTCTCAAATCATCTACATGTTGCTAAACAGCCTGATGCTCGAGGTGGGGTTCACACCGGATTGGTGTCTCACGTTATATAGAGTTTGCTGTGTCTCTCTACCTGTAATAATATGAATGCGTGTTGAGACAATATTTTTTGTGTTGAAGTGTCAGGTAGATCTTCACTCTAGATATGTATCAGGTGCTTAATTACTTCAACCCACTTCAAAGTCAAAGAAAGTAACAAAAAATTGCCAGCAGAGGGAGGCGTTAGACTTTGAATCAAAGGTTGTGGCTGGAGGTCCAAAGTCTCAGTCTGAGAGCAGGTAATAATAAAAACGTTGAACAAAACAAACCTTTATTATTAATAATATTGGTGGCAAAAGCCCTCCTACTACTCATCGGTGTTAAAATGGCTTCTCTTTCTCTATTCCCTGTAAAATAAAACTACTTTGGGTTGGGGAGAGGAGGGGGTCACTCGACCCCTGGCTATGACAAAATGTTTTAGCCCAGCGACGCTCGGCAACACCACGAGTTGGTCTCCCCTAGCGATGCCATCCCATTCCCACCCCTGGTTTGTGTTCCCAGCACGCCTGCAGTGGAACTCAACACTCTCGGCATTGATCACCGCGCGGCGTGCGGTGTGAGGGACGATGGGGTCAGAGAGAACCTTGGCTTCCCCCGCCCTCCCCCACCAGTGCGCTAATCACTGCACCACCACTCCACCCCACACTACGCGCATGCCCCTCTATACATTAAAGACAAATATTCCCTGTGCAGCCTTAACAGACTGTTGGGGCAAGTGCTGTTAGCAACCACCTAGGAAGGCCGGCATGGCAGTCGAGGGGTTTGGTGGCCAACGCCACGCCCTATCCGCCTTTGTCTCCCCAGCGGCGATGTTTACACAACCCACCAGAAACTAATTTGAGGCCTAGGGAAGACCCTACACCGATTCAGATAATCGCTATCAATGGTGTTTGTAAACCGGTCATGGGCCTCCCCTAGTTCGACTCAGCCTCAAATGAGTTCCTTGTGCAGTGTGTAAACGTCACCACTGGGGAGACAAAGGCGGCCGGGCGTAGTGTTGGCGATCGTCCCCCTCGAGTGCCGTGCCGGCCTTCATAGGTGCTCATGACCAGCACTTTCCCCAACAGTCTGTTAAGGCTACACGGGGGATCTGTGTCTTTGTGTGCGTGAGTCTGCGCGTTGTGCCCGTTTCTCTGCGCTGCTCACACTCCGTGCTCTCAGGACGCACGACTCAGATCCAGAATCCTCACTGAGTTACCATCAACACCACCACACACCCACAGTGCGGGGTAGAGCGGTTGACGAAACGAGTGGTGGATGGAGTGCAGCAGCTCCATGGAGTCGGCGCGGTAAAACGACAGCAGCCCCGCCTCCCAGTGCAGGTGACATCCGACTCTCCGGGGAGGATCCCTCACCGGCAATGAGGTCACTACACCACCATGACGCACTGAGCAGCTGTTGTTGTCTTTATATAAAACCCAGGATGAGTCGTTCCTTCCCAGGCTGCACTCGTCACCACTCCCTTTCCGTGCGATCGTCCCGTACGCGACTCCAACCTCAACGCTCCCCGCCGCACCCCCCACGTCCACCTCCCAGTAGTGCTGACCCGACGAGAAGCTCTCGGAGCACAGGGCTTGTGTATAGACATCAAAGCGGTGTGGGTGATCGGGGCGACCCTGGGAGACAGCGGTCTGCGTCACCGTCCTGAGATCCGAGGAAATCTGGAGGTCGTTGTCGGCCGAGTTTGGGTCCAGAGTCGGTGAGCGTCCGTCTGCAGTAACGATAATCACAGTAGCCGTGTAACAACATCACCACTAAAACAACAGCACTCGTGCACTAACACGCACGTATAGTACAATAGATCAATTCATAATGAGCATTATTATACAACGTTGTAATGCGTAGCTATCGGTGTGATGACATGCAACGGGCACTTTGTCAATCCACTGCTGGATGAGGGCCTCCCTACAACCGTGCGGTTCGCGGGGGATATTTGACCATACTTAACCACGCTGGTCACCGCGCGTTGGCGAAGGCAGGCAGCGCAGCCGGCGAGAGCACAGAAGTACAGTACAGCGGTGCGTTTGTCTGCCCCGCCATCTGCTGCCCCGCCACGTGGCCCCGCAGCGTGTTGCACCTGCTAGGCAGGGTGGTGACTGCCCCGCCACGTGGCCCCACAGCCTGTAGCACCTGCTAGGCAGGGTGTTGACTGCCCCGCCACGTGGCCCCGCAGCCTGTAGCACCTGCTAGGCAGGGTGGTGGTGGCCCTGCCCAGGCCCAGCCCTTGCGGGGCTTTGCGAGGTGCCAGGAGGTGGGGCGCTCTGTGCGCTAGGGCTGCATGATTTGGGGAGAATCTCTAATTGCGATTTTTCTGACATATTGCGATTTGATTTGCGATTACATTTTTTAAAAGTCGAGCATCAGTTCAATATTCACTGTGTAACATTTAAAACACGTGATGGAGCATTACCACATGATACTATCGAAATGTGAACTACTCTATATATTATAATGGCAGGATGGGAACTTTAAATATTTTAATTCCTTCAAACAAGTATGTATTAAAATGTTTTTTTATTGAAATAGAACAATCAAACATAGAACAATTGTTAAGTTAAATAAATAAAGTTGTAATAAGTTGTTTAATGTTTTACCTACGTGACTTTACCGAAAAAACCTAAGAATATGAATCCTTGCAGTCACGAAAGCTTCAAATCTAGAATTGTAATAATAAAACAATAAGAAAGTAATAGGACTTTTCAAATCGTAAAAAATCGCAGCCTTTGCGATTTGCTAATCGCATTGTTTCAAATTGCGATTTCGGATTTAAATCGATTAATCATTCAGCCCTAATGTGGCGGTAGCGCCCGTGGGAGGCAATGGATCGCAGCAGCAGCAGCGGCGTGGATATCAACACCACCGTAGCGTCTCTGTGTGTTTACAACAAACACAAACATCTCCCGTGTGTTACATTTCACATGCTGTAGGGGCAAGTGGTGTTGGTGAGCACCTGTGAAGGCCGGCACAGCACACGAGGTGTGTGTGATAGTGTAGTGATGTACACTCGTGTGTGTGTGTGAGATAGTGTAGTGATGTACACTCGTGTGTGTGTGATAGTGTAGTGATGTACACTCGTGTGTGTGTGTGTGTGATAGTGTAGTGATGTACACTCGTGTGTGTGTGACAGTGTAGTGATGTACACTTGTGTGTGTGTGATAGTGTAGTGATGTACACTCGTGTGTGTGATAGTGTAGTGATGTACACTCGTGTGTGTGATAGTGTAGTGATGTACACTCGTGTGTGTGTGTGATAGTTGTGATGTCCACTGTGTGTGATAGTGTTGAGGAGTAGTTTATGACGTCATGTCACCCTGGGGTGTAGGAGGAATGACGGCTCGTCACCTGTCATCCTGGGGGGTATGAGGGATGACAGCTTGTCACCCTGATATATAAGTAGGGACCCGTGACGTGACAGGGGTCGTTGCCAGAGGCCGGGAACAAGGGAGGTTGGAAGTCGGGACCCAGGGTAGGAGGAAATTAGCACCAGGCTAGGGCGGCTACTCCAACCGGCCGACCGACCAGGCTGATCCCTCGGTCGGTGCTGAGGGAATAGCCTTAATAGCCTGGGTGGGGGATAGGGACCTCCCAGTATCTTTCCCTCGTGGAGATATAGGATAGCCCGTAATAACTGTTGGGCTTAAGCCTCTAATAACTCCTAGGAATAGGCCTGTTAAGTTCCTAGGCGTAAGCCACCGCGAGCCGCAGTGGCAGGGCTCGCCGCGGCCGCGGATGCGAGTCGTGCGGTGACGGGCGCTGAGGCTGCCCGGGATGCCGGGGCTTGGTGACTAGGCGCTGCGGTTGTGACCGTGGGATCGCCGGCGGCCGCCGATGCCGGTGAGTCCGGGATGGGGGAAGGGTCGCCTCACCTGCGGCTGTGCCGGTTGCCCCCTGTCGCGCCGTTTGTCACCAAGGGGGGCGACTGGCTCGACTTTCAGGCACGGTTTGATGCAGCCTATCATTCGGTGCGCTGGCCAGTGGAGGAGGCGCTGCGTGCGCTACCAACGTGCCTGGATGCAAGGGCGTAGCAGGCATTTTTGGCCATCCCACTGGCGGACAAGGCGACGCTACAGTCGGCCTATCAACAGCTGGCTGTGGTGTTCGAAACACCATCTGCGGCGCGCCTTAAGTTTTCTGTGCACCGGCGGGAGGAAGGGGAGTCACCCCTCGCGTTTCGCTGCTCCCTCCTGATGCTGGCTCGGGCCGTGTACCCCGACCTGGAGGGGAGGGGGCTGGACTCCCTGGCCCTTGAGAGGCTATTGATCCTCGCAGGAGAGCTGGGAATTGCACTGTCCATCTCCGAGGAGTTGAAGATAACATCGTTATCCGTCACACACAATATTCATAGCGCATCTGGTGCTGCGACGGCCACCCGCAGCGGCAATATGCGTGGCGGCGCTGGCGTCTGCAGCGGCGGCGCCACCTCGGGAGGAGGACGCCTTCGCGGCCGTGGCAACCTACGACCGCCGTGGGAGGGGTGCCACCAATCGCCGGCCGGAGAGGCACTGGCGGGCGGGTCCCCCTTGTCCGTAGGCTGCGGGGCAGGTGACCTGCTCCTGCTGTGGCCAGCAGGGCCACTCGAGCAGGGCTGCAAAAATGCCACTGGGGCCTTCATGAAGACCTCCTCTCCTGCGGCCGGGTCTCTGGCAGTGGGACCTCTGGGACCACAGGCAAGTCCCGACGCATCCATCGCACGGCCGCTCCCTCACATCACGCATCTAGCGGGGTTAGGGTCCATCCTCAGGGGATCATCGCTAGGGGTTCGGGCTCGAAATCCGCGTGGTTGTGCCCGTCGGTTGGGTGGCCCAGATGGACTGGCCAGTGGAAGGCCCTCGCGCATTGCGTGGTGGCCGCTGCTGCTGGGTCCTCGGTCGTTGTGGGGCGTGTGCAGGGGGTTGAGGTGCGCATCCTGGTCGACACGGGTGCGTCTGCCACCATGGTCTTGGAGGCCGTTTTTCAATTACGCCACGCAGCGTGGGGCCGTTGCGGCCAGTTCGCAGTGCTTGCGTGGCAGCCTCGGCATTTTGGGCCACGTCGCGTTGGTAACGATCGGTGAAATTGAATTGGTGGGGCCCATTTTGGTCTCCAAGACCTTGGCTGTACCATGCCTCTTGGGGACCGATTTTTTGGCTCGGATGCCCGTGCGTATCCTGGTCGACCAAGGGTGTGTGGAGATGCCCTTGGGGGGCCGCTTGCATTTCCTGCGATCTTCAATGGGGTTGGGCCCTCTGGCTGCTAGTGTGCGGGCTTTGACTAAAATGTCTGTCATGGTCCCACCTGCTTCGCAAATCCTGCTACCCCTCAGGCTGCGTGGGCCATTGAGATTGGAGTCCCCGGAGACAGGCATTCTCTTGTCTCCCTCCAATTATTTTTCAAGATTCGATGGGTTGGTGGGTGCTTTCACGGCCGTGTCGGAGGGCCAGGAGCCCTTTTTGCAGGTCCTAAATTCGGGACCCGTGCAGATCATCATCCCAGGCAGTGCCTTGTTGGTGCATGCTACCCTGGGCCCTCCTCCCGACATCTCTGGGCCACTGGGAGGGGTCGTGGCGGGCGTGTTGCATGCGGGGAGGGTCGACGTATCATGGGTGGATGCGTTGTGCAACGAGAACATTTTGTTGTCCTCCGAGGAGTGCCAGCGGCCCGGCAAACTTATCATCAGGTTCACCGATGTGTTAAGCCAAAGTAAAGTCGATCTGGGTCGTACCACTCTCCAGAACATCACATTGATACGGACGACTCGGTCCCTATACGGTTAAAATCACACAAGTTTAGCCCGGTGGAAAAGGATCATGTCCGCTAGGCAGTTGATGAGATGTTGGCGATGGACATTATCTCCCCTTCCACGAGCCCTTGGGGGGCCCCCATCGTGCTAGTCAAGAAACAGGACGGCAGTCTCTGCTTCTGCTTCGACTTCCGTAAATTAAACAAGATCTCGGTGGCCGATGTGTATCCATTTCCTCGCATGGATGAATCCCTCGAAGCTCTCTCGGGTGCGCGGTTCTTTTCGACTCCAGATTTGTTATCGGGCTTTTGGCAACTGCCGCTCGACGAGGCCTCTAGACCCAAGACCGCGTTCCGCACACCCCAGGGGCTGTTCCAATTCAATTGGCTTCCTATGGGTCTTCATTCGGCCCCGGCCACCTTCCAGTGCCTTATTGAGATGGTCTTGGCGGGCCTGCAGTCGGAGTCTTGTTTAATCTATCTGGACGACGTGATTGTTTTCAGCCGCATGTTTGGCGAGCACTTGCAGTGACTTGAGGCAGTGTTCGCCAAAGTGCGCGCCGCGGGCTTGAAATTCAAACCACAGAAATGACATATTTTGCAACCATCGGTCAAGTATTTGGGACACATTGTGAGTGCGTCAGGTGTGGCCACGGATCCGGAAAAGACTGTTTGTGTCCGGTTGTGGCCGGCTCCTACATCTGTCGCTGAGGTGTATAGCTTTGTTAGCTTCGCGCTATACTATCGCCGGTTAGTTCACGATTTTGCAACCATTGTGAAGTCACTGCATGCACTCTCGGCCAAGAGTTAGAAATTTCTCACGGCCATTCCTCCTCGACACCGACGCCAGTGACACGAGGATTGGGGCTGTTCTGGCTCAGGTCATCGATGCGGTGAAGCGGGTAGCCATGTTTTGTCCCCAACTGAGCAGCGGTACTGTGTGACCAGGAGGGAGTTGCTGGCTATAGCTTTTTTTGTCCAGTTGTACAGACCGTACTTGTACGGTCGCCGGTTCACTGTCCGGACCGACCATGCGGCCCTGCAATATTCCCTGCGAATTGACCAGCCCTCGGGTCAGCTGTCCCGCTGGCTCCAGGTGTTCCAGGAGTACCCCTTCGATGTCATCCACAGGAAGGGGACTAGGCATGGGAATGCTGATGGCCTTTCCAGGCTGCCCCCAGATGGCGGATGCGCTTGTGCCTTGGGTTCCAGCCGCTGTAAGGCCCCAGCGGACACCGTGGCCCAGTTGGTCGCATCGGCCGAAGTGGCGCCCCATCCGGGTGTGGTGTTGCCTGCTGATTTTGGCCTGGGACTCCCCTGGGAGGTATGGTCCAAGATGCAGATGGAGGATTCCTCTCTGTTGAGGCTGCGACACCATGTTGGTTCAAAGGCCCGGAGCTTGGCTTCGTCAGCTGTGCATGACGGCCTCCTCATGCGTTGGGATGCCCAGTTGGAGCACTATTATGTGGTTGTACCCATTAGCTTACAAGGTAAATTGACCCGAGTCATTCACGAGAAACGTATGCACCTTGACTACATAAGACCTTGCTGACCCTTAAACGGAATTACTATTGGCCGGGGGTGGAGGATGATGTGGCTCTGATTTTAAAGGGGTGCCACGACTGTGCGCGGAGGAACGCTCCAGTTGGTCAGGATCAGGATCCACTGCAGTCCATCCGGGTTTCTCGTGTAAATGAGCTCGTGACACTCGACATTCTGGGTCCATTCCCTGCATCCCAACGGGGCCACAGGTACCTCTTGGTGGGTGTGGAGTACCTCACACGTTGGCTTATGGCGTGGCCGCTGGTGGACCAGTCGGCCTCGTCCATCACTGAGGCGTTCGTTCAGGCAGTATTTTCTTGACAAGGGGGTGCAAGAACAGCTCTTGACGGATCAGGGGCAGAATTTTTCTTGCCGGTTGCTCAAGGAGGTCTGTGCCCTCCTTTGCACCTCGCCCTAACACCCCCAGTCCGATGGGATGGTAGAGCGATTGAACCGCACGCTCACGTCCATAGTATGTCATCACGTGAGCGCGTCCCAATTGGACTGGGACCTGTTCATCCCGGGAGTGCTCACTGCATACAGATTGGCTCCTCATGCCTCGATGGGGTTCTCCCCTTTTAACCTCATGATTGGGAGAGAACCCGAGCCCCCGATGCACATCCAACTGGACCTGAGTACTGCCAAAAATGGTTCGCCTGTTTCCGTCCCAATGCAGGCCACGCTCAATCGGCTGCGCAAGGCGCAGTAGGCGGCTTTAAATTATTCGGTCAGCCGGCAGGCGGCCACCGAGCGCCTTCCCAAACACCAGGCTGTCGGCCTTCCATGGGAAAAGGGCCAGTTGGCGTGGCTGCACTGCCCCCAAGTGCCAGTGGGTACGTCCCCTAAATTACATCGCCCTTGGCAAGGCCCTGTCGAGGTCGTGGAGGTCTGTCGACCGCAATGTGTCCGCATTCGGTTGGGTCGCCACCACTGGATCATGCACCCGTCGTGGCTCAAGTGAGTGGCGCCGCCAGGGCCCCCTGATTCATCCCCATTTTCGGAGCGGCCGGCGATTGATGCGTCCGACGAGCCGGCCCACGGGGGTCGGGGTGATGCAAGCAATGCCATGCCCTTCTCTTCGCCCGCAGAACAACCGCCAGTGACGCCGCCAACGTCGGGCCATCCGGAGGATTTCCCGGCAGAGGCCCTGTTTCCCTCCGAGTCACCGCCTATTCCGGAGGCCGACGCTACAGGGGGCAGTAGCTCACCGTTGGGTGCACCCGCAGAGCCCCCGCCAGTTGTGCCGCTGGTGGCGTCTCACCCCGCCCATGTGCCGGCGGGCTCGCCGTCGGCCAGTGCGCCGCCGCCTCGGGCAGCCGACGACACACGGGGGAGTGGGCCGGTGGCCGGCATGCGCTCGAGGGGTGTGCGCATTTTGTTTACGGCCCTTACGTGGCTCCGAGTGGTGACTCTGCCCTGACTTATCTTATTCCGTGCTGCCCTAGTGTTGTGTTCCTTCTAGCAGCCCGTCTTGTCTCTAGACACCATTGTGTTCCTGGTCATTGTGGCTTCCCGCCCGGACGGACTCCGTTCACGAAAATAGTTGCAGCCGGGTTTAAGCGTGAGGAGGTGGCAGTCGGAGGAGCTGCCGCGCTGCCATCGGACGATTGGCACGCGATCGCGGCCAAGCTGGAGCTGCTGCAGCTCACAATGGTGCAGATCGCCATCGCGCATTAACATTAAATATTGGCATCAGCCCTTACGAAGATCTGCGTCAGCGTCGTCATTTGTACCTCAACAATAGTGTAGTGATGTACACTCGTCTGTGTGTGTGTGTGATAGTGTAGTGATGTACACTCGTGTGTGTGATAGTGTAGTTATGTACACTCGTGTGTGTGATAGTGTAGTGATGTACACTCGTGTGTGTGATAGTGTAGTGATGTACACTCGTATGTGTGTGATAGTGTAGTGATGTTCAATCGTGTGTGTGTGATAGTGTAGTGATGTACACTCGTGTGTGTGTGTGTTAGTGCAGTGATGTACACTCGTGTGTGTGTGATAGTGTAGTGATGAACACTCGTGTGTGTGTGTGATAGTGACGTCACCGCAACTTAGTGGCGAATGGCGGTTGTTGTTGTTGTTGATGTACACTCCTGTTTGTGCTTTACATAAACATTGATAAATGGTCGTGGGGAGCGGTAGCGCATTGCTCAGCGCAGTGACCCAAATTAGATTCTTGCTCACGGCCAACATCAGTGATGATTATCGGTCCTGGGTCTCTCCTAGGTCGACTGAGCCTCAAATGGTTACCTGGTGCGGTGTGTAAACATCGCCACTGGGGAGACAAAGGCGGTCGGGCAACTTGCTGGCCACCCACCCCTCGTGTGCCGTGCTGGCCTTCATAGGAGCTCGCTAACAGCACTTGCCCCAACAGTCTGTTAAGGCCATACGAGGGATCTCTGTCTATATCAACGTATCGGTATGTATTGATTAGTGTTCTTTTGTAATTAACTTGTTGCCTGTGTAGTGATTTACTCGGGCACCTCAGCTTATGCATTGCTCTGGCTGTCTCATAGAACCTAAAGTTGCCTTTGATTCTGAGAGCTTCGGGCTGTAACACTGAACCGTAAGAATCCTCAAGGTGTCTGTATCTCGCTGCCTCAAGCACTAATAATGAATCCTAAGAATCTCAGCCATTGTGTTTCTGTGTAAAATACTCACACGCAGAATAGCAAGAGCATCCTCATTCAATAATACACACATGTAGTGTTAATCGAGCTCATGTAATAGTGATTTACACTCATCTGTGTGTATATATTAATGTGTAGGTATATTGATACATGTGTAATGGGTTCCGGAGACACTTGTAGAGATAACTTCTTTATTACAATACAACACTCCAACAGTCCTGATACTCTGTTACAGCCTAGGTACACAGCCTAAGTACACAGCCTAGGTACACAGCCTAAGAACACAGCCTAGGGACACAGCCTACTCTAGCTACGCTCTGGGGTCCTCCGGCTACAATTACCCTAGGGGAGGCTACCTGACCCGACCTAGCCAAGGTGCTGGTCTGGACTATGGTTTCCTCGGAACTCCCCCTTACAAGGACGTAGAGCCGGGAGTCCCAGAGTCCCACCACTGGCCCGCACAGCGTCCCGGCCCTTACAAGGACAAGCGGGACGAGGGGGTCCAGGGTCCTAAGCTGGCTGGTCTTGGGTCTTGAGCTGCGACTGGCCCCGATCGGCCAGGGAGTGGCCATTTTATCCCTCTTGCCCATCGATGGGTGGGGTTGTGTGTGCCCCCAGATACCCCACAGAGCACACACAGCCCCCCGTTGGTGGCGCCAAGGGGCTTAGCTGTCAGGGTTTTCAGGGATCCTAGAGCCTCGCGCCGAGGGCTTAGCTGTCTAGGATCCTAGACCCCCCAGCAGCCCCTCCCCACTTGGGCTGGCACAATGGCCCCTCCCCTGGGGGTCCGAGGTACCTGCAGATGGGCCCTGTCCACCACTGCTGGTAAGTATGGCCCACCTATGGCACTACATTACCCCCCTCTACATAGCCTCCAGACGACCCGGCTGTCAAAAACATACAATGGTACAATAAATTATTTGTTAACCATCAGAATGAGTGTATGCGTGTGTTAATGACTAAATGGATGACAAAACAAGAAAAATTAGAAGAAAGCGCCTCTCCCCCTCCTGTGGTCACGTGTATACAAAAAAAAAACTCCAGGCCACCGTTGCAGAACAACACTGCATAAACACATATATGCAGGATGAACGCACGCCCCAACCGCCCACTATACATGATGGCAAGGTGAGTGGCGGCGCGTTGGGAGTTGGGACGAGAGTTCGTGGGCGGGGGTCATGAAAATCGTTTGAGTTTTGAGCGAGTCCGAGTGGCAGGTCCATCGGCCACGATGGAGGCGGGAGGGGACCGACGACCCATTGTTGCGCTTGTGTCCTGGGTCGCTGATCCCGCGGGCAAGATTGTTTCCGCTGGGTCGGCCGTGGCGGGTTTCATTCCCGAGGCACCTGAGGGCGGGACAGCAGGACCTGCCCGAAAGTTAGATCCAGCATCGTCGCGGCGTGGCTCGTCGGACATGTCGCGCTCTCGGCCCCCGAGAAGTGAAGGAGGTGTGTAGGGTTGAATGTAAGGTTTTAGGCGTGATGGGTGCACGAACCAACGGCGCTTTCCATGCTGGATCCTGACACACTGCGGGTGGAGAACGTGAATAATAACAACCGGGCCTCTCCAAGGATTAAGCAGTTTTGAGGAAGTAGCCAATGGTACCTGTGGGCAGTGGAGCCAGGCGCGGTCCCCTTCTACCCAAACGTGGTGGGACGTGCGGAGGTTCCGCAACCGCTCGTTGGCAAGCTCACGGGCTTCTGAGTTATTTTTAGCAGCCTCCCGGGACGACGCACATTAGCACGGATGTGGTCGGCAATCTTAGCCTTAGGTACGGACTGTTTAATGCGCAATTGTACGTCGATTGGGGGGCAAACTTCCCTACTATACATAAGATAGAATGGCGAGTACCCCGTGGCAGCAATAGGTATGTAGAGATCCCAATCAGTCTGTGACTCAGACACCTGGTGGCTTAGCATGGAGGTAAGTGTCCTATGTAATCGCTCGACCAGACCGTCAGTCTGGGGGTGATATGGCGAGGTGCGAATTTTGTGTGTCCCTAGCAGGTTGCACACATCCCGCAACAGGGTGGAAGAAAAATTGTTCCCTTGGTCAGTCAGCAGGCGTTCGGGAGCACCCATATCCAGGACGTAGCCCTGGAAAAAGGCCTCCGTAATGGCCGCTGCAGACTGGTGGGGGAGTGGCCAGGCCATGGCCCATCGGGTAAAATATTCCACCCCAACCAAAAGGTACTTATTACCCCGAGGAGTAGCAGGAAACGGACCCAAAATATCCAATGTGACGATCTCATTGAATCGGAAAACCTTAATGGATTGGAGCGGCGGGCAGGACGGCCTAGCAGGTGGTTTCCGCCGTGCACATTCTGTGCAACCTTGCACAAGGTCAGCCACATCGTTTGCCATGCTCGGCCAGAAAAATTCCAATTGGATTTTAGCTAGTGTTTTCTGAACACCCAAGTGCAAGAGGCGACTTTGGGTTTCCCACACAAGCCGCCCCCGCAGGGAGGTGGGCACCACCAACGTGTGGGATTGGGACCCCCCATCCCAATGCATGAGGACGCCTTCCAGGATGACAAATGATACGGGGTCCCCCTGCCCCCTGTGACCCTCGGCATCCCTAATGCGGCGTTTCAATTTGAGGAGGGAGACGTCTTCCATCTGAAGACGTCCCCAGTCGTCCAACCCGAGGCCCAGCAACGCGTCCTGCGGAACTTGCGTGGAGGGAGCCCCGTGGTCCCCGACCCCATCCCCGGCCATGGCCGCCAGGGATGGGGGCGGTACCGCGTCAGGCTGCCTACAACGCCCTGCACCCAAAAAACAAGCACAGCGCCCGTCGGTCGGCAGTCACGACAACCCGTCGGCGTTCCCGTGTTGATTCCCCTTGCGGTAAATGACAGTGAATGCAAAGTCCTGGAGGATCTCGAGCCAACGCGAGAGCTGTCCAGATGGTTGGTCCACTTGCAAGGCGTATTGTAGTGCCACGTGGTCAGAGCGTATTGTGAAATGCCTGCCATACAGGTAGGGTCTGTACTGAATTTATAAAAGAAACGATAGCAAACAATTCGTGGCGCGTCACGCAGTAACGTTGCTCCGCGGCTGACAGCACCCTGCTGCCATAGGCGACGACTCGCTCCACTCCATTGACAATTTGCGACAGTACCCTTCCAATTCCGGTGTTGCTGGCGTCTGTATCCAGAATGAACGGAGCGGTAAAATCTGGATAAGACAGGGTAGGAGCATCGACCAGTGCTTTTTGGATGGCATTGAACGAGGCCTGTTCTAACTCTCCCCAATGGAATTTTACACTTTTGGCCGTTAATGTATGGAGGGGCTTCGTGATAGATGCGAATCCCGCAACAAATCGGCAATAATATGAGTCGAAGCCGATAAAACTCCGCACCTCCCCAACAGAGGTAGGAGTTGGCCATAAGCGCATGCAATTTGTCTTTTCCGGGTCCGTGGCAATGCCCGAGCGGCTGACAATATGGCCCAAGTAACGAACCGAATCTCTCATGAGGTGGCACTTTTGCAGTTTGAATTTAAGGTTAGCCGCCCGCATTTTAAGGAAAACTGCCTTCAACCGCGTGAGGTGTTCATCAAACGTTTTGTTAAACACGATGACATCATCGAGGTAGATTAGGTAAGAATCCCACTGGAGGCCAGCGAGGACCAGCTCCATCAGGCGCTGGAACGTCGCCGGGGCCGAGTGAAGACCCATAGGAAGTCTTTTGAATTGGAACAGTCCCTGCGGCGTGCGAAAGGCCGTCTTTGGTTTGGATGCATCATCAAGGGGTAGCTGCCAAAACCCCGAGAGGAGATCCAAGGTGGAGAAGTAGTGCGCACCTGCTAAGGCATCGAGCGACTCGTCCATCCTGGGAAGCGGGTAGGCATCGGCCACAGAAATCTTATTAAGTTTCCTGAAGTCAACACAAAAGCAGAGGCTCCCGTCGTGCTTCTTAACAAGAATGATCGGCGCCCCCCATGGGCTATTTGATGGCGCAATGACATCGGCCTCCAACATATAGTTGAGGGCCACCCGTACATGTTTCTTCTCGACCGGGCTCAACCGGAATGGGTTTTGACGAATCACCCGTGTCGATGTGGTGGCTAAGCAATTTAGTAGAGCCAATGTCGAATTTGCCTTGACTGAAAACGTCGGCGAAATTGCTCAACAGCGTGCGTAATTTAGCATGCTGTAATGGTGACAAATCGGCAGAAGTGGAGCAAAGCACGTCGAGCCATCCTGTGTCAGGACCTGGCTTGGCAACGGAAGAGGACTCGCCCCCTACGGGGCTGGCGTCGCGTGAACAAGCAGCATTCCCTGAGGGATAACGGCCGTTTACAATCCCGCGTTAAGGACCTGGATAAAGGGGTCGTGGTCGCTTCGCACGAGCGTTTGTGCACACACGAGGTCCGACACCCGCTCAGCTGAACGCGACGGCCCGATCACAGCACCCCCCATAAACGCGTCATAGTCAAGGGGTTTACGAAGCCGGAGGGGAACCAACATCTGAGACCCGGGAGGAAAGTGAATTGTACAGGCCGCCAACGCCTGCACCGTCATAGATGCGGAATGCAATCGAGTGGGTGTGGGCAGGAAGGCCATGCGTCGGCCGGAGGGGAGCTCAATACACCCCTTGTTAATGAGAATTTTAATGGGCATCTTCCAAAAAAAATCTGTTCCGAGGAGGCACGGAACGGCGACGGTTGATGAGACCAAAATGGGCCCAACTAATTGGACGTCAGCAATGCGGATCTGAGCATTGATGCGTCCGGTGATGCCCAACGAACACCCATTTGCAGAATAGCATGGCACATCAACTGGCTGCAAGGGACGGCATGTATCGGGCAGAATGTTATAAATTATGTCTGAAATGATGGTCGCCGACGCACCCGTGTCGATCAACATACGAACATCAACCCCCTCGTTGGAACCCACTGCGGCGGAGCACCCTGCCACCGCGGCAACGACCCTATGGGCCAACTCGGACCATTGACCTGGTCCGAGCGCCCAGTTGCTCAATGATGGGCCCGAATCCCCCTCCTCCGAAGCATGACCCCCCTGTGTGGTGTGAGGGTGCATGCTTGGTGTAAGCGGGGGCCGAGAGTGGGAGGTGTCGCGACTCGCCTAGGTATGCCGAGGATCCGGTGGTGAGCGAGGCGCCGGGGTCGGAGGTCCTGAAGTCCATCGGGGGACACGGCAGCCGGACGCCACATGGCCCTGAAGGCCACAGTTGTGGCAGATGATCCGTCCTGGCGCGAGGTTGGCCAGTCCCGCTGGTGGTGTTCCCGCTGGGATTGCCAGTTGGACTATCCGCGACTTCCTGTTGCCACGAAAGCCTGATGAGGCCCCGAATGCACGTCATAGGCTTGTGCATCAGGTGGGCCTGCGCAGGCGGCGATGGTCGTGTCCTCTTCTTGGTTCTTTCGGTAAAGTCACGTAGAAGGGAAGTAATAAAATAATAAAAATAAAACATAGTAAAATAATTCTCACGACGTTTCGGCCACAACGCAAGCAGCCGTCCTCAGGTGAAGAACATGTCTGTCGATAAGACAGAGTCTAAATGACACGTCTTAGGCTTGGAGTGTCTATTTAAGCTGTGAGGGAGGAGGAAGAGAGCCTTGACAAAAGAATTTGCATTTGAAGAGGAATTTAGCATATTTATGGGAAATGCAGGAATGCGAATAGTGCTAATTGTGAAATGCGTGGGAGGTGGGCGGGGGGTTTTCAAAGTCATATTATGCCCATGCATTATGCAGGATTAGCAGCATCAAAGGGAGGGGGCAGGGGCAGGGGAAGCACCAACAAAGGGAAGGAATGTGAATAGTATGCAGCTGCAGCAACCAAACAACCACGTAAAAAACTAAAGTATAAACTACATAGTATCATCAGTATGCCAAATACACTCTGAATAAGCTGAGCTACCAACCTTAAGTAATACATTACAATTCTAGGTCGCAAAAAATATAATATGCTTCCAGCTAAACTTTTTAAACTTGTTTCCTTACATCACACGGGTAATACATTACAATTCTACGTCGTAAAAATTATATAATGTGCTTCCATATAAACTTTATTCTCTTACATCACACGAGTCTACACCGTACTATATACTGTCATAGACAAACCCAACATTAAATTACATACTGTATTGCTATAAACCACCCTATACCTTATACATTGTTATATTACACTATGTATTATTCTACCCACCCTAATGTATATCACACTGCTATATATTCACTATACAATTACGATACTATATATTACTTTGTACATTGTATTACGCATATAAATGTTATACTATTTGTTATTATACACTGTACCATTGACCGTCGTGTGAAAGATACTAAGAGGCAGCCAAGAAATATGACCATGGGAGAGTAGTGAAGCAAAGAATCCATTCCTTGCGGAGAATACAATGCCAGTGAGTG
Organism: Lethenteron reissneri; assembly: GCF_015708825.2. NCBI lineage: Eukaryota > Metazoa > Chordata > Hyperoartia > Petromyzontiformes > Petromyzontidae > Lethenteron > Lethenteron reissneri. Next base: position 8,924,160 of record NC_083843.1, on the reverse strand, counting down.
GAACGCGGTCTGAGAGTCACCGTAAACGTGAACACAATCAGTTAAGATCCGAAATGGTTTATTACGTCCTTCCAATGATTGCTAAGCCAGAATCCATCTTCTCGGTTGAAATTGTCTCTGTGTTTGTATATGTGGATCGCCTCATGAACGAATCTCTCGTGATAGCCAGATGGCTTGCAGAGAACCTCTGTCTTGGAGAAGTCAATGTCATGTGAGCCCACTGAATTGTAACAGTGATCTGCCACGGCTGAGGTGTTTGTCCTACCGTGTTTCAGGTCTGCTTTATGTTCACGGATGCGGTCCGAGACATGTCATTTGGTTTCTCCAATGTAACTGCTACCACAGAGGCAACTTAGTTTGTAGACACCAGGGTACTGTATGTCTGGAACCACATCTTTTACAGACCCTGCCCCTGCCCCCTCCCTTTGATGCTGCTAATCCTGCATAATGCATGGGCATAATATGACTTTGAAAACCCCCTGCCCACCTCCCACGCATTTCACAATTAGCACTATTCGCATTCCTGCATTTCCCATAAATATGCTAAATTCCTCTTCAAATGCAAATTCTTTTGTCAAGGCTCTCTTCCTTCTCCCTCACAGCGTAAATAGACACTCCAAGCCTAAGACGTGTCATTTAGACTCTGTCTTATCGACAGACATGTTTTTCACCTGAGGACAGCTGCTTGCGTTGTGGCCGAAACGTCGTGAGAATTATTTTATTGTGTTTTATTTTTATTATTTTATTACTTCCCTTCTACGTCACTTTACCGAAAGAACCAAGAAGATGAATCCCTGCAGTCACGAAAGCTTTAAATCGAAATTTAACCGCCTCTACGGGGAGGGTTTCCACATAACTTTGAGATCCTTCAACAAGCTCCGGGATAAGAAGATTCAGCTAATCGAGTCTCTCACCTTTCTGAAGAGATGCCGCGACTCTAAGGTAATACCAAACGAATTTACACTAACATCTGCTGCTGTAACTTCTTCTAATGCTCAACGAATTCTGTCTAGAACTAGCTTAGCTCTTATCTCAGAGAAAATCAGACTTACGCGCACCGATCTAGATCAGTTAGACAAGACACTCTACAAATCACACTTATCTTTGAGTGCAACAATGTCCACATCGGATTGGGAACATGTAGATAAAATGACTGCCTCCTCAGCTGCCGCTATGTCGACCAAATGTAAGGACAACTTGATTTCCAAATTCAACCGCCTCTCAAACAAGAAACCGGACCCACACATTGAAAAGCTAGATGATAACAAAGTCGTAATTAATCGCAGTAACAGTTCTATTTCTGAAGGTCTGAAATCCGTTTTAGCGAAAGGAATAAACTTTGCAGTCACACCTAGACACATACCAGTTAATGATATAATTGCTAGAGTAGATGTAGCTCTCAAGGGCCTGAGTCACATCGCGGCAGACGTAGCAAGATCTGAAATCTCTGCAACCCTCAAAAACGCTAAGATGCCAGCTAGCAACATCAGCAAAGATGAGCGTTTTGAATTAGCTCAATTAAAAAAGAGGGATGACATTGTCATCCTCTCAGCCGACAAAGGCAATGCCACTGTCATCATGGACAAAACAGAATACAACAACAAAATCCAAGAACTACTCAACGATGGCAGCTATACAAAAATAAAAAGAGACCCCACCAACAGCCTCGTCTCTAAAAGCAAGCAAATCCTTTCTGATTCAACCGCATTAATTGATCAGACCAAACAGTTCTCGTTGAAACCTTCTGCAGCCAGGCCACCAGGATTATACGGCTTGCCAAAGATACATAAAGAAGATACACCTCTTCGTCCCATTGTCTCTACTATCAACTCCCCCACCTATAAACTGGCTCGTTTTTTGTCTGAAATCCTACGGCCTTTCACGGGAAAAACCACCTCTGCGGTACTAAACTCTACTGACCTGGTATCGACAATCAAGGGGATTGCCCTGTCCCCAGACGATCTGCTTGTCAGTTTTGATGTGGTTTTCTTATTCACCAAAGTTCCTGTACCTGACACCATCGCAATCATTGAAGACTTGGTTCATCAAGGACTGATTGCTGGGGTACCCCCCTGGTGAGACACTGCTTAACCAATACATACTTCACCTGGAATGGAACTTTCTACAAGCAAACTGAGGGCACCCCAATGGGCTCCCCCTTATCTCCGGTTGTAGCCAACATCTTCATGGAGAAATTTGAGACTGACGCCATCCAGACTGCCACTCTACGCCCGACCTTATGGAAGAGGTACGTAGATGACACTTTTGTCATCTGGCCACATGGCCGGCCTGCTCTAGACCAATTATTCGACCACATCAATTCCATACACCCAGCCATTAGATTCACCATGGAAGTCGAAAAAGATGGCAAGCTACCCTTTTTGGATGTCCTAATTAAAAGGAGACCTGATGGTTCAATGAGCCACTCTGTCTACAGGAAAGCCACCCATACGGATGCTTACCTAAAACCGGATTCCCACCACCATCCATCCCAGAAGAATTCCCTCATCAAGACTCTATACCATAGAGCCCAATGCATTTCCGACCAGGAACACATTGGCAGTGAACTCAAACACGTACGCCAAGCTCTTAGGCTAATGGTTACTCCGACTACACAATCCGCAAGGCCATCACTCCAACCATCAAGAAGGATCCTGTTGAGGAGCCTTTCAAGATCATCACCTTACCCTACATTTCTGGGGTCACAAAAAAGATCTCCAAAATGCTGATTAAACACAAGATCCAGGTCCGATTTAACACAGTACATAAAATCCGTGATCTGGTCCCGTCTGTGAAAGATGTGGTTCCAGACATACAGTACCCTGGCGTCTACAAACTAAGTTGCATCTGTGGTAGCAGTTACATTGGAGAAACCAAACGACATGTCTCGGACTGCATCCGTGAACATAAAGCAGACCTGAAACACGGTAGGACAAACACCTCAGCCGTGGCAGATCACTGTTACAATTCAGTGGGCTCACATGACATTGACTTCTCCAAGACAGAGGTTCTCTGCAAGCCATCTGGCTATCATGAGAGATTAGTTCATGAGGCGATCCACATATACAAACACAGAGACAATTTCAACCGAGAAGATGGATTCTGGCTTAGCAATCATTGGAAGGATGTAATAAACCATTTCGGATCTTAACTGATTGTGTTCACGTTTACAGTGACTCTCAGACCGCGTTCCACTCACTGGCATTGTATTCTCCGCAGGGAATGGATTCTTTGCCTCACTACTCTCCCATTGTCATATTTCTTGGCTGCCTCTTAGTATCTTTCACACGACGGTCAATGGTACAATGTATAATAACAAATAGTATAACATTTATATGCTTAATACAATGTACAAAGTAATATATAGTATCGTAATTGTATTGTGAATATATAGCTGTGTGATATACATTAGGGTGGGTAGAATAATACATAGTGTAATATAACAATGTATAAGGTATAGGGTGGTTTATAGCAATACAGTATGTAATTTAATGTTGGGTTTGTCTATGGCAGTATATAGTACGGTGTAGACTCGTGTGATGTAAGAGAATAAAGTTTAGATGGAAGCATATTATATTATTTTTACGACGTAGAATTGTAATGTATTACCCGTGTGATGTAAGGAAACAGTTTAAAAAGTTTAGCTGGAAGCATATTATATTTTTTGCGACCTAGAATTGTAATGTATTACTTAAGGTTGGTAGCTCAGCTTATTCAGAGTGTATTTGGCATACTGATGATACTATGTAGTTTATACTTTAGTTTTTTACGTGGTTGTTTGGTTGCTGCAGCTGCATACTATTCACATTCCTTCCCTTTGTTGGTGCTGCCCCTGCCCCTGCCCGCGCCCCTGCCCCCTCCCTTTGATGCTGCTAATCCTGCATAATGCATGGGCATAATATGACTTTGAAAACCCCCCGCTCACCTCCCACGCATTTCACAATTAGCACTATTCGCATTCCTGCATTTCCCATAAATATGCTAAATTCCTCTTCAAATGCAAATTCTTTTGTCAAGGCTCTCTTCCTCCTCCCTCACAGCTTAAATAGACAGTCCAAGCCTAAGATGTGTCATTTAGACTCTGTCTTATCGACAGACATATTCTTCACCTGAGCACGGCTGCTTGCGTTGTGGCCGAAACGTCGTGAGAATTATTTTATTATGTTTTATTTTTATTATTTTATTACTTCCCTTCTACGTGACTTTACCGAAAGAACCAAGAAGATGAATCCCTGCAGTCACGAAAGCTTTAAATCGAAATTTTGGTCGTGTCCTCATCGCAATGGAGATGTGCTTGGAAGCACCTGGCAGCACGTAGCGACGTGAAGTCATCGTCGTCGGCTGCCGGCATGGCAACTCAAAGCTGCCGGGCCAAGCTCATGAGCGTCTTCATCCATGCGAGGCTAGGCATCCCCCGCCATGGCCATAAAGCGCGCTGCGGTACCCCAGCGCCGACTCGGAGGCCTTCTTCGTCCTTGCATCGAAGCGGTGATGTGCTTCGGACGGGGGTCCGTAAATCAGCCGCAGCTGATGAAGGGTGTCCGTCAGCATGGCTCGTTTCGCCCATGGCACCGAATGGAGTGCGGTGAGGGCGTCGTCATCGAGCATGGCCGGGAGGCCGTGGAGCGCTTCATCCCCCTACCAGCTGGACGTCTCTATATGAGAGACGAACTGGCGTTCGAACGCTGCCCACTCACCCCCAGCTGCAGAATATGCCTTGAGTTCCGGCAGGCGTTGCTGGACGTGAGCCCCGCGTTCGTTGCCTGGCGACCCGGCTGAAGCTGGCCCCGCGTTCCCAGTGCCGTCAGCCGGTGGTGAGGGACGCTGCACTGATGACGCGGCGTTGCTAGGTTGCAGACAGCTGTCGTCCGATATTGAAGGTCGCAGCGTTGATGACGCAGCGTTGTTTGGTTGGACCGCGCTGGGCCCGGAAGTGACATTGCTCCCAGCGGTCATTGCTCCCCCGGCGGAAGTGACATCACACCCGGAAGTATCCCCCACATTTGTGGCGGGAACAGCGGTGGCGTCCGCCATCTTTGTGGCGGAGCCGGCAGGCTGGGGCGGCCGCTGCGCCGTCTCTCTTTCTCCCGCCATCGCCTGTGTGCGACACATGTCGTCCAGGATGGAGACGGTGGCGTGGAGCAGCTCTGTGAGATGAAGCAGAGTTTCCTCCATTGCCGCTGCCGACGCTGGAGGAGGGACGGCCGGTGTAGTGGACGGCTGCTCAGCCAGTGGTGCGGCGTCGTTGTCGGCCCGAGTTGGCTGCCCCGTCGCCGCTTGTTCATCGACATCGACATCGCCGTCAGGACTGAAGGTATGTGGCTTACTTCTTGTCTCCATGGCCACTCCTGACTACAAATGTAATGGGTTCCGGAGGCACTTGTAGAGGTAACTTCTTTATTACAATACAACACTCCAACAGTCCTGATACTCTGTTACAGCCTAGGTACACAGCCTAGATACACAGCCTAGGTACACAGCCAAGGGACACAGCCTAGGAACACAGCCTAGGGACACAGCCTACTCTAGCTATGCTCTGGGGTCCTCCGGCTACAATTACCCTAGGGGAGGCTACCTGACCCGACCCAGCCAAGGTGCGGGTCTGGACTCTGGCTTCCTCGGAACTCGCCCTGACAAGGACGTAGAGCCGGGAGTCCCAGAGTCCCACCACTGGCCCGCACAGCATCCCGGCCCTTACAAGGACAAGCGGGACGAGGGGGTCCAAGGTCCTAAGCTGGCTGGTCTTGGGTCTTGAGCTGCGACTGGCCCGATCGGCCAGGGAGCGGCCCTTTTATGCCTCGTGCCCATCGAGGGGTGGGGTTGTGTGTGCTCCCAGATACCCCACAGAGCACACACAGCCCCCCGTTGGTGGCGCCAAGGGGCTTAGCTGTTTGGGTTGCCTGGGATCCTAGAGCCTGGCGCTGAGGGCTTAGCTGTCTAGGATCCTAGAGCCCCCAGCAGCCCCTCCCCTCTTGGGCTGCACACAGTGGCCCCTCCCCTGGGGTCCGAGGTACCTGCAGATGGGCCCTGTCCACCACTGCTGGTAAGTGTGGCCCACCTATGGCACTACACATGTGAAGAGGAGTAGTGGGATGACGTCATGTCATCTGTAGAGTGGGATGACGTTATGTGATGACGTCATGTCATGGAGGCGGCGGGGTACTTAAGGGGGATCCCAGGACGAGGGTGGGGTCGCCGTGGGGAGAGTGAGTTGTTCGTCAGAGGGGAGTGAGAGAGAGGAGAACGAGAGCCTGCGTGGAAGACATCCTAGCCGCTGCCGATGAAAGGCTAGAGATGTAGAGGTATCACCTCATTGCCGGGCGGTGATGGGTGTGCCAACGACATAGGGGAAGCCGTATCGGGGCGTAGATAGCTGAGGGATGTCTGCGTAAAGGACAGAGTTCTGACGTGTGTAAGCATCGAGTATAGAGTGGAAACAGAGTGTATAAGAGTGTCATTCTAGATTTGAAGTTTTCATAACTGTGAAGTACCGGTGAAGACACTTGACGCCGAGGTGGAGGCACACGTATATTTATTTAACACAACTCGGTTTGTGACATACAGCACTGGAGGGGGTAGCGGCCCCCTCACCCGACTAGCTAAGGATACCCTTCCTAGCTAGTCCTAGCCTGCCTCACAGTCCTCCACTATTGGGCTAGGGGAGGCTACTTGGCCCGACACTGGTAAGTCGGGCCCGGTACCCGGAGTCCCAGACCAGCTCTTAGAAGAGCACCGGCTCTGGCTCTCGGGACCACGCCGCTGGCTCAGTCCTGTTCGGCCCTGACAAGGACATCGAACGAGGGGAGTCCAGGGCTCTATCTAAGACGTCTTCAGTCTTCTTGGTTAGCTTTTAACATAACTGACTCGAGCCCCTATAACGTCCCCTTTTATACCCAACCCCTCCTTGAGGGGTGGGGCCCCGGGGGATCATAACGCCGAACCAGCCCCCCCCCAGGGTGTCTGGCTCGGACGTCGCAGAGGGCATCTCCCCGTGCACACACGTAGCCCCGCCCACTGTGTTTGTTTCCCATAGACTGCCATACATAACGGGCCCTCTCTTTAACACTCCTACATCACCCCCCCCCGCATAGCTCGCAGCCGTCCCGGCTGCCAACATACAAAATGACAATAAAAATGAATTTATACCGTAACCGCGCGTGTGCCTCACTAATTTTCAACAATAACAAGAACGGCAACAAGAACACAACAAAATGCAACAGCAAGAAGAGAAAACAACCCGACGCACCCCCCCTTGAATAAATACGAATTCCGTAAAAAAACAAGCTATATACAATTTGCAGGGAACCCACCATACACACAACACCAGGTGAACCCAACGTATGTACATTTCAATGGGCAGGGAACACACCCCCCACACAACACACAATGAACACAACCTATATACACATTTTCCGGTCTCACAACAGTCTGCGCATTTTTGCGCGCGTCCTTGCAGCGGGCCCCTCACACGGGGTAACCCCGGGTGGCAGACCGTCAGGTGGTAATTGTCCGTCCCGGAGTGAGACCTCCTCCGATGCCGCGTGACCGTTGGTATCCCCAGAAGGGGTGGTCGGGCGTGAGCCCGTCAGTCTTGATGCACCTGGAGGTGGCACGGCCGGCAAGGCATTAGGTGAGAACGGCGGAGACGGACCCAGTGAGTCGGTCGACCCCCCACACGTTTGGCCACGCATGTGTGAAGTGGGTTTGTGTACCGCAACGAAGGGCTTTAACCTAGAGGGGTGCACGAACCAACGCCGCTTCCCCCATTTAATGCGCACGCACTGTGGTCGCAAAACTTCGACCACCTCCACAGGGCCCCGCCACGGCCGCACTAGCTTAGGGGAGGTAGCCAGGGGCACTTGGGGACAGTGCAACCATGCCTTGTCCCCCGGCTTCCACTGTATCACGTGCGCCCGACCCAGCCTGAGGCGCTCATTCGCCTTTTGCCGGAGTTCCGAGTTCAACATAGCAGCATCCCGCGCCTCTGTTAATTTGGCCAGATTAAATTTGACGTGGTCAGCCAATTTAGTTTTTCCTTGCGGGTCGGGGATCTGCAGCTGGGCGCGAACAGGCGGGTCGGGTTCGCGACCGTACATGAGGTAAAAGGGGGAAAATCCCGTAGCTGCATGGGGTGCCATCCGGTATGCCGCCAAGACCCCTTGAATATGCAGGTCCCAATCAGTCTGCGAATCTGAGACCTGCTGTGACATCATTGACGAAATGGTGCGATGCAGGCGCTCGACCATTCCGTCAGTCTGCGGGTGATATGGGGAGGTCCGAATTTTCTTCGTGCCTAAGAGGTCACAGACTTGTTTAAGTAATTTACTGGAAAAATTTCTGCCCTGGTCGGTCAGCAGCCGCTCCGGAGCACCTTTGTCCAGGACGTATCCCTGAACAAAGGCCTCCACGATGGCTGCTGCCGACTGGTTGGCAAGGGGCCAGGCCATAGGCCAGCGCGTAAAATACTCGACACCTGTCAACAAATACCTATTGCCCCTGGGAGTGGCGGGAAATGGGCCCAAAATGTCCAGCGCAACAAGCTCATTTATTCTGGATACCTTGATCGATTGCAAGGGCGGGTTAGACTCCCTCGCCGGCGGTTTCCGTTGCGCACATTGAGGGCATGATCCCAATAGATCCCCAACATCCCTCGTCATACCAGGCCAAAAAAAATCAAGTTGTAGCAGTGCAAGGGTCTTTTGGGTCCCCAGGTGTAATAGGCGCTCATGCGCGGCCCACACCACCTTGCCTCGCAACTCAGAGGGGACCACCAGCCGATGTCGCTGGGATTTGCCGTCCCAATGCATGAGCAGACCTTTCACCATTTGCCATGCATCTGAATCACCTTTCACCCGCCCAGCACCCCCGACGCGACGACGCCACCCGAGGAGGGAGGTATCCTCCATTTGGAGGCGCCCCCATTCAGTGACGGGCAACCCCAACAGGGAATCTCTTCCCTGTTGTTCGATCGAATTATTAGGCAGGGGTTCGTCGTCGTCGGTGGCTGCCAAGATCGGAACCGATGCGTCCCCTGAAGGCCTGCAACGTCCCGACCCCAGGAGGCATGCACATTCCGAGGTGGTTGGCATGCGCGACAGAGCGTCCGCGTTGGTATGGCGAACGCCCTTACGGTAGGTGGTTGCAAAATCAAAGTCCTGGAGAACCTCCAACCATCGAGACAACTGTCCCGATGGTTGTTGAACTCGCAGGGCATACTGTAGTGCCGCATGATCTGTGCGGACGGTGAAATGCCGACCGTACAGATATGGGCGATACTGTTGGATGAAGTAAACAATTGCCAACAGCTCCCTACGGGTGACACAATATCTTTGCTCCGCAGGAGACAACACCCGACTACCGTACGCGACCACCCGTTCCACGCCATCAACCACCTGGGAAAGCACACCCCCAATACCCGTGTTGCTCGCATCGGTGTCGAGCAAAAAGGGTTTAGAAAAATCTGGGTAGATCAAGGGAGGGGCTTTTACCAGGGCGTCCCGAAGGGAGCAGAAAGCAGCCTCCTCCTCTTGACCCCAGTGGAACCGAACCCCTTTAGATGTTAAAGCGTGCAGGGGTTTTGCAATTGTCGCAAAATCAGCAACAAACCGTCGATAATACGACGCAAACCCAATGAAACTCCTGACCTCTCCCACCGAGGTGGGAGTCGGCCAGGAGCTGACACACTGCGTTTTGGCGGGATCGGTAGCAATACCTGAGCGTCCCACGATGTGCCCCAAATAACGCACCGAATCGCGCAACAAATGGCATTTTTGGGGCTTGAATTTCAAATTAGCAGCCCGCATCTTTAGGAAAACCGCCCGCAACCTCTGGAGATGTTCGTCAAAAGTTTTACTAAAGACGATAACGTCATCCAAATAAATGAGGCACGACTCCCATTGCAATCCAGCCAAAACCAATTCCATCAAACGCTGGAAAGTTGCCGGCGCTGAGTGTAAGCCCATCGGCAACCGGTTGAATTGGAACAGGCCGTGCGGTGTACGGAAAGCAGTTTTAGGCTTAGAATCATCGTCCAGAGGAAGCTGCCAGAATCCCGAAAGTAAATCTAGTGTGGAAAAGAATCGCGCTCCCGCCAAGGCGTCCAGCGATTCATCCATCCGAGGGAGCGGGTATGCGTCGGCAACCGAAATTTTGTTAAGACGCCGGAAGTCAACGCAAAACCGCAACGAACCGTCCTGCTTTTTAACCAGGACGATCGGCGCTCCCCAAGGGCTGGTGGAAGGAGAAATGATGTCGGCGGCTAACATGTCATCAACAGCCGATTTGACATGTTCCTTTTCGGCGGGACTCAACCGAAACGGATTTTGTCGAATTGGCGCACTGTCACCCGTGTCAATATGGTGACGCAGCAGGTGAGTACAACCCAAATCGTATTTATTCCGGCTAAAAACGTCGGAAAATTCCCGCAGTAGCGTTTTAAGTTGTTGACGCTCTGAATCTGACAGGTCCGTCGATCCCGCACAAAGCGCCTCGAGCCACCCTTCATCGTTGTCCGAATGTGGTCGCGACGCAGGGACAGTTCTGGCGTGATTTACGACGGATTCCTCACAAGGCACCGGCGTTGCGTGAGCAAGCACGGTCCCCTGTGGGACCACCACCGTCTGCGAGCCCACATTGAGGACCGCGATGAAGGGTTCACCGTCCCCTCTTACTATGGTCTGGGCCGGAAGTAATTGAGGTCCACTAACCCCGGCCCTAGACGGCCCCAACAGAACCCCTTGGGCCCCAATACCCTTAGCGAAGGGCCGCCGAAGTTTCAAAGGTATCAACATTTGCGCCCCCGGAGGGACGCGCACCGTTCTCTCTACGAACGCCGGCACCGTCGTGCACGCCGTCCGAGTCGCAGCCGGTGATGGCAGAAACGCCATGCGTCTGCCCGACGGAAGCTCTATACATCCCTGGTCGATCAATATCCTAATCGGCATTTTGGCCAGGAAGTCCATCCCCAGCAGGCACGGAACCGCCAGCGAGGAGGAAACAAAAATCGGGCCGGACAATTTAATTTCCCCAATACAAATTTGGGCACGAATTTGTCCGATGATGCCAAGTGAGCCCCCGTTAGCCGCATAGAATGGTATGTTAACAGGCATCAAAGGACGACTCCGGACAGGGAGAATATTGTAAATCAATTCCGAAATAATAGTCGCCGATGCTCCCGTATCGACCAGGATGCGCACTTCAACCCCGTCGATGTACCCCACAACGGCCGACGACCCCGACGACGCGGCTACCACACGATCGACCAGCACGGACCACTGGGCGGGTTCGATATGAGTACCCGGGGTGGTGCGTGATGGTGCGATGGTGCGCGATACCGGCCCCCCTCTCGTTGCGGTGTTTGCGTGCGTGACGGGTGTGTGTGTGGGCCAAACGTGTGGGGTGCCGCGACTCGCCGGTTTATGATGGTGGAGCTTGAGATGAGGCCCGTCGTCCCGTTGAGGTGTCGTCCCGCGCTGACGAGGAGAGCGGCACCCCGAGGCGACGTGGCCCCGGACGCCGCAGTTAAAACACCGCGGGAGCGGCGTCGGAGGTGACGGGTGGCCGGAACGGCCCGACCTGTCCTGGCCCGGCCGTGCTCCCGTCGCCTGTTGCCGTCGGTGGTCGACGGCGTAGAGTTCCTCCGTCGGAAGGGTGGCTGCAGCCACCGCACGCCCCGCCGATGCCCTGCTGGCTTTTCGTCGGAGCGACAGGAGGTTGGCGTGGAGGAGCCTTGCCGCCTGGAGCGACGTCATCTCTGCATCCTCCTGCGCGACCACAGCGATGTCAAGGTCGTCAGCCAGGAGGAGTATTTTCTCCGTCACCATAGCGTCGATGCCGTCGTCATCCATACGGGGGAAGGCCGACTTGGCCATCGCCAGGAGGCTCGTTCGGTACGCCAGGGGCGACTCCTTCTCACCCCGCTTGCGGTCGTAGAATTGCTGTCTGCATTCAGCCGATGGTCCGTAGACCCCTCCCAGCAGCTGCAGCGCCATCGGTAACGTAGCCCGCCTCTCTCTTGGCGCCGACGTGAGGGCGGCGAGCGCGTCGCCGTCGAGGAGCGCCGGCAGCGTGCAGAGAGCCTCCTCGTCGGACCATTTCGCCATCTCCTGATGGGCGAGGAAGCGTCTGCGAAAGCCGGCCCAGTCCCCCTCCGCGCCGACGAACTCCTTCAGCGGGGGCAGCCTCTGATGGAGCACAGCGGTCGTTGTAGATTCCCGCGGGCAGATGTCACCTCCACTCGGCTGTGCGTCGGTGCGAGCGGCCGATGGGATCGCCTGTCGCGGTGGTGATGACGTCGCAGCTTCAGCGACGGCGATGCCGGAGTGCATGTGTAGGCTGGCCACGCCCCGAACAGCTGCAGCGTCGATGGCGGGAGTTTCAAACTCGGGCTGCTCCGAAATGGCGGGAAGGCGCCCTGGTCGTTGGCCCGCCTCGCCCCGTGTTGAATCACCGGCCCCCAGCCGCGTGATGGTCTCCAGCGTGGCGGCAGCGGCATATAGCAGCTCCGCCAGCTTCCCGTGAGCCAGCCGCAACGCGTCTGGCTGTGGTCCTTCTTCACTCAGATGCCCCGGTAAGGAGACATCAGGCCCCGGCTGCACCATGGCTTGTGTAGCCGCCTCGGGCTCGACGATCTCGGCAGTATCTTCCTCTTGCGGTACTTTGGCCCGTGCTGTCTTCTGCGTGTCCATGTTCGAATTACTTCTGACACCAGTTGAAGTACCGGTGAAGACACTTGACGCCGAGGTGGAGGCACACGTATATTTATTTAACACAACTCGGTTTGTGACATACAGCACTGGAGGGGGTAGCGGCCCCCTCACCCGACTAGCTAAGGATACCCTTCCTAGCTAGTCCTAGCCTGCCTCACAGTCCTCCACTATTGGGCTAGGGGAGGCTACTTGGCCCGACACTGGTAAGTCGGGCCCGGTACCCGGAGTCCCAGACCAGCTCTTAGAAGAGCACCGGCTCTGGCTCTCGGGACCACGCCGCTGGCTCAGTCCTGTTCGGCCCTGACAAGGACATCGAACGAGGGGAGTCCAGGGCTCTATCTAAGACGTCTTCAGTCTTCTTGGTTAGCTTTTAACATAACTGACTCGAGCCCCTATAACGTCCCCTTTTATACCCAACCCCTCCTTGAGGGGTGGGGCCCCGGGGGATCATAACGCCGAACCAGCCCCCCCCAGGGTGTCTGGCTCGGACGTCACAGAGGGCATCTCCCCGTGCACACACGTAGCCCCGCCCACTGTGTTTGTTTCCCATAGACTGCCATACATAACGGGCCCTCTCTTTAACACTCCTACAACTGCAAGGATCCATACTCTTCCCATCTTCACTGGATATCCGTACTCACTCTCGCTCATCCATATGTAATGTGAGCGTACACCTAGGTGATTAAGTGGTCACACCTGATTGATAATGATTGACTCTACCGGTCCCAGTCCATAACCAATGGGGAGAGGAGTAGGGGCGTGGCCTTGACATATTGTGAAGGTTACACCTGGAAAAAGATGATTGGCTCTGCTGGCTTCAGCCACAGCCAATGGGGGGACGAGTTAGGGGCGTAGTCCTGGGACCGTAGGATGGGATCTTGAAGATTCCAGGGAGGTTTCCCAGGATTGGCTGAGAGGCACCACGTGACCCCGGGATTAAAAGGGATGGAGACGGGCAACACGTGGTCAGAGGTGGAACGAACGAAGGGGGGAGCCACGCTGGAGCGTGGGGTCCAGAGCCTGCCACGTGGCAGCGATAGTCATCTCTCTCACTCTCTATCCCTCCCTCTCACTCTGTCTGCCAACAGCGTGAAGGAGCCATAGAGCAGAGGAGCCAGTACGACGAGAGCTGTGGAAGAAAGTTAATAAAGAACACTGATTCCAGAAGTTGCCTCCACAACCTTTATTACATTGGTGTCAGAAGTACATCTTGAGACCGTTTGGACCATCATCCGAGATGTCCAAGCACCTCAAGAAAAGGAACCCACTGGACCCGCCATCGGATGAAGATGACGATGTGGACGAGGACAAGCTGCTGGGCGCAACAGGACCGCTGCTGCCTTCTGCCGCTCTCCCCGACGCCACGCAAAAACGACAGGCTGGCGCGGAGGCGTCTCCAGCTGCGGATGAAGGGTGGCGACAAGTGGCGGACCAGATAGAGTCTCTCCGGGTGGTGATGCTCAATCTCGTGACGGTGGTCGCGTCGTCCGCCGCCCTGAGTCGGCCTCGTGCGACGCATCCGAGTGCGGACGACCTTGATCTCCAGCGGGGGGCTGCGTCCGCCATTGCACCTGCTGTGGAGGAGGATGCCGCCATCTTGGGCGGGGCCGCTGCCTCGCTGCCGGCGACCGCCATCTTGGCGGAGCCGCGTACTGCGCCGGTGGTGGGAACGGGCACACCCAAGGCCTCCGACAGTAGCCACAGCCATTGCCTTCCTCAAATTAAAGAATTCGTCGCATGAGGTGACTGGAGCGCATTCACGTGGAGATTCGAGTCCGCCTTCCGATCGGTGCGGTGGACTGAGTCGGAAGCGCTGGTGGCTCTACCTATGCTGTTGGACGCCGTGTCCTTGGCCGTCTTCCGCTCCATCCCGGCGAGTAGAAAGAAGACACTACAGGACACCTTCGCTGAAATGGTGGAATTTTACGAGCCACCATCGGCTGCTCATAGAAAATGTATGCAGCGACGTCGAGGACCGGAAGAATCACCTTTGGCGTACTGTGGTGCGCTGTTAGCACTCGCTATGGCTGCCTACCCCGAGTCCTCCGCCGATCTCCTGGATCCTCTCATCCTTGCAAGGATGATTGAACTATCCCAGGAGTTGAACATCTCGCTGCCGGTGTGCGGCCACGAGCCGCTGACGTCTTGTTGGGCTGTGCGCTGTTTAGACGCCAAATTCAACCTGAGACGCTGGGACCAAATGGCGGCATAGACGGGAGACCCCAAGAAAGACCGTTAACCGTTGGGATGGGCTCCGCGTCGTGTCGTCCACATCCCTGACGACTCCAGCGACGACGATTTGATTGCTGCCACTCCTCGCTGGGTCCCGCAAGCCGGCGGGACGTGCAGCACAACGGGGCCGGACATCCACGGGCGGGGCCCAAGGCGACCAAACGCCGGGCGGCCGCCACATGTTTCAAGTGTGGCCGACGGGGCCATTTCGCCCGCGATTGTCGGCGCCGACTCCGACCTCCTCAGCTCCCATCGGGCCTACCTCCATCTCCTCCACCAGATGCGGATCCACAGCATCCTCGGGCAAGTCGGCACACATCGGGCACCCGGCAGGTCCAAACACCTCACGCATCCACTCGCACCCCTGTTTGTACTTCTGATGGTAATTGTGGGCAGCTGGGTCGGTGCCGCACATGGTTACTCAGAGGAAAAAAATGGCTCGGAGAGTGGTGGCAGCCGCATCGGGGTCTTTCAGGGTTCCGGGTACTATTTAAGGGGTTGATGTGCGTATTTTGGTTCATACCAGTGCGTCTGCAACCATAATTTCCGATGTGATTTTTCATCTTCTATCCATCCCTACGTCGCGGATCCGACCGGCTAAAAATGCATGCATAACTTTTAATGGGGGTAGCATGGGTATCCTGGGTCAAGTGAATGTACGCATTGCTATAGGGAATATCACCGTGTCACGCCCGGTTCTGATTTCGCGTTCGTTGGCTGTTCCATGCTTGTTGGTCACCGATTTTCTTCGTCGGATGCCCGTTAAAATCCTTGTTGATCAGGGTTGTTTAGAAATGCCTGGGGGTGGTAGGATGTCCTTCTTGCCGTCCCTGTTGGGCCGGTCGCCCCCAGGGAACACCGTTAACGCGATTGTTGATGTCACTGTAGAGATACCCTCGGGTACACAGATGCTCATCCCGCTGCGTTACCGGAAGCAGTTGGAGGCCATGGATGGAGCGGCGGGTGTGTTACTGTCCCCGTCGAACTCCATGGCTAAAGCCTTCTCCCTTGTTGCGGCTCAAACTATCGTTCGGCCTGGGCAAGCCCCGTTCTTACAAGTGTTAAATGGGGGCCCGGACCGAGTAGTCGTTCCGGCTGGTGCGGTATTGGCCCATGCCACTACCGATTTCACTAGATTTGATGGCGACCAACCGAGAGTAATGGCCGCTGGCGTGTCATGGCCCACTTATTTGGACGAACAATGGATCGCCGAATTGTGCCGTGAGATTACGTCTTTGTCATCCACGCAGCAGAACGCCTTGCATTCACTATTGTCAAAATACGCCGACGTCTTCAGTAAAGATGATTTTGATTTGGGCCATACCTCGCTCTTGTCACACCATATCGACACCGGTGCGGCAGGACCGATTTGTATGCACCCGCACCACATGAGCCCTGCAGAAAGAGAACACGTGCATGGCGCGGTGGACGACATGTTGGCGGCCGATATCATTTCGCCGACCAACAGTCCTTGGGGCGCACCGGTAGTGTTGGTTAAAAAGAAGGATGGCGGGATGAGGTTGTGTTGACTTTCGCCGATTAAATAAAATATCCGTGGCAGATGCATACCCCCTGCCAAGGATGGACGATTCGTTGGACGCCTTGTCGGGGGCAAATTTTTTTTCTACTCTCGACCTCTCGTTGGGTTTTTGGCAGCTCCCCCTCGATGATGCGTCCAGACCGAAAATGGCGTTCTGCACACCACAAGGCTTGTTCGAATTTAACCGCCTACCCATGGGCTTGAATGCTGCACCGGCGACGTTCCAACGTCTGATGGAACTGGTACTAGCAGGGCTACAGTGGGAAACGTGCCTCATATATTTGGACAATATTATTGTATTTAGTCGCACCTTCGAAGAACACCTTCAACGGCTGGAAGTTGTTTTTCAGAGGATGCAATCGGCTGACCTTAAAATTAAACCAAAAAAATGCCATCTATTGCAACATTCTGTCCGTTACCTCGGACACATCGTCAGCCATAACGGTGTGTCCACTGACCCTCACAAAACGTCATGTGTTCGTGAGTGGCCGATGCCCACTTCAGTGGGCGACGTGCGGCGGTTCATAGGCTTCGCATCCTACTATCGCCGATTTGTTAAGAATTTCGCGACGCTGGCAAAGCCTCTGCATGTCCTGATGGGAAAGAATCAAATATTTCAATGGGGCCCGGAGGAAGATAGTGCTTCCCAGTCTCTCCGGGATCGCTTCACCACCGCTCTGACACTCGACTACCCAGATTTTTCCCAGCCGTTCGACCTGGACACGGATGCTAGCGACATCGGCATCAGGGCCGTTTTGTCGCAACGGAAAGACGGGGTTGAGCGAGTGGTGGCATACGGCAGCAGGGTTTTGTCTCCTGCCGAAACGCGCTATTGCGTGACTCGCCGGGAATTGCTGGCGATTGTCCATTTTGTTCGCCAGTACCGGCCGTACCTGTATGGGAGAAAATTCATTGTGCACACTGACCATGCTGCCTTGCAATACTCATTAAAATTGGAACAACCGTCCAGTCAATTGGCTCGATGGTTGGAATTGTTGCAGGAATTTTCTTTCGATATCACATACCGTAAGGGTACTCGCCACGGCAATGCAGACGCTCTTTCCAGATTGCCCTTAACCCCTCCCTGTGCCTGTCTGATGGGTACGCACCGCTGTGCAGTGCTGCTTACCCCGCCCTGTCCAGTTATGGGTGCGATGTCGAAGGATGACGTCTGGTATACACTCGTTGGGGCCGACGACACGCTGCATTTGCCACACTCGGTGTGGCTGCGTGAACAGAGGGCTGATGCCTCTTTGGTTCCACTGCGAGATCTGGTCAGAAAACCGAGATCTCACTTGTCGGGGGGGACATGGCAGTTGTTTACTGACCAGGCAGGGTTGCTGATGTGTACGGATGGGTTATCGGACCATTCACGCCTGGTTGTGCCGTCATCCCTTCGCCATGATCTGATCCGTGCGCTGCACGCCGAAAAGCTGATGCATCTCGGCGTGCAGAAGACATTGCTCGCGATGCAGCAAGATTTCTTTTGGCCGGGCATGATGGCGGATATCACCAGCTTTATCCGGTCATGCCAAGATTGTGCGAGGCGGAAACCGCCACGTCAAAATTACGTTCCGCCATTGCGATCGATCGAGGTATCTCGTATTAATGAGCTGGTTGCTCTAGATATCTTCGGCCCGTTCCCTCTATCGGCTAGGGGCAATAAGTACCTCTTGGTCGGGGTCGAATATTTTTCTCGTTGGCCTATGGCCTGGCCTCTACCCGACCAATCGGCCTCATCCATCACCGAGGCTTTCTTGAATGGATATGTGATGGATAAGGGAGTGCCTGAGAAGTTGCTCACAGATCAAGAACGTAACTTCTCCTCTAAATTGCTCCGCGACGTGTGCGCTGCTTTGGGTACGAAGAAAATCCGCACTTCCCCTTACCACCCGCAGACGGATGGCATGGTGGAACGATTTAACCGCACCCTTTCAGCCATGCTTTGTCACACGGTGAGCGAAATGCAGACCGACTGGGACTTGCACATACCTGGCGTCCTATCGGCGTACCGCATGGTCCCGCACACGTCCACAGGGTATTCGCATTTTTTCTTATGTATGGGCAGCAAAACGTGCCCCCGATTGATGTGCAACTTGGTGCGGCGGGAAAGGAACCATCACCTTCCTTGCCCGACCACATGCGGGACTCACTTCGACCGGTTACGGAGGCATGGGAGGCCGCCAGGAGTGCAACGGCCCGTACACAAGCACGGAACGAGAGGTACGCGCGTCGAACGCGACGTGACATGCCTTGGTCGGTGGGCGATGTAGCATGGCTCCATTGGTATGTTCACTCGTCGCGTCTCAAACATTATTTTGATCCACGCATTGGCCCTTCATCCCCACTTGTTGACCTGCCGGGGTCTGATGTGCCGGATGTGCCTCTTGCCTCGCCAATTGATCCGCAGCGGGGTCGTGTTCTACCCCCGCAGACACACAGTCCCTGAAGAACGTCGAGGCCCCTGACGACCAACCTCTAGCGAGGCCTGTTCCATCTACGGAGGACGCCGAAACCACTCCTTCTCCGCTGCTCCCTCCTACTGAACAGTTGGCGAGGCAACCACGCTCCATGGGGGGAAAGGGACCAGCGTCGCATACGCGATCAAAGTCCCTCCCGTTTCGCTAACACCGTAGCCATTGCTGTCTGTCGCCCTGTCTGTTTACCACGCTACAGGGGCGCCTTAATGTTATGTTGTTCTTCCATTGCACATCGTTTCGTGCCCTAAAATGTTTGAATTCAACTGCGCATTGTTTAGCGCCCTACTCACCTTACCTTGTTACGCGTCATTGACGCCCTAAACATTAATCACAGGAATCGGCCCATCGCCCTTTTCCCAGCCGAGACGGCTGGCTTTTTACACGGGGGGGGGGGGGGGTGATGTAATGTGAGGGTACACCTGGGTGATTAAGTGGTCACACCTGATTGATAATGATTGACTCTACCGGTCCCAGCCCATAACCAATGGGGAGAGGAGTAGGGGCGTGGCCCTGACGTAATGCGAAGGTTACACCTGGAAGAAGATGATTGGCTCTGCTGGCTTCAGCCACAACCAATGGGTGGACGAGTTAGGGGCGTGGTCCTGGGACCATAGGATGGGATCTTGAAGATTCCAGGGAGGTTACCCAGGATTGGCTGAGACGCACCACGTGACCCCGGGATTAAAAGGGGTGGAGACGAGCAACACGTGGTCAGAGCTGGAATGAACGAAGGGGGGAGCCACGCTGGAGCGTGGGGTCCAGAGCCTGCCACGTGGCAGCGATAGTCATCTCTCTCACTCTCTATCCCTCCCTCTCACGCTGTCTGCCAACAGCGTGAAGGAGCCATCGAGCAGAGGAGCCAGTACGATGAGAGCTGTGGAAGAAAGTTAATAAAGAACACTTATTCCAGAAGTTGCCTCCACGACCTTTATTACCCATACACCCATACACCTCCGATTAGCACGATTGGTGTGAAATAAGTTCAATTTAGACCTATACACTTTTACAAAGATACCTCTGTATATCCTCAACAGACTTTTGGGAAAAGTGCTGTTAGTAAGCACCTATTAAGGCCCGCACGACACACGAGGGGGTGAGTGGCCAGCACCACGTCAGGCCGCCTTTGTCTCCCCAAAGGTGATGTTTACACACCGTACCAGGTACTCCTTTGAGGCTGCGTCGACCTAGGAGAGGCCCAGGACCGGTTCAGATGATCCATCTGTGGTGTTGGCCTTGAGCAGGAATCACACCCGGGACATCAGGTTCAGAGCGCAGTGCGCTAACCACTACACTACCGCTCCACAACATACTTGTACAAGCACAATTACACACACAATAGCACACACGCACAGGTGGTAATAGTCCGTGGAACTCACACATGAATGCCAGCAGATTGACCACAGCTCCCTGCAGGATGCTGATCGCGGCGATGTCTTTTTTGCTGGGAGATGAGGGTGGAGATCCCTTCTGAGCGTCTCTCCTGTGAGACCAGAACCAGCAGTGACTCACACAGCCCGTGCCTTACACAGCATCACCACTCACAGCATCATCATCACACGCAGCTTGATCGCTCACAATCATCACACATCGCATCACCACGTGCAGCATCATCACACACAGCCAGTGCCTTACAAAGCATCATCACACACACATCATCATCACAGCATCACACATCGTTGTACACAGCATCATCACACATAGCACCATTACACGCAGCATCATCATCACGCAGCAACATCGCAGCCAGTACATTACACAGCATCATACCACACAGCATTATTACACTCATCATCATCATCGTCATGCAGCCCATGTCCCACATAAGGCGTCACCCCGTGTGTTAATCTGTGCAAGTTAATGAGTCCATACCAGTTTGTCTCCTTAAGGTGAACCTGCAGGAGTCAGACACAGGACAGGGGGCGCGAGTCAGTTCACCTCCAGCCACATTAACCACATGGTGATTGGTAGATGTGATGAGGCTGCACTCAACCATTCGCTTATCCCAGTGTTGTTGGTTGTAAACAAGACAAACCCGTGAACTCGTTTGGACTCGATGGTTCTCATCAGCAAGGTGTGACCTCTAAAACCCTTGCCACGGGCAATAGGCGTAAGTGGCACTCGACATCGAGTGGCAGTGATTGTCAACCAACATTGGAAATCAGTTTTCATTGCGAGAGTGACTTCCACCCAGAGCATTGTGTTACCTTTGTCAGTAGTTTCGAAATTTTGTAACAATTTTCGGGCCCAAAAACCTCAGAGAAGCCCACCTTTGATACTCCAACACACCGGTGTGCTGAACTAGTAACTTATTGGCATTTTATATTTACGTGACAAATCTAATTGTTTGTATCGCGTGGTGGCGGGTTTGATGACACCTTTATATTTAAGCGATCTAACCCAAATAAAAACGTATTAAGGGTGAACACTTGTTGAAGCAGACAATCTTCGGATTGGTTTAAACTTTCCGAGACTGATCAAAAAACAAATGCCTGTGGCTTTCGTGATGTTAAAAGCTCTTCTCTTTTCAGCATTACTCTTGGTTGTTCGACATTTGGATACATGGATTAACTAAATCTAGAGGTAAGTAGCTTAAATCTGTATATTACAGAACCATGTCGTTAGATGTTGTAGTGCCAACGTCTGTATAACTTACCAACCGATTATTAACTCGAGGGATTTGTGTTAGTAGTTTCGTAGATATAAATATTATAATAAAAATAAGTTAATGAAAAGAAAAAAAAGAAAAATTAAAAGAAAAAAAATGGTAAAAAAACCATAAAACTTTATTTTTTTTTTCTATCTACGTGAATTTACCGACAGAACCAAAGAATATAAATTCCTGCAGTCACGAAAGTTTAAAGTCAAAAAGTTAATCGTTTAGTTATTATTTGGAAATTCAGTGGTAAGTTATATTTTTACTAGAACATACAAATTCACGTTGGTGGACTTGTTTCAATACAATCTATGGCCCATAGATTGTATTGACAATGCAAGTTGCGTTATTATGTTCTTTGTGATACCTCGAATGTGCCGCCTTTCTAAATGTATGGGCAGTTTTTTTACGTAAAACGCGAACTCAATCACGGAACAATGTTTTTTCAGTCGAGCGATCCTTCGCGAGATGTAATCAGCCTCGTGCTGGCAGTGAGTGTTTGTGCATGTGTGCGCCCGTGCTCATATGTGCATGCATGTAGAAGTTAGTGTGGGGGGGGTGGTAGTGCAATGGTAAGCGCACTGCGTTACCAACCCGGCGACACGAGTTCAATTCCTGCTCACGACCAACACCAGTGATTATCTGAATGGGTCCTGGGCCTCCCCAAGGTCGACTCAGCCTCAAAGGAGTACCTGGTTTTGTGCGTAAACATCGCTGCTGCAGAGGCAACAGTGGTCAATGGTGGCCAGGTGGGGTGATGCCTTCTCACTCTACCTGCAGGAACGCGAGCGAGTCCCTCTCCTCCTGCAGAGTTCGCAGGCGCGTGGCTGCTGCCTGGAGCTTGCTGATCTTGTGCTCGTAATGAGCGATGTTCTCCTCAATCTGAGACAGCAACTTGAGCCCCTTCACGTCCACACGATCCAAAGTTGCCTTCTCGTCCTCATCCAGCATCTCCCTCATGCGGGTGAAATCGCCTGAGATACCAGCCTTAGTCCTGACCATGCAATCCTGCAAGGGTGTGCGATGGATGCCATCATTTGATATTCAATGCTATAAATACCAAAGTCACATTATTTTCTGTCTACTCCAAACCTAGTTTTGCCCTGCCTCCACATTATGTCTTTGAACTCACATCTCAGTGAACAGGTCAATAACTGTTGAGAAATCTAGGACGTTCACATCTATAATTTGGTTAGTAAGATAAAAAAGCTAAATTGTATTCCTCTGCGGAAATTAACACATCATAAAGTGAAACATGAAATTGTAAATCGAAACATAATTTTCCATACGGTGCCATTATATGACCTAAGATGCATTCCTAAAACAATTATTCCCACCAAAAACATGCAAAAAAAGAACTTTCAATACAACTGAGATATTGTATCCACAAATATGGAGAAAAATAACGACGAATAACTTACTAACGTTATCTGTTATTAAAACTACCTCACGTTATTGGAATGTCCATTCTTCTAAACAAATGCTGGGCTCTTTCCCCTCCCTCCACTGTTTCAAATCACTCCGAGATCAGATATTTGACCAATGATCTGCTTTTCTGGTTGTATTACTAATATTCTCCACAACATGGAGATGTTGTGTGAAATATTATCACTAGCTGACTTGATGCCCGCTTTTACAGCAGCATTTGCATGACATTGGATACTTTGGATACTCCTAACATTTTCGTGGTGTTCTTGGTTCTTTCGGTAAAGTCACGTAGAAGGGAAATAATAAAATAATAAAAATAAAACGTAATAAAATACAATTCTCACGACGTTTCGGCCACGACGCAAGCAACCGTCCTCAGGTGAAGAAACAGAGCTGTCGGAAAGACAGCGTCATTAGGTCGTAAAGACAGCATCATTAGGACGCTGTCGGAAAGACAGCGTCATTTTGACGCTGTCTTTCCAACAGCTCTGTTCTTCACCTGAGGACGACTGCTTGTGTTGTGGCCAAAAGGTCGTGAGAATTTTATTTTATTACGTTTTATTTTTATAATTTTATTATTTCCCTTCTGCGTGACTTTACCGAAAGAACCAAGAATATGAATCCCTGCAGTCACGAAAGCTTTAAATCGAAATTTTCGTGGTGGTGGGGTTTGTGTGTTCCAATAACCCTCAGAGCTATGTCGCTTGGAGTCTTGTACTCCTGTTAGGATCTGCCTTGGTCAACAGATCTGGGCAGAGGTTCCAGACAAATAATGGTCATAAAAAACATCCCTTTATGAATGGTATAAATAAATACTAAAATCAGAGAGCCTGACCCAGACATGGTATACCAGGACAACCCCATGGAGCCAGGCCTTGGGGTGGTGTTCGCCGAGAAGCGCCTGGTGGCCAGCTGACCACATAACCCGGTTGAGCCCTGCCCGAAATGGCTACGTGGCGCGTCCTCTGAGCCCACCATCTGCAGGACGAAGGGTGAGGGGTGGGTGCGATGCCAGTATTGCAGGGAGTGGGATGGTCTCAGACAGACTGAACCTTGTAAATGGGTACTAGCTATTGGGACGTGGAATGTCACTTCACTGGGGGGGGGGAGGAGGAGTTGGCACTGGTGGAGGAGGTGGAAAGGTACCCACTAAATATAGTCGGTCTCACCTCCACACACAGCATTGGCAATGGATGTTAACTTCTCGATCCGGGGTGGTCTCTCCTATTCTGGAGAAACCCCTGGTGAAAAGCCCCGGGCGAGTGTGAGGATATTCATAATCCCGGCTGGGTGCTGTTCAGTTGGAGTTTGTCCCAGTGGATGAGAGGGTCGCCTCAATGAGACGTCTGGTCTCGGAAAGGACAACTCTGACTGTTGTCTGTGCATACAGTGAGGGAAAAAAGTATTTGATCCCCTGCTGATTTTGTACGTTTGCCCACTGACAAATAAATGATCAGTCTATAATTTTAATGGTAGGTTTATTTGAACAGTGAAAGACAGA
This sequence comes from Lethenteron reissneri, assembly GCF_015708825.2. Lineage (NCBI taxonomy): Eukaryota > Metazoa > Chordata > Hyperoartia > Petromyzontiformes > Petromyzontidae > Lethenteron > Lethenteron reissneri. The sequence goes on along the minus strand of NC_083843.1, from coordinate 8,899,619 downwards.
ATAACAACAACAAAATCCAGAAAAACGCATGTCAAAAATGTTATAAATTGATTTGCATTTCAATGAGGGAAATAAGTATTTGACCCCTCTGCAAAACATGACTTAGTACTTGGTGGCAAAACCCTTGTTGGCAATCACAGAGGTCAGGCCTGGGAACACCTGGGAATTCCCCAGAAAGTGCTAGAGTCTGTCACCAGGGAAAGGGAGGTCTGGACCGCCCTACTCAACATTCTGCTGCCACGTCCCTCACCAGGACAAGTGGATTGAGAAACGAATGAATGAACAAACTCATGCATGCGACAACGCAAACAGGCTCACAGCAATATCGTTGAAGACATATCAAAAGTAGAGTCAATTACGTAATTATCTGAATCATTAAAATGTACTACATCAAAAGAGACAATCACTAATACATCATGATTCGTGCATATTCAATTTAAAACGTTTTAAATAATAATTGGCTCTACGTTGTGCTGCTTTAGAGGTAGGTGCGTGTCATGAAAGCAAAAGTGTTTTCTGGCATTCCTTGCACTTTCTTTATAGCCGCATCTCTTATGTTTATTCTAGCATTCAACAGCCGATTTCCTGTCATATTTTATCGCCATCTTCACGCGTTTAATGTCTCGTTAATAACTCAATACAATTGTTGCGCCATACTGCTTTATTTTAGCTGATCCATTGCAAGCCATTCGAGTTATCTTGCGACGTGCTTTGAAGTCTCACGAGAGATACACTTTTTTGTGTAAAACGTTGCATTAAAAAAATTACGTTTCAATCACCCATAACTATAATAATGCAATGTCCTGCACAGTCATTACACACTGACTCAAGCCTAACAGAGTTAACCTGAATCTATGGAGTTATCCTCAAGGGGAGAGTCACAGACTCCACTCGGGGTGGAGGTCACAGGGCCACAGAGGCCACGCGCAGTACCTGCACGTCCTTGTGAGTGGCCTTCATCTGTCCCACGGACGCCTCCGCCTTTTTCCTGTCCTTCTCCACTGCTCGCATCTCCTCACCGACTCTACCCTACAAGAAACGAAGTCATCAGAGGAGACTCCACTCCATCCGGAGCCCTCCACGGTGACAGTTCTGAATTGCCCACCAGAAGTCTGGTGAGGAAGTCATCCTAGACTGACTGAAAACGTCTAATACGCAAGAGACCTGTGGACAGAGAATCAACCCACGGTGATGTTTGTTGTATGAGATGTTTCTATTATACCCAGGGGGCAGTTTTTTTTATCAGCTCTTGTAGAAGTATTATAATCAGTATATGTAGTTATACTGGAGGAATCCGATGAGCTATAAAGCTCTTTTTTTCACAAATGTCCAGTAGGGGTGGGTAAGAACGTTTAAAAACACACGATACAAAAACCAGATAGTAGTGCAAAGTACTAGAAAGGTAAACAATCACCCAATAACAAACACATACAACTTAGCCATCCCCATCCTACCAGGCAAAGCCCACTGACGTATCAATTATTCTTTTTTAGAAGCGACCTGGCCACAAATGATAACTCATCAAAGTGGTTTATCATGGGGAAATGTCGAGCTGCCAAATAATCTCAATGCATGTTTTTTTTCTGCACCTCATTGGTTCTCGCTGTTGGCATGCGGGCCTCACCTTCCGTGTCTTATGCTCGTTCTCCAGCGTGTCAACATCATGCCCTCGATGTTTTCCAGTGAAAGCGCAGACTGTGCACACGAGGCTCACGTCTTGCTTGCAGTAGAATATGAGCTCCTGTTTGTGCCTCTTGCACTTGCGTTCTTCAGGGTTCACATCTGGTGAAACCAGGACGTGGTCCTTCAACTTCGCTCTCTCCAGGTGAGGCGCGAGGTGCTTCCTGCAGAAGGACATCTCACACTTGAGGCAGGTCTTCACTGCAGACGTCTTGCCTTTTGGGCAGTTGTCACAGAAAACAATACCACCAGCAGCAGCAGCAACCATGGTCTCAGTCACTCGCAGCTGTTCTATGAAGTTGGCGATCGTCACGTTCCTGGTCAGCTGGGGTCGTCGAGGGAAGGTCTTGCGGCACTGCGGGCAGCAGTAGGAGTCTGTCTCCTTCCAGGCGTCCTCCAAGCAATGGAGGCAGAACGAGTGGCCGCAGCTCAGCGTGGAAGGGCAGTCAAACGTGTCCAGGCAGATGGAACAGGTCAACTCACGGTCCACGTTCTCAGATGGAGCTGTGCTCGCCATGACCCGTTGATGCACCCACAATAGTTCCTCACTGTGGCTGAGAGAATATATTTCAACAAAAATACTTTATGTTTATAATATCGTGAGATGTTGATTACCATTGACGAGGTGTGTTCTGTTCAGGAGACCCTGTGTGAGCAGCTCACACCGCGGAGACGAACAAGGAAATGAACTGACTTTACCTGCAATTAAGTTATAAATACCTCGAGACACGCCCTGGAATGTTCCACACGGCGGCTGAGCTCACTTGTGTAGACATGGGGTTACAGTCACGCACTGTGTTAGCTAAAACTTATTTTTGTGTTTAGTTTGTTGTCCTTCCCCTGCACTTTCGATTAGCACGGTTGGCTACGTACGGTGTGGAAGAAGTCCAACAAACATACATAGCTTTGACTGGTCTCAAGTTATATAATATTTGTACAAACAAAACCCAGCAGCAGCAACCCAGGACACAGCGATAATGGTTTGTCCCACAGGCTGATTGATGGGCAAGGGTCAGGCTGTGTGAATTGCCACAGTGGAACCGCACCTTGTGCAAACATTCTGATGTAAAGGTGAACTTTTTTTCTATCTTTGTCTTTATCCATTTTTTTCTTGCAAGGCCTGTTTGTCTAAGCTTCACAGTCTGTAATGGTTTTAACCCTTTATCAACTAATTTTTTAACTATTGTCTTCATGCACCCTTTGTTCATCTGTCAATAATTTTTTAGGTTTTTTATTCCTATGACACCGTTTTATTCTGAATGGATGGTGGTTGTATCTTGAACTTCTTTTTCACCATACGTAGTCAACTGCGCTAATCGAAGGTGTGTGGGGTGAGTGTGCAGGTGGGTAATTGGTTTAGTGTGTGGGTAAGCAATTGGGTGAGTGGTTGGGTGAGTGGGTGTGTTGGTGAGTGGTTGAGTATGTATGTTGAACTTATTTCGCAGCGTACATAGCCATTCATGCTAATCGAAGGTGCGAGTGGGTGGGTGTTGGAGGTTGAGTGAGTGAGTGAGTGGGTTATTTGGTGATAGGGGAGACAGATGGGCAAGAGGATGGCGTGAAGGGTGGACGATCAGGCAGTGATGTAGGGAGGGAGGGTGGCTGGGACGGCGTGCGGTTGAGTGAGTGGGTCCCTGGGTGGGTGGCCTCACGCATTACAATAGCGAACAGCCTCTGGCTAAACAAACATCGTGGTTCTTTTAAGCTTATTAGCTATATGACTTTCACTGTACATTTTCCTATTATGCGTAAATCTTCATAACCTAAACAATATATATGCATCACCTATTGTTAATGTGAATATTTTACATCCTGGACTCGCTGAGTTTGGCCGATTCTATCAAAAATATTTAATTTTATTCTACCAGTCAAGGCCCAACTCGAGCTAAGTAGCTCTTTTTCAGAAGCGACCTGGCCACAAATGGCAACTCAACGAAGTGGCTCATCACGTGGAAACGTCCAGCAGCCAAACACTCTGAACGCGTGTTTTTAAATGTGGAGGGAAAAACCGGAAGACGTGGAGAAAAATCCACGGGAGGAGAGATACCGACGACTCCAAATATATAGCAGCAGCAGGCGTCAGGATCGGGGTCGAACCCATGATCTCCTGCAGACGAGGCGAGGTAGTTAACATCTCCTAGCCACTGTGGTACCCTCATCGTCACCCCTCCCTCCGTTCTTATTTCTGCATCCACGTTAAGTGTCGATACGTCTTTTCGTGCCTATAAGATTGTAGTCGATCATGATTTTTTATTTTGTAAAAGTTTATATTTTATATCGCCGGTCAACTGCAATTGTCACATTTCCGTGCAATATCCACTTCGTGCTATAGCTGCCCCGCAGTGATAATACGCGAATGTGTGAACACGCACTTGCTTAGCTACTCAGCGGTGTGAGTTACACTCTCTCATTTAGATGCAAGCACAGATGCATTGATAACTCGTCCATCTGTAGTGCTTGAGAAACACGCGTCACGCGCTGGGTCGGCATGCGTGCACGTGGCGGACAGTGAGGGCAAACGAGGACACAGGGCGCTGATTGGCTAACTGTTGTTGTTGTACAAATTAAGGTGGTGTGATAGTTAAGGGGGCTGCAGGTGGCCGCGGGTAAATGAGGATGCAGGGCGCTGATTGGACGAGAGGGGTTGTTGTCTGAGATTGGCGCCGGCATGTCTGGAATAACAATGCCACGTGGCACCGGGGGCTGGGGGCGAGTGGCGTCACGGGGGATGACCTAATTAATTAAGGGTAATTGGTTCGGGGATAAAGGGTGAGATGGTGGAGTGAAACGAGAGTTGGTGCCTGGGACGAGAGACGAATGGATGGAGAGACGGAGCAGCGGATAGAGTGAGTATAACACGTAGGCGTAACCCTCCAGCATCGGGTGGTGGAGGGTTACGACACATTTATAAACTTCCATCATCGGGTGGTGGAGGGTTACGACACATTTATAAATAACGCGATCTAAACCCAAAAACGTTGATTATGAAGAGTGAGTATAGCATAGGGTAGCAGTAGATAGCGTGAGTACAGCATAGGGTAGCAGCAGCGTAACAGAAGCATTAGTGGAGAGAGAGATGACGGAGAGTTACGAAGGAGTGAGACGATGGAGAGTTACGACAGAGTAAACAAAAGAGCAGCCGAGCTGGAGAGAGAGCGGAGAGGAGAGTCGCTGGAGGAGCAGAGTAGAGCGAGCGAGGCCAGCGGAGCGCAGCGAGCGAGCGGAGGGACATTGAGTGATGTTGACGGAGAGTTGTGGGTTGGAGTGTATGGAGGAACATTGAGCGGTGTTGACGGAAGGAATGTGGAACTATATGATTGAATAAAGAACCGAGGAAAGACAAGAAGCTGTCGTGTCGGTACGAGTGCTACACATCTATTATAATACAAATTCATAGTTCGTGTGTACGTGTGTCACGCTAACGCTCGCTATTTCCCGCCTGCTGATTGGCCAAAACAACATTTACAATCAGGGATGTTTACACGAAAACAAGTGTTTCTATATTTAAAAGTTTTAATACAATAACATGTTTAAAATATACTTAAAAGTTTAATTGCAATTGAATAAAATAATTTGTCCACGATGACCCACGGAGAGAGAAACCATTGACAACCATTATTTCACAATTTTACGAATAAAACGTTACCATATTCCATCGATTCAAATTGTAATTTGCTAATGGTTGTACAATAACAGTTGCAGTGATTTTGTAATGCTGTGACTTTCTTTCTTTTATGTTTTAAAGTAAAATGCCATGCGAAATTGTTGATATTCCCCCCCCCACCCGCTGAGTGAGTGGTACATTCCGAACAGCCCAACAGCTACGGTGAGCAATGTGGATCAAAGCAGATGCCGTTAACGCGATTTGTTATTATCACAGATGTTAATTTGGCATATTTGGACTGACGCACATCATAATCGGAATATTTATACTGCAGCAGGAATCCGATGACCTGTAAAGCTCTCGGGGTACGAACGTTACAACAACAAACCGTACACAAACATGATAGTAGCGCAAGTACATGGAAAGTTAACACATCCCCATGACACATCTACAGGAGTTTAACACGTAAAGCCTTCGCGACCAATATCCATTATACAGTTTTATTGGGGGTTAACCATCTAACCCAAACAACCTGCATTATGGACATCTACAGTATATATAAATATAAAAGTTAGTAGTTCCCTGCGTCTTGTTGACATTCGAGTGATTTCCACAAAGCGCTTTGCTTTATCCACCGCTTTCTTTGTTGTCGGAGTGCAGCGACGAATTCGCATTGGCTCCGTGTCGCCATGGACTGCGTCTGTAGCGCGTTGTGGCGAACGCCGTTCGAGTGGTGCAGCTCGTTGACGCACAGCAGCTGCTGTTGTTGTACAACATTAATGATTGACACCTCATCGATGTCTCTTTCAATTCACTACGCACGATTTTATCACCGATGTGACTTTTTACTTTGACGACAGACACTTATCATCGTTCTTGATTTGAAGCTTTCGTGACTGCAGGAATCCATACTTTTTGGTTGTTTCGGTAAAAAATATCTACTTGACTTTACCGAAAGATCAAAGGAGTTTACTTCTCATCATTTTCTCACAATAATCTCGCCGTTAACTGTTTACAGCTCAGATCTAGCACATGGTGTGGGTATGCAGAGCTGCCAACCCCTTATCCGTGCCCTACTTTATTACGGACAAGAAAGCGAACATTACTTAGCACGAGGTTACAAACCTCACGAGACACTACGTGGAAATGTGCTCAGGTGGTCAAGGTCAGATACGAGCTTCGAATCGCACGCAGCTGTCTAGACGCAACGTGAGACACGTTACACGGTCGGCTATGACCACTTCCAGGGGGGAGCCAGGTCCACTCGCTATGCTCTCAGTGGAGCTGCGCTCGCCACGACTCTCAGTGGCTTCTCACAGATAGCCGCTCGCTGTGGCTGAGAGACGCTGTCCCTGGAGCGCATATGGCGGCGACGAACCAAGACACGAATCGACTTTCACCAGCGTAGACAGGAGCAGTGCATTCACACCGCGGTGTTGGGGTTTATGGGTCACGATTTTTACAAAACCCAGAGTGGCCATGCAAAGGTGATGGTTTGCCCCTTGGACTGATTTCGTCGGCTATGGTGAGGTTCTGTGGGTTTCTGCACCAAACCGTACCTTGTAAAACATTCTTATTATCATTGCAATTATTTTAGCATGACAGTTTAAAATTGTATTAAAAAAGAATCAACTTAATATTGTGCATTTTTTTGACAAATGATCTCCTTTCTTCACGTGTAAATGAGTGGGGGATCATATGGGAGGGGAGGAGGGTGATCGTGTGGGTGGTTGAGGTGTGTGTGGGTGGAGATTGATGTTGTAGTGGTTAGTGCGCTGTGCTATGAACCTGCCGATCCAAGTTCAATTCCCACTCATGGCCACCAACACCAGTGACCATTGTCTGAACCGGTCATGGGCCTCCCTTAGGTCCATTCAGCCTGAAATGAGTACCTTGGTGTGGAGTATACATTTCACCACTCGGGAGACAAAGGCGGCAGGGATTGGTGCTGGCCACGCACCCATTCGTGTGCTGTGCCAGCCTTCATAGATGCGCTTGCCCAACAGTCTGTTCATGCTATACGGGGGATCTTTGTCTTTGTGCGGGTGGGTGAGTGAGCGGGTTTGCAGGCGATCAGGTGGGAGGGAGATCAGCCGGGAATGGGCGCTTGAATAAGCATGAGGTGGACAGGTGGGAGGGTGGCGGGATGGGCAAGTGTATGGCCGAGCAGGTGTGAGTGTGGGCAGATGGGAGGGAAAGGCCCTTTAGATGGCTGGGGGGGTAGTAGGTTAGGGAGTGGCAGGTGTCGGGTAGGAGAGTGTTGGGTGCAGGTGAGTGGGTGTTAGTCATCATTACCAAGCGTAGTCATTATCATCATCATTGTCCTCTTCATCATCATCCATCTGTCCGGATCCATTCATCATTAGGGCTAATGATGACGAGGAACAAGCAAACTGACTGAGAGTGCAGCTATAAATACCACGAGACACGCCATGGAATGTGGCCCAAGGCTACAGACAGCACTTACCTGTGAAGATGTAGAGGTGATCGCTATTCACCATTCAGTACCTGCAGTACCACTGAGAGTCAACGGCGTGCAGCAGCGTTACCTCCCTGGTGGAAATGCCCGGGGTCAAGCGGGGGTGAGAGCGGATCAGAACGCCAATTCCTGCTTGGGGAAATTCCCGGGGTCAGATAAGGTGAAACGGATCAGAACGACTATTTGGGAAGGACCAATCAGAAGGCACCAAGCCGATTGGGAAGGACCAATCAGAAGGTTACACGATGGAGCATGGCTTGGATGGAGCCAGCGACGAACCGGTATAAAAGGGAGAGCGCTGAGGGCTCGGGGCAGTTCTCTCCACACGAAGACCGTAGCCCGGGCTGAAGATAGATAGGACCCTGGACCAAGCCTTGCAGCCCTTCTAAGGACTGAGGTTCGGCGTAACTAGTGGTCGGGGACCCACCGAGCCAGCGGTCGGGTCAGTCAGCCTCTCCTAGGTCCCAGCTGGAAGACGTTAGGTTAGCGGGTAACTCGTGAGGAAGTCCTGCCGAGTCCGGAGGCCATACCTCCCTAGGTATCGGGTACGGGGACCTTGTGTGTTAGGGACCGTGTCGGAGAAAGACAATTAACAGTGTGTGCGTCATAGAGAAGTTTATTCGTCTGTAATTACAACACAACAAAGGCGTAAGCTGTAGATTTACAAACCGTACCCAGGTTTAGTCTCCGATAATATAACATCCATACAAAACAAAACAACTGGAACCATCCAAAAAAATACATGTTTACACAAGTCAGTCTCAGTTATGAGAGAGTCACATTCACAGCCTGGATGACAATCTTCAAAATAGATTTTCAGATTAAATGTTTTATTCAACCAGAACACATTGACCCTTGACCCACAATAGAATGCGATTCCAATTCACAGGTAACCCAGAACACATTCAAGTATATTTATATTACGCGATCTACCCCAATAAACCTTTATCATTGATAATATTGGTCGCGAAAGCCTCCGTGTTAAAGTCGATTTGTTTAACCAGGTGGGAACTCAAGAGACCAGGATGAGTCTCGGTTGCAAGAGTGATGATAATGATGATGCTTCCGCTGCTGATGATATTTCTGGTACTGCTGATAATTATTCTATTATTATTGATGCTGCTGGTTCTACTCCTGATGCTGATAATGATGCAGCTACTGCTGTTGATGTTGTTGCTCCTGTTACTAATTCTGCTGCTGATGATACGTCTGCTGATGTTGATGATCGAGTCGAGTTGAATTTAAATTTAACGAGGCCAGAACTCAGGAGATCAGGATGAGTCTCATTGACAAGAGTGACCTGGGTCACAAAAATGAAAAACCAAAACAAGTCAATCCCATGCCAGCAATGAAGCAAATATAAATCTCACCCACAGCCCAGAGCACAATGCGATTCGCGTTCACACAAGTACACAACTGTTACGATATAATAAATGTGTCTCAAATCATCTACGCATTGCTAAACAGCCTGAGACTCGAGGTTGGGTTTCCACCGGATTGGTGTATCACGTCAAGGAGGGTGACCGTGGTGGCTAGGAGATGTTGAGTCCCTCGCCTGGTATGCAGGAGGTCGTGGGTTGGTTTCCGACCATGGCAGCTGCTGTATATTTGGAGTTTGCAGTGTCTCTCTCCCTGTAATAACACACAGTGTCTGTGTGGTACTAATGCATGTTGAGACAATTTTAGTCGTGTTGTAGTGAAAGGTATATCTTCACTCGAGATATATATCAGACTTAATTAAATAACAGATTTCAATGTCAAAGACAGTTCCAATTTTTGTCAGCAGAGGGAGGAGTTATCCCATGAATCGAAGGTTGTGGCTGGAGGTCCAAAGATAATTAAAACATTAATCAAAACAAACCTTTATTATGGATAATATTGGTGGCTAAAGCCCTCCTACTAGGTCATAAAATGGCTTCTCTCTCTCGATGCCCTTTAAAATAAAACTACTTTGGGTGTGTGGAGGAGTCACTTGACCCCTGGTTATGACAAAAATGTTTTAGCCCAGCGACGCTCGGCACACACCACTTGCACTCCCCCCCTAGTGATGCCATCCCATTCCCACCCCGGGTTTATCACCCAACAAGCGAGTGACCGCGAGGGGACAGTGCGCCACCCCGTAGCGTCACGTGACGCGTGTTCCCAGCACGCCCGCGGTGGAGCTCCGCCCTCTCGGCGTTGAGCGCCACGCGGCGCGCGGTACGAGGGACGATGGCGACAGAGAGAACCTTGGCTCCCCCCGCCCTCCCTCCCAGTGCGCTAACCACTGCACCACCGCTCCACCCCACAGTACGCACATGCCCCTCTATTCACTAAAGACAAACAACCCCCATGTAGCCTTAACAGACTGTTGGGGCAAGCTGTTATTAGCGAGTAGCAACTATGAAGACTGGCACTGTGACACACGAGAGGCTTGGTGGCCAGTGCCATTCCCGGACACACACAAAGACACGCACAGACACAATAATAAGACACACAGAGAAAGGCACACACACCAACCCACTCACCCAAAGACAAATATCCCCATATATCCCTAAAATACTGTTGGGGCAAGTGATGTCAACCACCACCTATGAAGGCAGCCACAGCACAAGAGGGGATTAGTGGCCAGCACCACGCCTGACCCGCCTTTGTCTCCCAGTGGCGATGTTTACACACCGCAGCAGGTTCTCATTTGAGGCTGAGCCGACCTAGGCGAGACACAATACCGATTCAAATAATCGCTATCAATGGTGTTTGTAAACCGGTCATGGGCCTCCCCTAGGTCGACTCAGCCTCACATGAGTCACTGGTGCGGTGTGTAAACGTCAACACTGGGAAGACAAAGGCGGCTGGGCATGGTGTTGGCCACCCACCCTCTTGTGAGCCGTGCTGGCCTTCATAGGTGCTCTGTACCAGCCCTTACCCCTGCAGCCTGTTAAGGCTTCACGGGGGATCTGTGTCTTTGTGTGCGTGAGTCTGTGCGTTGTGCCCGTTTCTCTGCGCTGCTCACACTCCGTGCTCTCAGGACTCACGACTCAGATCCAGAATCCTCACTGAGTCACCATCACCACCCACCCACAGTGCGGGGTAGAGAGGTTGACTAAACGAGTGGTGGAGGGAGTGCAGCAGCTCCATGGAGTCGGCGCAGTAAAACGACAGCAGCCCCGCCTCCCAGTGCAGGTGACACCTGACTCTCCGGGGAGGATCCCTCACCGGCACTGAGGTCTCTACACCACCATGACACACGTAGCAGCTGTTGTTATCTTTATATAAAACCCAGAATGAGTCGTTCTGTCCCAGGCTGCACTCTTTACCACTCCCTTTCCGTGCGATCGTTCCGTACGCGACTCCAACCACACAGCCCCCCGCCGCACCCCCCACGTCCACCTCCCAGTAGTGTTGACCCGACGAGAAGCTCTCGGAGCACAGGGCTTGGTACCAGCCATCAAAGCGGTGTGGGTGATCGAGGCGACCCTGGGAGACAGCAGTCGCCATCACCGTCCTGAGATCCGAGGAAATCTGGAGGAGGTTGTGTGCCGAGTTTGGGTCCAGAGTCGGTGAGCGTCCATCTGCAGCAACGATAATTACAGTATTAACATTGAACCCGTAAACACATTCCTGCGGAGGGAGCTGGTAGGAATGTAATGCGGGCGCGGGCGACCTCCCGGATGTGACGTCACGGAGAGGTGGAGTTAGGTGACGTGGGAGCAAGGTTAAGGTTCTTAAGGGATGAAACCGGAAGAGGAGGGGAGAGAGTGAGAGACTGGACAAGAGTAAGGCCACGTTGGGCGAAGCCAGGAAGAGTGGCACCGTCGGCCAGCGGTGGCCAGCTAAGGGAGCAGCCAGCGGAGCTGCAGGAGAAGACAGCAGTGGGGCTGCTGGAGAGAGAGAGCGGTTGAGGAGCTGCGGTGAGCACAGCCGACGAGGCTGTGTGTGAGAGACAGCAGCAAAGCTGCTAAGAACTACGGGAGCGACGGAGGAACAGCTGCGAGGCTGTCAGAGGCTACGAGAGCGACGAAAGGAGGAACTGCGGCGAGTGCAGCCAGTGGGGCTGCGTGAGGGTAACAGCGGCGAGGCTGCTGGAAGGTTACAAGAACTACGGGAGACCAACAGCGGAGCTGTTGGCGTGACGAGGGTAACAGCAGTATCAGCGAGTGCGGAGAGCCTCATAGAAGGACAGCCGTGTGGGTAACGAGAAGGAACCGAATAAAGGACACCAAGCCAGACTTCGTGGTCGAGTCCTTTATTACAGGAACATTGGGTTGTTCGGTCACTGGCCAGGGTCAATTGCGGCGTGGTGTATTTCGCAAATATGGCTGACTGTGAGGGCGGGCACAAGCCGGCGTGAGTAGGTTAAACGTTGAGTTTTATAAGAGCACCACGGGGTGACCAGCCCCTCCCCACCCAGCCCCACCCCTCCCAACCCCCACCCAGCCCCACCCTCTCCACCCAGCCCCACCCCTCCTACCCCCCACCCAGCCCCATCCACCCCACCCAGGCCTACCCCCCACCCAGCCCCACCCTCCCCACCCAGCCCCTCCCCACCCTCCCTTCTCCACCCAGCCCGACCCCTCCCATTTTTGGATGCACGACGGACGGACACAATACTCCCCTGTGGGCTGGTGGAACCAGGTGGTTCCTACCAGTATAATCCGTACTGTGCCTTAGCAGGGATATAGCAGCTTCAAGCATTTCGAATGACAATTATGTGGCTGCCTTAGTCTGGTTATGAGCCCACACCATTAACAATGAACCTATTGCATCACAACAGTGATGTAGTCTGGCTCGAGTCTGATGATGCCATCCATCACAGAGAAGACTTATAGTCATAGATTTATCTGCTACAATGGTTACTTTGGCCAACAGCATCCTCGCTGGATAATACACACATGTAATATCAATGGAGCTTATGTAATAGTGAAATACCCTAGTGTGTGTGATATATATTATCGTCTAATGAATACATTATAGTCATAATGTTTATGTGTGCATGTACAGTGAGTGATAGACAAGGTTGACCATGGTTATGCCTTAGTCTGGCTCTGTGAACATCAGCCATTAACTGGGGAACCTAAGAATTCTAAAAGTGCATTCGTTTGACTCTGTGCATCAAACTGTTAGCCTAAGACTCCTAAATGTTTCTTATTCTGGACGTATGCTCCTTGGGTATTTACAATCAACCATACAATTCCTAAACGTACCTTGATCTCGTTCTAAAAGCCATAGTCTTTATCATTGAACTGTACAAATCCTACAGGCAGCCTTTGTGTCTGTAGTTGTGATCTTTACAAGACGTTCTACGTACTCATTAAGGCTGAGTGGACCTAGGAGAGCTGCAAAATTGGTTCTGAATCCACTCACCACTGATGTTAGCCAAGACCGTGAATAGCCTGGTGGTGGCCATGTTTGTATCTCAGTGCACAAACCATCCCATCTTCACTGGACATTCGCACTCACTCTTGCTCATCCATACACCCATACACCTACAATTAGCATGGTTGGTGTGAAAGAATTTCAATAAACGTCGATACACTTTTAAAATGACAAAGATACCGCCGCATATCCTCAACAGACTTTTGGGGCAAGTGCTGTTAGTAAGCACCTATGAAGGCCCACATGGCACAATGAGTGGCCGTTGTCTCCCTAGTGGTGATGTATAGACACCACACCAGAAACTCATTTGAGGCTGAGTCGACCTACGGGAGGTCCAGAACCGGTTCAGATAAACCATCAGTGGTGTTGGCCTTGAGCGGGATTCACACTCGGGACACCAAGTTCGTAGCGCAGCAAACTAACCACGACACTACCGCTCCGCAACATACATGTACAAGCTAAAGTACACGCACAATAACAGACGCACACGTGGCAAGAGTCCGTGGAACTCACACATGAATGCCAGCAGGTTGACCACAGCTCCCTGCAGGGTGCTGATTGAGGCGATATCTTCTTCACTGAGAAATGAGGGTGGAGATCCCTGCTGAGCGTCTCTCCTGTGAGACCAGAACCAGCAGTGACTCACACAGCCCGTGTCTTACACAGCATCATCACACAGCATCATCACAGCATCATCACTCACAGCAACATCAGACAGCCCATGTCTTACCCAGCATCATCTTTTGAAAAATAAGAATAGGTTTTGCCCTTTCTGGCAATAAACTAGGTGCTCTGATGTTCAAACACCAAATTGATATATTTTGTAAGGAATAAAATCTGCATTAACCACACGTACTTATCGTGAACATGCAAACAAACATTCTCTAATAATTATATATTATGCAATGTCTTTCAAACTGATTGGCCTAGAACAAAAACAGCCTTCTTTATGGCCTAGTCTCAACAGTGTCAGACCAGAGAACGCCAAATGCAAACAGTGAGCATGTTTGTTTGCAGGTTCATTACAAGAAAGTGTGGTTTAATGTAGCCTTGATTCCTTGCCACAGGTATATATTGCTGTTTGAACATCTTAACACCTGTTTATTGTCAGAAAGGGTAAAACCTATTCTTATATTTCATACTATTGTAGTGACATGGAATCGGTCACATAGCATAGCGCTGGCTGCTGGCAGGGAAGGGGATTTGCAGCTTACAGCAGCCCTGACAGACAGCAGGTCACGTGATAGACCAGAGATGGATGTCCGGGAAGGGTCACGAAAGGGACACATCAAGAACCTGCTAGTCGGTTCCAGAAGGGGGGCGTGGCCGGGGCAGAGCTAGGCTACGCTGACAGTATAAGAGGGGCCCTGGGAGGGGACCTCGGGGCTGTCGTTTGGATTGGGAACCTGTCGTGCTCCTGCTGCTGGAGTCTTCGTCTTCCTCTCCGTCTTCACCATCTCGGCGTCGCCAGTCAGGCAGTCTACCAGCCAGCCAGTCTACCAGCTGTCCTGACTGCGAATCATAGTTACCAAGTGTGAACTGTTAAGGCCGTTTAATAAACAGTGTGCCTCCAACTCTGAGTGTCTCTGAGTCAGTCATTGGCAAAAAGGTCCTTTACTATTGTATCGTTTCATACAGCATCATACCACACATCATCATCATCACGCACAATATCATCACAGCATCAACATGCATCATCACTCACAGGATCATACCACACATCATCATCATTACACACATTATCATCATCACGGAGCCCATGCCCCACACACGGCGTCACCCCATGTGTTAATTTGTGTGACTTCATGAGTCCATACCGGTTTGTTTCCTTTATGTGAATCTGCAGGTGTCAGACACAGGGGGCGCAAGTCAGTTCACCTCCAGACATGTTAACCACACGGTGATTGGTAGATGCGATGAGATGGGTTGTGCTCAGCCTTTCGCATATCCCAGTGTTGTTGGTTGTAAACAAGACAAAGCCGTGGAGTCGTTCGGACTCGATGGTTCTCATCAGCAAGGTGTGGCCTCTCAAACCGTTGCCACTCGGTACCTGATGTCACAGAAAGAGGTGTCCGTGGCACTTGATTCGCAGTGATTGTGAACCAACATTCAAAATAAGTATGCACTGTGCGTGTGAATTACACCCAGAGCGTCGAGATAACAGAGTCTATAGTTTAACAGTGTGAACATTTGTTGAAGCAGGCAATCTCCGCATTGGACTTATCAGCAGTCAGTGCTAAAAAACAAAGCCCCATGGATTTCCTGAAGTTAAAGCACTTCTATTTTTAGGATGACTGATGGTTGGTCTAACTTTGGTACGTGAATAATTTAATTGTAATGTCAAGTAGCCTCAATCTGTTGTACATTACAAGACCATGTGGTTACAGTTTTTAACATCTGGATACATTACCAACCAACTAACTCGAGAGATTTGTGTGTTAATAGTTTATTTATGAATTGGAATTTCAAAAGTAATTAATATTTTTTATCAAAATATACAACTCAATGTTGGTGGACTTGATTTTACATTTAGTTTAATAACGCATGGGCTTTACATTGTATTGACAATGTTAAGCCCATGCGTTGAGTTGCATCGCATGTGCCGCATTAAAAAAATGCAACGAATATACGCGAACTGGGCAATCACCCTGGCTCCGTGATATTTCTACCTGCAGGAACGTGAGCGAGTCCCTCTCCTCCTGCAGAGCGCGCAGGCGCGTGGCTGCTTTCTGGAGGTTGCTGATCTCACGGTCGTAATGAGCGATGTTCTCCTCGATCTGGGACAGCAGCTCACGCCCCTTCACGTCCACGCACTCCAGAGCTGCCTTCTCGTCCTCATCCAGCGTCGCCCTCATGAGGGTGAATTCGCCTGAGATGCGAGCCTTGGTCTGGACCATGGAATCCTGCAAAGGGCATGCGATAGATTCTATCAATTCATATATCATGCTGTGAAGACCAAAGTCACTGGATACTTCAAACATAGATTTCCCTGTCTCGACATTGTCGTTGGAACAGGACAATATTTGTAAGTATATAGGTGTTATTTTGTCCTTCACATTGATCATCTGGCCAGTAATGATATAGTCCAAGCCACCATCCTCCCCATCTTTGACTCCTGTGTAACCATCGACCGCCTAGCCTCTTGTTCCATTATACCACCTGGCTGCCCACTTTGACCTTGATGCCTCCATATCAATGCATGATTGCAACATCTGTATCACCTCTAATTTGTAGCCCCTGGATACCTTCATCTTGAACGTAATTTTGAATAAAACTACCAAATATGTGCAAAGACAGTACAGGGGACTATCGGTCACAGGGGGCAATAACAGGGGAATTAGCAAAGAAAGAGATGAGGGGCCACAAGGGGTAATGACAGGTTAATTGACATAGTGGGCAAAGGGGGTAATGACAGGGGAATTAGCATGGGAAGAGACTAGGGGCCACATGGGATAATGACAGGTTAAGGGTCAGACAGAGGAAGGATCTGGGGCCTACAAGAAGGATCAAGAACAGGGGCTGTGGCCGAGTGATAGAAGAGAGCAGGTGCGGGTCAGGGGCTGAGAGCCATCCAGAAGGTTCTAGAGAAGGGTCGTGGTCAAAGGTCAAGGAATGGCCACACCGGGGATAAAAGGGGTCGAGAGGAGAGGCTTAAGGATGCTGATGGAGTCAGGGTCTTCTCCTGTCAAGTCAACGTGTCTTCAATAAAGATGATCACAAGAGCAGTGTCTCCTGGTGTCGTTACAACTGCTGTCCGAAGTGGGGTGGTATCATCGTGTCACGGGATAACTGGAGGAAAAACCCACCTGAGACGAGGGAGAGGACGAGACCCCCCTTCAGACAGCCCCAGGAGGCGGGGTCCCGGTTAACAACCCCGCAGGTGAAGAAGCTGCGGCGGCAACGAGGGAGGGGGCCGAACCATAGCAGCCAAAAATCATGGAGGGGTGAAGCGAGATGGCGGGACGGCTGGACCAACTATTCGCGGCAGTCGCACAGCTCACCTTGCAGTTACAGGTGACTGCAGCGAGAGGGGGAGCCATGGACAGCCGCAGTCATTTCCACGGTGGAGACTGCACAATCGACGGCCGCCATTCAGCTGCAGCTCCGGCGGTGCAAAAGAGAGCAGCGGACCGTCCAAGACGGATGACTCCCATCAAGGAGTTTGTGGTAGCGGGAGATAACTGGTCCACTTTCACCCGGAGGTTTGAGGCAGCATATTAAGCAATAGGTTGGACGGAGGAGGAAGCACTGAGGGTTTTGCCGACCGCCCTTGACGACGATGCCCTCATTGCAATCCAAGCTGTGCCTGAGGGATGAAGGGCCACTCTTCAACAGGCATCCAACACATGGAGGAAGTTCCTGCAGCGGAGACGGGGGGAGGCCGAGATGCCCCTCACTTACCATAGCATGTTGATGGCACTCGGGCAGGCAGCATACCCGCGAATGGACAAGACAGTGCTGGACTCACTATTCTTGGAGAAGATGCTGGTGTTGGCACAGGAGATGGGGGTCGTGCTGCCCATCGTGGAGAAGGAGGCACAGACCTTTCTGTGGGTAGCCAGCTGCCTGCAGGCTCATGAAAGCATGATCCCGCAACCTCGAGTGATTGCATGGGCAGGTGAGCCCGTGTTGGGCGAAGCCTCAACAGCCCAGTCAGCGGGAAGCGCAGAGGCACTGACAGAGGAGGATCTGGAGCTGGGGAATTTGGTGGCGGTGGTGGTGCAAGGCTGGGCTCGGCGGCAAGAAGAGACATCGTGACGGCCTCGAGGTTGGAGACCAAGGGCGGAGACGACCCCTCCACAGCGGGGTCCCACCATTGCCTGCTTCCAGTGGGGACAGCCAGGACACATTGCGTGGAGATGCCAGAGCAATGCGAGAGTCTCGCAAGTTGTTCTCCATGACAGAGAGGTTTCACACCATCGTTGCTTAGTGGTCCCCACTTCCATGCGGGGTAAGCTGACGCGAGCTATGCATTAAACTAAGCTGCTGCACCTTGGGCATCGGAAAACGCTGTTGACCTTGCAATGGGACTTTAACTGGCCTGGAATGTCGACCGATGTTCATCACCTGGTCGCATGTTCCATGGAGTGCATGCGTCAAAAGCTCCCATTGCAAAGATATCAGCCCCCGTTGCAGTCCATCACAGTGTCCCGCATAAATGAATTGGTTGCCCTAGACATCATGAACCCATTTCCATTTCACAAAAGAGGAACAGGTTTCTCCTGGTGGGAGTGGAGTATTTTACTCGGTGGCCAATTACTTGGCCATTGCCGGACCAAACAGCTGCATCCATTGCAGATGCATTCCCGCATGGCCACGTCTTAAATAACGGTGCCCCAGAGCAGTTTCTCACTGACAAGGATAAAAATTTCACTTCTAAACTGCTGCACAAAGTGTGTGATGCATTCGGTACAAAGAAAATTAGAACATCGCCATAATATCCTCAAACGGATGGGATGGTAGAATGCTTGAACAGGACATAACATCTATGCTCTGTCAACTGGTTAATGAGGCACAGACGGACTGGGACTTGCATGTCCCGGGCATCCTGGCAGCATAAAGAATAGCCCGACACGCCTCTATGGGATTCTCCCCTTTTTATTCAAATGTATAGGACGGGAAAATGAACCCCCATAGAGGCTCAACTGGGATAAAACAGTCGTCCGTACCCATGCCACTAAAGGATACACTTGGGCATGTCTCAGAAGCGCGCGTGGCAGCAAAAGAAAATACTGCCATGGCACAAGCCACTAACAAAAGGAACACGGAGTGGCGTGAGCACGTGCTTCCATGGGCAATCGGGGACAGGGCATGGTTACATTGTCCGCAGGTGCCGCTGCGTATGTCTCCCAAGTTACACCGGCCATGGCATGGAAGGGGGAAGATTATAGAGTTGAAACGGTCGCAGTGTGGATCAGGGGCCGAGAGCCATCGAGAAGATTCAAGAGAAGGGGCATGGCCAAGGGTCAAGGGATGGCCACGCTGGGGATGAAAGGGGTCGAGAGGAGGGGCTCGAGGCTGCTATTGGAGTCAGGGTCTTCGCCTGTCAAGTGAATGTGCCTTCAATAAAAATCATCACAAGAGCAGTGTCTCCTGGAGTCGTTACATATGCGTAGTGGATTCAACTGAGTCGTAGACGTACTTCTTGGAGGTAACACATATTTGTTAATACCAACACTAACCAAGGGGTTACTGCCCCTTCAACAGATAACCTAGGGTGGTGGACCACCAGGCTAACTACGTTAGTTACTGGGAGTAGTTACAACGGACAGGACCCTAGCTGGAGTCCTCGTCCGCGTGTTGGTGACTTCTTCTTGGACGTAGAACGTAGATCTTAGATCTTCAGATGACGGCAGCAACGCGGAAGCCCGGACCCTGTGTGAACCCAGTTTATATGCTGCTGGGTCGTGGCTGGCCCCGCCTTGGCCACAACCACCTTCGAGAAACCTCAGGTCATCTCTCGACCCCTCCCGTAGGATCTACCCTGACACATGACCACCCCCAAGCACCCACCCTGGGGCCCATGTGTAGATCCTACTGGTTACGTGCCATCCAGGGTCAACCAGAGTGCTATGACCTAGGGTAACCTCATCTCATGGCCGACACTATCACACTCCCTCCTGTAGGAGTCAACACTACACGCCACGCGTGGTGCCACTGCGCTATCCCAGCGCTCACCGAGCCCCCCCTAGGGCTGGTACTACGCCCACCTACGGGGTGTTCGCGATGACAATGCATCACACGCCGTGGCTCACTAGAACCGGCATTACACCGTGATATACACGATGTCGCTACATACATGATGTCCGCGATGTGAGTACATCGCACGACGTGCCCCTCTCGGGCCGGTACCACACAGTGACACCCGCGATGTCACTACATATGTAAGGACCTCCTAGCTCAGCAAATTTCCAGTCGCAGCTTCAAAATAATCTCCCTATTCATAAAAAATATATATATTATTAAAACTTGGTTTTGTGATGCGTCCTTCCATGCCGCTGCTACTACCTCACGTTACTGGAATGTCCGTGCCTCTCAGCCTAGGCTGGGCTTCCTCCCCACTCTCCAAAATGATTAGAGACCTGCGTGATGAGTGAGATATGAACCAGTTCTGGATTTTACCTTCAGCAACCCATACTCACCCGCACAACTAAGTATGGCCAACTAGCCTCAATGATCAACACGATGTGGGGAAGCCTTCGTATAAAAGTGTATTGGTGAGGTTCTGTAAATTATTTGCAAAATCGATAAGCACACAAGTCGCCTTCCTCATAGATCTGTCTCTCCACATCAACAATAAAAGTATTTTGTACGCAATCTATTGGCCTGGTGGCCTTTTGTGATTGTATAATTCTAGCATAACTGTATTCATTCAGTGCATAAAAACTCTGGACCGGTGTTGGCATGCAGTGTCTTATCAGAAGAGTCAGTCTCGCTTGAATTAACTCAGGTCAACTGATAGGTGTTATAGACAAGGACCCTCTATGATATAGATCTTAGTCAGACGAAAAACGTATTTGATATATAAACAAGTCCAGTATTTCCTCTACAGAATCAATGCTGCTAAAAGGATGCACTCCCAGAATACTGTGGAGCCGATGGAATGTTTATGAATTTATGTGTAGCACTGTAAATGGGACTGTGTATACGGATGGGTCGCGCTACTTACCTACAGTAGCAGATGGGATCCACCAGGAGCAATACCTCGGGCCGGCATAGGGCCCGCTAGATTCCCCAGCCCCGAGTAAAAGGGGGGCTGCGGGGTGTGCTGGGATCCCCCGGGAATCCCCCTTGGAACTCTCTAGAAGGGAGGCGTGTCCGGGGGCGGGCACATCTCCAGAGCTGTATAAAAGCCGGACCTCTGGACGGGTCCAAAAGGCAGTTGAAGACTGAAGACCTGCTAGCCAGGACCCTGGGACTCCCCTGACCAGCCGTCCTTATAAGGGCCGGGTCAGAGTGGGCTAGTGGTGCGACCCTGGGAACCCTCGGGGCCCGACGTCCTTGTCAGGGCCGGGATGGAGTGGCCAGTGGTCGGGACCTGTACCTTGGCTGGGTCAGGTCAGAAGAGCCTCCTAGGTCACCCTTAACCGGAGGACCCAGAGACCATAGCCCCAGTAGTAGGGCACGCCAGTCCGGAGGCATACCTCCTCAGGCAGTGGGTGAAGGGGCCATTACCCCTTCGAGTGTTAGGGCTGTACCTGCTGTGTTATAGCATTTGTTAATAAATGTGTTGCCTCTACCGGTCAATCTCTGCTCTCATAAAAACCCACTACATATGTATTACGTGGAGAGACAGATGTGTAAGGACATCATAACGTCTGTTAATGTTTTTATAGTGATGTTCTCCGCAACGAGTCTAATTATTATGTTTATGTTGTGTATTATATAATTTGGCATCTAACTAGGACCCATATAATTACGAAAGGGTCTTTGCCTATAAACATAGGGCAGTTCATCAGCCTTACCGCAAGTAAGCCTGCCTCTGATACCGAGACACTGGGTGTGGAAATCAGTCCAGAGTTTGCTTTTACCCATTCAATACTTTTGAAAAATGCACTCCCACGTCGTGGGGCTGATGGAATGTATATATTTTTCTCATCATTTTTATACAAAGGCAGATATATTATGGAGGCGTTTTATGTGCTTATCTTGTTTTTGTTACTAATATTCTCCACGTTTTTTTGTAAATTGTTAATATCACCAGCTGACCCGATGCCCTGCATTACAATGGTTACTTCTTTATGCGCAAACATAAACAGGCTCATAGCAAAATCGTTGAAGACATACTAAAAATAGACACAGTTGCGTAATTATCATTACCAATAAAATGTACTGCACATAGAGTTAATCACCGATATATCACGATTCGTGCAAATTCAATTTAAAATGTTTGAAATAGTCAGACTCTATGTTATGTCTGCTTGACAGTTGGGTGCTTGTCATGAGAAGAAACATTTTTTCCAGCATTCCCATTACTCTCTTGAAGTCACGTTTCTTGTGTTTATTCTATCATTTAACAGCCAATATTCTGTCATTTCATCTTCATATTCACTCGTTTAATTTCTAGTTTCTAATTCAATGCAGTCGTAGCTCCATACTGCGTAATTTAATCTCACCCATTGCAAGCCATTCAAGTTAATCTGAGATGAGCTTTGCAGTCTCACGATATAATTTTTTAAACGTTGCATTTTTTTTATCATTTATTAGCGGGAAGTACCCCGCGTTGCCCGGGCGAAAAAGACAGACACACACATCGACTTACACACAGACATCGATCCACACACATAGAAACACATCGACTTACATGCACAAACACACATATGGACTCTAACACACAGACATCGACTTTAGACACACACACATGGACTTACACACACATGGACCCACACACACACATCGACTTACACACACACATCGACTCACACACACACACACATACATAGACTAACACACACATGGACCTACACACACACATATGGACTTACAAACATATCGACGCACACACACACATGGACACTCACACACATACACACATTGCCGTACACACATCGACTAACACACATAGACTCACACACAAACATACATCGACTCACACATGCACATAGAGCCACACACACATGGACTGACACACACACATGGACTTACGCACACACACACACATGTACGTACACACACACGGACTCACACGCACACATGGACCTACACACACGCAAAGAAATTAACTTACAATGACTCACATGGAGCCACGCAAACACAGCGACCAACACACACGCACATCGACTGACACACACACATCGACTCACACACACACATTGACTCACACAGACACATCGACTTACACACATACATCGCCGCAGACACGCACAACGACCCACACGACAACATGGACTTAAACACACACGTTATTATTGTGAAAATAAGTAACTTAATTTTAAATAAGTAGTTGTCTACACACGCATACCACGCACACACACTGACTAACACACACACAACGACTTACGCACACACACATCAACGGTATGCACTGCTATCACTACAGCAGTGCATACCGACTGTGGTGGTACCTGCTTTCACTATAGCAGTGCATACTGACTGTGGTGGTACCTGCTTTAACTACAGCAGTGCAAACCAACTGTGGTTGTTCCTGGTATCACTACAGCAATGCCTACTGACTGTGGTGTAACCTGCTATCACAACAGCAGCACATACTGACTGTGGTGGTACTTGTTATCACCACAGCATTGCATACCGACTGTGGTGGTACGTGCTTTCACTACAGCAGTGCATACCGACTTTGGTGGTACCTGCTTTCACTACAGCAGTGCATACTGACTGTGGTGGTGTAGCGCCATGGATGGGCTGCACTTGCAGGCAACGACAGGCAGCCCAGAAGCGGTTGGGGACTGTGAGGGATTCTACGATCCCTCGCAAACACTCCCAATGGCTGGGGGCTGCGGCTGCACTGGCCTGCAACGGCAGACATGCGGACCTCTCTGTGGGGGACTCTGGGGACACCCACATCCCTCACCGAAGTCCGCACCTCCGCCGAGAAACTTATATAAGGCGGACCTCTGGAGAGGTCCGGGGAGTTGAAACCCGAAGCAGTTGAAGACAGAAGCAAGAAGACCTGCTCGTGTAGGACCCTGGGTCTCCCTTACCTGCCGTCCTCATAAGGGCCAGGTCTGAGGAACCTGTGGTTGGACCTGTACCTTGGCTGGGTCAGGTCAGGCAGCCTCCCATAGGATATTATAGCCGGAGGACCTGGAGCGTAGCCGGGGTAGGCACGCTACATAGGTGGCGTATACTAGACCGAGTGAAAGAAGCACAGGAGATCAACTGTACGATGAGTTGATGTATAGTAGTTAGGGCGCGTGTGTATAATAAAGATGTCCCCCTACGAAGTGTCTCCAGAGAAACACTCCAGTGATACCTGCTATCATAACAGCAGTGCATACCGACTGTGGTGGTACGTGCTTTCACTACAACAGTGCATACTGTGGTGGTTCCTGCTATCACTACAGCAGTGCATACCGACTTTGGTAGTATCTGCTTTCACTACAGCTGTGCATACTGACTGTGGTGGAACCTGCTATGATTACAACAGTGCATATTGTGGTGGTACCTGCTATGATTACAGCAGTGCATACTGTGGTGGAACATGTTATGATTACAGCAGTGCATACTGACTGTGGTGGTGCCTGCTATGATTACAGCAGTGCATGATTACTGTGGTGGTACCTGCTATGATAACAGCAGTGCATACTGACTGTGGTGGCACCTGCAATGATAACAGCAGTGCATGCTGACTGTGGTGGTAGTTGCTATCACTACAGTAGTACATGCTGATTCGATAGCAGTATTTATCAAATCTATAACACAAAGTACTAACCAGACAGAGTGCCTTGGTGAGGCCTAGTCCCGTGCAGAGCCCCCTGCCTCACCAAGATTTCTCAGCCGGCCGAGGTGTGACTTTGGCAGGTTGGTGGCTGGGCCACTCCACCTGGCCGTGCAACAATAATACTATGTAAGCGCTATAATAATATTCTAGATTTGAGGCTTTCGTGACTGCAAGGATTCATATTCTTAGGTTTTTTCGGTAAATTCACGTAGGTACAAAATTAAAATTAATAAAAGTAAAATAAAAATAAAATAAAATTCACGACGTTTCGGAGGCAACACAAGCTTCAATCTTCAGGTGGAACCGTCACAGCACGATTGCTGTATCAAGTAAGAGCAATTCCAAGAAAACAGTCCTTGTATAGATACTGGATGAGGGTGGGACGAGCCAAGGCAGGCACCTGGATATTATTATTGTGAGGTTCGGTGCGGCTGAAGCACGCTGCTAGGAATGAGTGTTTGTTGTGTAGACTGGTTGAACTGGGAGGTTCCAAGAGTTGTTAAGGTGCGGCTGATGTAAAGGTGCGGCTGCTGTGAATGGGACTGAGCCTTTGTTATGTAGATGAAACAGCACTTTGCTACGTTGCTGGGATTAATTCTAGATTTGCCAAATATGTGTGGTAAAACTTAAAGCAGGAAAACCAGTGTGTGAAAAAGAAGAAGAAACTATACAATAACTGAAGAATAGTGCCTGTCAAATAATAATATTATGTAGGGGCTCTTCAGTAGTTTCAGGACGCATTGGGGTGGGTTGGGAAGAAGAGGACATCACGCTGTGAAGAATTTACGTGTTTTGTGTGTTTTTTCTGGATGTTTAACGCGAATGAAAATTTGTGCCGATTGTGTGAGCATTGCTCGGGGCAACCCATGTCAGTAGTGAAAGTGTAATTAGATAAATGCTTATAATACTAATGTGTGCGACTTACCTTGGGCGATGGTGCATGTGGATTGCTAGGGGGTAACCCAGTGGGCGTAGTGCACAAGTGCAGCTTGCTGCGTTGTCACTTCCCGTACGGTGAAGAGAAATAAAGAAATGATCGCACAACTACATATTTAAATTAAGAAAAATCGCGAAAAACGCCTATTTTAACTCTTTTAAAGGTGAGTAACGGGAAAACGGAATAGCGCTTGCCAACCGCGAGGCTTACGGCGTGGTACCTGGCTCTGTTTTTCGGAAACCCCACCGTTTGAGAGCCAAATCCCTCACAAGCGCGCGAACACACACACACCCACACACAAACCCACAAACAATTTTTGACTTTTATATATATCGATATTTTAAGCCCCCATAGCTATAATAATGCAATATCCTGCACAGTTATTACACAATGACTCAAAGCTAACAAAGTTCACTTGAATCTACGGAGTTGTCCTCACAGGGAGAGAGTCACAGACTTCACTCAGGGTGGAGGTCACAGGGTAACAGAGTCCACGCGTGGTACCTGCACGGCCTTGCGAGTGGCCTTCATCCATCCCACGGACGCCTCCGCCTCCATCATCTTCTCCTCCACTGCTCGCGTTTCCTCTCCGACTCCACTCTGTAAGAGACAAAGTCATCAGAGGAGTCTCCACTCCCTGAGCGGCTCCCTCTCAGCCCCACTCCACACGGAGCCCTCCACAGTGATCGTTCTATAACTGCCCAACAGAAAAGAGTCCAAGGAAGTCAGCTTGATAGAAAAACAGCATGGAGAGAGAATCATCCCACCATGATGGTTTTGATTTAATTAAATGTTGTTGTAGCACTCTTATGGGCTCAAGTCATGGTACTGTTCGCTCCTGAGTGGCTCCAATTCAACGCACGCAGGCCTTACCTTCCGTGTCTGATGCTCATCCTCCAGTGTGATGAACTTATGACCCGTGTGGTCTCCTGCGATGGTGCAGTCCCTGCACACGAGGCTGAGGTCTTGCTTGCAGAAGAACTTGAGCTCCTCTTTGTGCCTCTTGCACTTGCGTTCTTCAGGGTTCACATCTGGTGAAACCAGTACGTGGTCCTTCAACTTCGCTCTCTCCAGGTGAGGCGCGAGATGCTCCGTGCAGAAGGACATCTCACACTTGAGGCAGGTCTTCACTGCAGGCGTTTTTCCTTCTGGGCAGTGGTCACAGAAAACAGCTCTAACAACAGCAGCAGCAGCCATGGTCTCAGCCACTCGCAGCTGCTCTATGAGATTGGCGATCGTCACGTTCCTGGTCAGTTGGGGTCGTCGAGGGAAGGTCTTGCGGCACTGCGGGCAGCAGTAGGAGTCTGTCTCCTTCCAGGCATCCTCCAGGCACTGGAGGCAGAACGAGTGGCCGCAGCTCAGCGTGGAGGGGCAGTCAAACGTATCCAGGCAGACGGAGCAGATCAACTCACGGTCCACGTTCTCAGCGGGAGCTGTGCTCGCCATGACCCAAGGATGCACCAAAAGTTAGTCACTCCCTGTCGCTCGGAAAAATATATATGTTAACAAAAAATAGTTTTACTTTTATAATCTCTTGAGATGTTGAATATCATTGACGAGTTGTTCTGTGCGCAGCTCACGCAGCGGAGACGAACAAGGAAATCAACTGACTTCACCTGCAGTTTAGTTATAAATACCTTGAGACACGCCCTGGAATGTTCCACATGGCGGCCATGCTGACCTGTGTAGGCGTGGCGTTACAGTCACGCACTGTGTAACTAAAACTGCTTTTTGTGTTTAGTTTGTTGTCCTCCCCCTGCACTTCCGATTAGCATGGTTGGCTACGTACGGTGTGTAAGAAGTTCACCAAACATACATGGCTTTGACTTGTTTCAAGTGATATAATATTTGTACAAACAAAACCGAGCAGCAGCAGCCAGGGACACAGCGATAATGGTTTGTCCCACATGTCTCATTCTCTCCTGAAATCTGTGAAACGCGTTTATTCCTGGGGGAGATGTTCTCCCTTGTGGATGGCAGCTGGTTAGTAGTGTGTGTGGATGGTGAGTAGTGTGTGTGGATGGTTGAATGTGCTCAGATGTATAAGGAATGTAAAAACAAGCCCCGCATCACACATACCTGTCTAGATGTACCTGTAGATTCGCGCCGTTGGCTTTAACCAGTGCCAACAATGGACTTTGTAAGAACATGATCACAATCGTAAAAATAACACATCCTGAGATGCGGGCTTTCGATTCCAAACAGTCGCCTGTGAATAAACGCGGTTCTCCGGTGAAACGAGTTGATGGTTTAAGCCCCAAACGCATACAGAGTTGGTTCTGCGATTAATTTGTCTAAAGTCCAGTTCTGAGCATTGTAAAGTAGTGGTTTGACTGCCGTGCGTCGAACATAGGGTCAGGCTGTGTGCATTGCCACAGTGGAACCGCACCTTGTACAGACTTATTTCGCAGCGTACGTAGCCATTCGTGCTAATCAAAGGTGCGAGTGAGTGGGTGGTGGTGGATGTTGAGTGAGTAAGTGGGGGGGTTATTTGGTGAGAGGGGAGACAGATGGGCAGGAAGATGGCGTGAAGGGTGGGCGAGCAGGTGGTGAGAGAGGGCTGGAGGAAGATTGGCTGGGAGGGTGTGCGGTTGAGTGATTGGTTCCCTGGGGGGGGTGGCCTCACGCATTAACACAGCGAACAACCCCTGGCTAAACAAACATCGTCGTTCATTTAAGCTAATTATCTACGTGACTTTCACTGTCAATTTTCTTATTATGTGTAAAAGAAAATCGAGGATTTAAATCTTAATAAACTAAAATATATATTCATCACCTATTCATCTTCTTGGTTCTTTCCGTAAAGTCACGTAGAAGGGAAATATTAAAAATAATAAAAAATAAAACATAATAAAATAAAATTATCACGACGTTTCGGCCACAACGAAAGCAGCCGTCCTCAGATGAAGAACAGGGCTGTTGGAATGACAGCGTCCCAATGAACTCCGCCAAGCTTGGCAGCATATATTTAAGCTGAGTTAGAGGAGGAGAGCGCCTTGACAAAGGAGTTTACATATCAACAGAGGAATTTAGCATATTGTTGGCAAATGCAGATATGGGTTTAGTCACTACTTGTGGAATGTGTAGGTGATGGGGGGGGTCTCAAAGTCATATTATGCTAGTGTATTATGTAGGATTAGCAGTAATAAAGGGGGGAAGTAGGAATAGCTGTAATAAAGGGAGGGAAATGTTAATAGTAAGGAGCTGCAGCAGCCAAACCACCACGTATCAAGCTCGTGCATTGTGGACAACAAAAAAGGAGGAGTTTCTAAAGAACTGCAAATACCCTACTACCATATAATACACCGATGTGAAAAAACTAAATATAACCTACATTAATATATTTCGATTTAAAGATTTCTTGACTGCAGGGATTCATCTTCTGTCGAGAAGACAGAGTCTGAAAGTCATTCAGACGCTGTCTTCTCGATAGACCTGTTCTCCACCTGAGGACGGCTGCTTGCGTTGTGGCCGAAACGTCGTGAGAATTATTTTTAATTCTGTTTCATTTTTATTTATTAGTATGTTTTATTTTTATTATTTTATTATTTCCATTCTACGTGACTTTACCGAAAGAACCAAGAAGATACATCAATCTAATCAATACTCAATATACACTCCAATAAGCTGAGCTATTAACATTAAGTAACTGGGTATAAACTACACTGTATAATGACTACCATATAGTGAACCGATAAAATACTAAAATATAAACTACATCAATATCATCAATATACTCAATATACTCTCCAATAAGCTGAGCTACTAACAGTAAGTCATACATTACACTTCTATGTCGCAAAAAATATAATATGCCTCCAGCTAAACTTTTTTCTTACATCACACGGATATACCCCGTACTATACATTGCCATAGACAAACCCAACATTAAATTATACACTGCGTTACTATACACCACCTTAGACTATACATTGTAATATTACACTATGTATTGTTAATGTTAAGATTTTACATCCTGGACTCGCTGAGTTTGGTCGATTCTATATAAAAAAAAAATGTTTTACCAGGTAAGGCCCACTGAGGTTTATAGCTCTTTTCAGAAGCGACCTGGCCACAATTGATAGCTCACAGACGTGGCTTATTACGTGGACATTTATAGCAGCCAAACACTCTAAACGCACTTTTCTAAGTGTGAAGGGAATCACTGGAGGATTGGGAGAAAAATGCACGCGACCACAGGCAGAGAGAATGCAAACTCCAAGTACACGTACAGGCGTCAGTTTTGGGATCGACCCCACGACCTCCTGCATACCGGGCGAGGTAGTTAACATCTCTGAGTCACTGCAGCGCAATGTAAAAAATTATCACAGAGCAGCGACAACGAACAAGGAAACGAACTGACTTCACCTGCAGCTAAATCATAAACATGAGACAGGCCCTGGAATGTTGCATGCGGCAGCCCGTACTCACCTGTGTTGACGTGGCGTTACATTCACACACACAGTGTCAGGGGAGTCGCAATTGATATATTTTTACAAAAACCCCACGGTAACCATGAACACAGTGATGGTTTGTCCTCTAGACTGGTTACACTCGCTTGGCTGAGGCTGTGTTTTTCCACTGTAAACCCTACCTTGTAAATTTGTATTAAATAATTAAAATTCTGAGTAGGCTTTCGCGACCAATATTATCCATACAACATGTTTTTGGGTTAGATCGCGTAAATATAAAAGTGTCGTTAAACCCGCCACCACCCGACACAACCAATGATTAAGGTTTGTCACCTAAACAAAAAACATTTCGGCAAGGCTGAGGCTGTGCGTTTTGCCCAGCAAACCACACAACTGTAAGTTTGTATTGAAGGATTACAAAAAAAAACGATTCCCCTAATCCAGGGGGTTCAAAAACCAAAATAACAAGAAGAGACATTTTTTCTTTGTTTTTTACAAACCCGTAAGTAAAAAAAGACCAAACAACTGAATATTTCAAGAGCCGCAATGCGACGTGGTGTGAGAAGGAGAAATGGTGGTGGTGGTGGTCTTCGATAAATAAATACGTCTCACGAAGCAGACGTCCCTCAAAGAGCCGCACGCTGCTACGGAGCTGCAGGTTGCAGACCCCGTGCCCTGAACCAACTGGCGTGAGCATCAAGTAATAATAATAATTGAATTATTATAATTTTATTGGAAATGTATAATAATAAATGAGTTAGTTATTTTTTTTTACATTTTAAACTATTACTAACTTAATTATTAAATAAGTTTCCTACCGACACTTAAATAATAATTTAATAATAATAAAACAATTATTTTGTAATACTTCGATGATAATAATGCAATAATATTTTAATAATAAAGTAATAATTTTTTACTGATTAAATTATAATTCAGTAATGGTAATTTAATAATAATAATATAATAATTCTAATTTACATTTACTAAGCGCCCTTAAACAATTGCTCTCGGGGTGCTATGTATGGTAAAGCAGAAAATAGTGAACATCACCCAAGGAAATAAGTGAGAAGAACATTTGAACATAACTGAAGAGAGAAATCCATTTTAAACAGACGGCTTTAGTGAAGATGTGAAGATGAGCAGTGTCTCGGAAGTCCCCTTGACCTCGAAGGGCAACGAGTTGCAGAGTTTAGGTGCCGCGATTGCCAAGGCACCGTCACCCCCCACGTGTGTAGCCTAGAGACCGTGGGACGGTCAGCAATGCACAAGCTGAGGATCTTGACGATCTTGATGGAATATTCGTGGCTGAAGGAGGTCATGGATGTAGGGAGGAGCAAGTCCATTTAAGGCGACGCGAGTCGGTTGACGCTGCCTTTTTCTCGTTTCTGTCATTGCCTCTTCTTTCTGCAATGCTTTGCAGTTATTTCTTGGACTCATTATCTCCATCAGAATATCTGCGAAACGGGTTTATTCCTGGGGGAGATGTTCTCCCTGGTTAATGGTGGCTTTTGAGTAGTGTGTGTGTGGTGAGTAGTTTGTGTGGATGGTGAGTGGTGAGTAGTGTGTGTGCATATGAGATGGTTGGTAGTGTGTTTGGATATCGGGTGGTGAATAGTGTGTATATGATGAGTGGTGAATGTTTTTTTTATCAAGGCTCACAGACAAGAAACAAGGATTTTAGATTACTTTACACGGGGTTACAAACCTCACGAGGCACCCCATGGAATGTGCTCAGATGTATAAGGAATGTAAAAACAAGCCCCGTATCACACATACCTGTCTAGATGTACCTGTAGATCCGCGCCGTTGACTACAACCAGTGCCAACAATGGACTTTGTAAGAACATGATCACAATCGTAAAAATAACACATCCTGAGATGCGTGCTTTCGATTCCAAGCAATCGCCTGTGATTAAACGCGGTTCTCCGGTGAAACGAGTTGATGGTTTAAGCCCTATTATCAATGCCAGGTATGAACACAAACGCATTCAGAGTTTGGTTCTGCGATTTATTTGTCCAAAGTCCAGCTCTGAGCATTGTAGAGTCGTGGTTTGACCGTCGTGCGTCGAACATCGACAACGCAGCTGGGAGGGTTGGTAATTGCTGCCTCCTGGTCGAGATGAGAACATTATTTGGCGATGCATCGTTGGGGGTGGTGCGCAGGTACAACTAACATAACACCGTGTTGCGAATCTCCGATAAGCGCGGATGGCTACGTATGGTGCGAAAGAAGTTCAATATACATGCAACTATACAGCACTAATATACACTACACGACGACACTACACTACTCACCACACACGATACACTTCTATACACTACACTAAACTACGATACACAACACCACTATACTACATTAAATACATTGAAAACATACACACGTTCCGTAAAAAAACCCCAATAGTCGGCCTGCATCAGGTGGAGAGATGTTATCAGCCTCGCTTCATATGCATGAGGTCATCGGTTCGAACCCGACCCTGACACCTGTATATTTGGAGTTTGCACGTTCTCCCCGTAGTCGCATGGATTTTTCTACGGATCCTCCGGTTTTTTCCTCCATATTTAGAAACATGCGTTTAGAGTATTTGGCTGCTATACATTTCCACATGATAAGCAACTTTTTTGAGATATCATTTGTGGCCAGGTAGTGTCAGATATAGAGCTATATTGCTCAATGGGCCTTACTTGGTAATATAAATATAGTAGATTAAGAGTTTACTTCTACGATTGTCACTCTTTGGTACCAGCTTAGAGGCAGTATCCTTTCTGCAACAATACATTTCGAGTGCCAATATTTTATCTCGCTTAGTATTTTTTAAGTCTCGCAGGAATACAAAGCTGTACTGAACACGCATGTTCTTAATATGTTTAGTTTGGTACCATAGCTGATTTGCTTGCTTCTCCAGATATCATTGCATCCTGCCATTCCTCCTTTTGCCTTTGCGATTCTCGCTCTTATTGCGCCTTCCGTGCAGTCGTTGTCCCATGTCAGTCGACTGCCCAATCATACAAATTAATTTACATTCGCAATCTTTGGTTCTTTCAGTAAAATCACGTAGATAGAAAATAAAAAATAATAAAATAAAAATAATAGATCACGATGTTTCGATCACAAAAACAAGCGATCGTCTTCAGGTGAAAGAAACAGACTGCTGTGGACAAGGCATTACATAGACCGAGAGGGGGTGGGGGGTGCACCGGGCAAGAGGGTGGGGGCTCGAGATTTTGAGAGATTAGCATGTAGGGCATGTTAGAATGAGAGTGCAATCCGAAGGGCATGTGAGAGTGAGAGTGCAATAAAATGAGACTAAACGAGTGTGCAATGAAATTAGGGTGTGTGAGAAAGAGAGTGCAATCCCACGAGGGCTTAGGTGAGAGAGAGAGAAAAGCTAAGACATCAAACTTAGCAAAACTTAATAATGCAATGCAACTCAGAAAGTTGGCCAACA
Source organism: Lethenteron reissneri (assembly GCF_015708825.2). Classification (NCBI taxonomy): domain Eukaryota; kingdom Metazoa; phylum Chordata; class Hyperoartia; order Petromyzontiformes; family Petromyzontidae; genus Lethenteron; species Lethenteron reissneri. The sequence continues at coordinate 8,866,302 of NC_083843.1, read as the reverse complement.
CAAAAGTTAAAAGTTTACCTGGTTGATCAAGTCCTTCCAATGATTGCTCAATTTGTATCTTTTTTCTTGGTTGAAGTTATGTCTATATTTGTATATCTGGATGGCTTCATGAACAAATCTTTGATGGTAGCCAGAAGGTTTGCAGAGCACCTCGGTCTTGGAAAAAACAATTTCGTGTGTGCCCACCGCGTTAAAACAGTGATCCGCCACAGCAGAGGTATTGGTTCTGCCGTGTTTCAGATCTGCCTGGTGTTCGCGAACATGGTCCGAGACATGTCGTTTCGTTTCCCCAATGTAACTGCTGCCGCAGACACAACTTAGTTTGTAGACACCAGAGTATTGCATGTCAGGAATCACATCCTTCACAGATGGGATCAAGTCATGGATTTTGTGTACTGTGTTGAATCGAACCTGGATCTTGTGTTTATTGAAAATTTTGGAAAAATGGTTTTGATTAGGTCCTCAGATGGTTCTCTCCCCATGGTTGGGGATACAGTTTTGCGGATGGTGCGGTCTGAATATCCATTCATCTTGAGAGCTTGGAGTGCACAAGCTCACTGGCTAGGTGGTGCTGGTCGGAGATGCAACGCCCATTGCTCAAGCTCACTGGCTAGGTGGTGCTGGTCGGAGATGCAATAGGCCTGCATTTAGCAGTTTTCCTGCTGTATTTGTCCTACCTGATGACGTTTGCTTGTGTTGCGATCGAAACGTCATGATCTATTATTTTCTACCTACGTGACTTTACCGAAAGAAACAAGAGTATGGATTCCTGCAGTCACGAAAGCTTCAAATCAAGGTGAATCAAGTATAAGCAGGTGACTTGTTACAACGTGTCGGTGTGAGTAAATAAACAGAACACTACACAATCATTGCAGATTGCCAATGTGCAATGACCGGAAGACTGAGGGACAGTTTATATTGAATTTACTGCAGTTTAAAACTCTTAAATAATATTTAAGAGAACCTGGAGTCTATCAAAACACAAAAAGATCACATGTTTACGCGAAATTATGGGAAATTGATATCATGATAATTGCTCATATGTTTAAATCTAAAAATAGGAAGGTGATCAATTATAGCGCAGTAAAACCACCACGGTATGATTCAAAAATCCTGGTCATTCAACTGATTGCATGTCCCTTCCCTCCCTGGCCTCCTGCACCAAGCTCTGTACTTCGTGCCATCTGAAAAAATTAGTAACCCTGACACTGCGCACATAACAATGGTCCATGGCTTTCAATCATTAGCACACTCGTGTACGACTATAATTGGGCTGCTACATCGATAAATACATTTGGTTGTTTAAATCCAGCCCAACTGAACGAAACCCAGCTACTTGATGTCAACTGCTGGCAGTGACTTGCTATTGATATCTGAACCAGTCGTGCCTATACACAAACAAGCACACGTATTGAAACATCTGCTCATAAAGACGTTGAACGCGTTATTCCGTTGGCTTTTAGGCTTAGACCTCCACATGCAATCTCATCTCGTGCCGACCATAAAATTGCTTTATTACCCTTCCCTATCCCGAACCAGCTGTATACTTTGTACCAGTTGGCAAGTCCACTCAGCTCCACATCCTCCTGTGCCACACCACACCGCTCCATCTCTTCTCTAGCCCATGCCGCGCTCATTTATCCCCCTCGATGCGGCTGGACAAAAGCTGTTTAGGTGTGCGGTGGCTGGGAATACGGGTTACATGGCCCAGCCAACGCAGCCTTGCCTGCCAGAGGAGCTCACTTCGTCCAGATCTTTCAAGGATTTATGAGCTCCTCACACAATCCAACCTGGTTAAATCCCGGACGGATCATAGGCAGGCCAGCCAAAATGTTTCTAACCAGTGAAGATGTTCCATTAGGGGGGGTCCACGTTTCGCAAGCATAGAGAAGGGAAGGAATGACTGTGGTCGAGAAGACCTGAAGCTTCATGTGGAGCGACAGACCAGGTAGCTTCCACACAGCATTATCCAACCGATGAAAAGATAATGCCGCTTGACTGATTCAGAGGGAGATCTCTGTTGTTAAACCGGAGCCAGTCATGAGCACACTGCCTAGGTATGGGAAACTCTCCACTCTCTCTATAACTGCCCTATCACCAATTTGAAGTTGTGGGGGTCGAGTGTTCGATGGTACAAAATACCCAGGCAGGTGCAGCAATTACCAGATCATCGTCATGCATAACATGGTTGAGCAATAGGGAGCCATCCCTTGACCGCACCCGGGCATCGATCAGCTTCCCATTGTATCTGTAACAGATGGAAATTCCTTCGGTACAGCTATTTAAGGCTTCATGAACTACGTGGTCGAAATAGATGTTAAATAATCTTGGAGCCAGAGGACAACCCTGTCGCACCCCAAGGTGTACACAAAATGGCTCCGACTCCCAGCCACGTAATTTTACCCGGGCCCGCTCACCATCATGAAGGTCATTAATGATCGTGAGTAGAGGATCAGGGACTGCAAAAGCACGAAGAACAACCCAGAGCCCAGGCCTACTGATGCTCTCATAGGCCTTGACCAGGTCAATAAAGCAGAGATGTAGGTCTTGTTGGAGTTCCCTACACCTCTGCTGTAGCAGATGGACAGAAAATATGGCATCTGTGCAGGACCGCCCTTTCCTGAAACCGCATTGGGGCTCCGAAAGCCTCTCCTCAGCGTGCTTAGAAAGGCGATGTTGAATAATTCTTGCCAGGATCTTTCTGGGCAGACTGAGGAGTGAGATGCCCCTGTAGTTGTTACAGTTTGTGTGGTCTCCCTTCCTAAAGAGGGGGACCACCAGGACTTCCTTCCAATCCTGCAGAATCCGTCCAGTGGTCCAGACTGTTGTTATGAGCCTAAACATACAAACATACTACTCAAAATACAAACACACATGTAAACACACACAAACACACATGTAACCACACACATAAACACACGTGTATATAAACACCTCGACACACAAGCAAACAATCGTGCGAACACACATTAAGCCATTTAGGGGTAATTGTTTAAAATATTTTAATCATCTTCTCTCAGACTTAGATGTGCACCTCCAGTCACAACCTCTGACTTAAATTGCAACTCTTTTTGACTTTGAAGTCAGCATTCAATTAGGTGCCTGATATACTGTTTACCTAGAGTAACGATGGAGAGTACACTACAACTTGGCCAATATTGTCTCAAAACACATTATTACACACAGAGACACTTGAACTTTTGTTCACTCCTGTTGTTCATCTGTAGGTCTCTGTGGGTCTTTATGAGTCTGGGTGTCTCAGGGTCTCTTTGTATGTATGTTGAACTTTTTTTGCACCATAAGTATCCATAATAGACTACAGGAGAAAGAAAACGGACACTCCACCACTAATCATCAGCGGGGACTGTGTGGAGAGGGTGGCAGACTTCTGCTTCCTGGGAGTCCACATTGGGGAGGGCCTGACCTGGAGCGCCAACAGCACTGAGCTTCTGAAAAAGGCCCAGCAGAGACTTTACTTCCTGAGAATTCTCAGGAATAATAACATCACACAGAAACTGCTGGTGTCCTTCTACCGAGCCTCCATCGAGAGCATTCTTACATACTGCATCTGTGTATGGTACACCAGCTGCACAGTGGCTCAGAGGAAAGCGCTCCAGAGGGTCATCAACACAGCCCAAAAGATCGCCGGCTGCCATCTCCCCACACTGGAAGCACTACACAGTTCACGTTGCATCAAAAAAGCACAGAACATTATAAAGGACTCTTCTCACCCTGGACACTCACTGTTTGAGCTGTTGCCATCAGGCAGACGATTCAGATCAGTCAAAACAAGGACAAACAGATTCAAACAGAGCTTTTATCCTACAGCGATCACCACACTCAATAATGCTAATTAATTATTAAGTAATAGCGTTTACAATTGACTGTGAAATAGAGATGTGCAATGACAAAATGTAACCTTATGTGGGTATGTGGGTATACTTGGGCTGTTTTTATATATAGTATAAATTGATTATCTTTCATTTAATTTTATTTTTATTTTCTTGTTTTATTTAATTTAAATTTATGAATGAGGCCCTGACTGGTGAGCATTTTAAATTTCGTTGTACTGGTGACAATGACAATAAACGATCTATCTAATCGCGCGAATCGGAGGTGTGGAGTGGAAAGTCCACATCTGCGTGTAATGAACAACATCCTTAGCCAATGTGGATGGCGCCAGGACTGGGTGCGTTGTACACGGCAGCAGTGTAACATTGAGGCTCCGCCCACCATGCACGCATGCTCGTTCCGTGCTCTCCCCACGTGGCTGATGGACGGTGGGCACGTGGGAGCGTGTTTAGATGACGTGGACCGAGAGGCTAAGTGTGATATGTCACTAATGCCCTCGTGATCATATGTTACTAATGCCATCGTGTTTAATGTTATTAATGCCATCGTGTTTCATATGTTACTAATGCCATTATGTTTAATGTAATGTCACTAATGCTATCGTGTTTCATATGTCAGTAATGCCATCGTATTCCATATGTAATATGAGGATGCACCCGGGGGTAACTGGGCGATGGTGATAGGCTCTGCCGGCCTCAGCCCGCAGCCAATGGGACGTCGAGCCAATGGCATAACCCGGGGCTGTATAGCAACATCTAGAAGATTCCAGGGAAGAGGCTTATGATTGGTTGCATGGCATCACGTGAGTCAGGTGATATAAGGGGCGGAGAGAGACAGTTCATGGTCAGTGTGAAGAGCTTGGAGGAGAGACCACGTCGGGTGCCTCCGGCACGCCAGCGGCCACGTGGCAGTCCGGTGGCTGTCTCCCGACGCCGTTAGCCAGCGATGTGAGGGAGCAAGGAAAGCGAGCGAACGCCACGCTCGAGAGGGAGTAACGGGAAAAAGGAACCCAGCGGTGTGTGAGAGAGAGAGAGAGAGCTGTGAACAAGAAAGTACGAATAAAGACAAGACAAGAAAATACAATATCGTCCGGAGTGGGTTTATTACACATATAATGTCACTAATGCCATTGTGTTTCATATGTCACTAATGCCATTGATTTTCATGTAATGTCACTAATGCCATCGTGTTTCATATGTTACTAATGCCATGGTCTTTCATCTAATGTTACTAATTCCATCGTATAATTGTTATTTATTAATTAATGTCAGTAGATGTATTTAGAAATAATGTATTTAAAGACTGGAAACGCTTATTAAGCACCAACATGAATCATCTTGCATATTTTTATTCTGTTTAGAGTGATTTGTATAATATTTACAATATTTACGACTCAAGAACAGTAGAGCACATAATGTCTTGCTATATAATGAGTCATGCTACTGCATTTGATTCAGATCGTTTATGTGTGTATGTTGAACTTCTTTCACACCATATGTAGTCAACGGTGCAAATTAGAGGTGTGATAAATTAACAGTTAATTTTAGAGTTTAAATCTAATGATTGCGAGTTATTGTTTTAAGGGTAAATATGTGAAATACTTTAATAAGGTGCTGGTTAATGTTGCTAACAATATTGTCTAATTTAGTTGTTATGCTGTGATAAACGATGGTCTCCCCGCGTGGCTGGCTGACAAGGGGCTCCACGCATCGTGGGTGGCGTGGGCTCAGAGGCCTCGTGTTATGCTTCTTGTGTAACGGGTTTGGAGTTGAGATTAAAACGGAACCGACCTTGAAGAAGTCTCCAGGTCCGTTGTACCGACACCCTGGTCTACTTGCAGACCATCTTTAAAACAATTAAATATGCAGCAACTAAACCGAACATAAACTAAGCATTTAAAAATATATATTTTACCAGTAAAGGCTTACCGAGATATGAAGCTCTTTTTCAGAAGCAGCCTTGCCACAAATGATAGCTCAACGAAGTGGCTTGTGGAAGTTTATAGCAGCCAAATACTCTCAACGCAAGTTTCTAAATATGGAGAGATAAAGTGGAGGACCTGGAGAAAAATACACGTGACCACGGGGAGAAAGACATGCAAATTCCAAATATACATGTGTCTGGGTAGGGATTTGCAGAAGTCTCCACGTCCATCGTGCCGACACCCCGGTCCCACTTGCAGACCATATTTAAAACACTTAAATACGCAGTCACTGAACCGGACAAAAGCGCTACAGTTTGAAAGCACTGTAACAGGACGAAATGAACCCACGACAGAATGAATGACAAAAAATGTGTTGTTGAGGAGCGGCCTAATGTGGGCTTTTTAGATCCACAAATCGTCTTTTTAATTTCAGAAATCGTGCGATCCATAAATCGTCAGTTTCGGTCCAGAAATTATGCGGCAGGAAACAACATGCTTGATCCAGTTCGAATCCCGTTTAATCAAACATTACATCGTAAACATGTCGATTCCGGTTCCAGTATTTCTTATATGGGCAAAGCGACACCCCGTTTCTCCATATTTGGGCCTAAAGCATAAACACATTTTATCATTCACTCCGTGGCAGAGTCATTTTATGCTGTTACAGCGCTACATTCACATATGGCGCCACAGTAGCTAGGATATGTTAACTACCTCGCCTGCTATACAGGAGGTCGTGGGTTCGATGCCAACTCTGACGCCTGTATATTTGGAGTTTTCATGTTCTCCCCGTGATCGTGTGGATTTTTCTCTGGGTCCTCCAGTTTTTCCCTAATTTAGAAACATGTTTTTAGATTGATTGGCTGCTATAAACATCCACGTGACAAGCTACATCGTTGAGCTATCATTTGTGGTCAGGTCCCTTCTGAGAAAGAGCGATATAGTCCAGTGGGCCTTACATGGTAAAAAAAATGTGAATAGGTAAAAAATCTTCAGAAGCTAAATGCAACGTCGAATTCTGCAAGCCACGATGAGAGGGCTTCAGGAGAGGGTTTGTGTAGATTTGCTATTCATCTGTTTAAGGAGTGCAGAGCACTGTGGTTTATTTTATGGTTCTATAGTTTGGGTTGCATGGCGACAATTACAATAGTGTGGCTTGTATTTTTAATTTTCCATTCACAGAAGAAGTGCGCATCGACCTGTTGATGTTGTGATGCGGTTGATGGTTCCGTGAGTGTCTTTGAGAAGGAATATCAAAGCCAGGAGGTGTGGGTCTCGAGGTGTTTATTCTGGACGTCCTCGCTGTTTCATTCTTTAGCAGCCTTCTACCAGATCTGGGTGAGATACTAGGATGGTGACAGCGCAATCCCAGAAAGGGGGTCAGGACTCGAGTTTGTGGCAAGTAACATTGTTGAGGTCTTGATGTGGTCGGTGGTTTTCGTTCACAAGAAAACGTGTAAACTACCCTTGTGCGATCAGCCTTGTACCACGAAGTTTTGTCATAACCAAACCCAAGGGCGCTCTGAGACTTGCACTTGGCACACTTCACTCTGCACCACCACCCGTGGCTGCAGCCCTCTCCACGATCCCGTGAACGAACATCAGGCAAGGTGCCACCATATATATGAAGGAGTGTGTACGCACGCGGGAGGAAACCGGATTACCCGGAAAAAAACCCATGCCTGCTATGGGGCTACACTCTCACCCATACAGAAGGGGACATTATTTCAGTCCGCACTTTGATGTAGAAAGCAGGGTATTGCACCTCCTCGACTCACACGGAAATGGACTTTCCCAATATTTGAACAATCAACCAACCTCGCCTCCACAGTCCGGGATACCAAGCCAAGTGGATAGCTACCACTAAAATTAAGATGTCAAACTTCCACCACCCAGCCGCCTAGTTACAAGGAAGCTCACTCACATTTGAGCCCACACACCCACAGTTGAGCCCACACACCCCAGCACAGTCAATGTGTTTTCAGATTTATTTTTTTAATCACCCAAAATACATTGACCCTTGACCCAGAATACATTGTGATTCTAATTCTCAGGAAAACCCAGAACAAAATTAAGTATATTTATATACAATCAAGTCCGATTATTTAACCAGGTAAAAACGCAAGAGACCAGGATGAGTCTCGGTTGCAAGAGTGATGATGATGCTGCTTCTGCTGCTACTGATGATGATTTTGTTCCTGGTGATAATAATTATATTATTATTATTGAAGATGCTGGTCCTACTCCTGATGCTGATTGTGATAATAATGATGGAGCTACTGCTGCTGTTGTTACTAATTCTGCTGCTGAAGATACTTTTGCTGATGCTGCTGCTGATGATCGAGTCGAGTTGAATTTGAGTTTAACGAGGTGAGAACTCACGAGACCAGAATGAGTCTCATGACAAAAGTGACCTGGGCCATAAAAATGAAAAATGAAGAAGTCAAACACATCCCACCAATGAAACAAATAGAAATTTCACGTAGCCGAGACCACAATACGATTAGCGATCACACAATTACACAACTGGTACGATGTCATCAATGCATCTCAAATCATCAACGAGTTGCTAAACAGCCTGAGAATCGAGGTTGGGTTCACATCGGATAGGTGCCTTACGTCAATGAGGAGCGCCGTGGTGGCTAGGAGATGTTAACTCCCTCGCCTGGTATGCAGGAGGTTGTGGGTTCGATCCTGACCCTGGCACCTGGTGTATATTTGAAGTTTGTGGCGTCTCTCTTGCTGTGGTGTTCACGTGGGTCTTTTTTCCGGGTCCTTCGGTTTTTCTTCCGCACATAGAATCAACATCACGCGTTTCGAGTATTTGGCTCATATAACTTTCCGCATGATGATAAACCACTTAGTTTAGTTATCATTTGCGATAGCAAGGTCGCTTCTGAAAAAGAACTACACATCTCAGTGGACACTGAGCTGGTAAAATAAAATAGTTTAATTTTATTTTAATCTGTGGGTCTCCATCTATCTATATGGGTATCTATGTATCTTTATAGGTGTCTAGGAGTCACTATGTATATCTATGCATTTAGAGTTGTTGGATGCAACTATAAATTTCCACACGATGATCATGATATTTCACTTTGTTGAAAATATAATTTGCAATGACCAGGTCGCTTCTGAAATAGAGCTACACAGCTCAGTGGGTCTTGACACTTGGTAAAATAAAAATAGTTTAGGAGTAGTTTTGTTTAATGGTTTAGTAGTAATAATAATAACTCGACTTGTAACGCTCCACCACCACACACGATTCACTCTCCACAAAGAGAGAGAGGAGGAGGAGACGACTCAGATGCGTGAGGAGAAACCACAGAAACAGGAAGACTTCTTCACAATTCTCGCAAATCGCCTGATGGAGCCAGGCGGTAATCACCAGCGAAACGTCTCAGTACTCAAGTTGTAAATGTTGTGCGTTTACTCTCCAACACACAACCGGTGTGCTGAACTAGTAATTAATTGCCACGTTTTTTAAACGTGACAAACCTTACTGATCAACTGTGTTTAAGTTTAACGTTTAAAGTTTAACAACACATTTATGTTTATGCGATATAACCCATAAAAACCCTTCTTATGTATAATATTTGTCGCGAAAGCGGACTATGTGTTAATCTTTTCTTTCACTCTTACCTAACACCCGGTGCCACATTAACATCGATGACTGTGAAGGAGCAAACAACGGGGAAATTTCTGTGTGTTATTAATGCGTGTTGAGACAATATTAGTCGTGTTGTAGTGTAAGGTAAATCTTCACTCTAGATATATATCTCGGGTGCTTAATTAAATAACAGACTTCAAAGTCAAAAGACAGTCCAATTTTTGTCAGCAGAGGGAGGCGTTATCCCACGATTCGAAGGTTGTGGCTGCTGGTCCAAGTCTAAGTCTGAGAGCAGATATAAAATATTAATTAAAACCAATCTTTATTATTAACACTATTGGTGGCGAAAGACCTGCTACTCCTACAAGGTGTTAAAATGGCTGCTCTCTATCTATGCCCTGTAAAATAAAACTACTTTTGGTGGGTGGAGGAGTCACTCGACCGCTGGTTTTAACAAACATGTTTTAGCACAGCGATGCTCGGCACACACCACAAGTCGTTCCCCCCTAGTGATGCCATCCCATTCCCACCCCGGGTTTATCGCCCAACGAGCGAGTGATCGCGCGTCTCCCCGTAGCGTCACGTGACGCGTGTTCCCAGCACGCCCGCGGTGGAGCTCCGCCCTCTCGTCGTTGAGCGCCACGCGGCGCGCGGTGCGAGGGACGATGGCGTCAGAGAGAAGATTGGCTCCCCCCTCCCTCCCCCACCAGTGCACTAACTACTGCACCACTGCTCCACCCCACACTACACACATGGCTCTCTATACACTAAAGACAAAGATACGCCGAAAAGCCTTAAAAGTCTGTTGGGGTAAGTGCTGTAAGTAGCGAGTAGCAACTATGAAGGCTGGCACTGTGGCCCACGAGGTGATGGGGGGGGGGGGGTTAGCCTGGACCATACCCAGACACAAACACAGACACGAGGAAACGGACACAATAACAAAGATACACACAGACACGAAGGCTCAGACACAATAATAAAGATACACACAGACACGAAGACTCACACACAATAACAACGTTACACACTGACACGAAGACACGGACACAATAACAAAGATACACACAGACACGAAGACTCAGACACAATAGCAAAGATACACACAGACACGAAGACACGGACACAATAACAAAGATACACACATACACGAAGACTCAGACACAATAACAACGTTACACACAGACACAAAGACTCAGACACAATAACAAAGATACACACAGACACGAAGACTCAGACACAATAAGAAATACACACATAAAGGCATACACACACCAACCCACTCACCCAAAGACAAAGATCCCCTGTATAGCCTTTACAGAATGTTGGAGCAAGTGCTGTTATCGACCACCTAGGAAGGTCGGCATGGCACACAAGGAGGTGGGTAGCCAATTCCACGACTGACCCGCCTTCGTCTCCCCAGTGGCGATGTTTACACACCACAGCAGGTACTCATTTGAGGCTCAGTCGATCTAGGAGAGATCCAGGACCGAATCGAATAATCGTCACTGGTGTTGGTGAACCGGTCATGGGCCTCCCCTAGGTCGACTCAGCCTCAAATGAGTTATTGGTACGGTGTGTAAATGTCACCATTGGGGAGGCAAAGGCGGCCGGACGTTGTGTTGACTAGCCACCATCTCGAGTGCTGTGCCGGACTTCACAGGCGCTCACTGACTGCACTAGCCCCATTAGTCTGTTAAGGCTATACGGGGGATATGTGTCTTTGTGTGCATGAGGCCCGTTTCTCTTCGCCGCTTACACTCCGTGCTCTCAGTACGCACGACTCAGATCCAGAATCGTCACTGAGCCACCAGCACCATATACATACAGTGCGGGGTAGAGCGGTTGACTAAACGGGTGGTGAATGGAGTGCAACAGCTCCATTGAGTCGGCACGGTAAAACGACAGCAGCCCCGCCTCCCAGTGCAGGTGACACCCGACTTTCCGGGGAGGATCCCTCACCGGCACTGATGTCCAGACACCATCATGAATCACGTAGCAGCTGTTGTTATTTTTATGTAAAACCCAGGATGAGTCGTTCTCTCCCAGACTGCACTCTTCACCACACCCTTTCCGTGCAATCGCCCTGTACGCGACTCCAACCTTACAGCTCCCCGCCGCATCCCCCACGTCCACCTCCCAGTAGTGCTGACCCGACGAGAAGCTCTCGGAGCACAGGGTTTGTGACCAGGCATCAAACCGGTGTGGGTGATCGGGGCGACCCTGGGAGACAGCGGTCAGCGTCACCGTCCTGAGATCCGAGGAAATCTGGAGTTTGTTGTAGGCCGAGTTTGGGTCCAGAGTCGGTGAGCATCCGTCTGCAGTAACGATAATCACAGTAGCTGTATAACAACAGCACAACTATAACAACAGCCCATAATAGAGGTGTTGGGTTAGATCGCATAAATGTATAAATGTGTTGTTAAAACCTGCCACCACCCGACACAGCCAACTAGTAAGGGTTGTCACGTAAAAAGAACATGCCAATTCGTCACTAGTGCAGCACACTGGCGTGTTGGAGAGACAAGCCGCAACATTTACTATCTGAGTACGACGTTTCGCCAGTAATTACAACTCGCCTCATCAAGCGAAAGCCAGATTTGAGAGAAGTCTTACTGTTTCGTTCCTTAAATTTTGATTTAAAGATTTCGTGACTGCAGGGATTCATATTCTTGGTTCTTTCGGTAAAGTCACGTAGAAGGGAAATAATAAATTAATACAAATATAAAACAATAAAATTCTCACGACGTTTCGACTGCAACACAAGCAATCATCATCAGGTGTGAAATCCACAGCAAGAAAATTTTGTAAAAAGTAGCAGTTTTTTCTTAACTTCAGCACCACAGACAGCGATTTGGCAGTTGATCAGATGGACGAGTCCATCTATGTTCGGAAAAGAGGAGGGGGAGAAGAAAATGGAATGCGGTCTGAAAGTCACCATGTGACTGGGTGGAGACGATGCACATAGGCCACACCCCATCGATGGGGAGGGGAAAAAGGCCTCGTAAGAGCTGTAGAGAATTTGCATGTCAACGTGAGCATTATGTACTTCCGTTGATCTAAAAACAGACGGTCTTTGGAAAAAAATGAATGGCGTTTCCTTAATCTTTAAGTATGTATTGGTTCTCATATATGCGTTAGTGTATGAAAAAGTATAGCTTTTTAGCGGTGTATTTTTAATAATCGATTTGTCAATGGCTAACTAAGTTTTTAACAATCGACGAACCCTCAATCTCACTAGCTGTTTTTTTTAGTGCAGCTAATGTGGTTGTAAAGGCAGCTAGCTGGCAAAAATGTCAGCTAGCTAACTAATTTATGTTTACAAGCTGAATCATATGGGCATCTAGCTAAAATAAAGGGATAGCTAGTTACGGTAAGTCAAATAACAAACGGCTTGTCATGATATGCCGCCCTTAAAACTGTCCTGTTATGCAGAGTGAAGTGACTTGTTGGTGAATAATGTTTTATGTCACAGCATATTGTAGCATATCAACCAGTGGCTCAGTTGTACAGAAGCACCATACTCTCTGAGAGGCTATCGTCTTAAGCATGCTCTCTATGTATCAAGGAGCCCAGGTGTGACGCCCTAGTAGGGGGGGGGGGCCTAGGGACCCTCGCACTGTAGGTGCCGAGGGGCCCAAGGCCCCTAGTGGTCAGATCATGCTTTAAACCCCAGGAACTTAGTGGCCCTTGTGGTCAACTCACTCTTTAAACGCCAAGGGGCCTGAGGTCCCTCACACTGTAAGCACTGAGGGGCCCAGAGGCCCTAGCGGTCAGCTTACGTTTGAAACACCAAGGGGTCTGGGGGGCCCTCGCATTGTAAGCGCTGAGGGGTCTGGGGGGCCCTAGTGGTTAGCTCACGCTGTAAACAACCAGGGGCCTAGTGGTCAGCTTGCACTGTGTGCGCTTAGGCCCTGGCGTTCAACTTCCTTTAAAAGTATTGGGCCATGCACCGCGTGTGGCCTGAGGCTAGGAGGCCCCCTGCAGTCCGAGGCCCCGGGACACTAGCTCCACTGGCCCAATCCATAATCCAGCCTTAGAATCCAGCCATGGCCATGAATCACGTGTAGGTGACCATGTTTGTAGCTCAGTGCACAAACCATCCCATGTTCATTGAACATTCACTCTCGCTCATCCATACACCCATACACCTCCAATTAGCATGGTTGGCTACGTACGGTGTGAAAGAAGTTCAAAATACATGTGTAAGGACAGTATGGGGTGATGTAGGGACAGTATGGCCCCCCGGGACCATGGTTACTAATTAACGTAAACGGAACAGACAGGGTCATGTTAGGGTAATGTGGGACCTAAGTGGTTGCTAATAATGATTGATGGGATACGCGATGACAGGGTCACGTGGGGGGAAGCACGGGACCCAACGGTCGTAAATTGTAATAAGGGCAGAGATTGACATGGCCAGGTGCGGTGAGCGAGAGTTCAGGAATAGGGGCGTGGCCGGGCTGGGAAAGGGATAAGGGCTGGCGTGAACCGGACCTCGCGGCTGTTGTTGTGGGGAATCATCGTCGCCATCGTCACCTTGGAATGGGTCGGCCTCATCATCCTGGAGTAGGCGCCGTGTAGTCTTGAAGGGCTGGAGTTACGTTATCTCAGAATAGGGTTGTCTAAATCAGCAGTCCCCAACTTTTTTGGCACCAGTGACTGGTTTCGTGGAAGACAATTTTTTCACGAACCGGGGGGGGGGGGGGGGTTCATCATTGGGTCTTTCCCCCTTTTCAAAGACGCTTTCCAGCGACGCTTGTATTTTTATTCATTTTGGCCAGGGGTTAGCTTGTGGGCTTACAAAAACTGTGACTGAGACAAGTGCGCAGTGCGGGAAAGAGGCAAGGATGGAAGTGCCAAAAAAATAATGGGTGGGCCACGCGCGGACTCACCGCTGACCTGCTGTGCGGCCCGGGGGTTGGGGACCCCTGGTTTAAATTACCCAAGTGTATATAGTTACTCGTGGTTACTCGTTAAGTTGTCAGCGGACTTCATATTCTTGGTTCTATCGGTAAAGTCACATAGATAGAAAAAAAGGATTAAAAAAAAGAGCAAAAACCCACGACGTTTCGATTGCAACACAGTGGTCTTCATCAGGCAAAGAGAAAAGAGGGGGCAAGCCTCCAAATGCAACTGCTTGTAAGGGTTTTCAAAGTGAGTGGGCGGGGGGTGAGAGTTGGGAGAAGGAAGGCTGTGCAGGGAAAACAGCATGGGCGGGGCAGCCCGTCAGCCAGTGCCAATGTAGGAGTAGACAATGGGGGAGTTGGGAGGAGGAGAGATGTGCGGCATAGGTCAGCCAGTGCTAATGTCGGAGGAGACAATGGGGGGAGGAAGGGGTAGAGATAAGGGGAGAGAGAGGGGGGGTTAAAGATGAGGGGGAGGGGGGTAGAGATGGGGGGGGGCATTACACCTCGTTACACACATCCAGACTGTTGATGGTAGAGGTTGACAAGAAAACACAAATCAAGTCATGACCCAAAGTGGTTGATGACATCCTTCCAATGATTGCTGAGTTTCAAACCGTCGTCTCGGTTGAAAGTGTCTGTGTCTGTACATATGGATTGCTTCATGAACGAAACTTTGTTGATACCCAGTCGGCTTGCAAAGTACCATCGTTTTATAGAAATCAATTTCATGTGAACCAGCCGCATTAAAGTAATGATCAGCAGACTTTATTCATAATAAATATATATCAAAGAAGAAGATGGTGTCTCTGAGAACTCCATTACAGTGGTGTCAGAAGTGGCTTGTAAAATGCCTAGGAAAGGAAAGAGTAAGAACCCACCTGTAGCATCTTCAGAGAAGGAGAAGGAAGACGACCACGGAGTCCCCCTTGCAGCCCCAGGAGCCTGGGTCCCAGTGACAAAACCCGTAGGTGCAGAGAAAACAGCGCCAGTGACGGAAGAGTGGCAAGACCGGGAGGTAGAAGCAGATCGGCTCCGCTCGACCATCGCTGAGTTGGTGGCGACGAAGGGAGCGGCAACTTTGAGGGCTGGCACAGCTGGGGACAAGCCGCAAAGTTGCGCAGGGATGGTGGAGCGGCCACCTGTGGTCGAGGTTCCCGCGCTGGAGACCACGCAGTCGGGGGCTGCCATTTCGCTGAAGGCGACGCGACTGATGGCCGTCATTTGGGGTCCTGCGCATGAAGCAGCAGTGGCGGTGTCAACTCGGGTGGCGAGGGGCCACCGAGCGACCACGAAGATTGCCTTTGATTAGAGAATGTATGGTAGTGGGGGGGAGATTGGAGTGCCTTCACACGCTGGTTTGGAGCAGCATACCGGTCCGTCAACTGGAAGGAGGAGGAGGCGTTGAGAGCTTTACCTATGGCTCTTGACGATGATGGCCTCGCAACGTTCTGGGCCATCCCTGAGGAGATGAGGGCTATGCTTCAGGATGCCTACAAGGAGATATCTGCAGTATATGACCCACCACCGGCCCCGCGTGGCGCCTGCAAGCATACGAAACCTTACAAAAACTGGCTTGGGTGGCTGCATGGATCGGAAAGTCTGGAATTGGGGATGAGTGGACTGGCCAATCATCAAAGATTGTCTTGGAGCTGTTGGAAAAAAGAAACGGAGTCTATGGGGGAGGTGATGGCAGTGGATCATGTAGTGCACCGGCGGTGAGGAGGGACGCCGGGACGGCACCGGAAGTGGCGATCCCGGTCCAGCTGCGACACTTTGTGCGGGGACGCCAAGAGTCGTGGGGACATCGTGGAGCCCTTGCATCCACTGCCTCATGGACAGCCACGGTGCGGCCCAGGCAAGTCACGATGCACCAGACACCCTAGAGCTAAAAACCACCTCATGCATCAGGGTCATCGGATGTCGTAGAGACCAAACTCGGGCACGCAGTGACAAAAGCTGGTGGGCCGATTAGTAGTAGCGGTGGCTGGTTCATCGGAAATAGTCGGATTGTGTGTAAGGTGTGGAGTTTTGCGTGTTAAAGGATGGGTGCCTTGGTTACTTGTGATTCTCGAGTTGTATTTTGTTATGAGGCCCTTTAAATTGAGGGATCATTGTGGTTCGCTTATGGTGATTGCACGTGTAGCGGCGAATGGGGGAAGTTGGGGTTTTTGTAGCCTGTTTCAGATTCAAGCGAGGTTGAGATATGGAGCCAGTATTGGAATTGAGACGCTGGCTGTAGCCTATCTCTGGGGCACGGATCCTGAGCTGGATGCCCCTGCGATTTGTTGACGACCGGGGTTGTGGTCAGATGCCATCGGAGCCACAAATGTTACGTGGGTTCCCCACATTGGCGAGCAGAAGTTTTGGTTCACGTTATATTCAGGGAATCTCTAGAGATGCCGCCTGACTCAAGAGTAGTGGTCCCGTCGTGTTGTAGCAGACGGCGTGACCTGATGGCCCAGAGGTTGAGACCTTCCTTAGCACATGTGGAGCAATGGGCTGGGGCTCACATTGCTCGGGGGATGTGGTCCCGTTGCATTGTTGCGGACAGTTTGACCTGGCAGGCCGGAGGCGGGGGTCCTCCTTGGCCCCTCTAGAGCAGAAGGGCCGTGGGCTCACACCGCTCGGGGTGCTAAAAAAGTTCAGGGGAGATTGGGAACCGTTCCTGCAAGTCCTATTTGGGGATATGGAATTATCCGGGTTCAGGTGGTAACGGTATTGCCTATGCGCTGTTAGCAGGGAGCGACGTGTTCAGACCCACTGTGGAGACAGAGGTGTAAGAGGTGATGCATGCTGTATATTCTTACGAAGCATGGAAGGAAACGTTTTGCGAAGTGAAACCTAAGTTGTCCGGGGTGCATGGGGTTGAGTGTGATTCCTGTTGAGTGAAGTATGGCTGTGGAAGTTCACCCCTATGGATGTTTGATGGGGTCCGACCTCAGGACGGGAGAGACCTTACTTGCTAGTAAAACGTGTGGGTCACGCTGAATGATGTATCAGAAGTATGCAAGGCAGCTGAGGGGTAGTAAGGGATAGAGCATGGCTAAGATTGGTTGAGAAGTGCTATTGCATTAATCCCCGAAATTAAACTGGCCAGGGAAATGGCCGGTGGATGTCGTTGAAATTCGACGGCCATGGTGTGGGCATGAGCAAGTAAGATGTCACCGCTGAGTTATCCACTCATCGTGCTTAAAGCTGTGTGCGTCCCCGAATAGATGATTCATCCAAAGTGTCTTTGCGGTTGGGGTCTGGTGTGTTGGACTGGCTGGGGCGGTTGGCCAAAGTAATCGGAAGCCGAGGAAAATATGTTGTGCCACCCGCAGTTCTCGAGCCCTTGACGTCGGGGAAACCCGAAGGCCCGCCACACACAAGGGGCCATCTGCAGATGACCTGTTAGCCTTACCCATGATGGCCTCCAAGAACCTCGACCCCCCTCGGCTGGTGGCCAAGCCATCATGAGAGCTACATTACACATTACACATGCATACAGACACTATTACAAAGGCAAATATACCTCCGTAAAATCCTTAACAGACTGTGGGGCAAGTGTTGTTAGCGAGCACCTATGAAGACTGGCACGGCACACGAGTGGGTTGGTGACCAGCACCACACCCGGCTGCTTTTGCCTCCCTCGTGTCTATGTTTACATACTGCACCAGATACTCATTTGTATGTATGTTGAACCGCTTTCACACCGCACATATCGAACCGTGTATTTACGGCTGAGTCTACCTAGGGGGGCCCAGGACCTGTTCATATCATCGTCACTGGTGTTGGCCGTGAGCAGAAATCGAATTCCGGTGGCTGGATTTGTAGTGCAGCATGCCAACTGCTAGACTACCACTTTCCACACACCCCATTTCATCGATACATACACACAGACACGATTACATACGCAATAACATACATGCATACGTGCCAAGAGTCCGTGTTACTCACACATGAACAACATCAGTTTGATCAGAGCTCCCTGCTGTGCGCTGATCGTGGCTATATCTTCTTTGCTGGGAGATGAGTGTGGAGCTTCCTTCTGAGCGTCTCTCCTATGACACCAGAACCAGTAGTGACTCAGACAGCCCGTGTCTTGCACAGCATTATTACACACAGCATCATCACACAGCATCATCACACATCAACGTGGTACACAGCATCACACGCAGAATCATCAAACTTCATCGTGGTACAGAGCATCATCACACAAAGCAGCATCACACACAGCATCATCACACATAGCATCATCAACACACGCAGCATCATTACACACAGTATAATCACGCAGCCCACGTCCCAAACACAGCATCACCCAGTGTGTGAATCTGTGCAAATTCACGAGTCCATACCAATCTGTCTCCTTCAGGTGAACCTGCAGGAGTCAAACACAGGGGGCACGAGTCAGTTTACCTCCAGCCACATTAACCACACGGTGATTGGTAGACGTGATGAGGCTGCACTCAACCATTCGCCTACCCCAGTGTTGTTGGTTGTAATCAAGACAAAGCCGTGGACTCGTTTGGACTCGATGGTTCTTATCAGCAAGGTGTGGCCTCTCAAACTGTTGCCACGGGCAATAGGCGTAGGTGGCACTCGATATCGAGTGGCAGTGATTGTGAACCAACATTGGAAATAATTATCCACTGCGAATTACACTCAGAGCATCGCGTTACCTTTGTCAGTAGTTTAGAATTTTTATACGATTTTTGGGCCGAAAAATGGCAGAGAAGCCCACCTTTGATACGATATTTGGGCTCAAAAGTCGGTAATGTACATACATAACGTACGTACATTATGTATCTTGATTAACTGTGAATAACCCAACAAATAATATTGTCATTTATATGCATATATTAATCCACCTGTCCCACTCTGGGCTTCGCACCTGATTGGCTCTCAGTGATGAGATCACATTTATTTCTCTAAGACCAAAACAGGAGAATTTCTCGACAATTCTGACTGTCACCTGATGAGGCTGGTTGTGATTACGTCGTACTCCAATTGTAAATATTATGGGTTTACTCTCTAACACACCGGCGTGCTGAACTAGTATCTAATTGGCATGCTATCACTACGTGACAAACCTAAAAGGCTGCGTCGGGTGGTGGCGGGTTTAATGACACATTCATATTTACACGATCTAACAAAAAAAACTCTATTCAGGGTGAACACTTGTTGAAGCAGACAATCACCATATTGGTTAAAACTTTTCGAGACTGATGAAAAAAACGAATTTCTGTGGCTTTCATAATGTTAAAAAAACTTGTGCTTATAGCATTACTTTGGTTGGTCGACATTTGACTACTAGAATAAACAAAATCTAGCAGTAAGTAGCTTAAATGTTGTTAGATGTTGTGCCAACGTCTATATAAATTACCAACCGATTATTAACTCGAAGGATTTGTGCGTTAATCGTTTATTTATTTTCCTCTTCTTGGTTCTTTCGGTAAAGTCACGGAGAAGGAAAATAATAAAATAATAAAAATAAAACAATAAAATAATTCTCACGACGTTTCGGCCACAACGCAAGCAGTCGTCTTCAGGTGGAGAACAAGTCTGTCGAGAAGTCAATTTAGTGGCAATTCATATTATTACTAGCATATACAAATACACGTTGGTGGACTTGTTTCTACCTTTAATTTCAGGACACATGGGCCATAGATTGTATTGACAATGCAAGGTGCGTTATTCTGTTCTGTGCGATACCTCGCATGTGCCATCTGCATAAATGTACAGGCAGTTCTCAACTTACGAACACCATACTTACAAACTAGCTTCCATGAATTACATGTTTTTTTTACATCGACGAAAAACGCGAACTTAATCACGTAACAATTTTGTTAATCGGAGCCATCCTCCGCGAGGTGTAATGAGTCAGCCTCGTGCTGGCAATCAGTGTATGTGCGTGCATGTATAAGTTCATGTGTATGGAGTGGTAGTGCAATGGCGACCCGAGTTAGATTCTCGCTCACGACCAAACCAGTGACGATTATCTAAATTCGTCGTGGGCCTCCCCTAGGTCGACTAAGCTTCAACGTATTACCTCGTTTGGTGTGTAAACATCGCCACTGTGGAGACAAAGGCGGCCGGGCGTGGTGTTGGCCACTCACCCCATCATGTGCTGGTCCGGTCTTCATAGGTACTCGCTAACAGCACTTGCCCCAACAGTCTGTTCAGGCTATACGGGGGATCTCCGTTTTTGCCCCGTGTGTGTGTTCAATTGTAGTGATTGATTGTGCCTCTTTCAACAAGCAAGACAGATTCAGGACTCAAGGTTAGTGATTTGTTTCTTTCTTTCTATTTATGTTATGGTATTTTTTTTATTATAAAATTATTTTACAGTGTAACTGAATGTTAAGTATTTATTCTTATTCATGAGTTTAACAATGCTTCCAATTTTTGATGAACCATAACACATTTCGTGACATCGACTGTATGGGCATTTAAATAGAGTGCATTGTTGTGTTCCGACTTATGAACGGGTCGACTTACGAACAGGCCTGGGAACGAGTTGTGTTCGTAAGTAGAGTACTCCCCTGGCCCCACGAGCGCCCTACCTGCAGGAACGTGAGCGAGTCCCTCTCCTCCTGCAGAGCGTGCAGGCGCGTGGCTGCTGCCTGGAGGTTGCTGATCTCGCGTTCGTAATGAGCGATGTTCTCCTCGATCTGAGATAGCAACTCACGCCCCTTCACGTCCACGCGATCCAGAGTTGCCCTCTCGTCCTCATCCAGCGTCGCCCTCATCCGGGTGAACTCGCCTGAGATGCGAGCCTTGGCCTGGACCATGCATTCCTGCAAGGGTGTGCGATGGATGTTATCAATTCATATTCAATGCTATTAATACCAGTCACATTGTTTTTTGGCTACTCCAAACCTAGTTTTCCCTGCCTCCATATTATGTCTCTGCACTAACATCTCATTGAACGGGTCCAAAACTTTTAAATATGTAGATATTTTACGTCCATTACATGGTTAGTAAGATAAAAAGTTAAATTGGATTCCTCTGCGGAAATAAATAAAACATAAAGTGAACGATAAAATTGTTAATCGAAACATAATTTTCTATATGGTACCATTATATGACCCAAGATACATTGCTAAAACAAATGTACTGACCCAAAACATACAAAAAAAATCGTTCTATACAACTGAGATATTTTATGCACAAATGTGGAGAAAAATAACGACTAATAACTTACTAAAATTTCCTGTTATTAAAACTATCTCGTGTTACTGGAATGTTCATGCCTCTCAGTATAGGCTGGGCTCTCTCCCCTCCCTCCACCGTTTCAATGCACTCCTCGCTCAGATTTCACACTTCAGCTGCTGTACCTGTATAATGACTCTGGACTCGAACGTTAGAGGTTTATTTTATTGCACGTAACGTAGCTTAGGACCACATCGTCATGAGATAATGGCGACGTGGAAATCGTATGACCGAGCAGACAGCGATGACTTGAAGACAGTGATGACGTGAAGACAGCGACGACGTGAAGACAGCGATGATGGCCAGAGTCCCTCTCCACAGACCCTGAACATCCCTTCTTGCCCTACTTTTATCCTCGTGGATTCTCCAGGGGAATTTCCCCAGCTGTCTCTTTTGGACACTCTGGAGAATTTCCCAGCCAAGATCCTCCAGACTTGCTGGCACCATGTCTTTGCATCCAGCCTCGCTGACACCCTGTCTTCATCTTCGAGACTTACTGACACAGTCTTTACACCTGGACCCAACCTTTTTGATGTTACTTTTTACATTTCCATGATGGGTTTTTTATTCATTCGATCGAATAACGATGGCCACGGCATCGCACACTTTCAGGTGCACTTCTGTGGCCATCTGGAACGCTCTTCCTTCCAATATTAGGAAGCCACTTGAGCTGTGCACTTTTACATCATCTCGATTGAAAACTTATTTCTGTAGAACTGCTTTTTGTGTTCAGTTTGTTGTCTTTCCACCGCACCTCCGATTAGCACAACTGGCATACATACGATTATGTTCACTTCACCTCGCACACATCTAACCATTAATTACCCTTAATCGGTGCAATACGCCCGTGTTTATTTTGTTAATATTGTAAAATTTTGTTCTTTATGATATTTTTAATTCCTGTAGCTCTGAAGCATTCTTTTCCGATGTTGCCCGTCCCTCCCCAAATATTAACTTCATGTTGTTTTTGTTCTATGCTGATACATTATGGATTTCCCTTGCAAAATAACTGGGTAACTGGCTAAATGGGATTTTTTGTGTAACAAGGGCTCTGTCACCACGCATGGCAGTAAAGGCAGGATGTTGTATATATGCCTTTAAAAAAGATATATATTAAGAGTGATTCTGAATTTTTTTTTAAGTTTAATCAGGATGTAGCACGGGGGTGCGGAGGGGGGTCTCACCCGTCACTCCTCCTGCCTCGCCACACAAGCGACAGCTGGAGGAAAAAATGAATGTAATTAGGGAAAGGCCCAGACAGCAAGAGCCAGCCAGTGGCGGTTGGGCATTGCGAACTGGCCGTGGTTTTAAAAATACAACAGTAAAAGTTCGAAGCTTAGCTGTATCTTCAACCTCAGGATATAAAAATATAACTCGAGAATAAGAAGCACGGATCCCTGGCGATACAGAAGGGGAACGGAGGTTAATAAAACCCTCAGACTACCTTTGGTAACAACTATGGTATGCCACAAATCTTGGTTAAGCATAAACCAAATAATAATTGTGTAAGTATTAGACCTAGGGTCATTAAGAAGAGATACAATGCGAAATAGGTCAATCACACACGACTTAGATAATATGTATTCCATAGGCTAAGAGCCTCACCAACCGCCTTTATTTTCCAGCAGCTAACACAGCACATGGTAGCAGTAAAGTATGTATGAAGGGGGGTGCTTCCCCTTAATATATCAAATATCACGCAAGGATTCCACACCGCGACGTGAGGGCGGTAAACACTGCTCAAAACGTACTTTGAGTCGCTTGCAGAGTCAAAACTGTGGAAAGTGGTACGGTACCAAGCTATAAGAGGTGTAAAATTATTTATTTTTTAACTTCTAACCCGTGCACAAGAGGTCAGACTTCAAAGGCCACAGCGCCCCTCTTTGTGAGAGACTGCAAGTCTGAGGCGAAAAAAAATATGTCACACCTCTAACCGTGAGGGAAAAGGGGGAAAATCGCAGCCCAGGACGGGAATGTAAACATGGCGTTAATAAAGACAGCCGGACAAAAAGGTACAAGGAACCCCCCCCCCCCCCGCTCCCCCCCCCCGGAAAGTTGTAAAACTAGTCAAACACTTTGAGGGGTAACTAAGCAGCTGTTCCCACTGGCTGAGAGCGACATCTTAAAGAATTCCGGTCCTTTGTGAGAAGTCGCGCAGAGGTGGGAGAATTTCAGATATAAGCAAGAACACATAACACGCAAATAAATGCTGCGAGTGGCAGACTCCAGGGTATGACCTCGGAATCAACCATGGGTGTCTTGTCTCGCAGAGGAGAGGGGCGATATATTGTTAAGTGCTGAGTTTCGCACTGACCGACAGAGTATCGCTGAAAGTTTTATTCTACATTGAGCCCTCCTGGAGGAAGGGCGGGAGAGGCACCCCAGGGTGCCCGCGTGAAGCTGGCAGGTGCAGCCAAGGGAGAAAGCACGGAGCTGTGGAGAGAGCCTGACTAGCGCAGCCAAGAGAAAGAGTGTCAGCGCTATTTCGATTAATAAATATCCCCACAAGACCCAACCTAAAAAATCCGGGACAGTCATCTCTGCTTGACGTCCTATTGACTAATGCCCCTCACAATATCCCACTTACTGGTGTTCTGGGTAATAACCTTTGTGATCACTCCTTCATATTTGGGGTGGGATCGTCAGCCAAACCCAAAGCATCCCCAAAATTGGTTGATAAGCACTCCATGAGACACTTCAGCATACAGGCATTTACTAATGATGTGCTTCACTCGGATATTGATAAGGTCTGTGATATCCCCAACCTGACTATGGCTTGGGAAACCTTCAGGTATACATTTCTCCAAATTCTTAGCAAACATGATCCGTTTGTGAGATTGAAAATTTAAGGCAACCGCCCACCATGGTTTGATCCTTTGATTACAAAGCTCATGAAAACTAGGGACAAGGCTTGGGCATGTGCTCAGAAAAGTAATTTGGTCAAAGACTGGCTAGAAACAGGATTTTAAGGAATAGATGTGTCAACAAAATACGGCATGCAAAAAATTCATACTTTTCCTCCACTCTCCTGGAATCGCATGGCAACGCAAGAATCTTCTGGAAAACAGTAAAATGTATCAAAAGGGCATCTAACACAGATAATCTTCCCCTTGCGCTTAACCGAAAAGGAGACTATTTTTCAGAGCCCCAAAAACTAGTCGACAATTTTAACCTTCATTTTTCTGAAGCTGGTGACATTTTTAATAATGTATTGGGATTAACCCCTGCTCATGCAATTTCCTACACGCCTGTCCAAACATGCAACGAATTTAGTTTCCAGCCTATCCACGAAAGTAATGTTCTGAAACAACTTTCCTACCTCAAAGGGTCCTCTTCTACCGGAGCGGATAGCATTCCTGTTTTTGCTTTGCTAACTGTTGGTCACCTAATTTACAAACCTATAGCCCATATTTTCAACCTGTCAGTCAAAGAAGCATCAGCACCTCTAGAATGGAAACATTCCTATGTTCGTCCACTTCACAAAGGGGGCCCTAAAGATGATCCAAATAACTACCGACCTATCTAAATTTTGTCCCCGTTGATGAAATGTTTTGAAAAATGATTGAACTACCAAATTAGCAGTTTCCTGTCCGACAACAATCTCTTACATCGAAACCAATCTGAGTTCCGAAAAAAGTTTGCCAAAAACCCGATGTGAGGTCGAGGGTAGAGAAAAAATTAGCCCCCGGCATGGGCCAATACCGCACCCGACGGAACGACTACTCGTTCCGGGCCCCCATTCAACACTTGTAAGAACGGGGCTTGTCCAGCCCGAACGATAGTTTGAGCCACGACAAGAGAGAAAGCCTTAGCTAAGGAGTTTGACGGGGACAGCAACACCCACCACCCTATCCGCGACCTCCAACTGCTTTCGATAATGCAATGGGATGAGCATCTGTGGACTGGGAACTATCTCCACAGTGACATCGGCAAGTGCGTGAATGGCGTTTCCCGTAGGTGGGCGGCCCCACAAGGACGGCAGGAAAGACATCCTACAGCCCCCTACCATTTCTAAACAGCCCTGATCCACAAGGATTTTAACAGGCAGCTGACGAAGAAAATCGGTGCCCAACAGACATGGAACTGCCAACGATCGAGAGATAAGAACCGATCCCTACGCGGCAACATTCCCTATGGCAATGTGGACATCTACCTGTCCTATGATACCCATGCCACCCCTATTAGCGGCAATGCATACGTCGATAGCCGGCTGGACCCGCGACGCAGGGATGGATAACAGGTGAAAAATTACATCCGAAATTATGGTTGCCGACGCACCGGTGTCTACGAAAACACGCATGTCTACCCCTTGAATAGTGCCCGGCACCGTAGAAGACCCCGACGCGGCTGCAACCACCCTCCGAGCCAATTTCTTCCACTGAGTAATAGTGTGTGGTACCGAATGAGCATTCTGACAATTAACATCCGATAAGCCTACGGGGGTGTGAGCGGATGCCTGAGGTGTTGGGACCTGCCGGGTGCCCGATGCGTGCTGACTTGCCCGAGAAGGATGTCGATCCGCGTCCGGTGGAGAAGATGGAGGAAGGGCTGACGGAAGCTGTGGAGGTCGGAACCAGCTTCCGTGTGGCGGCCGCCCGACGGTCAGTCGCCTCGGCCCCCACTCGGGACTGTCCGGCCCCGTCACGCTGTGTGTCCTGCCGGCGTTGCAGGGTCCAGCGAGGAGCAGCAGCCACCAAGTCGTCGTCACTGGACTTGTCCGGAATATGTACGACGCGACGCGGGACCCATCCCAGAGGTTCACTATCCTTTTTGGGGTCCCCCATCCACGCTGCCATTTGGTCCCAACGCGCAAATTGAATTTGGCGTCCAAACATCGCGCCGCCCAGCGAGACATTAACGGCTCATGGCCGCACACCGGCAGCGAGATGCCCAACTCTTGTAACAACTCGATCATTCTTGTAAGAATGAGAGGGTCCAGAAGGTCGGCGGAGGACTCGGGGTAGGCGGCCATAGCAAGCGCTAATAGCGCACCACGGTATGCCAGAGGCGTTTCTTCAGGCCCCCGACGTCGCTGCATGAATTTCCTGTGGGCAGCCGATGGCGGCTCGTAAAACTCCGCCATTTCAGCGAAGGCGTCCTTCAGCATCTTCTTTCTACTCACCGGGATGGAGCGGAAAACGGCCAGGGACACGTCATCTAGCAGCATAGGTAGAGCCTCCAGTGCCTCAGACTCTGTCCACCGCACTGATCGAAAGGCGGATTCAAATCGCCATGTAAAAGCGTTCCAGTCACCCTCGACGACAAATTCTTTAATATTAGGGAGGCGATGGCTGCGGCCACAGTTGTTGTCCATGGGCGCGCTCGTTCCCGCCACCCGCGCAGCACGCGGCTCAGCTAAGATGGCGGCCGCAGGCAGCATGGCAGCGACCGCGCCCAAGATGGCGGCCTCCTTCCCCGCAGCAGGTGTAATGGCGGCCGCCTCGGTCACAGCCCCCCGTTGGAGGCCAAGGTTGTCCGCACTTGGACGCATCTCACGAGGCCGACCCAGGGCGGCAGACGACGCGACCACCGTGACGAGATTCAGCATCACCGCGCAGAGAGACTCAATTTGTTCCGCCACTCGTCACCACCCTTCGTCCGCAGCTGGAGTCGCCTCCGCGCCGGCATGTCGTTTTGGCGCGGCATCGGGGAGAGCAGCAGTCAGCGGCAGCGGTCCCGTCGCCCGCAGAAGCTCGTCCTCGTCGGCATCGTCGTCGTCGTCCGACGGCGGGTCCGGTGGGTTCTTCTTTTTGAGGTGCTTAGACATCGTGGATGATTGTCCAAGTGGTCTCAAAATTTACTTCTGACTCCAATGTAATAAACCCCATTCAGACGACGTCGTGACTTGGGAAATCTTTATGCGGTTTCGTTCACAGCTTCCACCACATTCGTTCCTTCAGGTCCCTTGCTCCTTCACGCTGTTGGCTGACAGCATGAGAGAGAGAGAGAGACCGCCACGGCCCACCACGTGGCAGGCTCCGGACCATGGCACCAGAGTTGCTTCCCCCTTCGTTGCTCCACACACTGACTACGTGCTGTCTTTCTTCGCCCCTTTTAATCCCTGGCCCACGTGATACCACGCAGCCAATCCTCAGCAACACCCCTGGAACTTTCCCGAAGATACTGTACGGCTCCAGGGCCACGCCCCTGGCTCGACTCCCCATTGATTGCGGGCTTAAGCTGGCAGAGCCTATCATCATCCAGGTGTAACCTCACATTACGGATGTGTTGGGCAGCACAAAGGGACAACCAGAGCAACATATTCTTAGATTTTTTTCGGTAAAGTCACGTAGTTAAAACATTAAAATTAATAAAAGTAAAATAAAATAAAAATCACGACGTTTCGGAGGCAACACAAGCTTCCGTCTTCAGGTTGGAACCGTCACAGCCACGACAGCTGTATCAAGTAAATGAGAGATTGCAAGAGCTACCACTCCGTATATATAATGGTTGGAGAGGGGGGAAGGGCCAAGTACGGCACACTTTTTATTCATATGGTAAGGTGAGGCTTAAGGGGGTGAGCCTTTGTTATGGAGAGGTACGGTTTGTGCCTAAACCTGGCCCACATAACAAACAGTGTGAAAAGGAGAAAACAACTAAACATGGTAAAACAAGCCTGGCTGTCTATCACTAACCTGTAATAGTTGTCTGTCAAAAAAGATTGGCCAAATAAGTGTAGTTAAATCTTTTTTGCATGGTTAATCACATCTTTCCAATGATTAGTCAGTTTGTAACCATCATCACGGTTGAAATTATGTCTGTGTTTGTATATTTGTATGGCTTCGTGTACAAACCTTTGATGGAAGCCAGGAGGTTTGCAGAGAACCTTGGTCTCGGAAAAGACAAGATTCTTCGGCCGTTGCCGATCATTGCTACAACTCGGTGGGCTCTCATGAAATTGTCTTTTCCGAGACCAAGGTTCTCTGAAAACCTCCTGGCTACCATCAAAGGTTTGTACACGAAGCCATACAAATATACAAACACAGACATAATTTCAACCGTGATGATGGTTACAAACTGAGTAATCATTGGAAAGATGTGATTAACCATGCAAAAAAGATTTAACTACACTTATTTGGCCAATCTTTTTTGACAGACAACTATTACAGGTTAGTGATAGACAGCCAGGCTTGTTTTACCATGTTTAGTTGTTTTCTCCTTTTCACACTGTTTGTTATGTGGGCCAGGTTTAGGCACAAACCGTACCTCTCCATAACAAAGGCTCACCCCCTTAAGCCTCACCTTACCATATGAATAAAAAGTGTGCCGTACTTGGCCCTTCCCCCCTCTCCAACCATTATATATACGGAGTGGTAGCTCTTGCAATCTCTCATTTACTTGATACAGCTGTCGTGGCTGTGACGGTTCCACCTGAAGACGGAAGCTTGTGTTGCCTCCGAAATGTCGTGATTTTTATTTTATTTTACTTTTATTAATTTTAATGTTTTACCTATGTGACTTTACCGAAAAAACCTAAGAATATGAATCCTTGCAGTCACGAAAGCTTCAAATCTAGAACCAGAGCAACACCACACCAAGAAACATACACACATGGAGAGGCACACACAGAAAGACGCCCGGAGGAAAAACGTACAGGGACTTATATAGGCTGTAGAGGTGGGGGAAGGGAAGGGGCGGAGAGAAGGACCAATGCAGGTGTAGGGGTTATTACGGGGAGAAGGGCGGACAGAAAACACAAGGGTGTCTGCACTCACACATAGGTGTCTACATCCACGTCCGCATCCATTAACCACTGGGGGGCCATGGGGGCTTTGTGATCCCTCATAACTCCGCCCCTCGGAGGGGATACCTATAAAAGGTGGGGAGCCAGAGAGCTCGGGGCCAGTGTGGAAGAAGCTTACCAGTGAAGTCTGAAGACCGGCAGAATAGGCCCTGGGACTCCCCTGTCTCGCTGACCTTGTCAGGGCCAAGCTGGGCAAGCCAGTGGCGTGGCCCCAAGAGCTTCCGGACCTCTGCTCTTGTAAAAGCAAGGCCGGGTTAGCTGGGTGCCGGGATCCGTGCTTTACCAGGGCCGGATCAGACAGCCTCCCATAGCACTATTAGAGGAGGACTGCTAACAGGACAGGGGAAATAGTGCTAGGAGGTTTTCCTATCTAGTACGGGTGAAGGGGCCGTTACCCCTTCAAGTATTGTACTGCCCTTGAGTTTAATAAAAGAGTGTGCCTCGACTCTGTCGTCAGTCTCCCTGGAACTCACTACACAGACAACAAATAGTGGGAAATAATCGAGAAACAAAAACGTAGAAAGCACATGGGAAAATGAAAACGGAGACACCAACCACCGTAAACGAAAACGAAGAAAAATTACAACGAGCAGAGGTACATACACAGAGAAGACAACACGGGAAATATGTTTTGGACAGAATTGTAAGGACAACCTCCCCGTAGAGGTGGATAAATCTATAATTGAAGCTTTCGTGACTGCAGAAATTACTATACTCCCTGGTTCTTTCGCTAAAGTCATGTATGTATAAATAAAATATAATTTAAATAAATCACAAATAAAATTACATTTAAATAAATTTCACACGTTTCGAATGCAACACAAGCGCTCATCATCAGGTGGAAATGGCTCAAAACACATAGCGAGGGAACACACAGAGGAACATCACACACAGAGCACACAGAGAACGGCAAACTGAATGGAGGCAAATACAGCAAGAAGATGGGAGACGCGAACCCAAAAAACCTTAGAAACATAATGTGATTAGTGTAGTTTAACCTGGTGGTCCACCACCATAGGATGTTATCTGGTAAAGGGGCAGTTATCCCTTGTGTTAATGTGTTAGTACAAATAAATGTGTTGCTTCCAAGAAGTACATCTGCGACTTAGTTGAATCCACTACAACTTGTGTCGGAAGTGGCCAATACGCTATTTTATTTAGCTATATACCATGTCTATACGCCGCAGACTACATACCAGCACGTCAGATGATGAGGAGGAAGATCTCATCCCACAAACAGCCCCGCAGGATGGAGTCGAGGCGATGACGGCTTAGCAGAGCACCACCCGGGCGCGCAACAGCTCACTGCTGATGGGGACGGAGCTTCAGGTGGCACACGATTGCCTCGCAGAGCTCCTCCAAGCCGCAGCGTCCATCCTTGCGGAGCCCCACCCAGCAGAGCCGGCGGTGGCAGACGGAGCAGCGGAGCTGCGCGGGGACGACGTTTCCGCCACCAGTTCCCACCACGCGGGTACCTCTGTAGCGCAGCCCACACTTGCGGCCGCTATCTTCTTGAAAGAGCAGAGCGCGGGAGTCTGCCAAATCTGAAGCTGCATCAACATCGCCGGTAGACATTCCATCTTTCCGACGAAGGCTTCCCTTCGTGAAATAATTATTCAGCTGCCAGAGGCGACTGGGTCGCCTTCAAACGGTGGTTCCTGATGAATGTCGACTTGACAGGATGGATGGAGGCGGAGGCGCTGAGAGCACTGCCGCCGTCCTTGATAATGACACCCTGGCGGCTTTCCTTTTCATCCCATCGTCGGAGAGGGCCATGCTGACTAAGGCCTTCAACCAAATGGCGGCAATTTACGAGCCACCATCGAACGTGTGCCACAAGTTCGCTACATGGAGGAAAGGGGAAACCGAGATGCCCTTCACCTTCCATAGCACGCTTTTGGCGCTGGCAAAAGCTGCCTTTCAGAGGATGGACCACGATGAAATCGACTCGTTAGTCCTCGAGAGACTGCTGGCTTTGGCCAAGGACCTCAACAACATTCTGCCAGCCGTAGACGACGATCTCTTTCGTCCATCAAGGTTGCAAGATGCATCCAGGCTCAGCAGCTCTTGCAACGACACAAGGGGTTGGCGGCTGCATGTACCACGCCCTGTGAAGGGCTGGATGCACCTGAAGACATGAAGCCCATTCCAGCTTGTACATCGACCCAGAGCGGAGGCGCGCGAGAGGACGGCATGGTGCGATGGGCGGACAACCAGCGACGGCCAAAGACATCGCCTCGTCCGGGGGGCAGTCACGTCGTGTGCTACAGCTGCGGCCTGCTGGGGCATGTCTCATTGGGCTGCCGCGTACAACAATGATGCCTCCCTGGACCATCACCGTCATCCGCCCGACCGTCCTTCGCTTCAATGCACCCGAAGGCGAGTCGTGACACATTTTACACTCGGCCCCTGAATCCACCTCACCCATCTAGTACATTCGGATCGCGTTCCGGTCGCACGTCGGTATGGGGGGATTCTGTTTGTGATCATAAAGACCGGCCACTCCGACCTGGTCAGTGGTTGGAGCTGGCCCATCGAGTGGTGGCCGTGGACGCAGGTTCGTCCGCTTTTGTGGGTTTTATAGAAGGGGTGGAAATTAAGATGCTCGTTGACACCGGTGCGTCAGCGACCATAATTTCCGACTTTATTAACAATATCATTTGCCCCATAAATGTGGGTTCCTATGCACTGTCGAAGCTCCCTGCTTCGCCGCAAATGGCGGCTTGTTGGGCATTATTAGATGAATAACAGCCGAGGTGTGCATCGCTGATGTTAAACTGATGGGACAGGTTCTTGTTTCCACATCCCTCGCTATTCCTCGCTTGCTCGGGACCGACTTTCTGGGTAGGATGCCCCTGAAAATTCGGATTGACCAGGGGTGCCTGGAATTACCATCAGGCCGTCGAATGGCATTATTGCCTTCTCCCACTCGCTTATGCATGGCTAATGCTACCATGCAAGCACTTGCGTGTAGGATAGTGAAAATTCCCCCCGGCGCACAAATATTGGTTCCCCTCCAATTGCAGAAGCCGCTTGACCAGGGAGTAACGGTGGGATAAATCGTTTTGGGGCCTTCTAATGAGGCCAGTCGTGGACTCACATTAGTAGGGGCTCAGACGTTGGTTTCCAACGATCAGGAACCCTTCATTCAGGTTCTTAATGCAGGGTAAAGCACGTCGCTCATCCAGGAGGGTACCGTGCAAGCTCATGCGTTGCCAGAGCTTCCTGAGGAAAGCATCATTGGCAATGTGGGCGCCGCGTCTAATACGCGACCGCACCAGAGTCTTGACGAGGGGTGGATGGATAAGCTTTGTGGTGAGAGTGCGGATTTGTCCAAGGCCCAGAGGAGAAAGCTGCGGGTACTATTGTGCAAATTTTCTGATGTTTTTAGCAAAGGGAAATTTGATATCAGCCGCACGACGCTCTTGAGTCATTACATTGATACGGGAGATGCCGCTCCTATCCTTCAGAATTCCTACCAGCTGAGCCCTATGGAAAAATAATACATTCGGCTGGCGTTTTAACGTAATGTTAGCTGTAGACATTATTTCACCCGAATTGTACTTGTTAAAAAGCATGATGGTAGCTTACGTTTCCGTTTTGACTTCGCAAGCTCAATAAGGTCTCTGTCGCTGATGCGTACCCTCTACCTCGGATGAATGACTCGCTAGATTCTAGATTTGAAGCTTTCGTGACTGCAAGGATTCATACTCTTAGTTCTTTCGGTAAAGTCACGTAGGTAAAAAATGAATTAAAATTAATACAAATAAAATAAAAATCACGACGTTTCGGAGGCAACACAAGTCTCAGTCATCAGGTGGGACCGTCACAGCCAATTTTTGCTGCATCGAGTGAGGCAGGGATTCAAGATGTAAGCTCTTAAATACAAGTTAAGGGGGAGGAGAGGGGGGGGGAGCTTATCAGAATGTGGTAGCCAATGAATGGAACGTATCGGGAGGGGGGGGCGGGGCTAAAAGAGGGCACGAGGTGCTCGTAGGCATCGGCGAGGTAGACGTGTTTGTGCACAAGTCACTGTTGTTGCACATGATAACGTATTGGAAGGGGGGGGGCTAAAAGAGAGCACGTGGTGCACCTGTACGTGGACATGCCTGTGCACAAGCACCTGTTGATGCACATGATAGAAAATAACGAAAATGCCTATGTTTATACCAGTGTTGGCTGACAATAAAGAGAGTACTGTTAAACACTGGGGATGTTAACACTCGGTAAAGTAAAATAGTGCCTGTCAGATAAGATGGTCCAAAAATGTGTAGTTAAATCTTTTTTACATGGTTAATAACATCTTTCCAATGATTACTAAGTTTGTACCCATCATCACGGTTGAAATTATGTCTGTGTTTGTATATCTGAATGGCTTAGTGTACAAACCTTTGATGGTAGCCAGAGGGTTTGCAGAGCACCTTAGTCTCGGGAAAAAACAATATCATGAGAGCCCACCGCGTTGTAGCAATGATCGGCAACGGCGGAAGACTCAATTTTGTCGTGTTTCAAATCTGACTTGTGCTCGTGGACATGATCAGAGACTCTGATCGTGTCCGCGAGCACAAGTCAGATTTGATCTCATGATATTGTTTTTCCGAGACTAAGGTGCTCTGCAAACCCTCAGGTGCTCTGCAAACCCTCTGGCTACCATCAATCCCTGCCTCACTTGATGCAGCAAATCTGTCTGTGACGGTCCCACCTGATGACGGAGACTTGTGTTGCCTCCGAAACGTCGTGATTTTTAATTTTTTTTTATTAATTTTAATTTCATTTTTTACCTACGTGACTTTACCGAAAGAACTAAGAGTATGACTCGCTAGATGCTTTGGCAGGAGCGCGGTTATTTTCTACTCTTGGTCTTCTATCCGGGTTCTGGCAGTTGCCACTTGACGGAGCCTCTAAACCTAAGACTGCTCTTTGTACACCACAAGGCTTGTTCGAATTCAATCGGCTTCCAATGGGTCTTCATTCCACGCCGGCCACGTTTCAGCGATTAATGGAACTGGTTCTGGCTGGCCTCCAGTGGGACTCGACAATGTTATCATTTTTAGCCGTACGTTCGACGAACACCTAGAACAGCTATGCGCTGTCTTTCTCAAAATGTGTGCGGCCAACATAAAATTTAAGCTGCAGAAATGTCGCTCCCTCCAGAAATCGGTTCGGTATCTTGGCCACATAGTTAGCGAATCGGATATTGTGACCGACCCAGACAAAACCGCGTGTGTTCGAACTTGGCTGTCCCCCACGTCAGTGGGGGAGATACACAGTTTCATAGGATTTGCATCTTATTAACGTCATTTTGTAACCAGGTTCACTTCCAATGCTAACCTCTCCACGCCTTGACAGCTAAAGGTCATAACTTCCATTGGGGAAAGGAGGAGGAGGAGGCCGCATGTATTGTGATCCGGGATAGCTTGTGACCGCCCCTCCCCTGTGCTACCCCGACTTCTCTTTGCCATTCATCCTTGATACGGATGCTAGTAACACCGGAATCGGAACTGGTCTGTCCCAGGTTGCCAATGGCATCCAGAGTGTTGTCACATATGGAAGCAGAGTGTTGTCTCCGGTCGAACACTGGTATTGTGTCACACGCTGGGAACTGTTGGCTCTTGTGGTTTTTGTGCAACAGTATCGCCCCTATTTATACGGTAGACACTTTTAGGTGTGGTCTGACCAAGCAGTGCTACAGTACATGTTGCGTGTTGATCAACCATCGGGCCAATTTTCACGCTGGTAGGGAGTCCTCCAGGACTACTCCTTTAGAGTTACTTATCGCAAGGGCTCCTGTCACATGAACGCTGACACCCTTTTGCAATTGCCAACGAGCGATGGGTGTGCGTGCTTTTCGGGCTCGGGGCACTTGTGGCATCAGCCGAGGCTGTAACATCTGAGGCGGCCGGTGGTCTGGGGGTACGTGACGCTGTCATTGGGTTCGACCACGAGGTATGGGGGCGCCTCCAGGCCGAGGGCGCTTCCCTGCTTAAATTATGACGCTATGTCAGAGAAACTGATATGGGAGTGGATCAATGGGGTGTCGCCCCTGTCATTCTTAGAGTCAGCTTACTCATGCATTGGGACGGAGGGTTGTGCCGTTATAACATTGTTGTGCCCTCTGCCCTAGGAGGCAGGATTGTTTGGGTTGTGCACGAGCGCCTCTTGCACCTGGGTGTGCAGCAGATGCTGGCCACACTCAATTTAGACTTCTTCTGACCTGGTATGGCTGAAGATGTCGCTAATTTGCTCAAAGAATGTGTGCAGTGTGCGCGACGGAAGCCACCAGCGAAACCTTGTTGTTCACCGTTGCAATCGATCCAGGTTTTCCGTGTAAATGAACAATTGCCCTGGACATCCTTGGTCCATTCCCTACTACCCCTCGTGGGAAAAAGTATTTGCTGGTGGGAGTCGAGTATTTTTCACAATGGTCTGTGGCCTGGCCGCTCCCAAACCAGTTGGCAGCCAGGATCACTGAGGCATTCCTCAATGGTCATGTAATGGACAAGGGTGCTCCCGAACGTCTTTTGACCGATCAGGGCTAAATGTTTTCTTAGAAATTGTTGCGTGAGGTCTGCGATTGTTGGGAATAAAAAAGGTACGCATGTCACTGTACCACCCGCAGATGGATGGCATGGTTGAGCGGCTGCACAGGACTCTGACCTCCATGTTAAGCCATCAAGTCAGTGAGTCCCAACTCGATTCCCGGAGTCCTAGCTGCATATGGGATGGCCCCTCATGCATCCACCGGCTACTCACCGTTGTTTCATATATGGAAGTGAACACGATCCCTCGATTTATGTGCAGTTACAAGCCATGCCCAAAAAGGTTAAATCTAAAATTTCTGACGCTGTGCAATTCACCCTTCAAAAGCTTTCCAAGGCACGGGAAGCTTAAAGGGTAAATTCCAATTCTTGCCAATTGGCCAATGAGCAGCTGAGGGGTGTCCGTGCTTCTACACATTAGTGGGTAATGGGGGACAGGGCCTGGTTGTACTGTCCACAATTATTGGTGGGTACGACGCCCAAATTGTTCAAACCCTGGAGAGGGCCGATTGATGTGATTCGGATCGTTCGGCCACAGTGTGTCCAGATCAGTTTGGGGTGGCGGAGTTGGTTTGTTCATCCCTCTTGCCTTAAGCCATTCATTGCTCTGCGCGAGTTTGTACCATCTCCACACCCCAGGGGCCGAGTGTCAGATGCGTCCGGCGAGCTGGGGTGTGTGCCCGCTGAGGTTGGTCCTCAGCGGAGTGATCTGATTCTGTCCTCAGGTGCCGCGCACTTGACGTCCCACGAGCCACCACCTGCGCCATCTCCACTAGATTCAGGAGAGGAGAACCCCTCAACCCAGCCTACTGCTCTCTGTGAGGAGCTGGGTTCGACGGTACATTTGCATATTCCCCCCGGGACCTCCAGGGTGAGCAAGCCCACCTCCCCTGGAGCCCGGCCACAAGGACTCGATCATAGACTCGGTTTTCGTGATCCACATGCACACACACTCCCACACCGTCATTTGGTTGTCGCATTCAGTAGGCCGTATCGGCTATTGGCTGAACCTACCTTTATTGTGCTTACGGGTGTTTTTACATGTTGACGGTGGAAGATGTTGGTGTTGGAGGGGATTCCGAGAGATAGCGTGTTACTGTTTTTCTCTCGTGTTGTTGTTCTGTGCTTGCGTTTTTTTACCTCTTTTCTTCTCTCCCCTACTAGTTATGTACATTTGTAAAATAGTGTATATATTGTATAGGTGGGCTTGGGTATTTAATTGGTGATTGTTATTGTTGAGGCACACATAGCGTTTCTACACTCTTTTACTCACTTTTTATCACCTTACTCACTTGGTTTGTTTAAACGGGGGAGTTGTCAGCCGGGACGGCTGGATGCTACGAAGGGGAGGGGTGATGTTGTGACATCGCGCAAGTCACTGTGTGGTGCTGGCTCTAGAGAGGCATGGCATTCTCACATCACAGACATCACGTATGTAGCAACATCATGGATGTCACTGGGTAATGCCGGCTCTAGTGAAGCACGGCATGCGATGCATTGCCATCGTGGACACCCCGTATATATGTGGGTGTAGTACCAGCCCTAGAGTGACAGCGCTGAATGACACCACGCTCTGCGTGTAATGCTGACCCCTACAGGGTAGGATGTGAGAGTGCAGGCCACGGAAACGAGGTTACTGTGGGCCATGGCACTCTGGTTGACTCCGAAGGACACGTGACGAGTAAAGGTTACACAGGGCCCCGGGTGGGGGCTAGGAGGTGGTCACGTGTCGGGGGAAAGATCCTACGGGAAGGATTGAGAAACCCCAAGAGGTTTCTCGAAGGTGGTCGTGGCCAGGGGTGGAGCCAGCCATCACCCGGGAGCATATAAACCGGGGTCCCCACAGGGACCGAAGTTCAGTATTGCTACCGTCATCTGAAGATCTACGTTTTACGTCCAAGAAGAAGTCACTAAAGCATGGTCCGGGACCCAAGCCGGGGTTGGGTCGGTTATAGCTAACTCCCAGTGTGTTTAGTGTAGTTTAGCCTGGTCCACCACCATAGGCTGGTATCTAGTAATGGGGCAGTTACCCCTTGTGTTAATGTGTTGGTACAAATAAATGTGTTGCCTCCAAGAAGTGCGTCTGCGACTCAGTTCAATCAACTAAAGACGTGTAAGGCCCAAACTAATAATGCAGTTTTTCTGGGAACGTCTGGCGGAAGACCCAGTGCAGTAATATTTCAACTTCCACCTCTAAGAAAAAAATTCCTGCACTCCAAAGATCCAAAGAAGGTGATGGATTTTAAGTCTGAGTGGACGAAAAGCTGTTGTTGGAAGGCAGCTAGTGCCTGTGAAAGTGAGAAACCTAGGTCCCTCTGGTGGACACCAGTGGTGAGGGACGCTGTCAAATTGAATAAGGAGGATTTTTCCTAGCTATGCTCAGAAAAAGGTCTCCCGACTCGATTGAGAGGTAACTGCTTGCCAAGAGGGTGGCAGCGATAGCAATCGCTGAAGCGAAAGCCCGGGCATGGGAGGCACTTGGAGAGGCCATGGAAAAGACTACCAGCTCAGGCTGTTTTCAGTAACATTTAACTCAACTAAGGAGATAGTCGAGAGGTGGAAGGAACACTTTGAGGAGCTCCTCAACCCGGTGGACATGCCCTCCTCTCAGAAGGCAACCCTGAAAACAGCTGGGGGGATTAGATCCATCATCGCTGGAGAATATCCAGTATGGGGGCATGGAGGTGGCATCGCTGCTTTTTGCAGACAACGTTGTCCTCTTTTCCTCATCAGTCCAGATTTTACTTTAACTTTTTGATGCCGAGTGTCAAGCAGCTGGGATGAGGATCAGTGCCACCAAATCTTAGGTCATGGCTCACTCCTAGAAGATGTTGAATTGTTCTCTCCCGGTGAGGGGGGAAAATATGCCCTTAGTGGAAGAGTTCAAGTACCTCGGGGTTTTTTCCCCAAGTGATGGTAAGCGGGAGCAGGAGATCTGCCGGCGGATCAGTGTGGCGTTTGCAGTGTTGCAGGCACTGTACCATTCCGTGGTATTGAAGCGGTAGGTGAGTTCTAGAACAAAGCTCTCGGTTTACAGGTCGATATACGTTCCCTCATAATGACTGAAAGGATGAGATCCCGGGTACAAGTGACCGAAATGTGGTTTCTCTGCAGGGTTGCCGGGCTCACGTTCCGTGATTGGGTGAGGAGCTCGGTAATCCGGGAAAGCCTCAGAGTGGGGCCGCTGCTCATCCGGATCGAGAGGAGCCAGTTAAGGTGGTTTCGGCACCTGGTAAAAATGCCCACCAGGATACTGCTCCTGGAACTGTCATGGGAACGTTCCACTGGGCGAAGACTCCAGGGCTGACCCAGGACACGCTGGCGGGACTATGTCACTCGGCTGGCCTGGGAACACCTGGGAATTCCCCCAGGAAGTGCTAGAGTCTGTCACCAGGGAAAGGGAGGTCTGGACCGCGCTACTCAACATTCTGCCGCAGCGACCCTCACCAGGACAAGTGGATTGAAAAACGAACGAACTCATGCATGCGACAATGCAAACTGGCTCATATTAATATCGTTGAAGACATATCAAAAGTAGACTCAATTATTTAATTATCTGAACCATTAAAATGTACTACATGAAAAGAGTTAAACACTAATACATCATGATTCGTGCATATTCAATTTAGAACGTTTTAAATACTAATTGGCTCTACCTTGTGTCATGAGAGCAAAAGTGTTTTCTGAATTCCGTGTATTTTCTTTAAGTTTCTTCTCTTGTGTTTATTGTAGCATTTAACAGCCAGGTTTCCCGTCGTATTTTATCGTCATCTTCACTCGTTTCATTTCTAGTTTCTTATTCAATACAATCGCTGCTCCCTACTGCGTTATTTTATATCACCCATGGCAAGTAATTCGAGTTATCCTGCTAAATTATGTGCAGTCTCACGAGATATCAACTTTTTTACTTAAAACGTTGCATTAAAAAAAAACATTTCAATCACCCATAACCTTAATAATGCAATATCTTTAACAGTTATTACACACTGACTCAAGCCCAACAAAGTTCACTTGAATATATAGAGTTGTCTTCACAGCGAGAGTCAAAGACTCCACGCAGGGTGTAAATCAAAGGGTCACAGAGCTCACGCGTGGTACCTGCACGTCCTTGCGAGCGACCTCCATCCGTTCCACGGACGCCTCCGCCTCCAGCCTCCCCTCCTCCACCGCTCGCATCTCCTCACTGACTCCAGTCTGCAAGAGACAAAGTCATCAGAGGAGACTCCACTCCATCTGGAGCCCTCCACAATGACTACTCTGAATTTCCCGCCAGAAGCGTGGTCAGGAAGTCAGCCTGGACTGATGAGAAAAAGTCTAAAAGGCAAGGGGCCTGTGGACAGAGAATCAACCCACGTTGATGTTTGTTGTATGAGATGTTTATATTATTCCCAGGTGACAGTTTTTATCAGCTCATGTAGAGGTATCAAAATCAGTATATGTATTTATACTGGAGGAATCTGATGAGCTATAAAGCTCTTTTTCACAAATGTCCAGTAGGGGTGGGTAAGAACGTTAAAACAACAAACTATACAAAAAACAGATAGTAGTGCAAAGTACAAGAAAGGTAAACAAATCACCCAATAACATACAACTAAGCCAAACCCATCATATCAGGCAAAACCCACCGAGGTATCAATTTATTTTTCAGAAGCGACCTGGCCACAAATGATAACTCAACAAAGCGGCTTATCATGTGGAAATGTATAGCAGCCGAATAATCTCAATGCATGTATTTTTGTGCACCTCAGTGGTTCTCACTATCGGCATTCGGGCTTTACCTTCCGTGTCTGATGCTGGTCCTCCAGCGTGTCGACATCATGTCCTCTGTGTTCTCCAGTGATGGCACAGACTGTGCACACGAGGCTCACGTCTTGCTTGCAGTAGAACTTGAGCTCCTCTTTGTGCCTCTTGCACTTGCGTTCTTCAGGTTTCACATCTGGTGAAACCAGGACGTGATCATTAAACTTCATCTTCTCCAGGTGAGGCGTGAGGTGCTCTGTGCAGAAAGACGTGTCACACTTGAGGCAAGTCTTCACTGCAGGCGTCTTTCCTTCTGAGCAATGATCACAGAAAACAACACCAGCAGCAACAGCAGCAGCCATGGCCTCAGTCACTCGCAGCTGCTCTATGAGGTTGGCGATCGTCACGTTCCTGGTCAGCTGGGGTCGTCGAGGGAAGGTCTTGCGGCACTGCGGGCAGCAGTAGGAGTCTGTCTCCTTCCAGGCGTCCTCCAGGCACTGGAGGCAGAACGAGTGGCCGCAGCTCAGCGTGGAGGGGCAGTCAAACGTGTCCAGGCAGATGGAGCAGATCAACTCACGGTCCACGTTCTCAGATGGAGCTGCGCTCGCCATGACCCGAGGATGCAACCAAAATAGCTCCTCACTGTGCCTCAGAGAATATATTTCAACAAAAATACTTTTTGTTTATAATATCGTGAGATGTTGATTACCATTGACGACGTGTGTTCTGTTCAGGAGACGCTGTGTGAGCAGCTCACACAGAGGAGACGAGCAAGGAAATGAACTTGACTTCACCTTCAGGTAAGGAAAAAATACCTCGAGACACGCCCTGGAATGTTCCACACGGCGGCTGGGCTCACCTGTGTAGACATGGGTTTACAGTCACGCACTGTGTTAGCTAAAATTATTTTTGTGTTTAGTTTGTTGTTCTTCCCCTGCACTTCTGATTAGCACGGTTAGCTACGTACGGTGTGGAAGAAGTTCAACACACATAGCTTTTAATGGTCTCAAGTGCAATCATATTGTACAAAAAAAACAAGCAGTAGCAGCAGCTTTGGACACAGCGATGATGGTTTGTCCCACAGGCTCATTGACCCGCTAGAGTCAGGTTGTGTGCATTGCCACAGTGGAACCGCATATTGTACAAACATTCAGATTTAAATGTAAACTTTTTTTCCATCTGTGTCTTTATCCATTTTTTTCTTGCAAGGCATGTTTGTTTAAGCTTCGCAATCTGTAATCGTCTTCCACCTTTACCAGCTAATATTTAACTACTGGCTTTATGCGTCCTCTGTTAATCTGCCCAATATGTTTTTGTTTTTTATTCCTACGACACCGTTTTATTCTGGGTGGACGGTGGTTGTATGTATGTTGAACTTCTTTCACACCGTACGTAGTCAACTGTGCTAATCGGAGGTGTGTGGGTGAATAGGTGAGTGTGTAGATGGGTGAGTGGGTTAATGTGTGGATGAGTGGTTGGGCGAGTGGGTGTGTGGGTGAGTGGGTGAGTATGAATGTTGAACTTATTTCGCAGCGTACGTAGCCACTCGTGCTAATCAAAGGTGCGAGTGAGTGGGTGGTGGTGGTTGAGTGAGTGGGGGGGTCATTTGGTGAGAGGGGAGACAGATGGGCAGGATGATGGCTTGATGGGTGGGCGAGCAGGCGGTGAGGGAGGGAGAAAGGGTGGCCTGGAGGGCGTGCGGTTGAGTGGTTGGGTCTTCGGGTGGATGGTCTCACACATTACCACAGCGAACAGCCCCTGGCTTAACAAACATCATATTTTGTTTAAACTTATTATCGATATGACTTTCACTGTACATTTTCCTATTATTCGTAAAAAAATAGAGGTTTTAAAAATTTGCAACCTAACAAACATATATTCATCACCTATTGTTAATGTTAATATTTTACCACCTGGACTCGCTGAGTTTGGCCGATTCTATAAAAAAAACTTTTTATTTTGCCAGGTAAGGCCCCCTGAGGTATGTTGCTCTTTTCAGAAGCGACCTAGCCACAAATGATAGCTCAGCGACGTGGCTTATTACGTGGGCAGTTCTCGCAGCCAAACACTCTAAAAGCACGTTTCTAAGTGTGGAGGGAAACATAGGAGGACCCGGAGACAAATTCGCACGACCACGGGGAGAGAGACATGCAAACTCCAAGTGCATGTACAGTCGTCAGGGTCGGAATCAAACCCACGGCCTTCTGTATACCAGGCGAGGTAGTTAACATCTCCTAGCCAACACGGCAAGATTAATTTAAAAAATCAGAGCAGCGACAACGAACAAGGAAACGAACTGACTTCACCTGTAGCTAAAGTATAAACATGAGACGCGCTCTGGAATGTTGCACGCGGCAGCCCGTACTCACCTGTGTAGACGTGGCGTCACATTCACACACACAGTGTCAAGGTTAAAGAGTCGCAATTGATATATTTTTGCAAAAACCCCACAATAAACATGAAAACAGTGATGGTTTGTCTTACAGACTGGTTACACCGGATTGGGTGAGGCTTGGGTTTTCACTGTAAACCGCACCGTGTAAATTCTTATTTAAGCTTTAAAATTATAAGTAGGCTTTCGCGACCACTATTATTCATTAAATGTGTTTTTGGGTTAGATCGCGTAAATATAAAAGTGTCGTTAAACTCGCCACCACCCGACACAACCAATGAGTGACTCTGTGCGTTTTGCCCAGCAAACCACACAGCTGTTAATTCGTATTCAAGGTTCACAAAAAAAACGATTCCCATAAACCGTAAGTAAAACAGAAACCAAACAACTCAATATTTCAAGAGCCGCAATGCAACGTGGTGCGAGTACGAGAGACGGTGGTGGTGATCCTTGATAAACAAGAACGTGGTGTGAGTACTAGACACAGTGGTGGTGGTCCTTCATATATAAAAACGTGGTGAGTACGAGAGACGCCGCTCTGGAGCCACAGGTTGCCGACCCTGTGCCCTGAACCAATTGGCGTGACCGTCAAGTAATAATAATCTCATTATTATGTAATTGGAAATGGATAATAATAAAATAATGGTTGAGCAATTTTTTACGTATTACTAACTTAATTATAATTAAATAACGGTTTAATACTGATACCTAAATAATAATTAAATATTAAATTACTGTTTGTGCTATAATACTTTGACGCTAATAATGGTATTTTAATAATTAAATTATATTTTCTACTGATTACATAATCATTCAGTAATGGTAATATAATAATAATTAACATTTACAAAGCGCCCTTAAACAATCGCTCTCGGGGTGCTATGCATGGTAATGCAGAAAATAGTGAACATCACCCAAGGAAAGAAGTGAGAAGGAGATTTGAACATCACTAAAGGGAGAAAGCCATTTTAAACAGAGACAGCTTTAGTGGAGATGTGAAGATGAGCAGTGTCTCGGAAGTCCCCTTGACCTCGAAGGGCAACGAGTTCCAGAGTTTAGGTGCCGCGATTGCCAAGGCACCGTCACCCCCCACGTGTGTAGCCTGGAGACCGTGGCACGGTGAGCAATGCACAAGCTGAGGATCTTGACGATCTTGATGGAATATTCGTGGCTGAAGGAGGTAGGAAGGAGCAAGTCCATTTAATGCGAGGGCGAGTCGGTTGGCGCTGCCTTTTTCTCGTTTGTGTCATTGCCTCTTCCTTCTGCGAGGATCTGTGTTTACACTTTGCAGTTATTTCTTGGTCTCATTCTCTCCTTCTGAAAATCTGCGAAACGGGTTTATTCCTGGGGGAGATGTCCCTGGTGCATGACAGCAGGTGCGTGGTGTGTGTGGATGGTAAGTAGTGTGTGTGGATGGTGGGTAGTGTTTGTGTGAATGGTGAGTAGTGTGTGTGGATGGTGAGTAATGTGTGGATGGTGAGTAGTGTGTGGATGGTGAGTAGTGTATAGATGGTGAGTAGTGTGTAGATGGATGGTGAGTGGTGAGTAGTGTGTGTGGATATGGGGTGGTGCGTAGTGTGTGTAGATATTGGATGGTGAGTAGTGTGTGGATGGTGAGTAGTGTGTGTATATCAGATGCTGAGTAGTGTGGATATGGGGTGGTGAATAGTGTGTAGATAGTGAGTCATGAATATGTTTAATCAAGGCTCACAGACAAGAAACGTGGATGTTAACTTACTTTACACGGGGTTACAAACCTCACGAGGCACCCCATGGAATGTGCTCAGATGTTTAAGGAAAGTAAAAAAAAGCCCCGCATCACACAAACCTGTCTAGATGTACCTGTAGATTCGCGCCGTTGGCTTTAACCAGTGCCAACAATGGACTTTGTAAGCACATGATCACAATCGTAAAAATAACACATCCTGATATGCGGGCTTTCGATTCCAAGCAGTCGCCTGTGATTAAACGCGGT
Source organism: Lethenteron reissneri (assembly GCF_015708825.2). Taxonomy (NCBI): domain Eukaryota; kingdom Metazoa; phylum Chordata; class Hyperoartia; order Petromyzontiformes; family Petromyzontidae; genus Lethenteron; species Lethenteron reissneri. The sequence continues at coordinate 8,821,422 of NC_083843.1, read as the reverse complement.
TCTCCGGTGAAACGAGTTGATGGTTTAAGCCCCATTACCAATGCCAGGCATGAACACAAACGCATACAGAGTTTGTCCAAAGTCCATCTGTGAGCATTGTAGAGTCGTGCTTTGACCGCCGTGCGTCGAACATTGATGTTAATTTGGCATCTTTGGACTGACGTACATCAAAATCGGAATATTTATACTGTAGGAGAAATGCGATAACCTGTAACGCTCTATAAAACAGATGTCCAGTAGGGGCACGGGGGAAGAACATTACAACAACAAACAGTACACAAATATGATAGTAGTGCAAGTGCAAGTACAAGGAAGTTAAGAAATCACCATAACACATCTACAGTATAAGTTAGTAGTTCCGTGCGTCTGTTTACATTCCGAGATTGCAAGAAAGTGCCAGCTTTATAAACCGTTTTTTTCGGAATCCAGCGATTTATTCGACATGGCTCCATGTTACCAGTGGTGTGACAAACGGCGTACGAATATACACAATGTTGATACACAGCTGCTTTTGTTGCACAACATTGATGGTTGACACGTCACCGATGTCTCTTTTATTTCACTATGTACGATTTATCACCGGTGTGACTTTTCTTTGACGACAGACACTTCTGATTATTTTATCAAAATACCCTCACCATTTACTGCAAAAAAGCTCAGATATAGCACATGGTGTGGATATGCATAGCTGTCAACCCCTTATTACAGACCAATTCAGACCTTATTGGTCACCCCGTGCCCTTATAAATCTCAACGTTCATCCTACAAAGTCCAATCACAAGGGAGAAACACAAACAAATAGACGAAAATATATCTTTAGTCAAGAATACGGGTAAACCGTATGGGTTGACAGTCATGGGTATGAAACAATATTACACATCACACTATACAGCACACTTTGCACTGTATACAACTAATCTATAGTACGCGGTGAGAGTATGAAACGCACACGTGTACTATATCTGAGCTGTACACAGTAGGTAGTGTGATGTGTAATGTTATGGACAACCTCATCGCTTTGGTCCAGGTTACGGGCCCCCCCAGCTCGCGCTCGGCCTACCTGTACGTTTTCACGTGTGTGTTTAACTGTTGTGGTTCTTTGTTATTTAATAGATGGCAGTTCTGCTGTGTATTCTACTGCTGTCCCTCCCGGCCATATCTAGTGCCAATCACAACTCCACCACTGGCAGCCCACAGGTGCCGGAGGACGGGGAGAGCCGCTGGAGTGGAGGAGGAGACCGCCGCAGGAGCTACAGAGGACGGATCCACCCGCCCCGAGGCCAGCCACCAGGTCCGGACAGATCCCCCGGACCCCGCAACGTTTCCTCGTGGGCGCGGCCCAAGCGAGGTGCTCCAGTCAACCCGGGACAGGGACTGGCATCTCGGGGGGCTATGTGATGTCGCCGCCACGAAGCCGTTCGGCAGGCGCCCAAATCCCCGACCTCGCCACCACCAAGCAACGGAGCCAACCCCGCGTCCCCCTCACCTCACCTCACACGAACACACCCGCACGCATTTCCCCCCCCCCCCATAGTTTCCGGCGATCAGGGAATTGGACGACCTCCCCCGTGCTACGTTGCGCCGCGGCGCTGCGACCAGCCTTAATATGGTGTGGTCGCGGCATGGGGCATTCGGCCACCGCGGTTGAGGCGCATTTCCCCCCACACACACCCCCACGGGTCGACGGGGCAAGCAGGGGAGGGACGGGACAGCATGAATAGCGGGACCGCAGGAGCTGTTGCGCATAGTCATGGAGGGTTGGGATAATTACGCTTGAGCGCGCAGGCCCCATTGTTAGGAAGGGTAAGGGATTAATTAGGATGTACGCCGCCAACGCCGCTCACTGATTAGCAGATCAAAAGCGCCCGGAACCGCCGTGCGCGGGCTCGAGGTGCACGAGCCCATTGTTCAGCGCAGCACCCCCTTTGAGGTAGGGAGGATAAATAGAGGGGCGCAGAGGGGAAATCGCTCTCTTCTCTCCAGGCCAGCGGACCAGAAGCAGCTCCAGCCAGCGACCCGGACGTCCGTGCGACGCATCGAGGTGCGCTGTTAGCGCAGAGAGCAGCGAACCTCCGCGGGCACCAAACAGTGAGTTGGGAGGTGAAGTAGGGTAGCGTAAGCCGATAAATAGGGAATAGGTACAGGTTTGGGTGGAATAGGCCAGCCTCGTCGACTCACTGATTCAACATCAACTCGCAGGTAGCATATAATAAATCATTAATAGCGAAGCGTGGTCTCGCGTGATCTTGTCGTGCAGTGTGGGCGTGTGGGTGCGCGTGTGTACGCAGTGATTCTGTAGTGCTGCGGCTCGCCTCGGGGGAGCGCTGCGCAGAGCGGTGCGAGAGTGGGTGTCGCGTGTGCTCACTCCGTGTGTGATACAGGTGCGCGATCGTAACTTGAGTAGTCAGTGTGGAGTTGGAGTGCACGAAGCGGTGTGTGTGTGTGTGTGCATACGTTCGTTACGTGTCGGATACGGATGCGCATTGGTAACGTGCCGCACAGGGCTATACTGCGAGCACGGCGTTTGATTGATGATGATGTGCGCACGTATGCTCGCAGCGTGGGAGCGCGGCGCGAGGCTGTAACAGTAGGGGCGTCGCGTTCGAATGCCGGCGAAACCGTAGCGGGTAATAGGGAGGTGGGGTAACGTAAACGGAATAGGGGATGCAGGCGGGAGGGACCCCGGGGGCCAACGGCCCCCACACCAGCATGTCGTCATCGCCCAGGTCGTCGGAGCAGTGGACAACCAGTCGCGGAGACCACCCCAAAGGCGGCCCGTCGATTTCGGGTTTCCCCGTCCACGCCGCCATCTGGTCCCAACGCTTAATATTAAACTTAGCGTCCAGGCAGCGCGCCACCCATCACGATGTAAGCGGTTCGTGGCTGCACACTGGTAGAGAAATGTTGAGCTCCTGAGACAACTCCAGCATACGGGAAATGATGAGAGGATCCAAATGATCGGCCATCGCGTCGGGGTAGGCAGCCATGGCCAGCGCCATCAACGCCCCCCGATAAGCCAACGGCGATTCCTCCGATGCTCGGCGACGCGACATAAATTTTCTGGTGGCTGACGTCGGTGGGTCATAAAATTCCGCCATCTCTGCGAACGCATCCCGCAGTGTCTTCTTCTTGGACGCCGGGATGGAGCGGAAGACCCCCAGAGAAACATCATCAAGCAGTGTAGGTAGCGCTCCCAGCGCTTCATCCTCCATCCAGTTCACGGATCTGAAAGCTGACTCGAAGCGCCACGTAAAAGCACTCCAATCGCCCCCGGCGATAAATTCTTTAATTTGTGGAAGGCGATGTCCGCGGTGGCAAGTGCGCGCCGCGGGCGTCTCCGACTGCCGTTCCCACTCTTCACCCGTTGCAGGCAAAATGGCATCCGGCAGCCGCGTGGCGGTAGGCGCGCCCAAAATGGTGGCCGACGGCTCCGGCGCAGCCGCCCCACCCAAAACGACGGCGTCCTCCCGCGTGGCAGGAGCAATGGCGGACTCAGATTCCTTTGCAGGACCCCTTCCCGCGGCGTCCAGCTGATCGGCGATCTGGCGACCCACGGCTGGTGAGGACGCCACCGCTGTCACCAGGCTTAGCAGAATGGCGCGTAATGACTAAATCTGCTCCGCCATCAACCGCCATTCGTCTATTGCTCCTGCGGTGGTCGCATCTTCACCCGGTCGACGCTGAGAGGCGTCGAGGAGAGTATTATCAGCAGGCGGCATAGGGGCTGTAGCTCCCAACATCTCATCTTCATCCGTCTCGACCTCTTCCTCCGATGGAGGCACGGGCAGGTTCTTTTTTCTGGGGTGCTTGGACATCTTGACGATCGTCCAAACAGTCGCAGAAGCACTTCTGACACCAATGTAATAAACCTTCTTGAGACGGCTTCGGAATCAGTCCTTTTTATTTCCACTTCCACAATTACACTTTACTCACACATCTCCGTTGCTGGCAGACAACGGAGAGAGGGCAGACTTCACACCAAGTCCCCACCGCGCACGTGGCACCCAGAGCCCCCGTACGCGCGTGACTCCTGCTCTTGTCGTTCCCAAGTCTGCTCTCGATCGTTCTCTCTCTCTCTCTTAATCCCTTCGTCACGTGGTACCCCCCAGCCAATCCTCCATAGACAGCATTGACCGTTCTCAATGGTTCCCTGTCAATCCCGGGACCACGCCTCTGATCCGGATCCCCATTAGCTGGGGCCCCGAATGGCCAATCCAATCACCCCTGCTGACATGCCGTGATCACGCCGAGGCCATGCTCCCTGGCTCATCCCTTATTGGCTACAAAGCAGGACCGGCAAGCCAATCCCCACCGCTAGGGTCTGATTCATGCGTTCTACCATACCATTCGCCTGGGGGTGGTACGCTGTGGTTCGGTCCTTCTGGATTCCGAATTCTCGGCACAGTGCCTGGAACAGCTCGGCCTCGAACTCGCTACCCTGGTCGGTGAGGACTCGTTCTGGGATCCCGTGCTTCAGTACGTAATGTTCCACAAATGCCCGGGCCACCACCAAGGCCGTTTTATCAGGGACTAGCTGTACTACCCGGCTTCGCCCGGGACTTGTATCTACCACGGCCGGCCGCCTTTGTCTCCCCAGTGGCGATGTTAATACGCTACAGCAGTTACTCGTTTGAGGCAGAGTCGACCTAGGGGAGGTTCAAATAATCGTCACCGGTGGTGGCCGTGAGCGGGAATCGAACTGGGTTCGCCGGGTTGGTAGCGCAGCGTAGCGTTAAGCACTACACCCACCGCTCCTCACACACCACACACGCACAGACACACACACAGACACACACACAGACACACGCAGACACACACAGACAGAGACACACACACACACAGACAGCACGCTAACCACTACACTACCGCTCCCCACACACCACACACGCACACACACAGACACACACACAGACACACACACACAGACACACACACACAGACACAGGCAGCACGCTAAGCACTACACTACCGTTCCCCCTACACAACACACGCGCGCGCGTCCATAGGTACACATACACGCGCTTGCTGCAGACACACACGACTTTCAGGGTGCGTACGGCAGTAAACGACTGAAATAATAAAGCGGCAATGCTGTGTAAGGAACGCCTTAGACCCGCATTACACATTTGTGTAATGCGAGCGTAAACACACAAACACACACAAACACATACACAATACACACACACATACATGCAGACACACAGACAGACACATAACACACATACATACACACACATACAAACACAGAAACACATAAACACACATACATAGACACAGACATACATACACACAAACACATCCACAGACGTACATACACACATACATACAGGCACGCAGACATACACATAAACACATACAAAAAAACCCACATACATACACACACACATACATACACACAAACACATGCACACACATACATACACACATGCATACAGACACACAGACATACACATAAACACATACACACATACACATGACCCGGCTTCGCCCGGGACTTGGATCCACCACGCCCGGCCGCCTTTGTCTCCCCAGTGCCGATGTTAATACGCAACACCAGTTACTCGTTTGAGGCTGAGTCGACCTAGGGTAGGTTCAAATAATCGTCACCGGTGGTGGCCGTGAGCGGGAATCGAACTCGGTTCGCCGGGTTGGTAGCGCAGCGTAGCGTTAAGCACTACACCCACCGCTCCTCACACACCACACACGCACAGACACACACACAGACACACACACAGACACACGCAGACACACACAGACAGACACAGACAGACACACACACACACAGACACACAGACAGCACGCTAAGCACTACACTATCGCTCCCCACACACCACACACGCACACACACAGACACACACACAGACACACACACACAGACACAGACAGCACGCTAAGCACTACACTACCGTTCCCCCTACACAACACACGCGCGCGCGTCCATAGGAACACATACACGCGCGTCCATAGGAACACATACACGCGCTTGCTGCAGACACACACGACTTTCAGGGTGCGCACGGCAGTAAACGACTGCAAGAATAAAGCGGCAATGCTGCGCGAGGAACGCCTTAGACCTGCAACACATTTGTGTAATGCGAGCGTAAACACACAAACACATACAAACACATACATACACACACATACACACAAACACATACACACACATACACACACATACATACACACAGACATACACATACACACAAACACACACATACATACACACAAACACATACACAATACACACAGACATACATGCAGACACACAGAGACACACATAACACACATACATACACACACATACATACACAGAAACACATACACACATACATACACACACACATACATACACACAAACACATACACACACGTACATACACACATACAGACACACAGACATAGACATAAACACATACAAAAAAACCCACATACATACACACACAGACATACACACAAACACATACACACACATACATACACATGCATACAGACACACAGACATACACATAAACACATACACATGACCCGGCTTCGCCCGGGACTTGGATCCACCACGCCCGGCCGCCTTTGTCTCCCAAGTGCCGATGTTAATACGCCACACCAGTTACTCGTTTGAGGCTGAGTCGACCTAGGGGAGGTTCAAATAATCGTCACCGGTGGTGGCCGTGAGCGGGAATCGAACTCGGTTCGCCGGGTTGGTAGCGCAGCGTAGCGTTAAGCACTACACCCACCGCTCCTCACACACCACACACGCACAGACACACACACAGACACACGCAGACACACACAGACAGACACAGACAGACACACACACACACAGACACACAGACAACACGCTAAGCACTACACTACCACTCCCCACACACCACACACGCACACACACAGACACACACACAGACACACACACAGACACAGACAGCACGCTAAGCACTACACTACCGTTCCCCCTACACAACACACGCGCGCGCGTCCATAGGTACACATACACGCGCTTGCTGCAGACACACACGACTTTCAGGGTGCGTAAGGCAGTAAACGACTGAAATAATAAAGCGGCAATGCTGTGCGAGGAACGCCTTAGGCCAGCAACACATTTGTGTAATGCGAGCGTAAACACACAAACACATACAAACACATACACACACATACATACATACACATACACACAAACACATACACACACATACACACACATACACACAAACACACACATACATGCACACAAACACATACACAATACACACACACATACATGCAGACACGCAGACATACACATAAAGACATACAAAAAAAACCCACATACATACACACACACATACACACAAACACATACATACACATACATACACACATACATAGAGACACAGAGACATACACATAAACACAAACACACATACACATGACCCGGCTTCGCCCGGGACTTGGATCCACGATGCCCGGCCGCCTTTGTCTCCCCAGTGACGATGTTCACACACCACAGCAGTTACGCGTTTGAGGCTGAGTGGACCTAGGGGAGGGCCAGGTCCGTTTCAAATAATCGTCAGCGGTCGTGGGCGTGAGTTGGAATCGAACTGGGGTCGCTCAAGCAGCTTAATGACTGTTTGTACAAAGAACATATAAAGAATCGATTATAATAACCAGGCAAGAGTCCACATTATAGACTGCCAGTACACGCACTCAGCTTCATAAGCAGGCTAGAGTGTACATGATAGAGTGGCAGTACGCTCACCGAGCTTAATAAGCAGGCTACAGTGTACATGATAGACTGGCAGTACGCTCACCCAGCTTAATGAGTATTTGTACAGTGAACATTAAAGTAATCGATTGTTGGCGCGTTGGGTTTAAAAGTAATATTAATAGCACACATTGTGTTGGGGGTGTAGTGAAGAGTAGGAAAAACTTTGATGAATTTACCTCAGAGTGGCGTGGTGGGTGTCGAGGCCTAGTAGCGTGCAAAGCCTGCGGCCTCGCCTAAAATTGTCGGCTTGGAAGAGGCAGGGTACGGGTGGCGTTCCTTCCCCCCCCTAGCTCTCCAACAATACTGTGTAATGGCAATTATTTAATTAAATACGGAGCTTATGAAAGTGGCGAAGGCGTGGCTAGCCGTTGGCAGGGGCAACCGCCGTCCAATGAAACTGCAGCCCTTGGCGAAGGCGTCGCTAGCCGTTGCAAGGTCCATTGAAAGCGGCGAAGGCGTGGCTAGCCGTTGCCAGGGGCAACCGCCGTCCAATGAAAGTGCGTATGGGCCGAAATCCACACACACACACACAGACAGACAGACATTCACGATTTTATATATATAGATGGCCACTGCCACGGGGTAGCGGGTGAAATACTCTACTGCGACCAGGATATACCGGTTGCCTCGATGGGATCGCGGGAATGGCCCCTGAAGGTCGATCCCGACCAGCTGATTCGTGCGGCTGACGCGGAACGGCCTTAGGGGTACCTGGTATCGTGCCGGTTTCGGCCCGCACTGCTGACAGGCGCGGCAGCCCTGTGTTGTGTATGTACCCCCTTTTTATTTATTTTTTTATATATTTTTTTAAGAATTATTCTGCCAACATAGATAATATCGTTTTTTTCTAATAGACGCGGCCACGTGGGAACGAACACGCCCCCACACTTCCACAGAGGCCCCCACACTACCACAGATGCGCGCACACCTCATTTGAAAGGAAAGAGGACATGAAAGGGGGGGCAATAAGGTAATAAAAACTCCCCTAAATTCACACAAGAGGAACAGGGGGGGGGGGGAATGGCAGCCAGGGGGGTCAGCAGGACGCCCTTTTGAAAAAAAAACCCCACAGAACCAGGAGACACGGAGGAAGAGATAATTATATTCTTAACAAGGAAACAGCATCGACGACAAAAAGCACAGATGGGTCTTTGAACCATGTTAAATACACAAGTTACCAACTTAACCATAAAGATTAAGCAAACAGTATCCATCCTCACTCCAATTGAAAACCAGACAAAAATTGCACCAGAATCGCGACCCATCATTATTAATTAAGTACTGACATTATTTACCTTTAAAGAATATCTACACGGCCGGGCCGAAGCATCAAAGAATAATTATGGCATCTATTTCGCTCCAAAACAAATTCCTAGCCGGGATATCAGATCAAATAATCACAAGAAGTCAAATAATAAGTACGGAATTAAAGTAGAAGAGGAATCAAGGGCGGAGAAGGCTCTCAAAATTAACCAAACACAACACCCATGGGAAGCGAGCAACACGGCCGCCTTTGTCTTTCCGAGAGGATCTCCACACACAGGCACCAAGCCAGGAAATGACACCCATAAAAGTTGGGGCAAGGGCTCAAAGGAAATTAACACACGCCTTCGAATAAATAAGCGCATGCGCCGGATGCTCCCACCGTGGAAACAACCGCCTTTGTCTCCCCACAACACGGACAGCAAAAATTGCACACGCATGGAAATAACATTTCCATGAGAGATCGGGTCACGATGAAACATCGTGAACACTGTTTCGGCATAACTATGCAGATGGAACCAAGCAGCAAATAAGTTGCATTTCAACTTCCAAACCAAACCAACTTAAGCTGTGTGAGACAAAAGATGTGATCCCAGAGCAAGGGAGGGAATAATTAAGCTCGCTTAACGCGTAGGTTTTCGCGACAAATATTAATCAGTAACAAAACATGGATTCGAATGTTTTTTTTTATAACTCGACGCGAATCATCGGTCTGGCTAATGGATAACTTCTGAAGCAGCCGACACGAGGCCCCCACCCCCACCCCTTTCTTCCAGAACGACACACACAGCTGTGTCTTCAAAGCTAATAAACACACGGACAAACACGCACGCGAAACACACGGACAAACACGCACGCGAAACACACGGACGGACACACACACGGACGCAGATGGTCCACCCCCACAGGAAGGTTTTATGACACAGCCTTTGAACAACTCGGGAAGCCGAGTGGAATTTTCCGATATAAACCGAAGGAAAATCCATACAAAGCATATCATCCGGGCCACGAGCTCCAACGCAGATCATCCGGGCCACGAGGGCCTCCTCGTCGCCAGGGCTTTGGCTCCACCAACAGATCGTCAGGGGCTCTGGCCCCCATCACAGATCTCCAGGGCTTCGGCTCTATCTCTTCTCGTCGCCGCCAACGAAGAAGTTTTTCGTCATCCAGAAGGACGAGGATCGCGCGGTGCCGAGGCATCGCCTGCCGCACACGAGTGTACGAGCCCAGCTCCCTTGCCGTGTCACCACGCCGAGGTGCATCGCCTGCCGCACACGAGTGTACGAGCCCAGCTCTCTTGCCGTATCACCACGCCGAGGTGCATCGCCTGCCGCACACGAGTGTACGAGCCCAGCTCCCCTGCCGTGTCGCCACGCCGAGGTGCATCGCCTGACCACGCAAACGAGCGTGGCCGCGCCGTCAGTCATCGTACGGGGTCAGCCGAGGGAGGAGTCGGAAAGCGAGCCGCTCACCCTCTCACCGCAGCTGCGCAAGCCAGAGGGTCCTTCTCCTAAAGTCGTTCGTACCCACAACTTCCCCCACCAATAGACCCACACACGCACGCATCGACGCCCAACCCCCTTTGAGACTATCCATGTCGTCCCTACCATCATATCAACCCTACACAATTATCGAAAGACTGATTATCAACTACATGAACCATCAGCTGGCCACGAGGAATAGTGGCCCATCGAGTGATTAAGAGTCCGTCGGTGATAAGAGTGAGGTTGTTTAGCGTGCCTTTCCCTTGTTTCGCTCATCACATAGGCGATCAATAGACTCGTCGAGGCAAACTCAACCTCTCGAAATCCTCATTACGAATCGACCGAACACAGAGAGAGAATATCTTGTCAAACCAGTTTCCTTTGTCCCAGAATCTCGCCGAAGAATTAATTAAAACAGAGCCAGATTCGCTCTCGCGCCCACACGCCCTCACCCACCATTGTATCAAACATTCCGTTAAGAGGATTTTTATACTTGCCGATGAATCTATTGACATATACTTTCGCCTCTTGGGTACAATAAGTGCTATATTACCGCCATAGGAAGTGTGTCATGCTTGTTTTCAAACTCGACCAGTCGCCGATTGTGATCGATACATGGGCGAACTAATGAGATGCCTGGTAGGAAAAGTAGAGGTTACAATTGATAGAAGTGTTTTTAGTCATTCAGTTCGTTAAATGCATAAGTGTTTATTCATTCATTTTAGTCAAATGCATAAGAGTTTCGTTATTCATATTGCATAATTGCATAATTTCACAAATGCATAAGTGTTTATTCATTCATTTTAGTCAAATGCATAAGAGTTTCGTTATTCATATTGCATAATTGCATAATTTCACAACTGCATAAGTTTTGTCGTTCATATTAGTTAATTGCATAATCTTGCCCATGAATTATTGACGCATGTTGACCTGCATGATAGAATGTCACGTGTTTGTTAGAATAAAATTGTTATCACAGAAGCATATTGAGTGTTCTTTCCAAGTCCATGCAAAACCATCTTATTCATAAGAGCTGTATCCTGCGATGAGATATGAAAATGGAGACCTAAAATATTATAACACACTAGAATAATCGGTAAATGAATCTATGATAATCGTGTTATCCTGATTGATAACTCTGGATAAACGAAACCGAGCCTAATTATCACAACTGCACACATTAACATGACCGCAAGCATCCGCATAAATTACTACGATTATCTCCGTGATTATCATAATTTATGCATATAATCACACGCATTATCATAATTTATGAATATTAATACACACACTATCATAATTAATGCGATTTGCGCATTTTTCGGAAAATTATTAATTTTTATTATTTTCATCAAAATTTCATAATTCCAACACATATAACACCTGTACCCAGGCCGCCACGTCTTGTGCCAATTTGGGCCAGAGATACTGGCGACGCAGGGTCTCTCGCGTGCGTCGTTCCCCATCGTGGCCCCCGAGTGGGTGGTCATGCACCAGCCGTAGCAGCTGGGGTCGCACCTGGGCAGGAACACAGATGCACCCCGGCTGGCCGGCCTCGGTTAACTCCCGTACCACTCCGTTCTGCACACACAACCGGGCATACAAACCACTCCAGGGTCCTGGTAGGGTGCTCTTTTCCTCCCGCAGTGCCGCCTCCACGGCCGCCAGATCCGGATCTCGCTGCTGGGTCTGTCTCAGCTGCTCGTCGTTCAGGCCCGGGAAGGCGCAGCCGACGTCCTCCTGGATCCGTCCGATCGGGTCCCGAGCCGCGGGTCCCGCGCTTGCCGGGCGGTCGACGGGATCCTCGGTGCCACCTGTGAGGGTCTCTGTGGCGCACACTGCACTCTCTCTCGCTGGGGGGGGGTCAGTGGCCGCGGCCTCTCGGGGGTCCGTTGCCTGCCGGCAGCGTCCCCCCGTGAAACAGGGGCAGGCCTCCTCCGCCCTTGTCTCGGCGTACACCGTGGGCCGCCTCGACAAGGCGTCCGCGTTTGCATGCGTCCGGCCAGCCCGATACTCGATTTGCAGGTTGTACTCCTGCAACTGCGCCAACCAACGGGCCATCTGCCCCCGCGGCTCCTTGAATGTAAGAAGGAACTGAAGAGCATAATGGTCAGTGCGTACGCGACATCTCCTGCCGTAAAAATACGGCCGGAACTGCTTACATGCGAAAATCACGGCGTACAACTCTTGGCGGGTCACGCAATAGTTCAGCTCGGCCCCACTCAGGGTCCGGCTGGCGTACGCGATGACTCGTTCCGTCCCATCCTGTACCTGTGACAACACCGCGCCCAGCCCGCTGCTGCAGGCGTCGGTGTCCAAAATAAAATCTGTGGTAAAATCGGGGAAAGCGAGGGTGGGGGCGTGGGTGAGGTGGTCTTTGAGAGTGGTGAAGGCCGTCTGGCAGGCCCCCGTCCACTGATAGGGGTGCTTAGGGGAAGTGAGTTGGGTGAGGGGGCGTGCAATCTCGCTGAATCCCTTTACAAATCGACGATAATAGGTGGCGAGCCCCAAAAATGATCTGATCTCCGTCAGATTCCTTGGCCGTGGCCACTCCACTACGGCGCATACCTTCTCCAGATCGGTACGCACGCCTGCCTCGCTGACGCGATGCCCGAGATACCCCACCTCGCGTTGTGCGATGTAACACTTACGTGACTTGAGCTTGAGATGAGCCGCTCGCAGTCGCTGGAACACCTCTCGTAGCCTGGACCAATGCTCAGACAAAGATCTACTGAACACGATCACATCGTCCAAGTAAATCAGGCACTGTTCCCATTGCAAACCCCGCATCACCAACTCCATCAGCCGCTGGAACGTCGCGGGTGCATTGGTGAGTCCGAACGGGAGTACTCGAAACTCGAATAGTCCCATCGGGGTGGTGAATGCGGTTTTCGGCCGATCCTCCTCCGCCATCTCCACCTGCCAGTACCCGGACGCGAGATCGAGGGTGGAAAAATATCGCGCTCCGGCGAGGCTGTCAAAAGTGTCGTCGATGCGGGGTATGGGGAAGGCGTCGCCGAGCGTGACTGCGTTCAGTTTACGGTAATCGACGCAGAACCGGGTTGACCCATCCTTTTTCGTTACTAGTACCACCGGGGCTGACCAGGGGCTCGCCGAGGGCTGAATTATGTTATCGCGAAGCATGTCTCCAACCGCCTCTTTGATCTGGGTGCGTTCGGGTGCGCCCACTCGGTATGCAGGGAGTTTGATGGGTCGGGCTGCACCGGTGTCAATTTGGTGCTTAACAAGGTCGGTCCGACCCACGTCTGAGTCGTGTTCACTGAACACGTCGGCATACTCCCGCAGTAACTCGCGCAGCCGATCGGCCTCTCCCTTAGGTAAGTCCGCCCATGGTACATGTTACGCGTCGAGCAGAAGAACGACCTCGGCTCGGGGAGTCGGGCCGACTCGCCAGGCTAGGTCCTGCTCACCCTCAGGACGACCGGGGTCCTCAGCCCAGAGTGCGAACACCGATACGTTAGAGTGGCGTGCGTGCAGGGGGTGTACTGTGGCTATCGGGGTGCGCCGTCGCAGTATCGCTGGGGTATTGTGGGGGTTAAACATCCGCATAAACAATCGGTCCCCATCTGCGTTTACCAACGTGGCGGATCCCACAACCCCATACCGTTTTGCCAACTCCGGGTGAGGAGTTAGCATTACCTCCCCTGATGGTCGGAGTGCGGGGTCGGTGGGGGATGTTGCCACCGGCACCAGCATCTCGGTGAGCGGGCCGATGGTGACTGCCGTCGCCAGGATAGCGGCCACAGGTGCAAAGCGGAGGCACGTTTGTTCTCGTCCCAGGAACGGTATCCGCTCGCCGTTGCTCTCCATGGTGGCGCATCGCTGGCGGGGTTGCACGTTGAGTCCCAACCGTTCTAGGAGGTCGGTACCTGCGATACACTCGTGACACAACGCACTCGACACGTAGAACTCCTGGGTGCACACCTGGCTGCCTATGCGGACCTCTAGGGTGGCTCTCCCTAGCAACCCCATTCCGGCTCCGCTCGCCGTGTGCAGCGCGCGGTCCGGGGCCTGCAGGTGACGCACGTCGACCCCGATCGCGCTGCAGTGCGCTGCGCTCACGAGCGAGGCCACCGCTCCCGTGTCCAGCAGGATTCGGGTACGCACTCCGTTTACCTCCCCTTCCACCAGCGACGTGGCCCTCGTGATCCCCGCCACCAGCTCCTGCAGCCAGTCGCCAGGAGTCACCGTTTCCGTGGGCGTTGTTGCTGGAACCTGTGTGGAGATCACTCGCTCGCCATTATCACTACAGCTTGTTTGTGTCGCGGCTACGTCGATTTCACCCCCCGGTAGTCCCCTCTCTAGGGGGGCCTTAGTGTTTGACCTTAGCTCTTGTCTAGCTCGGGCGACCTGAGGACAGTCCCTCCTGAAATGCCCTCGCCGATCGCACACATAACACGCCCGGGGAGGGGTGGCGGCTCCGTAGTGGGTCCCCTGCCCGCTCCCTCTCCCTGTACGCAGTTGTTCCAACTCGGACTCTAATTGGGATACCTTCCCGGTCAGCCCCCCTACTGTGGAGTGTAGCTCACCCATCTCAGACTGGATGGTCTTCATATTTTTATTTGCTTCCTTGCGTACCTGGGTTACCCTCTCACCTACTTGGTTTATCATATCTCCCATACCGGCCTGTAACCCAGCTACCCACCCCGGGGTTTTCTCGCTGGGTCTCTGGGGCTCCCTTGCCCGTCCCCTTCCTGCGATGGCGAGCTCCTCCGCCTCGTCCGAGAGTAGGCTCGCTACGGCGCACTCTCGTCCCCTCCCTCGAGGCTGCGCGCGCTCACCAGAGAGCTTCTCGCATTTACGCGCGCGCTCGACAAGTGTGTTAAAGGAGAGGCGTGCACCGTCTATATTTGGCTGCCACCACGGGGTGCGTGCCAAATATCGCTGGACCTTCCCGGCGGCGAGGCCCTCAATTATTTTGGCCTCGTACTCTGGGTACGCGAGCTGGGTCAACATGCGTACATCCTCTGCGTAATCTCGTAGATCCTTGTCGGGTTGGCGGCGGCGTGCCTCTAAGGCCGTCTGCGCATCCTCCTCGTCATAGGCGCCGAAGCGCCGTTCGAGTTCGCACATTAATTTTTCCCACTGAGTTTATGCGCTTGCGGGCAAAGCTTCCACAAAGTCAGCTGCTCGCCCATCTAAATGTAGCTCTAACTGCTGCAACGCCTCCTCATCTGACCACCCATTAACTTTTTTAGCCCCCCTGATGCTGCGGGCAAACGATTTCCATGATGGAATTCCTTTGCCCGTAAATGTGCATTTGATTTTAACCTGGGTTGGGGGGCCTCTTTCCCTTGGGGGCACGGGGGATCGTCCCGTTTCTGACACCAATATGTGGGGGCCGTTGGCCCCCGGGGTCCCTCCCGCCTGCATCCCCTATTCCGTTTACGTTACCCCACCTCCCTATTACCCACTACGGTTTCGCCGGCATTCGAACGCGACGCCCCTACTGTTACAGACTCGCGCCGCGCTCCCACGCTGCGAGCATACGTGCGCACATCATCATCAATCAAACGCCGTGCTCGCAGTATAGCCCTGTGCGGCACGTTACCAATGCGCATCCGTATCCGACACATAACGAACGTATGCACACACACACACACCGCTTCGTGCACTCCAACTCCACACTGACTACTCAAGTTACGATCGCGCACCTGTATCACACACGGAGTGAGCACACGCGACACCCACTCTCGCACCGCTCTGCGCAGCGCTCCCCCGAGGCGAGCCGCAGCACTACAGAATCACTGCGTACACACGCGCACCCACACGCCCACACTGCACGACAAGATCACGCGAGACCACGCTTCGCTATTAATGATTTATTATATGCTACCTGCGAGTTGATGTTGAATCAGTGAGTCGACGAGGCTGGCCTATTCCACCCAAACCTGTACCTATTCCCTATTTATCGGCTTACGCTACCCTACTTCACCTCCCAACTCACTGTTTGGTGCCTGCGGAGGTTCGCTGCTCTCTGCGCTAACAGCGCACCTCGATGCGTCGCACGGACGTCCGGGTCGCTGGCTGGAGCTGCTGCTGGTCCGCTGGCCTGGAGAAAAGAGAGCGATTTCCCCTCTGCGCCCCTCTATTTATCCTCCCTACCTCAAAGGGGGTGCTGCGCTGAACAATGGGCTCGTGCACCTCGAGCCCGCGCACGGCGGTTCCGGGCGCTTTTGATCTGCTAATCAGTGAGCGGCGTTGGCGGCGTACATCCTAATTCATCCCTTACCCTTCCTAACAATGGGGCCTGCGCGCTCAAGCGTAATTATCCCAACCCTCCATGACTATGCGCAACAGCTCCTGCGGTCCCGCTATTCATGCTGTCCCGTCCCTCCCCTGCTTGCCCCGTCGACCCGTGGGGGTGTGTGTGGGGGGAAATGCGCCTCAACCGCGGTGGCCGAATGCCCCATGCCGCGACCACACCATATTAAGGCTGGTCGCAGCGCCGCGGCGCAACGTAGCACGGGGGAGGTCGTCCAATTCCCTGATCGCCGGAAACCGTGAGAGTTAACCCCGATAAGGGTTTCTCGGATAAAAACCGGTCGGCCAGGTGACCTCCCCTCGGAGCTCTATGGGGGGGGGGGGGGGAAATGCGTGCGGGTGTGTTCGTGTGAGGTGAGGTGAGGGGGACGCGGGGTTGGCTCCTTTGCTTGGTGGTGGCGAGGTCGGGGATTTGGGCGCCTGCCGAACGGCTTCGTGGCGGCGGCATCACACTGGCTGCTGCTGTTCCACATAGGATTCCGGGACGGCGGCTGCGCGACCAACGTGGCGACTACACGGGCCGTCCACGCGCAAGGGCGTCCGACCGCCGGCCGACGTCGGCCGCGTGTTTCAAGTGCGGCAGACGGGGCCATTTCGCCCGTGACTGCCGCTGCCGACCTCTGCTGTCGCCTCTTCTGCCAAGGGGACCTCCATCTCCTCCACCTGCTGCGGAGCTGCAACAACCTCGGGCGAGTCGGCACAAATCGGACACCCGGCAGGTCTTGTCACATCACTCATCCACTCGCACTCATTCTTACACTCCTAAAGATAATTTTACTTCTCCTGCTCCATTTACACGCTCTACTACACAGTGGAAGAAATTGGCTCGCAGGGTTGTGGTTGCGGCGTCGGGCTCGTCGATGGTACGGGGTACCATCGACGGCGTTGACGTCCGTATCTTGGTAGACACGGGCGCGTCTGCTACCATCATTTCAGATGTTATTTTCCATTTGTTGTCCATTCCTACGTCGCGGATACGCAGGGTTAATGATGCGTGTGTTGCCGCAAATGGGGGAAGCATGGGTATCTGTGGTCAGGTAGATGTGAGCATCGCTATCGGAAATTTTACCGCCGCAGGACCTGTGTTAATCTCTCACTCGCTAGCTGTTCCATGCTTGCTTGGTACTGATTTCCTGCGCCGGATGCCGCTGAGAATACGGGTCGACCAGGACTGTTTAGAAATGCCGGGGGGTCGTAGGATGGCGTTCCTGCCTTCCCTGCTGGCCAATGCGCCTACAGGTAATGCAGTTACTGCCGTAGTTGCTGCTACGGTGGAGGTTCCGTCGGGAGCGCAAATGCTCATTCCGCTGCGTTACCGAAAACCCCTTCAAATGGGAAGGGATGCGAAGGGCGTGCTATTATCCCCATCGAATTCGGTATCTAAATCTTCTTCTTTGGCGGCGGCACAAACGATCGTGCGACCAAGTCAGGCACCTTTCATACAGGTGTTGAATGGGGGACCCGACCGCGTTGTTGTTCCGGAGGGATCGGTGCTGGCTCACGCCACCACCGATTTCGCCTCTTGTGACAAAACGCCGCGCACCCGGATGCCCGCGGGTGGGCCTCCGCACGATCGTTCACAAGAACGCTGGATCGCAGATTTATGTGGAGAGAATTCTTCCTTGTCGAATGAACAAAGGAACGCCCTGCGTTCACTATTGCTACGGTACGCTGATGTTTTCAGCAGAAATGATTTGGACCTCGGCCGCACGTCGCTTTTGTCGCACCATATTGACACTGGTGCGGCACCTCCCATCTGTATGCACCCTCATCGCATGAGCCCGGTGGAAAGGGAACACGTGCGCGGAGCAGTAGATGAATTGCTGGCGGCGGATATTATTTCGCCGTCCAACAGCCCTTGGGGCGCGCCCGTCGTTCTGGTTAAGAAAAAGGATGGTGGTACGAGGTTTTGCGTTGATTTCCGCCGGTTGAACAAAATTTCGGTGGCGGATGCGTACCCCTTACCGAGGATGGATGACTCATTGGATGCTTTATCGGGTGCTAAATTCTTTTCCACCCTTGACCTGTCCTCGGGCTTCTGGCAGATTCCCCTCGATGATGAGTCGAAGGCCAAAACGGCATTCCGCACACCGCAAGGTCTCTTTGAATTTAATCGGTTGCCTATGGGCTTGAATGCGGCGCCGGCAACGTTTCAGCGGCTCATGGAATTGGTGTTGGCTGGACTACAGTGGGAAACGTGCCTCATATATCTAGACAATATAATTGTCTTCAGCCGCACGTTCGAGGAACACCTCCAACGCCTAGAGACGGTTTTTCAAATAATGCGCGCGGCTGACCTTAAGTGTAAACCTAAGAAATGCCACCATCTGCAACACTCCGTCCGTTACTTGGGTCATATTGTCAGTTCGGACGGCGTGTCCACTGACCCTCTGAAAACCAAATGTGTACGACAGTGGCCCACACCCACTTCAGTGGGTGATGTTCAGTGGTTTATTGGATTCGCTTCCTATTATCGCCGCTTCGTTAAGAACTTTGCGACGTTGGCAAAACCATTACACGTTCTAACTGGCAAAAATCAAAGGTTTAAATGGGGAGCGGAGGAAGAAAGTTCTTTTAGGGCACTTCGGGACCACCTCGCCACGGCGCCTACGCTAGATTACCCAGACTTCTCACAGCCGTTCATCCTTGAAACGGATGCTAGTGATATCGGCTTTGGGGCCGTTTTGTCGCAACGTAAGGACGGGGTAGAGCGAGTGGTGGCGTACGGCAGCAGGGTTCTATCCCCTGCGGAAACGCGATATTGAGTGACAAGGCGGGAACTTTTGGCAATTGTCCATTTTGTTCGATTGTACCGGCCGTACCTGTATGGACAGATATTCCTGGTTCGCACTGAACATGCGGCTTTGCAATACTCCTTGAAATTGGATCAGCCGTCAGGCCAATTGGCTCGGTGGTTGGAATCGTTACAGGAATTTTCCTTCGATATTACATACCGAAAGGGGGCCCGTCACGCGAACGCTGACGCGCTCTCAAGGCTGCCGCCCGTTCCTCCGTGCACTTGCCTGACGGGCACGCACCGCTGTGCGGCACCGCCCACGTCGCCCTGACCGGTTATGGGGGCGATAGCGAATGAGGACGACGCAGGGGCGAAAGCGAAGGAGGATGACCAGCAGGTGTCGGTGGACACCGATGATACCTTACGGCTGCCGCACGCGGTCTGGTTACGTGAGCAGGAGGCCAATGCCTCACTGTCTCCGCTACAGAAATTGGTAGGGAAACAAAAATCTCAATTGGCGGGCTGGAAGTGGCAGATGTTCCGAGGCAAGTCGGGATTGTTAATGTGTACCGACGGGTTGTCTGACCGACCACGCTTGGTAGTGCCTTCTTCGCTTCGCTACGACCTGCTCCGTGCTCTGCACGCTGATAAGTTGATGCACCTCGGCGTCCAAAAGACTTTGGCCGCGATGCAAAAGGATTTTTTCTGGGCCGGTATGACGGCAGACGTCAATGACTTTGTCCGCTCATGCCATGATTGTGCGAAGAGGAAGCCGCCTCGGAACCACTATGTACCACCGTTACGTTCCATTGAGGTGTCCCGTATCAACGAATTAGTTGCTCTCGACATTCTGGGCCCGTTTTTCCCGTCGGCTAGGGGCAATAAATACCTTCTGGTCGGGGTGGAATATTTTTCTCGATGGCCGATGGCCTGGCCTCTGCCCGACCAAACGGCAGCGTCCATCACCGACGCTTTCTTGAACGGGTATGTCATGGACAAGGGGGCACCTGAGAAGCTGCTCACAGATCAAGGGCGGAATTTCTCCTCTAAATTGCTTAAGGAAGTTTGTGATGCGCTGGGTACAAAGAAAATTCGCACTTCCCCATACCATCCACAAACAGATGGTATGGTGGAACGATTCAACCGTACCTTCTCGGCTATGCTTTGTCACACGGTCAGTGAAAAGCAAACCGATTGGGACCTGCACATACCAGGCGTCTTAGCGGCATACCGCATGGTTCCACACACGTCCACGGGATACTCACCATTTTTTTTTATGTATGGCCGTGAAAATGTTCCACCCATCGATGTGCAACTGGGTAAGCCGAGTAAACGACCGTCCCGCTCCTTGCCTGACCACGTGCGTGACTCGCTTGAACGAGTAATAGAGGCGCGAGAGGCTGCCCGGTGTGCGACGGCCCGTGCCCAGGCAAGGAACGAACGGTATGCGCGTCGATCGCATACTCGCATGCCTTGGTCAGTGGGAGACCTGGCGTGGCTCCACTGCCCCCAGGTACCGGCGGGCACATCCCCCAAACTGCACAGGCCGTGGCGGGGGCCTGTGATGCTGGTAGATGTTCGGAACTCGCAAAGTATCCGCGTTCAGTACGGCCTCCTCAACAAGGCCAAGGGCTTAAAATGACTTTTACACTTAAAATGACTGTTACACTTACTA
This sequence comes from Lethenteron reissneri, assembly GCF_015708825.2. NCBI lineage: Eukaryota > Metazoa > Chordata > Hyperoartia > Petromyzontiformes > Petromyzontidae > Lethenteron > Lethenteron reissneri. Next base: position 8,800,240 of record NC_083843.1, on the reverse strand, counting down.
TAACATTTTATCTACACAATTACACCTTTCCATACTTACAACGTGTAATCTTATTTGTATTTTTGTATTTTAAGATTGTTTAATACGGCTAATTAACATTTTATATTTCGCATTTTATAAGATCTACTTATTCATAATTTTAAAGATTTTAGCCCTTTAGTATTACTTATACTTTGTAACGTTAGTATAGTTAGAGTGTATACCTTTTATATAAGTTAAGATTCCTACTTGTTCAATGTTTGCACCGTCCCGCCAAAGTGAATTCCTTGTTTGTGCAAACTTACATGGCGATTAAAAACGTTTCTGATTCTGATTCTGATTTTTGATTCTGGTATGTTCATTCCTCACGACTTAAACCCTATGTTGACGCGCGTGTCGGTCCTTCATCCCCACTAGCTGACCTGCCGGGTTCTGCCGAGCCCACAACGCCGATTGCCACACCCGTTGATCCCAAGGGGGACTGTGTTGTGCCTCCTACAGATGAACAGGTTCTGAGGGCTGAGGAAGCCCCTGCTGCCCCCCCTCCAACGGGGCCTGCCCTGGACGTGACCAAGCACCAACAACCTACTTCTTCTTCGAGCCTACTACCTCCTGTCCACCCGGAAGCAAAGCGACCATGCGCTGGAAGCGGAGAGGGTCCCGCGTCGCGTACGCGGTCGAAATCTTTCCCGTTTCGTTAACGTTTGATCGTTTAGCTATTTTCCCTGTCGTTACTGCGCTGCAGGGGCGCCCTAATGTATATCGGGTTTTTCATGGGTGACTGTTTTTAAGTGTTGTTAGGCGCGGAGACGCCGTTTCACCCTCTACTGTTAAATGCACCTTGGTGCCCTAATAAGATGTTTAACGGAATTGGTTCATCACCCTTTATCCAGCCTAGACGGCTAAAATTTTTTTACCGGGGGGGGGAGGGGGCGGGTGATGTAATACCAGCCATAGAGGGTTCACGTGGGGATTGGCTTGCCGGTCCTGCTTTGTAGCCAATAAGGGATGAGCCAAGGAGCATTGCCTCGGCGTGATCACGGCATGTCAGCAGGGGTGATTGGCCTGGCCATTCGGGGCCCCAGCTAATGGGGAGCCGGATCAGAGGCGTGGTCCCGGGATTGACAGGGAACCATCGAGAACGGTCAATGCTGTCTATGGAGGATTGGCTGGGGGGTACCACGTGACGAAGGGATTAAGAGAGAGAGAGAACGATCGAGAGCAGACTTGGGAACGACAAGAGCAGGAGTCACGCGCGTACGGGGGCTCTGGGTGCCACGTGCGCGGTGGGGTCTTGGTGTGAAGTCTGCCCTCTCTCCGTTGTCTGCCAGCAACGGAGAGTGTGTGAGTAAAGTGTTATTGTGGAAGTAGAAATAAAAAGGACTGATTCCGAAGCCGTCTCAAGAAGATTTATTACACTATTAACATTCCTTCCCTTTATTAATGCTACCCCTATCCCCTCCCTATGTAGTTTATACTTTAGCTTTTTACGTTGTTGTTTAGTTACTGCAGCTACATACTATTAACATTCCTTCCCTTTATTAATGCTACCCCTATCCCCTCCCTTTGATGCTGCTAATCCATGATGCATTATGCAGGATTAGCATTTCACAAATAGCACTAATCGCATTCCATAAATATGCTAAATTCCTCTTGATATGCAGATTCTTTTGTCAATGCGCATTTGCCCCCCCCCCCCTTCCAACCCAGCTTAAATAGACGCTCCAAGCGTGGTGGTGTTTTCTTTTAGACGCTGTCGCCTCGACAGACCTGGTCTTCACCTGAGGACTGCTGCTTGTGTTGTGGCCGAAACGTCGTGAGAATTATTTTATTATGTTTTATATTTATTATTTTATTACTTCCCTTCTACGTGACTTTACCGAAAGAACCAAGAAGATGAATCCCTGCAGTCACGGTACAGTGTATAATAACAAATAGTATAACATTTATATGCTTAATACAATTGTAATAAACCTTCTTGAGACGGCTTCGGAATCAGTCCTTTATATTTCCACTTCCACAATTACACTTTACTCACACACTCTCCGTTGCTGGCAGACAACGGAGAGAGGGCAGACTTCACACCAAGTCCCCACCGCGCACGTGGCACCCAGAGCCCCCGTATGCGCGTGACCCTGCTCTTGTCGTTCCCAAGTCTGCTCCCGATCATTCTCTCTCTCTCTCTTAATCCCTTCGTCACGTGGTACCCCCCAGCCAATCCTCCATAGACAGCATTGACCGTTCTCGATGGTTCCCTGTCAATCCCGGGACCACGCCTCTGATCCGGCTCCCAATTAGCTGGGGCCCCGAATGGCCAGGCCAATCACCCCTGCTGACATGCCGTGATCACGCCGAGGCCATGCTCCCTGGCTCATCCCTTATTGGCTACAAAGCAGGACCGGCAAGCCAATCCCCACGTGAACCCTCTATGGCTGTTATTCCAATAGTATGTAGCTGCAATAACTAAACAACAACGTTAAAAGATAAAGTATAAACTACATAATATTAAATTGTATACGGTATTACTATACACTACCCTATGTCTTAGAATAATACATAGTGTAATATTACACTATGTATTATTCAACCCACCCAACTGTATACCACACTGCTGTATATTCACTATACAATTTCGATACTATATATTACCTTATACATTGTATTAAACATTACACTTTAATACTATTTATTATTATACAATATGCTATACACTATACCATTGACCGTCGCATGAAAGGTACTAAGAGGAAGCAACGAAATATGTCAATGGGAGAGTGGTGGTAGGAAGCTTGCAGCGGAGCAAAAAATCAATTCCCTGCGGAGAATACAAGATATATAGTCAATGTCAGTGAGTGGAACGCGGTCTGAAAGTCACCGTAAACGTGGACACAATCAGTTAAGATCCGAAATGGTTAATTACGTCCTTCCAATGATTGCTAAGCCGGAATCCATCTTCTCGGTTGAAATTGTCTCTGTGTTTGTATATGCTGCATTTTCCATGAATATGCTAAATTTCTCTTGATATGCAGATTCTTTTGCCAATGCGCATTTTCCCTCCCTTCCAACCCAGCTTAAATAGACGCTCCAAGCGTGGTGGTGTTTTCTTTTAGATGCTGTCGCCTCGACAGACCTGGTCTTCAGCTGAGAATGGCTGCTTGTGTTGTGGTCGAAACGTCGTGAGAATTATTTTATATGTTTTTATTTTTATTCTTTTATTACTTCCCTTCTACGTGACTTTACCGAAAGAACCAAGAAGATGAATCCCTGCAGTCACGAAAGCTTTAAATCGAAATTTAACCGCCTCTACGGGGAGGGATTCCACATAACTTTGAGATCCTTCAACAAGCTCCGTGATAAGAAGGTTCAGCTAATCGAGTCTCTCACCTTTCTGAAGAGATGCCGCGACTCTAAGGTAATACCAAACGCATTTACACTAACATCTGCTGCTGTAACTTCTTCTAATGCTAAACGAATTCTGTCTAGAACTAGCTTAGCTCTTATCTCAGAGAAAATCAGCCCTACGTGCACCGATCTAGATCAGATAGACAAGACACTCTACAAATCACACTTATCTTTGAGTGCAACAATGTCCACATCGGATTGGGAACATGTAGACAAAATGACTGCCTCGTCAGCTGCTGCTATGTCGACCAAATGTAAGGACAACTTGATTTCCAAATTCAACCGCCTCTCAAACAAGAGACCGGACCCACACATTGAAAAGCTAGACGTTAACAAAGTCGTAATTAATCGCAGTAACAGTTCTATTTCTGAAGGTCTGAAATTCGTTTTAGCTAAAGGACTAAACTTTGCAGTCACACCTAGACGCATAGCAGTTAATGATATAATTGCTAGAGTAGATGTAGCTCTCAAGGGCCTGAGTCACATCTCTGCAGACGTAGCAAGATCTGAAATCTCTGCAACCCTCAGAAACGCTAAGATGCCAGCTAGCAACATCAGCAAAGATGAGCGTTTTGAATTAGCTCAATTAAAAAAGAGGGATGACATTGTCATCCTCTCAGCCGACAAAGGCAATGCCACTATCATCATGGACAAAATAGAATACAACAACAAAATTCAAGAACTACTCAACGATGGCAGCTATACAAAAATTAAAAGAGACCCCACCAACAGCCTCGTCTCTAAAACCAATCAAATCATTTCTGATTCAACCACATTAATTGATCAGACCAAACAGTTCTCGTTGAAACCTTCTGCAGCCAGGCCACCAAGATTATATGGCTTGCCAAAGATACATAAAGAAGATACACCTCTTCGTCCCATTGTTTCTACGATCAACTCCCCCACATACAACTGGCTAGTTTTTTGTCTGAAATCCTACTGCCTTTCACTGGAAAAACCACCTCTGCGGTACTAAACTCTACTGACCTGGTATCGACAATCAAGGGGATTTCCCTGTCCCCAGACGACCTGCTTGTCAGTTTTGATGTGGTTTCCTTATTCACCAAAGTTCCTGTGCCTGACACCATCGCAATCATTGAAGACTTGGTTCATCAAGGACTGAATGCTGGGGTACCCCCCCTAGTGAGACACTGCTTAACCAATACATACTTCACCTGGAATGGAACTTTCTACAAGCAAACTGAGGGCACCCCAATGCCCCCCCCCCCCCTATCTCCGGTTGTAGCCAACGTCTTCATGGAGAAATTTGAGACTGACGCCATCCAGACTGCCACTCTACGCCGGACCTTATGGAAGAGGTACGTAGATGACACTTTTGTCATCTGGCCACATGGCCGGCCTGCTCTAGACCAATTTCTCGACCACATCAATTCCATACACCCAGCCATCAGATTCACCATGGAAGTCGAAAAAGATGGCAAGCTACCCTTTTTGGATGTCCTAATAAAAAGGAGACCTGATGGTTCAATGAGCCACTCTGTCTACAGGAAAGCCACCCATACGGATGCTTACCTAAAACCGGATTCCCACCACCATCCATCCCAGAAGAATTCCCTCATCAAGACTCTATATCATAGAGCCCAATGCATTTCCGACCAGGAACACATTGCCAGTGAACTAAAACACGTACGCCAAACTCTTAAGGCTAATGGTTACTCCGACTACACAATCCGCAAAGCCATCACTCCAACCATCAAGAAGGATCCTGTTGAGGAGCCTCTCAAGACCATCACCTTACCCTACATTGCTGGGTCACAAAAAAGATCTCCAAAATCCTGATTAAACACAAGATCTAGGTCCGATTCAACACAGTACATAAAATCCGTGATCTGGTCCCGTCTGTAAAAGATGTGGTTCCAGACATACAGTACCCTGGCGTCTACAAACTAAGTTTCCTCTGTGGTAGCAGTTACATTGGAGAAACCAAACGACATGTCTCGGACCGCATCCGTGAACATAAAGCAGACTTGAAACACGGTAGGACTAACACCTCAGCCGTGGCAGATCACTGTTACAATTCAGTGGGCTCACATGATATTGACTTCTCCAAGACAGAGGTTCTCTGCAAGCCATCTGGCTACCATGAGAGATTCGTTCATGAGGCGATCCACATATACAAGCACAGAGACAATTTCAACCAAGAAGATGGATTCCGGCTTAGCAATCATTGGAAGGACGTAATTAACCATTTCGGATCTTAATTGATTGTGTCCACGTTTACGGTGACTTTCAGACCGCGTTCCACTCACTGACATTGACTATATATCTTGTATTCTCTGCAGGGAATGGATTCTTTGCTCCGCTGCAAGCTGCTTACCACCACTCTCCTATTGACATATTTCGTTGCTTCCTCTTAGTACCTTTCACGCGACGGTCAATGGTATAGTGTATAGCATATTGTATAATAATAAATATTATTAAAGTGTAATGTTTAATACAATGTATAAGGTAATATATAGTATCGAAATTGTGTAGTGAATATACAGCAGTGTGATATACAGTTGGGTGGGTAGAATAATACATAGTGTAATATTACACTATGTATTATTCTAAGACATAGTGTTGTATCCTAACCCTTCTTCCATAATTGAGATTAATAATATTTGATGATTTTTATATATTATCTTTTTACTTGTTTTTTTTAATGAGTGAAACACACCAAGCGCAGCAAACTGCAAAACACCAGGTGTTGTTAAGTAATGAACCGGAGGAGGGCTAGGATGGCAGAATTTACAACCTTGCTTCAAGGGAAGATAAGGCCTGATGAACGGGCACATGTCACCCGTGCAGGCGGCAGAGACAGTGGGAGTGTCAGCCAGACATAGTTAAGGCAAAAGCCCAATCATCCTGCATGGTTTTAAAGTAACGTCAAAATTCGAAATTCAACAACAGAGTAGGCTAAAGTTATTGATATTCACACCCACTCCAATTAAACCAGGCCACAAGTTACGCCTACTGAACCATCACCATTATTAAGTCAATATGAAATGTTATTTCCATACTTTAATACTTTCTATACAACTCGACCCGAAGCATATGACAATCAGAACCTTCCTAAGTCAAAATTGAATCGCACCCAGACAGGAGCGAATAGTCGATATAAGGTTGACGAGGGAAGGAAATTAAGAGCACGGCGAACTGCAAACGTAAGCAAAAAGCCGGGAACAACACCAGCCCAGCAACAGCGAGTGGGGCTTCGACAGGCCATAAAGTAGAATAATAACTCCCGGGGTCAGGGGACACGAGAAGAAGCAGGCAGACAAAAACCAGAACTGACTCCAAGGTTCAACCGCCCTCACCTACTCAGGAGTGACGGAAATTAATGAGGCCTTGAATTAACGGCAGGCAACAACAACGGCGAGCAGAGATAGGGTGGGGCAAAGACTGCGGGCTATGAAATACAACTTCGTGTCAGTAAAGCTCTGACAAACAAGTTAAGTTAAAGACATCACAATACATAATATCGTACATAGCATCAATGTTAACGCTATTCACCGTAAACTATATTCCGCTTATATAACCATGCAGGCACCAAGGAATACGAATTCCTAGGATCAAGAAACTTACCCCTTAACCTAAGATATCGGAAATAAATTAATAGTAATAAGTATATGCATGAAAAGACAAAAGTAAAACTTATGGAAAAGCCAGGATAACGGGATGAATCACCACCAGGTCGAATATGAATACATAATAAAAAAAAACGATGTTAAACCCAGGGTCGGAGAGAAAGGGAGATCCCGGCCGTCTTTGTATCCCCGCAGCGCGGGATAGGAGTGTGTATACGCTCGGGGAAAAACCTACTGGAGTCAAGCACCACGATGGGAAACGACAGACCTTAGGTTACATACAGAATCATAACTGTGAAATAGTAAGGGACAAATGTTAACTTAAAACTTTTAACCATTTCTTTGTGCGCCGGGTCGGAGAGAGTGTTGCCCCTCCCTCCAGGTTGTGCAACACGAACAAAGACGCCTATGAGACGATTTGTAACGTCTGTGTTTTGGGTTCATGAAGAAGGCCAGACAAGAGATAATATTGCACCCAGACAGAGAGACGACTTCGAGGCAATTTGTAACATCTGATTGTTTGCTCGTGGGTTTTATGGAGGGAGTGTGACAACGGAATATACCGTCAGTGATGCACACAAGGACACACGGACGTACGGACACACACATGGACACACCTGCCTACGGACAGATCCTGACACAGCAAAAATCGGAAGCCCCGCCTTGTGGGCGGGATCCAGGGGGATTTTTCGGCATAAAGGAACGGATCCTGAGCATTGGAAACCAGTGCGACGAGAGGGTCCACTCAGGAGCGCGACCGGGAGAGTCGGCTCAGGAGGAGTGCGACCAGTGGGTCCACTCAGGAGTGCGACGAGAGGGTCCACTCAGGAGCGCGACCGGGAGAGTCGGCTCAGGAGGAGTGCGACCAGTGGGTCCACTCAGGAGTGCGACCAGAGAGTCGACTCAGGAGCGAGGGCGACCAGCGGGTCGACCCAGGAGCGAGCTCGACCGGGAGGGTCGACTCAGGAGCGAGCTGCGACCAGCGGGTCGGCTCGACTCATCTTCAGCTCGTCAATCTCTGCTGCCGCCGGAGGTCTCTGCTGCCGCCGGAGTGGTGATCGTTGCGGTTTGGCGACGATCCAGCGCTGCACGCTACGAGCGAGTTGTGGGCGCCACCTACCGACCGGGTTCCGAACTGCGACAGCGTATCAACAGCCATCCGAACCACCACGGTGACAGGGGATCGACTGATACGTATGACGCGCACCGCCCCCTCACCACACGACCACCAGGCGTCTGTTTGACCTAAAGAATCGACTCCGAACACTGACTATTCAAGACAACTCTTACCACTCAAAAACACTCGAACCCATAAGCCATCCGTGGCTGGAAAGCATCACAACGAGACCGAGGGATGGCCCTCCGTCGTTTATAAGAGTATTCTTAATTTTTATCTTTAATATTTAGTGGGCTGTACTCTTAATCGCATAAATTCCCAACAGATCCATCAATACGAACTGATTCTTGGCACCTCCTTCCGCCGAGCCACGCTCACGTGGGGAGTGGTGGCCCACCGGATCCTTATCAGGTGATCTGGTCCCCAATTAGTAAACTTGGTATAAGATAACGATCTTCGGAAAAGGAGCACCGTCGCAGGCCCTTACTCCGAGCCGTTCTGAGATAACCTGCCGATGTATCTGTTGAGATTGGTGCCTTTAAGAATAATAACTGTTTTTGATTGTGTTTTTTTATCGCCGTATAATCTTTCAAGTATCTTTCAGTCATAATCGCCGCACGTACTCGCATCCTCTACAGAATATTCAACTGTTCCGTGACCCAAGGTGTTAACAACGTGATAAGGGTTGCGTATGATCAATAAGGAGTGCGGTACTGCGTGAACAATATTGAGTATAATCATTCATTAACGTTAAGGTTTTCTTAGCATAATATTTGCATGTTTTAACGACTCTCTCTCTCACTAAGAACCATCGCGTTATGCGGGATCCATGTGCCGTTGTCAAAGTGAAATCAGACAATCGTTGATGATACTGTATTGATGCCGTATTGACGTTCCGGGATTGAGAGTTCGCATACTATATCATAGTTAAGGTTGAATTAGTAATAAATTGATCAATACAGAAGTGGTTGTGTGATTCTTTCCTGAAATCTATGCATAAGATCTGCTTCTGCGTTGAGATTTGAACTTGGTGACCTTAATAAACACACTAATACATACTCAGTAAATGTTAAAGCGATAACGGGGTGAACCGGGGTCTGGTTATCATAACGACTTGCGTTATCATAATTACACCCACTCGCATAATTAATACGATTACCTCTCGAATTGGCATAATTAAAATGTGCGTAATTACATAAATTAACATATTTCCGGATAATTACACATTTGGCCAAATTTCATTTAATTATTATTATTTTCACTGAATATTCATAACCCACATATACAACATAATAATTTCACCCACGCACGCATACAACATAACAAATTTTCATAACCAACATATACAACATAATGGGGGCTCGTCTTCCGGGATCTCTCGCAGACAGTTTGTGCATGAATTCAGGAACGAATCACTGATGTGTTAATCGAAGTGTTGTGAACTAACGTTGCCTTGTGATTGTGTAGGGATGTTGGAGAGAGGGCCGTTATGCATGGCAGCCTATGGGAAAGAAACACAGTGGGCGGGGCTACGTGTGTGCACAGGGAGATGCCCTCTGCGACGTCCGAGCCAGACACCCTGGGGGGGGGCTGGTTCGGCGTTACGATCCCCCGGGGCCCCACCCCTCAAGGAGGGTTGGGTATAAAAAGGGGTCGTTATATGGGCTTAGTCAGTTATGTTATAGTTAAGCTAAGAAGTCGGAAGACGTCGTAGCTAGAGCCCTGGACTCCCCCTGATCGCCGCCCTTATCAGGGCCCCACGGGATCAGGCTCGAGCCAGCGGCGTGGTCCCGTGAACCAGAGCCAGTGCTCTGGGACTCCGGGTACCGTAGCCCGATTACCAGTGTCGGGCCAGACAGCCTCCCCTAGCTCTTTAGTGGAGGACTCAGGGGATAGGCTATGGATAGCTAGGGGTATTCCCTGAGTTATACGGGTGAGGAGGCCGCTACCCCCTCTAGTGCTGTCCTGTACTGGCAACTTGTTAAATAAATATACGTGTGCCTCAACTCCGTTGTCAAGCGTCCTCGACGGGTACTTCATCTGGCGTCAGAAGTGGTAAAAATGGAAACGCGCCATACAGCTCGGACCAGGGTACCACGAGAGGAGGACGCCGCGGAGATCGCCGAGCCCGAGACAGAGCAACAAGATGGGGTGCAGCCGGAGCCTGGCGCCTTCTCACAGGGACGTCAGCATGGAGAGGGGCCGCAGCCAGATGCACTACGACTGGCTCACGAACGGCTGGCGGAGCTACTTTATGCCGCTGCCGCCACACTGGAAGGCATTACGCGGTTGGGGGTTGGTGGTCCACCGCAGGGCGAGGAGAACCGGCGGCCGGAGCACTTTCCCGCCATTTCAGCGACTTCAAAATTTGAATTTCCCGCCATGGACGCCGCGGCTGTTCGGGGCGTGGCCAGCTTAGACATCGGCTCCGACATCGCCGTCGCCGGGGCTGCAGCGTCATCGCAGCCGAAGGATGCGTCATCGCTGCCGCGACAGGCGATGCCATCGGCCAGTCGCGCCGAGGCACCGCCAAAGGGAGGTGAAAGCAACCTGCGGGAGTCCACATCGACCGCTGCGCTTCACCAAAGACTGCCCCCGCTGAAGGAATTCATCGGTGCGGAGGGTGACTGGGGCGGCTTCCGGCGACGCTTCCTCGCCCATCAGGAGATGGCGCGGTGGTCCGACGAGGAGGCCCTTTGCGCGCTGCCGGCGCTCCTCGATGGGGACGCGCTCGCCGCACTCACGTCGGCGCCAAAAGAGAAGCGGGCTACACTACCAATGGCGCTACAGCTGCTGGCCGGGGTCTATGGACCTTCAGCCGAATGCCGTCAGCAGTTCTACGATCGCAGGCGGGGTGAAAAAGAGTCGCCTCTGGCTTTCCGGACAAGTCTTCTGGCGCTGGCAAAAACAGCCTTTCCCCGCATGGACGACGACGGCGTGGACGCAATGGTCGCGGAGAAGATCCTCCTCTTGGCGGACGACCTCGACATCGTCGTCATCGCACAAGGGGATGCAGAAATGACCTCCCTCCAGGCTGCGCGACTCCTCCACGCCAACCTTCTGCAGCAGCGGCGAAAGGCAAACAGGGCATCGGCTGGGCGTGCGGTGGCTGCAGCCACCCTTCCGTCAGAAGAACTTTATGCCGTCGACCATCGACGGCAACAGACGACGGGGGCGCGGCCGGGTCGGGACGGGCCGAGGCGTTTCGACCGTCCATCGTCTCCATCGGCGCTCCCGCGGTGCTTCAACTGCGGCATCCGGGGCCATGTCGCCTCGGGGTGCCGTTCTCCTCGACAGCGGGGGACGACGCCTCGACAGGACGCCGGCCCTCCTCTTCCTCCTCCCAAGCTCCAGCACCATGATCCGGCGAGTCGCGGCACCTCACATGTTTGGCCAACGCACCCACCTGTCGCACACTCTCGCACCGTAACGAACGGGGGGCCGGTGGGGCGCTGCGATGGACCGGCGCGGATCACTGCGGGGACTCAAATCGAGCCCGAGCGGTGGTCCGTGTTGGCCCATCGCGTGGTGGCCGCGGCGTCGGGATCGTCGGCCGTGGTCGGTTACATTGATGGGGTGGAGGTACGCATCATAGTCGATACAGGGGCATCGGCGACAATTATTTCGGAACTAATTTACAATATTCTACCGGTGCAGAGCCGTCCTTTGCTACCGGTTAATGTCCCTTTCTATGCCGCTAACGGGGGCTCTCTCGGCATCGTGGGACAGATTCGAGCGCAAATTTCTATCGGGGACATCAAATTGTCGGGGCCGATTTTTGTCTCCTCCTCACTGGCAGTTCCGTGCCTGCTGGGGACGGACTTCTTGGGCAGGATGCCAATTCGTATTTTGATCGACCAAGGATGCATTGAGCTTCCGTCGGGGCGACGTATGGCGTTCCTGCCTTCCCCTGTAGCGACTCGGACGGCGTTCGCGACGGTACCGGCGTTCGTCGTAAAAACAGTGCGTGTGCCGCCGGGGGCACAAATGCTGGTACCTCTTAAACTTCGTAGGCCCTTCGCTAAGGGTGTTGGGGATCAGGGTGTTGTGCTGGGGCCGTCTAGGGCCGGGGTTAATGGGCCTCATTTAATTCCGGCCCAGACCATCGTAAGGGGGGACGAGGATCCCTTCATCGCGGTCCTCAATGTCGGGTCGCAGACAGTAGTGGTTCCCCAAGGGACTGTGCTCGCTCACGCGACGCCGGTGCCCTGCGAGGAACCTGCCGTGAACCACATTGACACTGCTGCTCGGACGCACCCGCATTCGGACGGCGATGAAGGGTGGCTCAACGCGCTTTGTGCGGGATCGACGAACCTGTCCAATTTAGAGCGCCAACGGCTTAGATCGCTGCTAAAGGAATTTTCCGACGTTTTCAGTCGGAATAAATACGATTTGGGTTGTACTCACCTGCTGCGTCACCATATTGACACGGGTGACAGCGCGCCTATTCGCCAAAATCCTTTTCGGTTGAGTCCCGCCGAAAAGGACCATGTCAAATCGGCTGTCGATGACATGTTAGCCGCCGACATTATCTCTCCCTCTACCAGCCCTTGGGGAGCACCGATTGTCCTGGTTAAGAAACAGGATGGCTCGTTGCGGTTTTGCGTAGATTTCCGTCGCCTTAATAAGGTTTCGGTTGCCGACGCATACCCGCTCCCACGGATGGACGAATCGCTGGACGCCTTGGCGGGAGCGCGATTCTTCTCCACACTAGATTTACTTTCGGGATTCTGGCAGCTTCCTCTGGACGATGACTCGAAGCCTAAAACCGCTTTCCGTACACCGCACGGCCTGTTCCAATTCAACCGGTTGCCGATGGGCTTACACTCAGCGCCGGCAACCTTCCAGCGGTTGATGGAATTGGTTTTGGCTGGATTGCAATGGGAATCGTGCCTGATTTATTTGGATGACGTAATTGTTTTTGGAAGAACCTTTGACGAACATCTCCAGAGGCTGCGGGCGGTTTTCCAAAGGATGCGGGCTGCTAATTTGAAATTTAAGCCCCAAAAATGCTATTTGTTTCGCGAGTCAGTGCGTTATTTGGGGCACATCGTGGGGCGCTCGGGTATTGCTACCGATCCCGCCAAAACGCAGTGTGTCAGCTCCTGGCCAATTCCGACCTCGGTGGGGGAGGTGAGGAGTTTTATTGGCTTCGCTTCATATTACCGACGGTTCGTCGCTAATTTTGCTACAATTGCCAAACCCCTACATGCTTTGACATCAAAAGGGGTTCGGTTCCACTGGGGTCGGGATGAGGAAGTAGCTTTCTGCTCCCTTCGGGATGCATTGGTGAAGGCTCCTCCTTTGACTTACCCCGATTTTTCGAGGCCGTTTTTGCTCGACACCGACGCGAGCAACACAGGTATCGGAGGCGTGCTTTCCCAGGTGGTTGATGGCGTGGAACGGGTGGTTGCGTACGGCAGTCGGGTGTTGTCTCCAGCGGAGCAAAAATATTGCGTCACCCGTAGAGAACTGTTGGCAATTGTTTTCTTCATCCAACAGTACCGCCCATATCTGTACGGTCAGCATTTCACTGTCCGTACGGATCATGCGGCACTGCAGTACGCCCTGAAGGTTCAACAGCCATCGGGACAATTGTCCCGATGGCTGGAGGTCCTCCAGGAATTCGATTTTGACACCACCTATCGTAAGGGCATTCGCCACACAAATGCGGACGCTCTGTCGCGCATGCCAACCACCTCCGAATGCGCATGCCTCCTGGGGTCGGGGCGTTGCAAGCCAGCTGGGGACATGACGGTTCCAGTCCTGGCGGCCGCCGCCGATGTTGACACATCGCTCCCCGATGAGATCGGGAAACAGGGAAGGGATTCCCTGCTTGGGTTGCCTGTGATTGAGTGGGGACGCCTCCAGATGGAGGACGCCTCCCTCCTCGCGCTGCGTCGTCGCGCCAGGGAGAGGGGGTGTGGGACGGGTGATGCCGACAATTGGGAAATACACGCAGGCTTGCTCATGCATTGGGACGGTAAATCCCACCGTCACCGGCTGGTAGTTCCTGCGGGGTTACGGGGTAAGGTGGTGTGGGCTGCTCATGAGCGCCTCCTCCACCTGGGTACCCAAAAGACCCTCGCCTCGCTCCAGCTGGATTTTTTTTGGCCGGGCATGACACGGGATGTCACGGATCTGCTGGCAGCATGCCCCCGGTGTGCGCAACGCAAACCACCAGCTCGGGAGTCGAACCCGCCGTTGCAGTCCATCACAGTCTCCAGGGTGAACGAACTCGTAGCGTTGGATATCCTGGGGCCGTTTCCCGCCACTCCTAGGGGCAATAGATATTTGCTAACAGGGGTCGAATACTTCACACGCTGGCCTATGGCCTGGCCCCTGGCAAATCAGTCGGCAGCAGCCATCGTGGACGCCTTTGTCCAAGGCTACGTCATGGACAAAGGTGCTCCGGAGCGGCTGCTGACCGACCAGGGTAAAAATTTTTCCGGGAACCTCCTCAAACAAGTCTGTGATCTCCTAGGTACAAAGAAGATTCGTACCTCTCCCTATCACCCACAAACTGACGGGATGGTCGAGCGTCTGCATCGTACCATCACGTCTATGTTGTCGCACCTGGTTTCGGAGTCACAGACCAATTGGGACTTGCAAATTCAAGGGGTCCTGGCAGCATATCGATTGGCCCCCCATGCTGCCACGGGATTTTCACCCTTCTTTCTCATGTATGGTCGCGAACATGACCCACCTGTTCGGGCACAGCTGCAGATCCCCGCGCCTCTAGGTAAAATAAAATTGGACGAGCACGTTAAATTTAACCTTCAAAAGCTAACTGAGGCGCGGGATGCTGCCATGCTCAATTCCCGCATGCGCCAAAAGGCGAATGAGCGCCTCAGACTCGCGCGCGCGCACGTGCTGCAGTGGAAGCCAGGGGACAGGGCATGGCTGCACTGTCCCCAGGTACCGCTTGCGACCTCCTCGAAACTGGTACGGCCATGGCGGGGCCCCGTCGAGGTGGTCGAGGTTTTGCGACCGCAGTGCGTTCGTATCAAGTGGGGGAGGCGCCGGTGGTTCGTTCACCCCTCTAGACTAAAACCCTTCGTTGCGGTGCGGGGCTCTGCTCCACACGCGCAGGGCCAAGCATGTGAGGGGTCGACCGACCCGGAGGGTCCGCCTCTGTTGATCTCACCTGACGTCTTGCCGGTTGCCCCGCCCCCAGGTTCTCCCGGAATGACGGGCTCGCGCACATCCCTCACGGGGGATGCCGAGGGTCCCGCCGCTCCAATTGCGGACTCGCCTCGGATGGGACAGCGGCCACCGAATGGTCCGCCATCTGAGGTTGGCCCTTGTGACGGGCCTGCGGCAAGGACGCGCGCTAAAATGCGCAGACTCTTATAAAAACACTGGAACGCGAACAAGAAGTGGAAACGAAACGAAAATAAGAAGAAAATTTTTTTTATTTTTTTTGCGTTTTCTGGTACACTTTCGTGTGCTATTGTTACTGGACGCTGCGTTCGTGTGGCGCTCTTGGCGCGTTGTTGTATTATGGCTGTGTGTGTGTGTGCGTCTTGTGTGCGTGTTGTGTGTGCGCTGAGGGTTCCGGGAAATGTACATATTTTGCCTCTACGGATTTCGTATTTATTCGGGGGGGGGGGCGCGTCGGTTTGTTCTCCCTTTAGGGGCATTGTTAGTGTTGTTGTTCAATTCTCGTTCTGTTAAATGAAAAAATGGGGCACACACGGGGGGAGTCAAGGGGTAAAGATTCATTTGTTGAAATTGTTGCAGCCGGGACGGCTGCGAGCTATGCGGGGGGGAGTGATGTAGGGATGTTGGAGAGAGGGCCGTTATGCATGGCAGCCTATGGGAAAGAAACACAGTGGGCGGGGCTACGTGTGTGCACAGGGAGATGCCCTCTGCGACGTCCGAGCCAGACACCCTGGGGGGGGGCTGGTTCGGCGTTACGATCCCCCGGGGCCCCACCCCTCAAGGAGGGTTGGGTATAAAAAGGGGTCGTTATATGGGCTTAGTCAGTTATGTTATAGTTAAGCTAAGAAGTCGGAAGACGTCGTAGCTAGAGCCCTGGACTCCCCCTGATCGCCGCCCTTATCAGGGCCCCACGGGATCAGGCTCGAGCCAGCGGCGTGGTCCCGTGAACCAGAGCCAGTGCTCTGGGACTCCGGGTACCGTAGCCCGATTACCAGTGTCGGGCCAGACAGCCTCCCCTAGCTCTTTAGTGGAGGACTCAGGGGATAGGCTATGGATAGCTAGGGGTATTCCCTGAGTTATACGGGTGAGGGGGCCGCTACCCCCTCTAGTGCTGTCCTGTACTGGCAACTTGTTAAATAAATATACGTGTGCCTCAACTCCGTTGTCAAGCGTCCTCGACGGGTACTTCAATTGTAAACGGGGGTATACAAACAAAACGCGCTCTGAAGGGAGGTACCAGAGTAGCAGAGTATAACAAAGACAGCTGGGCTGAGATTATTTGCTCGAGTTGAACTGACGCATCCTGTGATACAATTGTTTATATGCACTCTGAAAAGAAATATTAAGGTAACTCTTGCCATACTTAAGATGCTAGGATTAAGAACAATATTTGAATGGGTTACGGGATACGGGGAGCTCGTATTTAAACGTACCGACCAATCTGTTACAAAGCAGTACAGTCAGAGAGACATATGGGAAGGGAGCTGTATCGATAACACGAACACACCTTGGGGGAAACTAATTGACTGGATAAAAAGTAACGAAGGCAAACACGATGCAAAAACTGCAGAGAAGGCAGGACAGGACTCATACCTTCTCACACAGGCATACAGACAGGGATTGTGGAATGAAGGAAAATTTGGAAAGGAAACGGGAGAGAAATCGTCTCTAATAAACGACGAGAAATGTCCTCACACCCTCGAGAGGGAGGAGAAATCAAAGCTCGCGACACCAGCGAAACTCACAGACGTTGAGCCACAGAATAAATATGGAAGTAACATCAAATCACTCTCTTGGGTACGTGGACAGAGTCCAGGGATTGATCGCACAAAAGTTAAAGTAAAATCGCCAGGACATGGTACACTAAGGGCAGAGGCAAAAACTGAAGGGAAATGGCAACACGAGCGACACGGCCCTGGGCGCGCACACAGAAAATGCACACCACTTAAACACAGGAGACACAGCACAGACCAAAGTGACAGATTGCCTGATGATAACTTGTTTGATGATGACGCTGTCAGCAATCAACTTTCGGAATACCTGTTCACCAGTAAAACCCTTAAGTTGATGGACAAGGCTCTAGTCAGAATTCCCGATTTTGACCCCCACAATAAGACTATGGATATCCACACACATATCGCGACAGTGGAAGAGGAGGCAATGATTAGAGGGCTGAGGAGACGGGATGAAAAAGCGAGTTTGTTGAAACGGACCTTACATAAAGAATCTATTCCATGGGTAAAGTCACTACCACACAAGGTTAGAAATGATTTTAAACAATTGAGCCTGGCAGTGATTCGGAAGTTTGGAGAATATTCGACACTCACTGAGGGGTTTTATGCTGTAAAATCGATGACCCAGGGCATGGACCAAGATCCACGTGACTACCTCGTCCAATTTAAAAGAGCGTATTACGCAGGCGATGTGAATCAATACCACGAAGGGGATAAAATGTTCAAAATTATGTTTTTTGAATCCTTGAGCCCAGAGATTACAGAAAGGGTGAGAATGGTTTTGAATCCAGAAACCGCATCCTTACGCCGCATAGAGAGCAAGGCGTACATGGCATGGTTATACAGAGCTAAGAATCATAATTCGGATCCAGAACACAGGGAGAGGGATGAGGAACCCAGCCTCTCAGAGAGGAATAAAAATCACCGAGCAGTCCCACCATGCAGAGAGCAGCAGAAACGCACGCACACATGGCAAAATAACCCAGAGAGAGGTTGGCACGAGAATGAGAGCGGCACAAAGCCGAACATTCAGGAGAATCGCAGGAGGGGGAGGTTCAGAATAGAACCATACCAACACCCCATGCCCCGACATGCGCAAGGTCAAGATTACCCGGAGGTATGGCGAAGTAACAATCCAGGAAAAATTTGGCACCCAAATGGGAAAAACACTGGGCCAAGGGTGCAGGAGAATCGTAGGAGGGAGAGGTTCAGAGCAGAACCATATCAACACCCCATCCCACGACACACGCAAGGTTCAAATTACGCACAGAGATGGGAAGATAACCACCTAGCGGGAAGGTGTTACACATACCGCGGAGGTATGGATGCGAACATTCACGAGAATCGCAGGATGGGAGGTCAAACACAATCGATCCAATTCCGACCAATTCCTCCACCGGCTATACCAGGAGGGAATAGAGGAATAACACAGAATACGGTCCAAATACGTGATGAACCATCCACAGTGATTGAGAGCGGGCAGCCCATACGCGCCACACCCGCCGAGGTGTTAAACCCGGCGCTCAATGTGAAATACAGGCAGGCTGCAAGTGACAGGGCGGGCAAAAACGTGGACAGTGCTCCCGTAAATGACGCGCGGATCGAATACAAGGACAGGGTTGCATTGAAGCGTGATCGGACAGTACAAAAACAGACAGCAGGGACACGCCCTGAGGAGCGCAGGCATGAGCCTTTGAATGGAAAATATCCAAGGGAAACCAAAAATTATGTGGATCGGAGTGCTAAAATGGAGACGAATGTCCATGACGTATCGGGAATGGTGTTGAAATCCAACACACTAGTAAAAACAAAGAGGGCAACATTACGAGGGACAGAATTAAATCGACACACTGACTCGGCAAATGTGCATGTAATCGCAGAGAGAGCGAATGCCTCGAACCAAGGGTCAAAGTGGGTCGTGTGCGCGAATTCTGGTTATGTGCAGCACAATTTTTCACCACACACTCCCACGACACAGAGAGTGAGAGAGGAAACTACAAAAACGAACCCGAAAACCGTGATCGAATTATCGAAGTGATAAGTGGTGAACGAGGCAACATGAGGAAGGTAACGCATAAATGCGTTCGAAACCGCTACCTAGCGTTTCCCAGGATTTAACAAAAACAAAAATGAATATTCGTCGGAGTCATGATGTATCAGAACCGATGTAACGCAATATCGATGTTTAACGCTTGTTTAATTTTCTTTGCTCAATGCAATATAACCATGTTAAGTTGTGACACGTACGCGCGCGTTGTAAGGAATAGCAGCAAAACTTGAGGACAATCGATGGTTCATGATGGAAGAAGGGTATACATTTTTTTTTTAAATAACCCGTGGCCATTTGACCACTGGTCATTTTTAAAAGGGCGGAATGTTGTATCCTAACCCTTCTTCCATAATTGAGATTAATAATATTTGATGATTTTTATATATTATCTTTTTACTTGTTTTTTTTAATGAGTGAAACACACCAAGCGCAGCAAACTGCAAAACACCAGGTGTTGTTAAGTAATGAACCGGAGGAGGGCTAGGATGGCAGAATTTACAACCTTGCTTCAAGGGAAGATAAGGCCTGATGAACGGGCACATGTCACCCGTGCAGGCGGCAGAGACAGTGGGAGTGTCAGCCAGACATAGTTAAGGCAAAAGCCCAATCATCCTGCATGGTTTTAAAGTAACGTCAAAATTCGAAATTCAACAACAGAGTAGGCTAAAGTTATTGATATTCACACCCACTCCAATTAAACCAGGCCACAAGTTACGCCTACTGAACCATCACCATTATTAAGTCAATATGAAATGTTATTTCCATACTTTAATACTTTCTATACAACTCGACCCGAAGCATATGACAATCAGAACCTTCCTAAGTCAAAATTGAATCGCACCCAGACAGGAGCGAATAGTCGATATAAGGTTGACGAGGGAAGGAAATTAAGAGCACGGCGAACTGCAAACGTAAGCAAAAAGCCGGGAACAACACCAGCCCAGCAACAGCGAGTGGGGCTTCGACAGGCCATAAAGTAGAATAATAACTCCCGGGGTCAGGGGACACGAGAAGAAGCAGGCAGACAAAAACCAGAACTGACTCCAAGGTTCAACCGCCCTCACCTACTCAGGAGTGACGGAAATTAATGAGGCCTTGAATTAACGGCAGGCAACAACAACGGCGAGCAGAGATAGGGTGGGGCAAAGACTGCGGGCTATGAAATACAACTTCGTGTCAGTAAAGCTCTGACAAACAAGTTAAGTTAAAGACATCACAATACATAATATCGTACATAGCATCAATGTTAACGCTATTCACCGTAAACTATATTCCGCTTATATAACCATGCAGGCACCAAGGAATACGAATTCCTAGGATCAAGAAACTTACCCCTTAACCTAAGATATCGGAAATAAATTAATAGTAATAAGTATATGCATGAAAAGACAAAAGTAAAACTTATGGAAAAGCCAGGATAACGGGATGAATCACCACCAGGTCGAATATGAATACATAATAAAAAAAAACGATGTTAAACCCAGGGTCGGAGAGAAAGGGAGATCCCGGCCGTCTTTGTATCCCCGCAGCGCAGGATAGGAGTGTGTATACGCTCGGGGAAAAACCTACTGGAGTCAAGCACCACGATGGGAAACGACAGACCTTAGGTTACATACAGAATCATAACTGTGAAATAGTAAGGGACAAATGTTAACTTAAAACTTTTAACCATTTCTTTGTGCGCCGGGTCGGAGAGAGTGTTGCCCCTCCCTCCAGGTTGTGCAACACGAACAAAGACGCCTATGAGACGATTTGTAACGTCTGTGTTTTGGGTTCATGAAGAAGGCCAGACAAGAGATAATATTGCACCCAGACAGAGAGACGACTTCGAGGCAATTTGTAACATCTGATTGTTTGCTCGTGGGTTTTATGGAGGGAGTGTGACAACGGAATATACCGTCAGTGATGCACACAAGGACACACGGACGTACGGACACACACATGGACACACCTGCCTACGGACAGATCCTGACACAGCAAAAATCGGAAGCCCCGCCTTGTGGGCGGGATCCAGGGGGATTTTTCGGCATAAAGGAACGGATCCTGAGCATTGGAAACCAGTGCGACGAGAGGGTCCACTCAGGAGCGCGACCGGGAGAGTCGGCTCAGGAGGAGTGCGACCAGTGGGTCCACTCAGGAGTGCGACGAGAGGGTCCACTCAGGAGCGCGACCGGGAGAGTCGGCTCAGGAGGAGTGCGACCAGTGGGTCCACTCAGGAGTGCGACCAGAGAGTCGACTCAGGAGCGAGGGCGACCAGCGGGTCGACCCAGGAGCGAGCTCGACCGGGAGGGTCGACTCAGGAGCGAGCTGCGACCAGCGGGTCGGCTCGACTCATCTTCAGCTCGTCAATCTCTGCTGCCGCCGGAGGTCTCTGCTGCCGCCGGAGTGGTGATCGTTGCGGTTTGGCGACGATCCAGCGCTGCACGCTACGAGCGAGTTGTGGGCGCCACCTACCGACCGGGTTCCGAACTGCGACAGCGTATCAACAGCCATCCGAACCACCACGGTGACAGGGGATCGACTGATACGTATGACGCGCACCGCCCCCTCACCACACGACCACCAGGCGTCTGTTTGACCTAAAGAATCGACTCCGAACACTGACTATTCAAGACAACTCTTACCACTCAAAAACACTCGAACCCATAAGCCATCCGTGGCTGGAAAGCATCACAACGAGACCGAGGGATGGCCCTCCGTCGTTTATAAGAGTATTCTTAATTTTTATCTTTAATATTTAGTGGGCTGTACTCTTAATCGCATAAATTCCCAACAGATCCATCAATATGAACTGATTCTTGGCACCTCCTTCCGCCGAGCCACGCTCACGTGGGGAGTGGTGGCCCACCGGATCCTTATCAGGTGATCTGGTCCCCAATTAGTAAACTTGGTATAAGATAACGATCTTCGGAAAAGGAGCACCGTCGCAGGCCCTTACTCCGAGCCGTTCTGAGATAACCTGCCGATGTATCTGTTGAGATTGGTGCCTTTAAGAATAATAACTGTTTTTGATTGTGTTTTTTTATCGCCGTATAATCTTTCAAGTATCTTTCAGTCATAATCGCCGCACGTACTCGCATCCTCTACAGAATATTCAACTGTTCCGTGACCCAAGGTGTTAACAACGTGATAAGGGTTGCGTATGATCAATAAGGAGTGCGGTACTGCGTGAACAATATTGAGTATAATCATTCATTAACGTTAAGGTTTTCTTAGAATAATATTTGCATGTTTTAACGACTCTCTCTCTCACTAAGAACCATCGCGTTATGCGGGATCCATGTGCCGTTGTCAAAGTGAAATCAGACAATCGTTGATGATACTGTATTGATGCCGTATTGACGTTCCGGGATTGAGAGTTCGCATACTATATCATAGTTAAGGTTGAATTAGTAATAAATTGATCAATACAGAAGTGGTTGTGTGATTCTTTCCTGAAATCTATGCATAAGATCTGCTTCTGCGTTGAGATTTGAACTTGGTGACCTTAATAAACACACTAATACATACTCAGTAAATGTTAAAGCGATAACGGGGTGAACCGGGGTCTGGTTATCATAACGACTTGCGTTATCATAATTACACCCACTCGCATAATTAATACGATTACCTCTCGAATTGGCATAATTAAAATGTGCGTAATTACATAAATTAACATATTTCCGGATAATTACACATTTGGCCAAATTTCATTTAATTATTATTATTTTCACTGAATATTCATAACCCACATATACAACATAATAATTTCACCCACGCACGCATACAACATAACAAATTTTCATAACCAACATATACAACAATAGGGTAGTGTATAGTAATACAGTATACAATTTAATACTATGTAGTTTATACTTTAGCTTTTAACGTTGTTGTTTAGTTACTGCAGCTACATACTATTAACATTCCTTCCCTTTATTAATGCTACCCTTATCCCCTCCCTATGTAGTTTATACTTTAGCTTTTTACGTTGTTGTTTAGTTACTGCAGCTACATACTATTAACATTCCTTCCCTTTATTAATGCTACCCCTATCCCCTTCCTTTGATGCTGCATTTCACAAATAGCACTAATCGCATTCCTGAATTTCCCATAAATATGCTAAATTCCTCTCAGCTATAGTACATGGTGATGGTATGTAACAACATTACACAGCACACTATACAGCACACTATGCACTGTCTATAACTCAGCTATAGTACATGGTGAGGGTATGTAACAGCATTACACAACACACTACACAACACACTATGCACTGTCTATAACTCAGCTATAGTACATGGTGAGGGTAACAGCATTACTCATACGTGTACTGTATCTGAGCTGTACGTAGTAGATAGTGTGATGTGTCATGTTATAGACAACCTCATCGCTTGGGTCTGGGTAGTAAATATAAACACACTGGCATAGCTTCTCAGTGATGTGAGTTACACTGTCATAGACACACGGAGAAACTGAAATGCACACAAATATATACACGTGCAAATACACTCGTATTTTTAACAATGAAAACTCCAGTTGATTCATGACACTCTGTGGCCTTAAAAGGCAGTACTGTATACAACAGGCGACGTGTCGAGCAAAGGCCCCTCTTCACAGCACATCGTGAGCCCGGAGAAGTTGTGGTGCGATTCTCCGAATGTGCTGAGATTGTTTTGTTGTTGTTGTTATTTGTGCGCCACTGCCAAACGCAGCGTCGCCAAAACATTTTGGTGATTTGAGAACGGCTCGCCATGCTACGGCGCTACAGAAGCTGGCGTTGTTATTTATTTATTAATTCGCTGTTGATCCGCTAAACTCTGCCACGTGCACACAGAGAGAAACGCGTGCGTGGGAACCAATTCCAAACCCTTACATTCACTCAAGCAACGATCATCAGTCAAACCCAAACACGCACGCACTCATTCTTAATCGCAGTCCTGCTTAACTCTCAATTATGTCCTATGAAGTAGGGCCGTTGCCTGAAAGGTCGATTAATGTTACTTTTAAGCTCTACGCAGTGTTTGACGAACGCGTGGAGTTATTTTAACAGCGAGTGAACGTACCACATCAAATGGCAGTGCGCACCGCGCATTCGTGCGTTTGACTGCCCTCTGCTGCTCGTGGGTGCGATGCCTTGCCTCTGTTCTTGGCTCTGTATCAATGTTTCACGTTGTATATAAACGTAAACCGTGTAAGATGTAGATTTTTTTTTTATTTTGGTGTGATGAGATGTTAACTCCCTCGCCTGGTATGCAGGGGGTCGTGGATTCGATCCCCAACCCGACACCTGCTGCATATTTGGAGATTTTGGTGTCTCTCTTCCCGTGGTCATGTGGGTTATCTCCGGGTCCACCGGTTTTCCCTCCACCTTTATAATTAACATCACGCGTTTAGAGTATTTGGCTGATATATTTTTCCACATGATGTTAAGACACTTCGTTGAGCTTTCATTTATGGCTAGGTAGTTCCTGTTAAAGAGTTACATTGCTCAGTGGGCCTTAACTAAGACAATATAATAAAAATGTAGTATATAATAAAACGTTTTATGTGTCACTTGATACCTTGGACACTCTTGCTATGAGAAGTTCAATGGAGGGACTTTCCAGGTACATCAACATCCTGGGATATCACAACATCGGAAATGAACAAGAAAGCGAACATTACTTAGCACGAGGTTACAAACCTCACGAGACACTCCGTGGAAATGTGCTCAGGTGGTCAAGGTCACAGACACGAGCTTCGTATCGCACGCAGCTGTCTACACGCAACGTGAGACACGTTACACGGTAGGCTTTGACCACTTCCAGACGGGAGCCAGGTCCACTCGCTCCGCTCTCAGTGGGATCTGCGCTCGCCACGACTCTCAGTGGCTTCTCACCGATAGCTGCTCGCTGTGGCTGAGAGACGCTGTCCCTGGAGCCCACACGGCAGCGACGAACTAAGACACGAATCGATTCACCTACGTAGACAGGAGCGTTGCATTTGTAATGCGAGCGTAAATGGGGTTGTTGCTGGCCTCTGGTCCAATCACGCGGCCCGGGGCATTGGGGGCGGAGCCTGGTCTGCAGGGAGTGTGGGAGGGGCGACTGTTCACCTCGGCTCCAATGGGAGGCGAGGTGAATGGGGGCGGAGCCAGCAGGGTAGTATGGGAAGGCCGGATCTGACGATCCGGGAGGCGGGAGTCAGGGTCACGTGGGGGGAATGGATATATGTGGGAGCCCGGAAGAGATCGGGGCAGTCGGGGAAGTTAAGAGTCTGAGCCACGTTGGGTGGTGAGAGAGATCCGCGCCATCGGCCACGTGGCCGAAAGACCTCAGCACGCCGTCGGCCAGCGGTGTGCGGAGTGTGGGAGTAGAGGAGCTAACGGAGGAGCGTGCGTGGCACGCGAGAGAGAGCGTGCGTAGTACGCGAGAGAGAGAGCGTGCGTGGGGCGCGCGCGAGACGACACTGGTCCGAGAGGAGGCCAGTGGGGGTGCGGAGAAGAACCTGAATAAAAGACAAACGGAGACCAGCAGTGCCTGACGGAATCTTTTATTACACATTCACACCGCGGTGTTGGGGTTTACGGGTCGCGATTTATACAAAACTCAGAGTGGCCAGGCAAACGGTGATGGTTTATCCCTTGCACTAATTTTGTCGGCGATGGTGAGGCTCTGTCGGTTTCTGCACCAAACCCTAACTTGTAAATCATTCTTATTAAATAAATTTAAAAAAAGAATGTCGTCTCTATCATTGCCATTATTTTAGCATGACAGTTTAAAATTGCCTTAAAAAATAATCAACTTAATATTTACAAATGATTTCCCAAATGTACGTGTAAATTAGTGGGGGATCAGGTGGGAAGTTGATCGTGTGGGTGGTTGAGCAGGTGTGTGTGTAGGTGGAGATTGATGTAGTGGTTCGTGTGCTGTGCTACGAACCTGCCCACCCAAGTTTGGTTCCCACTCATGACCATTGTCTGAACCGGCCATGGGCCTCCCCTAGGTCGACTCAGCCTCAAATTAGTACCTGGTGCGGAGTTTAAACATCGGCATTCGGGAGACAAATGCGGCCAGGCTTGGTGCTGGCTACCCACCCACTCGTGTGCTGTGCCGGCCATCATAGGTGCTTGCTAACACCACTTCCCCAACAGTCTGTTCAGGCTATACAGGGGATCTTTGCCTTTGTGCGGGTAGGTGTGTGAGTGAGCGAGGGGGTTAGCAGGTGATCAAGTGGGAGGGAGATCAGCCATGAATGGGCGCTTGAATATGCATGAGGTGGACAGGTGGGAGGGTGGACAGACGAGTAGGTGGACGAGTGGGTGGGCAGATGGGAGGGTAGGAGGAACGGGTGGCAGGGTGGGTCGGTGTATGGCCGAGCAGGTGTGAGTGTGGGCACGTGGGAGTGAGGGACTCTGTAGATGGCTGGGTGAGTCGTGGGTTATGGAGTGGCAGATGTCGGGTAGGAGAGTGTTGGGTGAAGGTGAGTAGGTGGTGGTCATCATTTCCAAGCGTAGTCAATGTTTTTATCATCATCATGCTCTTCATCATCATCATTCATCAGTCAGGATCCATTCATCATCATAGATCACTGTGACGAGGAACAAGCAACCCGACTGAGAGTGCAGCTATAAATACCAAGAGACACGCCATGGAATGTGGCCCTAGGCTACAGACAGCACTTAAATGTGAAGATTTACAAACCGTGCCGGGTTTAGTCTCAGATAATATAACATCTATACAAACAAAATAACAATTACCATCTAAAACATGCGTGTTGACACAATTTAGTCAGGCTCAGCTCTGAGACGGACATTCACAGCCTTGATGACAATCTTTAAAATAGATTTTCAGATTTTTTTATTCACCCAGAATACAATGACCCTTGACCAACAACACAATGCGATTCCAATTCACAGGTAACCCAGAACACAAGTCTATTTATATTTACGCGATCTAACCTAAGAAACCTTTATTATTGATAATATTGGTCGCGAAAGCCTACGTGTTAAAGTCGATTTGTATAACCAGGTGAGAACTCAAGAGACCAGGATGAGTCTCGGTTGCAAGAATTATGATGTTGCTTCTGCTACGGATGATGATTGCAATATTATTATTGATGCTTCTGGTCCTACTTCTGATGCTGATGATGATAATGATGGAGCTGCTGATGCTGTTGCTTCTGTCACTAATTCTGCTGATGATGCTATTTCTGCTGATGATCGAGTGGAGTTTAATTTGAGATTAACGAGGTGAGAACTCAGGAGATCAGGATGAGTTTCATTGAAAAGAGTTACCCGGGTCACAAAATGAAAACGCAAAACAAGTCAAACCCATGCCAGCAATGAAGAAAATATAAATCTCCCTCACAGCCCAGACCACAATGCGATTATCGTTCACACAATTACACAACTGGTGCGTTAAAATCAATGTGTCTCAAATCATCTACGCGTCGCTAAACAGCCTGAAACTCGAGGTTGGGTTCACACCAGATTGTTTTCTCACGTTAGGGAGGGACGCCGCGGTGGCTAGGAGATGTTAACTCCCTCGCCTGGTATGCAGGAGGTCGACGGCTGCTGAATATTTGGAGTTTGCAGTGTCTCCATTTAATAACACAAAAGACAATTCCCATTTTTGTCGGCAGTGGGAGGCGTTTTCCCAATAAATTAAGGTTATGGCTGCAGTTACAAGTCTAAGTCAGAGAGCAGATAATTACAATATTTATCAAAGCAAACCTTAATTATGAATAATATTGGTGGCAAAAGACCTCCTCCTACTACAAAGTGTGGCTTCTCACTCTCTATGCCCTGTAAATAAAACTAGTTTGGGTTGGGGGTGAGGAGGGAGTCGCTCGACTCCTGGTTATAACAAAAATGTTATAAGCCCAGCAACGCTCGCCACACACCACGAGTAGTTCCCCCCTAGTGATGCCATCTCATTCCCACTTCGGGTTTATCGCCGAACAAGCGAGTGACCGCGAGGGGACTGCGCGTGTCACACCACGTAGCGTCACGTGACGCGTGTTCCCAGCACGCCCGCGGTGGAGCTCCGCCCTCTCGGCGTTGAGCGCCACGCGGCGCGTGGTGCGAGGGACGATGGGGTCAGAGAGAACCATGGCTCCCCCCACTCCCCCCCACCCCCCACCAGTGCGCTAACCACTGCACCACCACTCCACCCCACACTACACACATGCCCCTCTATACACTAAAGACAAAGATCGCCCGTGTAGCCATAACAGACTGTTGGGGCAAGTGCTGTAAGAAGTGAATAACAACTTTCAAGGCCGGCACTGTGGCACACGAGGGGGTGGGTGGCAAGCACCATGTCCAGACATACACAAAGACAAAGACACACACGGACACAAAGACACAGACACAATAACAAACACACGAAGAAAAGCATACACACACCAACCCACCCACCCAAAGACAAAATTCCCCGGTGTAGTCTTAACAGACTGTTGGGGCAAGTGCTGTTAGCGACCACCTAGGAAGGCCGGCACGGCACACGAGTGGATGGGTGGCCAGCACCAATCCCTGCCGCCTTTGTCTCCCCAGTGGCGATGTTGACACACCGCAGCAGGTACTCATTTGAGGCTCAGTCGACCTAGGGGAGACCCAGGACCGAATTGGATAATCGTCACTAGTGTTGGTGAACCAGTCATGGGCCACCCCTAGGTCGACTCAGCCTCAAATGAGTTCCTGGTGCGGTGTGTAAACATCACCACTGGTGAGACAAAGGTAGCCACGCGTGATGTTAGCCATCCAACACTCGAGTGCCGTGCCGGCCTTCATATGTGCTCTCTACCAGCACTTGCCCCAACAGCCTGTTAAGGCTACACGGGGGATCTGTGTCTTTGTGGCACGAGTCTGTGCGTTGTGCCCGTTTCTCTGCGCTGCTCACACTCCGTGCTCTCAGGACGCACGACTCAGGTCCAGAATCTTCACGGAGTCACCATCATCACCATACACATACAGTCCAGGGTAGAGCGGTTGACAAAACGAGTGGTGAATGGAGTGCAGCAGCTCCATTGAGTCAGCACTGTAAAACGACAGCAGCCCCGCCTCCCAGTTCAGGTGACACCCGACTCTCCGGGGAGGATCCCTCACCGGCACTGAGGTCGCTACACCACTATGCCACACATAGCAGCTGTTGTTATTTTTACATAAAACCCAGGATGAGTCGTTTTGTCCCAGGCTGCACTCGTCACCATGCCCTTCCCGTGCGATCGTCCTGTACGCGACTCCAACGTCCCAGTCCCCCGCCGCACCCCCCCACGTCCACCTCCCAGTAGTGCTGACCCGACGAGAAGCTCTCGGAGCACAGGGCTTGTGTATAGACATCAAAGCGGTGTGGGTGATCGGGGCGATCCTGGGAGACAGCGGTCAGCGTCACCGTCCTGAGACTAGAGGAAATCTGGAGGTAGTTGTGGGCCGAGTTTGGGTCCAGAGTCGGTGAGCGTCCGTCTGCAGTAACGATAATCACAGTAGCCGTGTAACAGCAGCACAACTATAACAATAGCACTCGTGCACTAACACGCACGTACACTACAATAGAGCAATTCATAACGAGCATTGTTATACAACGTTGTAATGCGTAGCTATCGGTGTGATGACATGTAACGGGCACTTTGTCAATCCACTGCTGGATGAGGGCCTCCCTACACCGTAGGGGTCGTGGGGGATATTTTACCATACTTCGCCATGCCGGTCAACACGTGTTGGCGAAGACAGGTGGCACAGCTGGAGAGAGCACAGAACTACAGTACAGCGGTGCGTTTGTCTGCACTGCCGTCTGCTGCCCACTACGTAGCCCCACAGCCTATAGCACCTGCTACGCACGGTGGTGGCCGCCCGTGTGATCCCTACCCAGGCCCACCTCCTGCTGGGCTTTGCGAGATGGGAGGAGGTGGGGCGCTCTGTGCGGTAGCGCCCGTGGGTGGCAGTGAATCGCAGCAGCAGCGTGAATATCAACACCGCCGTAGCGTCTCTGTGTGTGTACAACAAATACAAAGATCTCG
The DNA here is from genome assembly GCF_015708825.2 of Lethenteron reissneri. Classification (NCBI taxonomy): domain Eukaryota; kingdom Metazoa; phylum Chordata; class Hyperoartia; order Petromyzontiformes; family Petromyzontidae; genus Lethenteron; species Lethenteron reissneri. Next base: position 8,770,225 of record NC_083843.1, on the reverse strand, counting down.
CATATAACCTTTCACAGACTGTAGGAGCAAGTGATTTTAGTGTGCACACGAGGGGGTGAGTTGCCAGCACCACGTCAGGCCGCCGTTGTCTCACCAGTGGTGATGTTTACACACCACACCAGGTACTCATTTGAGGGTGAGTCGACCTACGGGAGGTCCAGGACCAGTTCAGATAACCCATCACTGGTGTTGGCCTTGAGCAGGATTCACATTCGGGACGCCAGGTTCGAGGAGTAATATGAGGATATATCCGGCTCACTGACGTATCACAACTCGTCATGATGATTGGCTCTGCCGGTCCTGGTCTATAGCCAATGGGGGGAAGCCTAGGGGCGTGGCCCTGACGTAATGGAAAAGTGACAGCTGTAAGTAGAAAATTGGTTCTGCTGGCTTTGGCCACAGCCAATGGGGAGATGAGTCGGGGGCGTTGTCCCGGGAGCCTACGAGGGAGCCTGGAATTATCCATGGAGGCTAACCATGATTGGTGGAAACGCACCACGTGACCCGGGTATTAAATAGGGGTGGAGACGAACGACACGGGGTCAGAACGGGAACGAACGGAGGAAGGGACCACACGTGAACGGGACTCCGGGTTGCCACGTGGCGGCGCGTCTCTCTCTCTATCCCTCTCACGCTGCCTTTCAGCAGCGTGAAGGAAAGCTGTAATGCAAGTTGAATAAAAGACCGGATTCCAGAAGTCGCCTCAATGACCTTTATAAACATTGGTGTCAGAAGTATCTCTTGAGACCGTTTGGACGATTCCTCTAAAATGTCCAAGCACCTCAAGAAGAGAAACCCACCGGACCCTCCGTCGGAGGAAGAGGTTGAGGCAGATGAGGACGAGCTGCTGGGAGCTGCGGGTCCTCTGCCTCCGGCTGCTGCTCTCCCCGACGCTGCTCATTGCCGACAGGCTTGCGAAGCGACGTCTTTGACTGCGGACGAGGGGTGGCGTTGACTGGCGGAGCAGATTGAATCGCTCCGTGCGATTTTGCTGAATCTGGTGACTGCGGTCGCATCTTCAGCGGCCCTCGGTCGGCCGCTTGGAATTCAGCCAAGGGCCGATAGTCAGGATTTTCAGCGGAAAACGACGTCCGCCATTTGCTCCTGCCGCGGAGGGAGAGGCCTCCATCTTGGGCGGGGCTGCTGCAATGAAGCCGCCAGACGCCATCCTGGGAGGGGCTGCCGAAACGCGGCCGCCGGACGCCATCTTGAGCAGGGCTCCCGCCACACGGCCGCCGGACGCCATTTTGACAGAGCCGCAAAATACGCGGGGAGCAAGATTGGAGACGCTCGAGGTGTCGGACATTCACAGCGGACATCGCCTTCCTAAAATCAAAGAATTTGTCGCCAGGGGCGATTGGAGTGGGTTCACGTGGCGGTTCAAGTCAGCCTTTCGGTCGGTGCGATGGACGGAGGCGGAGGCACTGGAGGCTCTGCCCACGCTGCTGGATGATGTCTCCTTGGCGGTCTTCCGATCCATCCCGGCGAGCAAGAAGAAGACGCTGCGTGACGCTTTCACGGAAATGGCAGAGTTCTACGAACCGCCGATGGCGGCTACCAGAAAATTTATGTCACGTCGTTGAGGACCAGAGGAATCGCCCTTGGTTTACCAAGGGGCACTGTTAGCCCTTGCCATGGCCGCCTACCCCGACTCGTCAGCTGATCTTCTGGATCCTCTCATCCTTTCCAGAATGATTGAGCTGGCCCAGGTACTGAACATCTCGTTGCCGGTGTGCGGCCACGAACCGCTTGCGTCTCGATGGGCGGCGCGCTGCTTGGACGCCAAGTTCAACCTAAAACGCTGGGATCAGATGGCGGCATGGACGGGGAATCCTGAAATAGACGGTCCACCGTTGGGGTGGTCTCCACGTCAGGTCATCCACGGCTCCAATGACTCCAGCGATGATGAGGTGATGGCTGCTGTTCCTCGCTGGATCCCGAAACGCCGGCCGCGCGAGCAGCGTGATGGGGCCGGACGACCACGTGCAGGGACCGGGACGAGCAACTGCCGGGCGACGGCGGCCACGTACTTTAAGTGTGGCCGACGAGGCCATTTCGCCCGGGATTGCCGCTGCCGACCTCAGCCTTGTCAGCTCCCGTCGGGCCGGCTTCCATCTCCTGCACCGGACGCGGATCAACGGCACCCTCGGGCAAGTCGGCACACATCGAACACCCGGCAGGTCTTGTCACATCACCCATCCACTCGCACACATGTTTGCACTCCGGACGGTAAATGTGGTGAACCTGTGTCGATGCCGCACTCTGCGACACAATGGAAAAAATTGGCCCGTAGGGTGGTAGCAGCCGCGTCGGGGTCCTCGACGGTACGGGGTACCATCGATGGGATCGATGTTCGTATTTTGGTGGATACTGGCGCATCTGCCACCATCATTTCCAATGTTATTTTTCATCTCCTGTCCATTCCTACGTCACAGATCCGACCGGCTAATGATGCGTGCGTTGCTGCTAATGGGGGTAGCATGGGTATTTTGGGGCGAGTTGATGTGCGCATTGCTATAGGGAATATCACCGCGGAGGGACCAGTTTTGATCTCACGTTCACTGGCCGTCTCATGCCTATTAGGCACCGATTTCTTGCGCCGCATGCCAGTTAAAATACTCGTCGACCAAGGTTGCTTGGAAATGCCAGGGGGCCAGTAGGATGTCGTTCCTGCCGTCCCTGCTGGGCCGTTCGCCCCCAGGTAATGCTGTTAACGCGATTGTTGCTGCCACGGTGGAGGTTCCGTCGGGCTCGCAAATACTTGTTCTTCTGCGGACGGTGCGACGGGTGTGCTGTTGTCCCCGTCTTTCTTTCGGCCTGGTCAGGCCCCGTTTATACAAGTGTTAAATGGGGGCCTGGACCGGGTCGTCATCCCAGCTGGCTCGGTATTGGCTCACGCTATTACCGATTTCACCAGCTTTGAGGGTGAACCACCCACAAAAATGGCCGCTGGTGGGCCACGATACGATCGTTCAGACGATCGATGGATCGCAGATTTGTGCAGGGAAAATACATCTTTGTCAGCCATGCAGCGGAGCGCCTTGCATTCATTATTATCGGAGTACGCTGACGTTTTCAGTAAAAACGATTTGGATCTGGGTCATACCTCGCTCTTGTCGCACCATATCGACACCGGTGCGGCGGGACCGATTTGTATGCACCCGCATGGCATGAGCCCTGCTGAATAGGAACACGTGAGTGGCGTGGTGAACAACATGTTGGCGGCCGATATAATTTCACCATCCAACAGTCCTTGGGGCACGCCGGTGGTGCTGGTTAAGAAAAAGGATGGTGGGACGAGGTTTTGTGTGGATTTCCGCCGATTGAATAAGATATCCGTGGCAGACGCATACCCCTTGCCACGGATGGACGACTCGTTGGACGCTTTATCAGGGGCAAATTTTTTCTCCACCCTCGACCTGTCGTCTGGGTTTTGGCAGCTTCCCCTCGATGACGCGTCCAAACCAAAAACGGCGTTCCGCACGCCACAAGGCCTCTTTAAGTTTAACCGCTTACCTATGGGCTTGAATGTGGCACCGGCGACGTTCCAACACCTAATGGAACTGGTGCTAGCGGGGCTGCAGTGGGAAACGTGCCTCATATATTTGGACGATATCATTGTATTCAGCCGCACGTTCGAAGAACACCTCCAACGACTGGAGACTATTTTTCAGAGGATGCGCTCAGCTGACCTAAAATTTAAACCAAAGAAGTGCCACCTTTTGCAACGGTCCATCTGATACTTGGGTCACATCGTCAGCTCTGACGGTGTGTCCACGGACCCTCCGAAAACGGCGTATCCGAGAGTGGCCCACGCCCACTTCGGTGGGCGACGTATGGCAGTTTATTGGGTTCACATCCTACTATCGCCGTTTTGTTAAGAACTTCGCGACGCTGGCTAAGCCACTGCATGTTCTGACGGGGAAAAATCAGAGATTTAAATGGGGCCCGGAAGAGGAGCGCTCTTTTCAAACTCTTCAGGATCATTTGGCCACCGCGCCGACGCTCGACTACCCGGACTTTTCCCAGCTGTTCATCCTTGACACGGATGCTAGCGACATCGGCATAGGAGCTGTTTTGTCACAGTGGAAAGACGGGGTCGAGCGAGTGGTGGAATACGGCAGCAGGGTTCTGTCCCTTGCCGAGACGCGATATTGCGTGACACAACGAGAACTGCTAGCTATCGTACATTTTGTTCGCCAGTACCAGCCGTACTTGTATGGACGGAAATTCCTCGTATGCACCGACTACGCTGCCTTGCAATATTCTTTGAAATTGGAACAACCGTCTGGTCAATTGGCTCGGTGGTTGGAATCGTTACAAGAATTTTCCTTCAATATCACATACCGCAAGGGTACTCGCCATGGCAACGCGGACGCTCTCTCCAGGTTGCCCCCGACTCCTCCCTGCGCCTGTCTGACGGGTATGCACTGCTGTGTGGTGCTGCCTACCTCGCCCTGTCCGGTTATGGAGGCGTTTTCGAATGATGAAGCTCAGGATGTACCTGTTGGCGCCGACGATACGCTGCATTTGCCGCACTCGGTGTGGCTACGTGAGCAGGAGGCTGATGCCTCTCTTGCACCACTGCGGGAACTGATCGGGAAACCGAGATCTCATTTGGCTGGATAAAAATGGCAGATGTTTTGGGGCCAGGCAGGATTGCTGATGTGTACGGATGGATTATCTGACCATTCACGTCTGGTTGTGCCGACATCCCTGCCTCACGATCTAGTCCGCGCTCTGCACGCCGACAAGCTGATGCACCTCGGCATGCAGAACACATTGGCTGCGTTGCAACAGGATTTTTTTTGGCCTGGCATGACTGCAGACGTCACAAACTTTATCCGGTCATGCCATGATTGTGGAAGGCAGAAACCGCCTCGTCAAAATTATATCCCGCCACTACGTTCGATCGAGGTGTCCCGTATTAATGAGCTAGTTGCTCTGGACATCCTGGGCCCGTTCCCTCCATCGGCTAGGGGAAATAAATACCTCTTGGTCGGGGTCGAGTATTTTTCTCGCTGGCCTATGGCCTGGCCTTTGCCTGACCAAACGGCCTCATCCATCACCGACGCTTTCTTGAATGGATACGTCATGGATAAAGGAGCACCCGAAGGGCTGCTCACGGATCAAGGACATAAATTCTCCTCCAAATTGCTCAAGGATGTATGCTCTGCGTTGGGTACAAAGAAAATCCGCACTTCCCCTTACCATCCGCAAACGGATGGCATGGTGGAACGATTTAACCGCACCCTTTCGACCATGCTTTGTCACACGGTGAGTGAAAAACAAACCGATTGGGACTTGCACATACCGGGCGTCCTGGCGGCATACCGCATGGTTCCGCACGTGTCCACAGGATATTCGACATTTTTCCTCATGTATGGCCATGAGAATGTACCCCCGATTGATGTGCAACTGGGTGCAGGGGGGAAACAACCGTCCCCTTCCTTGCCTGATCACGTACGGGACTCGCTTAAACGTGTTATGGAGGCGCGAGAGGCCGCCAGATGTGCGACGGCCCGTACGCAGGCAAGGAACGAGAGGTATGCGCGTCGATTGCGAACTGATATGCCTTGGTCAGTGGGCGATATGGCATGGCTCCATTGCCCTCAGGTGCCAGTGGGTACGTCCCCTAAACTGCACAAGCCTTGGTGGGGGCCTGTGAGGCTGGTGGACATTCGGAATCCCTAGAGTGTTCGCATCCAGTACGGCCAACGTCGTTAGTTTGTCCATTCGTCGTGGCTCAGGCCCTACGTTGACCCGCGTGCTGGCCCTTCATCTCCACTTGTTAACCTGCCGGGGTCTGGCGTGCCGAATGTGCCACTTGCCTCGCCCGTTGATCCCCAGTGGGGCTGTGTTATACCCCCCGCAGATGAACAGGTTTTGAGGGACGACGAGACCCCGGACGTCCCTCCTCCAACGGGGCCTGTCCCAGATACAACGGAAACCGAAAATTCTTCTTCTCCATGGCAACCACCTCCTGCTGAACAGTCGGCAAGGCAACCACGCGTGAAGAAAGGAGAGGGTCCGGCGTCACGCACGCGGTCGAAATCTCTCCCGTTTCGCTAATATTGATTGCCTTGCGGTCTGTCACCCTGTTGTTACTCCGCTACAGGGGCGCCCTAATGTATATCTGTTGTTAAATGTTTTGAATTCCTCGGCCCGTTGACGCCTACTCCCCCCTTACCTTGTTAATGCGTCTTAGACGCCCTGAGATGTATTCTAATGGAGTTCGGCCTGTCACCCTTTTCCCACGGCTGACTTTTTACACCGGGGGGGGGGGGGGGGGTGATGTAATGTGAGGATATATCCGGCTCACTGACGTATCACAACTCGTCATGATGATTGGCTCTGCCGGTCCTGGTCTATAGCCAATGGGGGGAAGCCTAGGGGCGTGGCCCTGACGTAATGGAAAGATGACAGCTGTAAGTAGAGGATTGGTTCAGCTGGCTTTGGCCACAGCCAATGGGGAGATGAGTCGGGGGCGTGGTCCCGGGAGCCTACGAGGGAGTCTGGAATATTCCATGGAGGCTAACCATGATTGGTGGAAACGTACCACGTGACCCGGGTATTAAATAGGGGTGGAGACGAATGACACGGGTTCAGAACGGGAACGAACGGAGGAAGGAGCCATGCATGAGCGGGGCTCCGGGTTGCCACGTGGCGGCTCGTCTCTCTCTCTATCCCTCTCACGCTGCCTGTCAGCAGCGTGAAGGAAAGCTGTAATGCAAGTTGAATAAAAGACCTGATTCCAGAAGTCCCTCAACGACCTTTATTACAGTAGCAAAGCTCACTAAGCACTACACTACCGCTCTGCAACATACATGTACAAGCACAATTACGTGCACAATAACAGATGCAAACGTAGCAAGAGTCCATGGAACTCACACATGAATGCCAGAAGGTTGACCACAGCTCCCTGCAGGGCGCTGATCGAGGCGATGTCTTCTTCACTGGGAGATGAGGGTGGCGATCCCTTCTGAGCGTCTCTTCTGTGAGACCAGAACCAGCAGTGACTCACACAGCCCGTGTCTTACACAACATCATCACACAGCATCATCACATACAGCATCATAACACAGCATCATCACACAACATCATCACACGCAGCATCATCACTCACAGCAGCATCACACAGCCCTGTCTTACCAAGCATTATCTTATGAAACACAAGAATAAGGTTTGCCCTTTCTGGCAATAAACTAGGTGCTCTGATGTTCAAACACCAAATAGAAACCTTTTTGTAAGGAATCAAATCTGCATTAACCACACCTACTTGCGGTGAACATGCAAACAAACATGATCTGATCATTATATATGATGCAATGCCTTTGAAATTAATTGGCCTAGAACAGAGACAGACTTCTTTATGGCCTAGTCTCACCAGTGTTAGACCAGAGAACGCCAAAAGGCGAACAGTGAACATGTTTGTTTGCAGGTTCATCACAAGTACCTGTGGTGAATGTAGACTTGATTCCTTGTCAAAGGTATCTATTGCTGTTTTAACATCTTAACACCTGTTTAATTGCCAGAAAGGGTAACACCTCTTCTTATTTTTCATACTATGATACTGGCAAAAAGGTCCCATAATACACTAACATCTCACGCAGCATCATACCACACATTATCATCATTACGCACAACATCATCACCCAGCATCAACATACACCATCACTCACAGGATCATACCCCACATCATCATCACACACATCATCATCACAAAGCCCATGTCCCACACACGACGTCACCCCGTGTCGATTTAAAGCTTTCGTGACTGCAGGGATTCATCTTCTTGGTTCTTTCGGTAAAGTCACGTAGAAGGGAAATAAAATAATAATAAAACAGAATTAAATACAATTCTCACGATGTTTCGGCCACAACGCAAGCAGCCGTCCTCAGGTGAAGAACATTTCACAAGTAGTGACTAATCCCATATCTGCATTTACTATAAATATGCTAAATTCCTCTGCTGATATGCAAATTCCTTTGTCAAGGCGCCCTCCTCCTCTAACCCAGCTTAAATATGCGCTGCCAAGCCGGGTGGTGTTCATTCAGACGCTGTCTTTCCGACAGCCCTGTTCTTCACCTGAGGACAGCTGCTTGCGTTGTGGCCGAAACGTCGTGAGAATGGTATTTTATTATGTTTATTTTTAATATTTTATCATTTCCCTTCTACGTGACTTTACCGAAAGAACCAAGAAGGTCACCCCGTGTGTTCATCTGTGTGACTTCATGAGTTCATACCGGGTAGTATCCTTCAGGTGAACCTGCGGGAGTCAGACACAGGGCAGGGGGCGCGAGTCAGTTCACCTCCAGCCACGTTAACCACACGGTGATTGGTAGACGCGATAAGCTGGGCTGTGCTCAGCCATTCGCATATCCCAGTATTGTTGGTTGTAAACAAGACAAAGCCGCGGACTCGTCCGGACTCGATGGTTCTCATCAGCAAGGTGTGGCCTCTCAAACCGTTGCCACTCGGTACCTGATGTCAAGGGCAAGAGGAGTCAGTGGTACTCAATATCGCAGTGATTGTGAACCAACATTCAAAATAAGTACGCACTGTGAGGGTGAATTACACCCAGAGCGTTGCGTTAGCAGAGTCGATAGTTTAACAGGATGAACATTTGTTGAAGCAGGCAATCTCCGCATGGGACTCGTCAGAAGTCAGTGCTGAAAAAAATCCCCTTGGAATTACTGAAATTAAAAGCACTTCTATTTTCAGCATAACCTTTGGTTATATGAATAATTAAAATGTAGTGTCAAGTAGCCTAAGTCTATTGTATATTATAGGACTATACCGTTACAGTTTTAAATGACAACGTCTGCATACATTACCAACCAATTAACTCGAGGGTTAGTCGTTCATTTATTAATTGGAATTTCAGCAGTAATTTATATTTGTATCAGGATATACAAATCCACGTTGGTGAACTTCATTCTCAATTTAATTTCAGAACGCATGGGCTATACATTGCATTGACAATGCAAGATGCGTTATTCTGTGCATTGAGTTGCATCGCATGTGCTGCGTTTAAAAAAATGCAGCGAATATACACGAACTGGGGCACTCGACCTGGCTCTGTTAGCTCTCTACCTGCAGGAACGTGAGCAAGTCCCTCTCCTCTTGTAGAGCGCGCAGGCGCGTGGCTGCTGCCTGGAGGTCGCTGATCTCGCGCTCGTAATGAGAGATGTTTTCCTCGATCTGGGACAGCAGCTCGCGCCCCTTCATGTCCACGTGGTTCAGAGCTGCCCTCTCGTCCTCATCCAGCGTCGCCCTCATGTGGGTGAACTCGTCTGAGATGCGAGCCTTGGACTGGACCATGGAATCCTGCAAGGCGCGTGCGATAGATTCTATCAACTCATATACCATTCTGTAAAGACCAAAGTCACATTGTTTTCTGGATACTCAAACCTAGTTTTCCCTGCCTCAACATTGTCGTTGGACTCTCATTGAACAGGTCAATAACTTAAAGTATCTAGGTGTTATCTTGTTCTTCACATTGATCATATGACCAGTAATGATATAGTCCAAACTGCCATCCTCCCCATCTTTGACGCCTGTAAAATCATCGACCGCCTAGCCTCTTGTTCCATTATACCACCTGGCCGCCAACTTTGACCTTGATGCCTCTGTATCACCTCTAATTTGTCCCCCCTGGATACCTTCATCCTTAACGTCCTTTTGAACAAAACTGCCAAATATGCGTAAAACAGTACAGGGGACTAGCGGTCACAGGGGGTAATGACAAGGAAATTAGCAAAGGAAGAGACTTTGGGGCCACAAAGGGTAATGACAGGTTAATTGACATAGTGGGCACAGGGGGTAATGACAGGGGATTTAGCAGGGCAAGAGACTAGGGGCCACAGGAGGTAATGGCGGGTTAATGGACAGACAGGGAAACGATCTGGGGTCTACGAGAATGATCTAGTATAGGGGCTGTGGCCAAGTGATAGAAGGGAGCGGGTGTGGATCAGGGGCTGAGAACCATAGAGAAGGTTCTAGAGAAGGGTCGTGGCCAAGGGTCAAGGGATGGCCACGCTGGGCATAAAAGGGGTCGAGAGGAGAGGCTCGAGGCTGCTGTTGGAGTCAGGGTCTTCGCCTGTCACGTGAACGTGTCGTCAATACATATCATCACAAGAGCAATGTCTCCTGGAGCCGTTACATATGTAGGGACCTTAAAACTCCGCAAATTCCAAGTCACAACTTCAAAATTATTTCGCTAGTCATTAAAAAAAATCCATCATTAAAACTTCCATGCTGCTGCTACTACCTCACATTACTGGAATGTACTTGCCTCTCACCATAGGCTGGGCTTCCTCCCCACCCTCCAAACGATTAGAGAGCTGCATGATGAGTGAGATATGAACCAGTTCTGGATTTTACCTTCAGCAATTCGCACTGATCCACACCACTAAGTATGGCCAACTAGCCTCAATGATCAACACGATGTGGGGAAGCCTTCATCCAGAAGTGTATTGGTGAGGATCTGTAAATTATTTACAAAATATAGAAGCTGTGATGCCGCCGCTGCGAAGCCGCTCGGCGGGCGCCCCATCTACGACCTCGCCACCACCAAGCGACAAGGCCGACCCCGCTTCCCCCTCACCGCTCCCCACATAAACACACCCTCACACATTTCCCTCCATAGAGCTCCGAGGAGAGGCCCCCTGGCCAGCAGGTTTTCACCCGAAAGCCCTCGTAGGGATAATCTTTACGATTTCCTGCGGCCAGGGAATTGGACGACCTCCCCCGATGCTAATTCGCACCGCGGCGCTGTGACCTGGGTTGAGATTGCATGGTCACGGCGGAGAGCTGTCCAGCCACCACGGTTGAAACGCACCCCCCGCACACACGTATCGGCAAGGCAGGCAGGGGTCCGCAGCTACGAACAGAGGGAGAAGCCGGGAGGGGCGGCTGATTGGCATAACGGGTGTACTCGGGGACCGCCGCCGCGCGGCCGCCTACGGCGAGCCCTTTGTTACGGAAACCGCGGCTGATTAGCATAGCAAAGGCACCCGGGGGCCACCGCCGGCGCCGCGGCCAGCGTGCGCCCATTGTTAGGGAAACCGGGAAGGCGAATGAACGAGTACGGCGACCTGATTGGCCGAGAAGGCGCTCGGGTCGGCGTCCTTTGATGTAGGTTAAGGATAAGAGGGGGGCGCAGAGAGGTGAACCGGTCTCTTGCTCATAAAGTGAGCCCTCGGGACGGTCTACAGTTCGGCCACTCGAGCGTCCGTGCGACGCATCGAGTTGAGCAGGGAGGACGAGCTCGCCGGAGTGCCGTACGCGCCGAACTGTGAGTAAGAAAAAGAGGGAAACAGAGTATGGAGATTTAGCCTATCAACTTGGATAAATCGGGTACAGACCCTTGGGCGATAGTGTAGGCCTGCCTTGCTGATCCATACTGCCCCAACAGTGAATCACAGTCGGCCGATAATAAATCATTAATAACCCATCGCAGCCTCGTGTGGTTTGGACGAGAGGGTGAGAGCGCGTGGTGCGGTGTGCGTGTGTGCGCTCGTAACGGGGGCGGTCGGTGTTTCCACGAGGGCACGCTCCGTTCTGTCGCCGTGGAGACTCGTGCTGTGTGAGGGCTCACACCCACCGTAAACACCTGTTCCACGGTCCCTTTAAACGAGCGTTATCACCCGCTCGCGGCGGCCGCGCGTGTACGAGCAACGTCATTCGCCCTCCGACCCCTGACCCCCCGTTCAGAGCGTGTGATTGCTGCGCAGGGCTGTGTGAGGGAAGGCACGCAAAGGGTGTTTGAATGGACAAAGTAGCTAAGGGGCCAGCCGAGAGTTATGTCTCACAGAGAGGAATCGGGGGGCAGTAGCCCCCACAAAGCACACAAGTCACCTTCCTCATAGACCTGTCTCTCCACATCAACAATACACGTGTAGTAAGTTGCAAGAGGCTTGAACGACGGGGTCGGAGGCACACTTATTTATTAATACCAACTTGTGCACAGTAACGGGTACACACAGCACTTGAAGGGGTATCATCCCCTTCACTCGTCTAACAGGGAGACACAATGTCTAACCCCGCTAACCTACGCCCGAGTCCTCCACTACGGAGCTAGGGGAGGCTACCTATCCCAGCCCTGGTCAAGCTGGGATCCCGGCACCCTGAGTCTCCAGACCGGCTCTTATAAGAACGTCAGTCTGGGCTCTCGGGGCCACGCCACCGGCTTGCCCTGGTCGGCCCTGACAAGGACAGCGAACAAGGGGAGCTCCGGGGCCTATTCTAGCTGGTCTTCACTCTTCGCTGGTTAAAGCTAATACTCGACCTCGAGCCCTCCGGCTCACCACCTTTTATAGCACTCGGCCCCTGGGAGGGGCCAGTGGGGGATGCAGGTGCGGACGTCGGTGTGAGCATCTCCTCTGTGTACGGCCCTAACCACGCCCCTTGTGTTTGTTACCCATCCGTGCCCATACATCTACACAATTACACCTCTACATCACCCCCCCCCCTGTATAGCTCGCAGCCGTCCCCGGCTGCAACAAAATCACAATAAAGGTGCATCCCCCCCCAAAACCGTGTGTGCCTCGCGTAATTTTAACAAGAACAACAACAATAACAACAGGAAACAGAAAAAACAACCCGACGCACCCCCCCTGAATAAATACCCCATTCCGCAAAACCAACATATATACACGCACTCCGGACGCCCCCCCCCCCTTCTTCTGCAAGGGCCCCCCAACGGCCGACCTCACAAAAGTCTGCGCGTTTTGGCGCGCGTTCTCGCGGCGGGCCCGTCACAAGGGTCCGCCCCGGCTTGCCCAGTGGCGGGTGTCGACAGTCCGGGTGCGAGAGTGTCCGGCTTCGCTGCTGAGTGACCCCCGACCCCCCCGAGAGGGGTTGGCGGTCGTGGACCTGTCACTCCTGGAGCACCTTGAGATGGAACAGTCGTGTCAGGTTAGGCGAAAGCAGCGAAGCCGGGGAGTCGGCGGACCCCTCACACGTTTGGCCATGCGTGTGTGTGTGAGAACCCTGGGGCGGCGCAATGAACGGTTTCAACCTGGAGGGGTGCACGTACCACCGACGCTTCCCCCACTTGACGCGTACACATTGCGGCCGCAAGACCTGTATGACCTCCACGGGCCCCTGCCACGGCCGCACCAGCTTCGACGAGGTCGCCAGTGGCACCTGGGGACAGTGCAACCATGCCCTGTCCCCCGGTTTCCATTGGAACACATGTGCCCTCCCCAGCCTAAGCCTCTCATTCGCCTTTTGGCGGAGCTCAGAATTTTGCACGGCCGCTTCCCGCGCCTCTGTTAATTTCCCGATGTTAAATTTAACGTGGTCGGACAATTTAGACATTGCCTGAGGCGCCGAGAGCTTCAGCTGAGTCGTCACAGGCGGGTTAGCCTCGCGGCCATACATTAAAAAGAAAGGTGAAAATCCGGTGGCCGCATGGGGAGCCATCCTGTAGGCTTGCAACACACCCGCAATGCGAAGGTCCCAATCTGTCTGGGATTCCGATACCTGCTGGGACAGCATGGACGTGATAGTCCGATGCAGCCGTTCCACCATCCCGTCAGTTTGTGGGTGATATGGGGAGGTCCGAATTTTCTCCGTACCCAAGAGGTCGCACACCTCGCGGAGGAGTTTCCCCGAAAAATTTTTACCCTGGTCAGTCAGCAGCCGTTCCGGAGCACCCTTGTCAAGGACGTAGCCCTGGACAAAGGCCTCCGCGACGGCTGCTGCCGACTGGTTGGCCAGGGGCCAGGCCATGGGCCATCTCGTGAAGTATTCGACCCCTGTCAATAAGTACCTATTTCCCCTGGGTGTAGCGGGAAATGGCCCGAGAATATCCAGAGCAACGAGCTCGTTAATCCGGGAAACCTTTATGGACTGCAGCGGAGGGTTGGACCCCCTCGCTGGTGGCTTCCGCTGCGCGCATTGAGTGCATGACCCCAGGAGATCCCCCACGTCCTTTGCCATGCCCGGCCAGAAGAAATCGAGCTGGAGCATGGCAAGGGTCTTGTGAATCCCCAAGTGCAGGAGCCGCTCATGCGCAGCCCACACCACTTTACCCCTCAATGCTGCAGGCACCACCAGCCGTTGGCGGCGGGATTTCCCATCCCAGTGCATTAAAAGCCCCTGGAACAACCCCCATGAGTCAACGTTCGCCGCCCCCTGACCAACCCCCCCGATGCGACAGCGCAGAGCGAGGAGGGAGGTGTCCTCCATTTGGAGGCGTCCCCACTCCGAAACGGACAACCCCAGCAAGGAATCCCTCCCTTCTTGCTCGATAGGACCCGAAGTTGAAGGCGCATCGGCGGCGGCCACAAGGACCGAATCCGTGGTCACGTTCGGGGGCCTACAATGCCCCGAACCCGAGAGGCAAGCGCACTCCGAAGTGGGCGGCAACCGCGACAGATCGTCAGCGTTCGTGTGGCGGACGCCCTTACGATATGTAGTGACAAAGTCGTAGTCTTGGAGAATCTCCAACCATCGAGACAACTGTCCCGATGGTTGTTGAATCCGCAGGGCGTACTGCAGTGCCGCATGATCTGTACGGACGGTGAAACGTCGACCGTACAGATACGGGCGGTACTGCTGAATGAAATAAACGATCGCCAATAGTTCACGACGGGTAACGCAGTACCGTTGTTCCGCCGGAGACAACACCCGACTACCGTAAGCCACCACATGCTCTACGCCACCAATGAGCTGGGACAGCACGCCCCCAATGCCCGTGTTACTTGCGTCTGTATCGAGCAAGAAGGGTTGTGAGAAATCGGGATAATTCAATCGGCGGAGCCCCCACCAGGGCATCCCGGAGGGAGCGAAAAGCAGCCTCCTCCTCCGGCCCCCAACGAAACCTGACTCCCTTGGACGTCAAGGCATGCAAGGGTTTCGTGATTGTAGCGAAGTCAGCCACAAACTGTCGGTAGTACAACGCGAACCCAATGAAACTCCTGACCTCCCCCACCGAGGTGGGAGTCGGCCAGGAGCTGACGCATTCCGTTTTGGCGGGATCGGTGGATATCCCCGAGCGACCAACAATATGACCCAAATACCGCACCGATTCGCGGAGCAAATGGCACTTCTGCGGTTTAAATTTCAAATTGGCATCCCGCATTTTGAGAAAAACAGCACGCAACCTCTGGAGGTGTTCATCGAATGTTTTGCTAAAGACGATGACATCATCCAAGTAAATTAAACACGAATCCCATTGCAAGCCCGCCAAGACCAGTTCCATTAACCGCTGAAAAGTTGCCGGCACAGAATGTAAGCCCATCGGCAAGCGGTTAAATTGGAAAAGGCCGTGCGGTGTACGGAAAGCAGTCTTAGGATTAGATTCGTCATCCAGAGGAAGCTGCCAGAATCCAGAAAGTAAATCCAGGGTGGAAAAGAATCGCGCCCCCGCCAAGGCATCAAGCGACTCATCCATTCGAGGAAGCGGGTACGCGTCGGCTACTGAAATTTTGTTCAACCGCCGAAAGTCGACACAAAACCGCAGTGAGCCGTCGTGTTTTTTCACCAAAACGATCGGTGCGCCCCACGGGCTGTTGGAAGGGGATATGATATCGGCGGCTAGCATGTCGTCAACGGCCGAATTGACATGATCCTTTTCGGCGGGACTCAACCGAAAGGGATTTTGGCGGATTGGCGCGCTGTCACCCGTGTCAATGTGGTGTCGCAGCAATTTAGTACAACCAATATCAAATTTGTGTCGACTAACAACGTCGGCAAACTCTTTCAGGAGAACTCGCAGCCTCTCACGCTGTGAGTCGGACAGGTCCACTGATCCCGCGCAAAGCGCATCCAGCCATCCGTCATCACAGTCCGAATGTGGTCGCGACGGAGGATCGGTGCTCACCTGACCCACGAGAGGTTCCTCATAGGGTGCCGGCGTTGTGTGTGCAAGCACGGTCCCTTGAGGAACCACGGCCGTTCGCGATCCCACATTAAGGACTGCAATGAAGGGGTCCCCATCCCCTTTCACCATGATCTGAGCCGCTATCAAATCGGGTCCATTGACCCCGGCTCGAGATGGTCCCAACAAGACCCCCCGATCCGCAACCTCCTCAGCAAACGGCCGACGTAACCTAAGAGGGACGAGCATCTGAGCTCCCGGGGGTACGCGTACAGTTCTCGCCACGAGCGCCTGCACGGTCGCAAATGCCCGACGCTCCGTGGCGGGGGAAGACAAAAATGTTACACGTCGGCCCGACGGGATATCGATGCACCCCTGGTCGATCAATATACGGATAGGCATTTTGGCCAAGAAATCCGTCCCCAACAGGCACGGAACCGCCAGCGAGGAGGAAACCAATACAGGCCCGGATAATTTAATGTCCCCAATGCAAATTTTGGCGC
The DNA here is from genome assembly GCF_015708825.2 of Lethenteron reissneri. Lineage (NCBI taxonomy): Eukaryota > Metazoa > Chordata > Hyperoartia > Petromyzontiformes > Petromyzontidae > Lethenteron > Lethenteron reissneri. The sequence goes on along the minus strand of NC_083843.1, from coordinate 8,753,889 downwards.
GGATCTGCCCAATGATGCCCAGCGAGCCCCCGTTAGCAGCATAGCATGGCACGTCAATGGGGAGCAAAGGACGACTTTGAACGGGAAGGATGTTATAAATCAAATCAGATATAATGGTCGCCGATGCTCCCGTGTCAATTAAAATCCGCACCTCAACCCAATCTATGTGACCGACCACGACCAACGACCCCGCCGACGCTGCAACGACACGATGGGCGAGCTCCGACCACTGGCCCGGTTGGAGCGCTCGCCGCATTTCAGAACAATCTGACGCAACGCCCGGCGAATTTCGAGCCGTGCATGTTTCAGCGAGTGAGTGTGTGACAGATGTGTGCACGGGCCAAACGTGTGAGGTGCCACGACTCGCCGTATTTCTCTGCTGGAGCTTGGGTGGAGGCGGCGCGGCGTCCTGACGAGGTGTCGCCCCACGCTGACGAGGAGCCCGGCATCCTAAAGCCACGTGGCCTTGAAGGCCACAGTTGTAGCAGCGTGTGAGCGCCCCGGATGGCCTGGGCTGCTCCTGGCGGCTCGGTCCATTCCGAGCCTGTGGTCCCGCAGATCTCCATTCCCCCCGCCGCTCCACCCCGCAGACCTCCTCCGATGGGAGGGCGGGAGCCACCATGGCATGGCCGGCCACCCCCTTGGCAGCCTTGCGACGCAGGGACCGCAAGCTCCCGTGGATGTGGCGCGCGACCAGCAAGGAAGACATCTCTGTGTCGTCTTGAGCCAAGACGGCGACGTCCAGCTCGTCCGCGAGTAGCAACAGTTTTTCTGCCACCATAGCGTCCACTCCCTCCTCGTCCATCCGCGGAAAAGCTGCCTTCGCCAGGGCCAGGAGAGCCGTCCGGAAAGCCAGAGTCGATTCGTTGGCGCCCCGATGACGATCGTGGAACAGCTGCCTGCAGTCCGAAGGCGGGCCGTAGAAAGCGGACAGCAGCTGCAGCGCCAAGTGCAGCGTGGCGCGCTTTTCCTTAGGCGCCGAGGTGAGGGTAGCCAGGGCGTCGTTGTCCAGCATCGCCGGCAGCGCGCGTAGTGCTTCGGCGTCCGTCCAGTTCGCCATCTCCTGATGAGCGATGAACCATCTCTTGAAGCCGCCCCAGTCCCCGTCCGCGCCCACGAATTCTTTAAGAGGCGGCAGTCGCTGCTGTAACGCGACGTCCGTGGCTGCGGATCGCGCTCCGTCGTTCCCGGCGCTCTGTACAGTGCGGGCGGGCTGCGCGTATGGCATCGCCGGTCGCTCCGTTGTCGACGCGCTGGCCGGTGTTGATGATGTCACAGCTCCTGCTTGGCCCTCGGCGGTCACCTGACGCGGGACGGCCCCGCCCTCTGCACCCACTGTAGCGATGGCGAGAAATTTGACTGCCAGCCGCGTCGGGGTGGCGGGAAACGGCGCCGCGCGTCGGCTGCCGTCGTCGTCCCGCGCAGCCCCTCCAGCCCCCAGCCACGTGATCTCCTCCAACGTGGCGGCCGCAGCGTAGAGCAGCTCCGCCAGGCGGGAGTGAGCCAGCCGAAGTCCCTCGGCCGACGCATCCCACCCTTCCTGTCGTAGCGGCGCGGGTGTACTCGGCCCCGGCTGCTGGGATCCGACCTCGGCCATCTCTGGTGCCGAGTCGGCTGAGGTGTCCTCCATCTCCGACTCCCAGGTACGTGTCGTCCTTCGTGTGTCCATTGTTGCACGTTTACTTCTGACCCCAGATGTAGTAATTTGCAAGAGGCTTGGACGACGGGGTCGGAGGCACACTTATTTATTAATAACAACTTGTGCACAGTAACGGGTACACACAGCACTTGAAGGGGTATCGTCCCCTTCACTCGTCTAACAGGGAGACACAACGTCTAACCCCGCTAACCTACGCCCGAGTCCTCCACTACGGAGCTAGGGGAGGCTACCTATCCCAGCCCTGGTCAAGCTGGGATCCCGGCACCCTGAGTCTCCAGACTGGCTCTTATAAGAACGTCAGTCTGGGCTCTCGGGGCCACGCCACCGGCTTGCCCTGGTCGGCCCTGACAAGGACAGCGAGCCAGGGGAGCTCCAGGGCCTATTCTAGCTGGTCTTCACTCTTCGCTGGTTAAAGCTAATACTCGACCTCGAGCCCTCCGGCTCACCACCTTTTATAGCACTCGGCCCCCAGGAGGGGCCCGTGGGGGATGCAGGTGCGGACGTCAGTGTGAGCACCTCCTCTGTGTACGGCCCTAACCATGCCCCTTGTGTTTGTTACCCATCCGTGCCCATACATCTACACAATTGCACCTCTACACACGTATTTTGTACACAATCTATTGGCCCGACGGCCTTTTGGGATTGTATAATTCTAGCATAACTGTATTCATTCAGTGCAAACAAACTATGGACCGATTTTGGCATGCAGTGTCTCATCAGCAGTCTGGCTCGCTTGAATCAATGCAGGTGAAATGCTAGATGTTATAGACAAGAACCCTTTATGATATGAATCTTAGTCAGACGAATAATTATTTGATGCATAAACAATTCCAGCGTTTCCTCTACAGAATCAATGCTGCTAAATGATGCACTCCCATAAGACTGTGGAGCCGATGGAATGTTTATTAATTTATGTATTAGGTGAAGAGACAGATGTGTAACGATATTATGTCTGTTTATTGTATTTTATAGTTATATTCTCAACCACGAGTCTAATGATTATGTTTTGTCTTGTGTATTATATCATTTGGCATCTAACTAGGACCCATATCATTACAAAAGGGTCCTTGCTTATAAACATAGGGCAGTACATCAGCCTTACCTCAAGCAAGCCTGACTGATACCGATACACTGGGTGTGGAAATTAGTCGAGCGTTTGCTTTTTACCGAATCAATACTTTTGAAACGATGTACTCCCACGTCGTGGGGCAGATGATATGTGTACATTTATTCTCATGATTTTCATAGAGGCAGATAAATGATGGAGAGGTTTTATCTACATATATGTTTTTGTTACTAATATTCTCCACGATTTTTTGTAAATTATGAATATCACCAGCTGATCTGATGCCCTGCATTACAATGGATACTTCTGCATGCAAAAACACAAACAGACTCATAGCAATATCGTTTATAATATATAAAAAGTAGACACAATTACATAATAATCCCTACCATTAAAATGTAGGTATTAAGATGTATTACTTTTAACATCACTATTCGTGCAAATTCAACTTAAAATGTTTGAAATAGTCATAGACTCTATGTTATGTCTGCTTGAAAGTTGGGTGCGTGTCATGAGAGCAACAATTTTCCAGCATTCCCTACACGCTCTTGATGCCCCATCTCTAGCAATTAACAGTCGATTTCCTGCCATTTCATTTTCACTCGTGTAATTTCTAGTTTTTAATTCAATTCAGCCGTTGCTCCATACTGCATTATTTTATCTCACGCATTGCAAGCCATTGGAGTTAATCTGCGAAGTGCTGTGCAGTCTCACGAGATATTAACTTTTTTACAAAAACATTGCATTTTTTTCTAATTTATATTTAAAGCACCCATAGCCATGATAATGCAATAGCCTGCACAGTTATTACACACTGACTCAAGCCTAACAAAGTTTACTTGAATCTACGGAGTTGTCCTCACAAGGAGAGAGTCATAGACTAGACGCAGGGTGGAGGTCACAGGGTTACAAAGCCCACGTGTGGTACCTGCACGGCCTTGCGAGTGACCTTCATCCGTCCCACGGACACCTCCGCCTTCTTCCTCTTCTCTTCCACCGCTCGCGTCTCCTCTCCGACTCCACTCTGTAAGAGACGAAGTCACCCGAGGAGACTCCACTCCCTAAGCGGCTCCTTCTCAGCCCCATTCCACACGGAGCCCTCCACAGTGATGGCTCTATAATTGCCCACCAAAAAAAGAGGCTAAGGGAGTTAGCCTGAAAAAAAAACGAAGGTGAAGAGAGAATAATCCCATCCATGATGGTTTTGATTTAATGAGATGTTGTTGTTGCACTTCATCAGCTCAGGTCACGATATCGTTCGCTCCTGAGCAACTCTCATTCAACCCACCTTTCGTGTTTCGTGCTCATCCTCCAGCGTGTTGACATCATGTCCTCTATGTTCTCCAGTGATGGTGCAGGCCATGCACACGAGGCTCACGTCCTGCTTGCAGTAGAACATGAGCTCCTGTTTATGCTTCATGCATCTTCTTTGCTCCAGGTTCGCAATCGGAGCCACGAGGACGTGGTCCTTCAACTTCGCCCTCTCCAGGTGAGGCGCGATGTGCTCCGTGCAGAAGGACATCTCACACTTGAGGCAGGTCTTCACTGCAGGCGTCTTGCCTTCTGGGCAGTGGTCACAGAAAACAACACCAGCAGCTGCAGCAGCCATGGTTTCAGTCACTCGCAGCTGCTCTATGAGGTTAGCGATCGTCACGTTCCTGGTCAGCTGGGGTCGTCGAGGGAAGGTCTTGCGGCACTGCGGGCAGCAGTAGGAGTCTGTCTCCTTCCAGGCGTCCTCCAGGCACTGGAGGCAGAACGAGTGGCCGCAGCTCAGCGTGGAGGGGCAGTCAAACGTGTCCAGGCAGATGGAGCAGCTCAACTCATGGTCCACGTTCTCAGAGGGAGCTGCGCTCGCCATAACCCAAGGCTGCACTCAAAGTACTCGCTTCCTGTGGCTCGGGAAATATATATTTAAATAAAACACTTTCTGTTTATAATCTCGTGAGATGTTGATAATCATTGACAGGGGTGTTCAGGAGACTCGGGCTGAGGAGCTCACACAGCAGCGATGAACGAAAATAATGAATGACTTCACCTGCAGTTAAGTTATACATACCTCGAGACGCGCCTTTAGAATGTTCCACCTGTATCTGTCCAAAAACAAACCCCACGGTAACCATGGAAACAGTAATGGTTTATCCCACGGACTGGTTGTACCGGCTCGGGTGAGGCTGTGTGTTTGGACAGCAAACCACACCTTTGTAAAAAGTACCGACTTTCAAGGTGAAAGATAATCTTTCTTGTGTCATTGTACGTGTCTTTCAAAATGTGTGTATAAGTATCAGAATTTTGAATTGTCTCTGTCAACTAACATCCGTTAATATTTTTGTCTCGTGGTCTCTCCACTTCACGTGTGAATCGCTAAATATTTAAGTCCTGGTGGTTGCTGGTCGGCTGGATTTGATGGACAGGTGGTCAGGTGGGCGGATGATTGGCCGGGTGGGTGGGTGATTGACTTAGTGGGTGGGTGGGTGTTTGGCTGGGTGGGTGGGTGTTTGGCTGGGTGGGTGGGTTTTTGGCTGGGTGGGTGGGCGTTTGACTTAGTGGGTGGGTGGGTGGGTGATTGGCTGGGTGGGTGGGTAATTGGCTGGATGGATGATTGGCTGGGTGGGTGGGTGTTTGGCTGGGTGGGTGGGTGATTGGCTGGGTGGGTGGGTGATTGACTTAGTGGGTGGGTAATTGGCTGGGTGGGTGATTGAGTGGGTGGCTGATTGGCTGGATGGGCAGATGATGGGCCGGTTGGTGGGTGGGTGAGGGAGCTGGTCTGAGTGCAGGAGGGCGGTTAAGTGGCCGGATACGGGTAGGTGGGCAGGTGGTCGGGCTGGAGGGTGATCAGGAGTGAGATCAGGTGGGTAGGTCGGCTCTGAAGATGGGTCAGTAGGTCGTGGTGAGTGATTGGCAGGTGTCCGATAGGGCAGTTAGTGGGGGTGTGGGTGGTGGTCATCATAATCATGATCGTCATCATCATCCACCAGTAACAATCAATTAATCACCACCATCACCATGGCTCACGGTGGCAATGAACAAGGAAACAATGTGACTTAGATTGCAGCTTTAAATACCATGAGATACGTCATGGAATGTATCCCCAAGGCTACAGCACTTACCCGTGTAGGCGTAGCTGTAGAATTACAAACTGTTCTGGGTTAAGTCTCAAATGAAATAATATCTGTACAAAGAAATCAATAACCGTCTAAAAAAGAAGCCAATTTTTACACAAGTCAGTCAGTTTCAGCTCTAAAAAGTGCCTGGGCTGGAATCCCGCTTGTTCTTCAAGGATCACCGACTCGATGAGGGGGATGATTCTCTGGAGGATGATGATGCGTTCCAGGAGTTTATAGGTCGTGCACAGGAGTGCTGTCAGCCTATAGCCTCCAAGGTCGTCGGTTGGCTTGCCCGCCGTGGGTATGACAATGACCATTGCTTCCCGCCATGCTTTTGGGATGCATCCGGTTTTCATGGTTTTGATGTACAGTTTTGCCATCCATTGGAGTCCCCTAGGACCTAAGTGGTGGGAGCAATTCTGGGGGGATCCCATCTCTACTGGCTTGGATCAGCAGCACCCAGGCATCGTAGTAGGGCCCAGGCACGGTGGCTGGAGTGATGTGAAGTCCATGGCCTTCAACGCACTCAATCCGCCGTTGGTGTCTGGCTGAGTCTACAGATATTCGCAGGGCCTTTCCAACCTATGGGCTGCCCGACCATTTGTACTTCCGGAGCAGGTCATGGGTCTCGTCTGTCCAGCAGGGAGTGGTTTCTTTCCCGAAGCCTCAGGGGATGCTATTCATGGCGGATGCAATGAGGACAACAAAACGGTGATAGCATTTTAGCGTGGCAGAAATTCGTCTCACCACTCGCTCTAATGCCTCCTTTTCGTGGCTCCCAGTCAGCTTTGACCAGATTTCACTTGGTACTCGTTTTGACACAATCACGGGTGTTTCAATGGCGATGTGGGTGATGATGGGTCTGGGTCTATGTTGACGTTCGGAAAAGCTTGAGTTGTACCCACACTTTGATCTTTGGAAATGATGGTGAGGCCCGGGTTGTAGTCGTGTTGCCAGCGAGCCGAGTGGAAAGTTGGTCGCTGCTTGGGATCGAAAACCAGGTGCGGATCTTTGGTGGACTTCCGGTCGGTAAGGCCTTCACCGTCGGCCTGCTTTACTGCATAGCCCCACATAATATCGTGGCTATTAAATACACCAAGATAGAGGGCTGGGATTGGTGCACTTGGGAAAGCTGACTTTGGCCATTTTGAATTCCGGGCTTTGTACACGTTGGTAATGTGCAGTTCCCCTATCTTGATGCTGGTGGTGTAGGTGGCTTCTTTTTCAGTTGGTGGGAAGGCGTCGAACTCTGTGATGGTGTTCTTCACATATATGGCCAAACCATATTTCGGGTGATAATGGTTCTTGATGAAGTTGTTTTCATGGACGTGGTAGTGACTGGCATATAGGGCATCCAAGACGTGGGTTTCTTGGAGTGCTAGGACATCGGTGTTACATGTGTTCATTATGTTCACCAGGTACTCGCACTTAACCCGGGAGAGTCCCTCAATGTTCAGTTGGGGGATCCTTGTCCGAGGGCCTATCTGGCACATTGTTCGACCCTAACGAAGGCTGTTAGCATGGCTTGCGTTGTTGCTCTGGAAACCGGGAGACCGACGATCGATGTTCAGTCACGTTGATGGCAGCATTCCTTGTGATTTCTCACTCAACAACGGTGGGCCTCGTAAAGGCTGCTGCCATCTTCCACTCCTGTAGTAAGACGATTGTTTACGTGAAATCACCAATGACTGCACAAAAAAGCCCCCCACTTTAAATTACATTTACCACTTTGTCAAAATTAATTCAACGAACATCACTCTCATTAGTGCGAGTGGCAACAAATGCTGCTCTCTACGGCCTGTGTGTGTGTGTGTGTGCATCAGCGGTGACTTGAAGGAATCTCAAGAATTCTAGATTTGAAGCTTTCGTGACTGCAAGGATTCATATTCTTAGGTTTTTTCGGTAATGTCACGTAGGTAAAAAAAGTTAATTAATAAAAGTAAAATAAAACAAAATAAAAAATTCACGTTTCAGAAGCAACACAAGCCTCCGTCTTCAGGTGGAACCATTACAGCCACGACAGCTGTATCAAGTAAATGAGAGATCACAAGAAATACCACCCCGTATATATAATGGTTGAGGGAGGAAGGGCCAGGAACGGCACACTTTTGATTAATATGGTAAGGTGCAGCGGATGTGAGTGTGAAAGCCATGGGTATTACCTTGTTATCTCGGCATCTCTTGAGGAAGGCCAGCGTCTCGAGAAGCTGTGACTTCTTGTGTCGTTGTCTGTTAAAAACTCTAACAGAGGTAATACCCATCTAATTCAAGGTCAACATTCATTCGCGTTTTTGCCATTGTCCTTATTTTTTTCAGTATCTGTGTTTTAAGCATTGGCATTTTTACATCTTCATCAACCATTTTTTTGTAGTTCTTTGCTGAATGCTCTTTCATTTTCATGGATTAAATATCTGTATTACTGGGCAGTTATTACTGTGGGATTGACATGCGGTGGTTGGGTGTGTGGTTGGTGTGTGGTGGGTGTGTGGTGGATGTGTGATTGGTGTGTGGTGGGTGTGTGGTTGGTATATGGGTGGCTGTTGGATGTAAGGGTGATACCCAACAGCCAACCACATAGTAGGTAGTCGAGGATAGTGGTGGGTGTGATGGTGCATGAGTGGTGGTGGTGGATGGTGGTGTTAGTTATTGTCGACATCATCATCCTCGTAGTCCATCAGCAACCATCATCACTATCATCACTGAGTTGCTGGCTGAGGTGTCATCTGTTGAGGAAGTACTGAAGGCGATCCAGAGTTTGAGACCAGGAAAGGCACCGGGCAAAGATGATTTTCCAAGAAAAATGGTGAGGGAGGGTGGCGTTTGTGCACAGACTGCACTACATGACATCGGAACAACAGTCTGGACCACTGGACGGGTTCCGCAGGATTGGAAGGATGCCCTGGTGGGACACCTCTTTAAGAAGGGGGACCGCACAGACTGTAAAAAACTACAGGGGCATATCCCTTTTCAGTGTTCCGAAAGGTCCTGGCAAGGATTATTCAACATCGCCTTGCCAGGCACGCTGAGGAGAGGCTTGGGGAGCTCGAATGCGGTTTCAGGAAAGGGCGGTCCTGCACATATCCATATTTTCTGTCTTCTACAGCAGAGGTGTAGGGAATTCCAACAAGACCTACATCTCTATACTCTTTGGATCTTTCGGTAAAGTCACGTAGGTAGAAAAATAACCTACATCTATGCTTTATTGACCTGGTAAAGGCCTATGATACCAACAGTAGGCCTGGGCTCTGGGCTTTTCTTTGTGCTTATTGAGTCCCTGACCCTCTGCTCACAATCATTAAGGACCTTCATGATGGTGAGCGGGCCCGGGTAAAACTACGTGGCCGAGAGTCGGAGCCATTCCCTGTTCACCTTGGGGTGCGACAGGGATGTCCTCTGGCTCCCACATTATTTAACATCTATTTTGACCACGTAGTTCGTGAAGCCTTTGATGGCTATATCAACGGAATTTCCATCTGGTACAGATACAATGGGAGGCTGATCAATGCCCGGGCGTGGTCAAGGGACAGCTCCCTATTGGTCAACCACGTTATGTATGCCGATGATCTCATAATTGCTGCTCATTCAGAGGAGGAGTTGGAGGTGCTGCTGCTGCTGCTGAACCTGGAGCGTGCGACTAAGAGGTGGGGCCTTACCAAAACTAAGCACCTGCCTGGGTATTTTGTACTATGAGACACTCCACCCCCACAACTCCCAATTGGTGATGGGGCTAGGGGTCCGGATTAATTGGGTTGATTATTCAAGTTTGTGGGTTTGTTGTCCAGATGTATGGGTTCATAGCCTAGATGCGTGGATTCATAGTCCCCCGAGTATCAGGATTCTCAGTCTGGTTTCTGTGACGTCAACGGAAGTCGCCCGACAAAATCCCCCGATGCTCTGGCTCATCTCGACTTCCACCACGCCCACACACTTCATACTCAAACCCGAGGACCCTCTCAGCCCTCTGCCGCACGCAGTTTACATTTGAAACAAGTGCTCGATTGTGAAACCAGACATCTGCAGAGAACCAGTTGAAGTATTTTTTTCGTGTGAATTGTCAAATTTAATGGCTCTGGTTACAGAAGCTCAAGCATTGTTGATTAAAGTCCAAGAACACTGCGCGCGATCCTAAGGGCTACATGATAAACGTATCGCCAGCCCCTTTACTCAGCAATAAATTATTCAGCAATTCATTTAGACTTTGTGGAGACTTAAAAAAGAAAAAACGCAAACCAAAAGTATCGAAAGATCTTATATTGTTACTTCACACGAAGACTGTGTACCCGGGGGCTGCGCCACACGAGGTCAGATTCACATTCTCGACACTGATCCCACAGCCTCAACACGAAACTCGCAGTCTTAATCGGAACCCCGCAACATCCACATTAAAATATTAACTTGGGTCTCGGCACGAACCCGAGGGCCTCAACGTCAAACCCGCAGCCTTTTAACACTGTTAGTAAGCACAGCCTCAACCAACACTCGACACCCACGGCCTCAACACGGACCCAAAGCCTCAACACTGACCCACAGCAAGCAGGGGGGGGGGGGCATTGAAAGCGGTAACAGCGATAATCCGTCCCCCTTACAGCCACGAGTTGGATTTGAGCAGAATCTCGGGGCCGGTTTTATTTTCCAGAAGAAAAAAGAAGACGAAAATTTTAGTTTTTACCCTTTCTGCCAATAAAACAGGAGTTGTTAAGATACTCTTGTTTATTTCGGTAATGTCACGTAGGTAGAAAAAGAAAGTAAAAAAAATAGATTTCGATTTAAAGCTTTCGTGACTGCAGGAATTCATCTTCTTGGTTCTTTCGGTAAAGTCATCGCGTAGAAGGCAAATAATAAAATAATAAAAATAAAACGTAATAAAATAAAATTCTCACGACGTTTCGGCCACAACACAAGCAGCCGTGCTCAGGTGAAGACAGAGCTGTCTGAAAGGCAGCGCTCCAATGAACATTATTATTATTTTATTATTTCCCTTCTACGTGACTTTACCGAAAGAACCAAGAAGAAAAAATAGATATCACGACGTTTCGATCGCAATACAAGCGATCGTCCTCAGGCGGAAAAAAAATAATAATCCACCAGTAAAACTGCTGAACCAGGAAGAACTACCTACGTGACTTTACCGAAAGTACCAAAGAGTATGGATTCCCGTAGTCACGGAAGCTTCAAATCACGATAGTTGTTAAGATTTCGATTTAAATCTTTCGTGACTGCAGGGATTCATCTTCTTGGTTCTTTCGGTAAAGTCACGTAGAAGGGAAATAATCAAATAATAAGTTTTCTTATTTTATTACTTCCCTTCTACGTGACTTTACCGAAAGAACCAAGAATATAGCTGTTAAGATGTTCAAACACCAGCTAGATATCTTTCTAGCAAGGTTTTATCAAGTCTGCATTAACCACATGGAATTGTGGCAAAAACATGATGATACATGCAGCATTGTTTGTCAAACTGATGCCTTGCAAAAAGGTATCCATTTGGTGTTGGAACACCTTAACACAACTCTTGTTTTATTTCCAGAAAGAGTAAAACCTGATCTTACTTTTCATCAATTTGGACGCTGGCAAAAAAGGTCTCAAAGAGACAAAAATATGTTCATGCAATCTTCTTATGGCTGTGTTGTTGGCCATGGACTAGGGATGGAACGTTTTGGATTGAAGCATTGTTTCGGATGATTTCGGATTCTAGAACAAGTCCATATTTTATTTTCTTCTTCTTCTTAATCTTGTTCTAAGATCGTCGGTTACGTTATAATTGTCCTGGGGGGAGGAGGGTAGGGGCAACGATAACCAAACTCGTCGCCCTGTGGTGCATGCGCATGCGTGTGTGTGCGTGCGTGCGCCACGAAAGCCACGCACCATTTCCCCACGACATTTATTCGGACCAAACTCGAGGGGAAATTCCCGCGAAAAATTCTCGTTTCCGGGGTGTCAGTCTTCAGATGTTCGGGGATTTACTCAATACCACGATCGGCGACGTTTTCGGCAATGCGCCGCCCCCATCATCTTCACGGCACACAAGAAGCCAGGAGAGTGGGGCATCGTGGAGGAACAGAAGGCCGCACTGATTCACCCCATTGGCCTGGGGCCAGATGAAGGAACACGAACCATCATCACGCAAACTCCACCCGTCCGGACTGCTCTTCCCCCATCAGGCATCAGGAAGCCACCGGGGGGGGCTGTGCACTTTTAAACTGTAGACTGATAACGAATTTCTTTAGAACTGCTTTAGGCGTTTCGTTTTGTTGTCCTTCCAGCCACAACCTCCAATTGAGCACGGTTGGCTACGTATGGCGCAAAATAAGTCCAACGCACATGTGTACATTTCACACAAGTTTCAAACTTCAGCGGCGATTCGTCAGCAGCGAGAGTCGGGCTTGAGTGCACCAACGCCGGCGAAACTTCCAGGTTGTTTCAGGGCAGTGACTGCTCTCCCCCCTCTCTGTCTCAGAGTTAGATCTCTCTTGGGCTGCGGTGTCTCTGTGTACAACCTGGGTCTTGCGAATCGGCTCTCCGCGGCAAAACCAGAATAAAAACCTCAACTTGAAACGAAAGAAAAGTAAAATGCGAAAAAAAATAGTTTAAAAGCAACAATTCATCTCACACACGCATGCGCGCATTAAGCCGAATCTCGTCTGCCATTGGCTGAAAGGTCACATGATGCGGTTAGGTGGTGGGGGGGGGGGCTATCTTATTCCACAACTGCTATTGGCTACTGCTGGGTCATGGGTGTGAAGCTGGCCCATCGCTCATGACGGCGGCACTCCAGTGAAGGTCAAAGGATGCGACGGACGCGTTCTCGCTCGCTCGCTTTCAAAACGAGGGAAAGTCGTGCAGCAAAGTCGCCGTGATTAAAAAGCAATTTTGTCGCTTGATGAGAACCGGCGTGGAAACTCCATCTACACCGCGAGTTGCCCCCATCCTACCCGTGTCTCCCGCCTCATTTTGTACGTACGTCAAAACTTCTTTCGCACCCCACGTAGCCAACGCTGCTAAATCGGAGGTTGCGTGCGGGGGGAGGGGGAAGGATTAATTGTCTGTCCACCTACCGCAGATTTTCGTGTCTCCTCTTCTCCTCCTTTCCGTGTGTCTCTCCTTCCTCTCTCCGTCTCTCCTTCCTTTCCCACGAAGCCTTTTCTCTTTCCCCCCACCCACCGCCCGCCGCTACTCTGCCCGCTGGACCTCCCTTGCGTCTGTCCCCGTATATTCCATGTCCCCCCCTCGCCCCCCATTCCTCGAGTAGAATCATCCGTTCTTCCGCGTCTCCCCACCCCGCGCCCCTCCCACCCCCCCGTGCTTCTGGCGCTCACTTCGCCTTGGTCTTCTTCTTCTCCGCCTCTTGGCAGAAAATCTCGAAGGCCGCCTGCATCTCAGGGTCCATTCCCGCGTCGCCGTTTCCCTCCCCGTTCTCGTCGTCGTCGTCGTCCGCTCCGTCTCCTTCTCCCGAGTCAGAGTCAGAATCCACGTAACTGGAACGACAACAAGAACAACGACGGTAGTCCAACATCTTATAAGTTTTTTTTTTACCAGGTAAGACCCCCAACCCCCCCCCCCCCCCTGACTGAGCTGTGTAGCTCAATTTTCCCTCAACCATTTTTTTTTCTATCTTGCGTGACTTTACCGAAAGAACCAAGAATATGAATTCCTGCAGTGGTGAAAGTTTTAAGTCTAAATCTCTCTCTCTTTGAACTGCATGTTACCAGGTAAAGACCACGGAGCCATTTCTAAGCCCATTTTCAGAAGCGTCCCCTGGCCATCACAGATGATGGCAGCTCAATAAAGTGGCTGATATTATCATCATCACCGTGGACATTTAGAGCAGCAGCCAAATAACCCTTAAACGCGTGACGTTGATTCTAAATGTGGAGGGAAAAACCGGAGGAAAAAAAATCCACGCGACCATGGGGAGAAAGAGAGAGACACAAACTCCAAATATACAGCAGCAGGCGTCAGGGTCGGGATCGAACCTACGACCTCCTGTATACCAGACGAGGTAGTTAACATCTCCTAGTCACCATGATGATGATGATGAGAGAGACACACAAACTCCAAATATACAGCAGCAGGCATCGGGGTCGGGTTCGAACCCACGACCTCCTGTATACCAGGCGAGGTAGTTAACATCTCCTAGCCACCGTGATGATGATGATGAGAGAGACACGCAAACTCCAAATATACAGCAGCAGGCGTCGGGGTCGGGTTCGAACCCACGACCTCCTGTATACCAGGCGAGGTAGTTAACATCTCCTAGCCACCGTGATGATGATGATGAGAGAGACACGCAAACTCCAAATATACAGCAGGCGTCGGGGTCGGGTTCGAACCCACGACCTCCTGTATACCAGGCGAGGTAGTTAACATCTCCTAGCCACCGTGATGATGATGAGAAACGCGCAGATTCCAAATACAGCAGCAGGCGTCGGGGTCGGGATCGAACCCACGACCTCCTGTATACCAGGCGAGGTAGTTAACATCTCCTAGCCACCGTACCACCCCTTTAGCTACAGATGATGATGATTCTGTTCAACACGGAGGCTCATTTGTGAACAATTGCGAAGAAGTATTCCTGTTTCCGCTCTTAAATAGAGGGGAGTGCAGGTGATGTCATCATGATTCTGACGACGACGACGCTGATGACGCTGCTGATGATGATGCTGCTGCTGATGACGCTGCTGCTGCTGATGACGCTGCTGATGATGATGACGACGCTGCTGATGATGACGACGCTGCTGATTATGCTGCTGCTGATGATGATGACGATGCTGATACCGATGATGACGACGCTGCTGATGCCGATGATGCTGCTGTTGACGTTGCCGATGCTGAAACCGATGACGCTGATGGTGATGATGCTGATGATGTTAATGATGATGCCGATGATGACGTTGATGATGACGCTGATGACAACGCTGAGGATGATGTTGATGACGCTGATGATGACACTGCTGATGACGCTGATGATGATGCTGATGACGCCGACGATGATGACGTTGATGATGTTGATGATGACGCTGATGATGATGCTGATGATGACGCTGATGATGATGCCGATGATGATGCCGATGATGATGCCGATGATGACACTGATGATGATGCTGATGACGCTGATGATGACGCTGATGACGAAGCTGCTGATGATGATGCCGATGATGACGCTGATGATGACGTTGATGATGCTGATGATGATGCTGAAGATGTCGATGACGCTGATGATGACGTTGATGATGATGATGACGTTGATGAGGACGCTGATGATGATGCTGATGATGACGATGATGACGCCGATGATGATGATGACGCTGATGACGACGCTGATGACGACGCTGATGACGACGCTGATGACGACGCTGATGACGACGCTGATGACGACGCTGATGATGACGCTGCTGCCGATGCCGATGACGCTGCTGATGATGATGATGCCGACGCCGTCAATGCCGCGGGTGCCGAGTGCCCGGTGTGAGGGAGCGCCGCCTCACTAGTGGTCCGGGGACTCGGTGGCGGTGCGAGCGGCGCGCGGGAACCTCTTGCGCAGCTCCGCCTCGTGCTGCATCACTCGCTCGTAGTGCTCACGGAACTCTACAGAGACGCACGCAGAGAGAGACAGAGAGATATACATACAGAGAGAGACACGCAGAGATATACAGAGAGAGACACATGCAGAGAGAGAGACACGTACAGAGAGAAATACACACACAGAGATATACATACAGAGATATACACCCAGAGAGAGATACACACAAAGAGGAGACACGCAGAGAGAGATACACACGCAGAGATATAGAAAGACACACATACAGAGATATACATACAGAGATACAGAGATACATGCAGAGATACAGAGAAAGATACACAGATATACAAAGACAAAGATCCCCCTTATAGCCTTAGACTGTAGTTGTTAGCGAGCACCTATGAAGGCCGCAACGGCACACGAGGGGGTGGGTGGCCAGCACCACGCCCGACCGCCTTTGTCTCCCCAGTGGCGATGTTTACACACCGCACCAGGTACTAATTTGAGGCTGAGTCGACCTAGGGGAGGCCCAGGACTGGTTCGGATAATCGTCACTGGTGTTGGCCGTGAGCGGGAATCGAACTCGGGTCGCCGGGTTCGTAGCGCTAACCGCTACACCACCGCTCCCCCAACAGATATACATACAGAGATACACATACAGAGATACAGAGAGAGATACACATACAGAGAGTGATACACATACACAGAAATACACAGAGATACAGAGAGATGCACATACATAGATATACATACGGAGAAACACAGAGATACAGACACGCAGAGATACATACAGAAATATAGATATACACAGTGATACACGTACACAGAGATACACACAGAGATACACACAGAGACAAAGATATACAGAGATTCTAGATTTGAAGCTTTCGTGACTGCAAGGATTCATACTCTCAGTTTTTTTGGTAAAGTCACGTAGGTAAAAAATTTAAATTAATAAAAATAAAAAATAAAAATATCACAATTATTTTTTTTATTAATTTATCATTTTTTACCTACGTGACTTTACCGAAATAACTAAGAGTATATACAGAGATACACACACAGAGGGACAGATATACAGAGAGAGATATACAGGCACACACAGAGTGTATGCATGTGTATATGTGCACAAGTATGTTTCTGTGCATGTGTGTGTGTGTGGGGAGTGGTGGTGTAGCGGTTAGCGCTTCGCTGCGCTATGAAACTGGCGACCCGGGTTCGATTCCCGCTCACGGTCAACACCAGTGACGATTATCTGAACCGGGCCTCGCCTAGGTCGACTCAGCCTCAAATTAGTACCTGGTGCAGTGTGTGTAAACATCGCCACTAGGGAGACAAAGGCGGCCGGGCGTGGTGCTGGCCACCCACCCCCTCGTGTACCGTTCTGGCCTTCATAGGTGCTCGCTAACAGCACTTGCCCCTACAGTCTGTTAAGGCTATATGGGGGATCTTTGTCTTCATCTTTGTGTGTGTGTAGTGGTGATACGCGCTGGGGTAGGATCGTGTGCCAGCGCGTAGTGATTGGCTGTGTATGTGGTGACGCGCGCTGACGGTGGAGGATCAGGGGTCAGCGCGGGGTCGTGGGTTACGTGGTGCTGATTGGCTGTGTGCCGGTGACGCGCTGAGAGGGAGTGCATCGGGTGGCAGCGCGGTGTGATTGGTTGAGTAGTGTTAACACGCGCTGGGGAAAACGGATCGTAGAGATAGCGCGTCGTCATTGGTTAACTAAGGAGCGATGCTCACGTCGACGTCCGCATCAGCTCCGTCTCCCGTGAGCGGGGGCTATAAAAGGGGATGCACACAGGCGTAAGGGCAGTATGTAACCAGCGAAGAATGAAGACGGGGATGAAGAGATAGGGCCCTGCGGTACCTAGTCCCGCTGTCCTAACGGGACTGGGACTCTGTGTAACCCAGAGGCGAATGCATTGTGTGTAGCCATAGGCATAGGGTCTACACGAGTCGAATGCATGGTGTGTAGCCAGAGGCATAGGGTCTACACGAGTCAAGTGCATTGTGTGTAGCCAGAGGCATAGGGTCTACACGAGTCAAGTGCATTGTGTGTAGCCAGAGGCATAGAGTCTACACGAGTTAAGTGGAGTGTATAGTCAGAGGAATAGAGACCACACGTTGTATTGTGACACGTCAAGATTTAATAAAAGTGTGTTACCCGTCAAGAAGTTCCTGCCGTCATTTCCAATACTTCATGTGTATACGTGTGTGTGTGTGTGGGCAGTTGGAGGCAGTCGCCCTCCAACAACAACGGAGGGCGGAGGAGCGACGCTCACAACAACGAGCAGGCGCCGGGTGGCTAAAGCACAGCAAGTTGGCACAGTAGGGGACACAGGTGGCGCATCAGCCAGTCATCTCGGTCATCTCGGTCAGTCGACCAGTGGCACCTGCTGGGTCTGTCCCGTGACCTCCTGCCAGCGGGCGTTCGACACTTCACGTGATAGCCTCAAGGTGCACATGGCCTGGCACAAGCGTCGTGGTGACATCACTGCCACTTGGTGGCGTATGGCGGTTGTTGTTGTTGTACGTGCGTGTATGTGTGTGCGTGTATGTGTGTGCGTGTATGTGCGTGCGTGTACGTGTGTGCGTGTACGTGTGTGCGTGTACGTGTGTGCGTGTGTGTACGTGTGTGTACGTGTGTGTGCGTGTGTGTGTGTGTGTACGTGTGTGTGTACGTGTGTGTACGTGTGTGTGTACGTGTGTGTGTACGTGTGTGTGTGTACGTGTGCATGTTTACGTGTGTGTGTACGTGTGTGTGTGTACGTGTGCGTGTGTATACGTATGCGAGTACGTGTGTGTGTGTACGTGTGTGTGTGTACGTGTGTGTGTGTACGTGTACGTGTGCGTGTATACGTGTGTGTGTGTACGTTGTGTGTGTATACGTATGTGAGTATGTGTGTTGAGTGTGTGTGTACGTGTGTACGTGTGTGTACGTGTGTGTGTGTACGTGTGTGTACGTGTGTGTGCGTGTATACGTGTGCGCGCGTGTTGGTACCAGGGTCTGCAGCCGTGAAGGGCGTCCCGTCGGCCGTGTAAAACACCGGCTCATTCTGCCAGACAGACACAGCACACACTCAGCGGTGTGACACACACACACACAGACAGACACACACACACACACAGACACACACACACAGCCACACACACACACACTCAGCGGTGTGACACACACACAGACACACACGTGTGTAAGAGTCCTTGTGTAGGGGTGTCACGGGAGGGAAACGAACAAACACACAGGGGGTGTGCACAACCACGTCCGCAAACGGTCAACACCCTGGGGGGGGGGGCTGTGGGGGAATGCTGGGATCCCACACAGCCCCACCCCTCGGTGGCAAGTTGGTTTAAAAGGCGGGGAGCGAGAGGGCTCGTGGTTCAGTGTTGGGGAGCTAACGTGTGAAGAACCAGTGAAGATTTCGATTTAAAGCTTTCGTGACTGCAGGGATTCATCTTCTTGGTTCTTTCGGTAAAGTCATGTAGAATGGAAATAATAAAATAATAAAAATAAAACATAATAAAATAATTCTCACGACGTTTCGGCCACAACGCAAGCAGCCGTCCTCAGATGAATATATTTAAGCTCCAAGCTTGGTGGTGTTTCATTCTTCACCTGAGGACGGCTGCTTGCGTTGTGGACGAAACGTCGTGAGAATTATTTTATTATGTTTTATTTTTATTATTTTATTACTTCCCTTCTACGTGACTTTACTGAAAGAACCAAGAAGATGAACCAGTGAAGACTGAAGACCGGGCAGATAGGCACTGGAACTCCTCCGAGCCGATGTTCTTCTAAGAGCCGGCTCTGCCTGGCTGGGTGTCGTGACCTGTGCCTTGACCAGGTAGCCTCCCCTAGCGCCCTTAGCGGAGGACCTGGGAGCAGACCAGTTGGGCAGAGAGCTCTGGGGGTGTATCCCGGTCCAGTACAGGTGAAGGGGCCGTTACCCCTTCGAGTGTTGTATACGTTGCCCTGTGCTGAGTGAAAAGTTACAATAAATAGTGTGCCTCGACTACACAGTCTCTGTCGCCTGTGAACCCACGACACTTGTTTGTGTGTGTGTCTGTGTGTGTGTCTGTGTGTGTCTGTGTGTATGTGTCTGTGTGCTTGTAGCTGTGTGTGTGTGTCTGTGTGCGTGTAGCTGTTTGTGTGTCTGTGTGTGTGTGTGTGTCTGTGTGTGCGTGTAGCTGTGTGTAGCTGTGTGTAGCTGTGTGTGTGTGTGTGTGTCTGTGTGTGCGTGTAGCTGTGTGTAGCTGTGTGTAGCTGTGTCTGTGTGTCTGTGTGTAGCTGTGCTAGCGACGTAATTTCGGACAGTCGTTTAAACTCCACTCCTAACCTCAGAACCAGAATCTTCAGAATCTGAATATTTATTTGTCCTCAAACCCAATGAGCTATGAAGCTCTTTGTCACAGATGTCCACTAGTCACAGATCCCAACAAAATCTAATTAAATAGACGCCTCTATCACTTATCACAATACTAAAATAATAACAGAACATTATTTCATCATGGGACCTCTTTTGCCAGTACCAAAATATACTAATAGGGTTTTTCCCCTTGCAAAAGGTGTCAGTTTTGTTGCCAGAAAAAAGGGGAAAAAACCCCTATTAGTATATTTTGGTACTGGCAAAGGAGGTCCCATGATGTAGCTGCTCACCCCGAGCTCTCATTACTCTGGTAGTTGCGTTGTCTTGAACTGTGCGCCTTTTGGCGTCATCTGGTCGAACACCATATGAGACGAGGCTCCAAAGAAAGCTGTCTCTTGTGTGGACCAATCAGTTTCAAAGACAATGCATAAATTACCAGAATATTGTTTTTTGTTTGCATTTGACTGCAAGTATTGTGGTTAATGTAAGCATGATTCCTTACAAAAAGGTATCAGTTTTGTTGCCGGAAAAAAGAGGAAAAACCCTATTAGTACAGAACATTAATGTCTATGTATGGTGTGAACTTCTTTCACACCATACGTAGCCAACCGTGCTAATTTATTTGGTATTTGTAGGTCGCTATGGGTCTGGGTGTCTATGGGTCTCTGTGTAGTGTGTACTTTGAACTTCTGTCACACCGTACGTAGCAAACCTGTGCCAAGCTGTGGGTCTCTGTGGGTGTCTGTGGGTGTCTGTGGGTCTCTGTGGGTGTCTGTGGGTCTCTATTGGGTGTCTGTGGGTTTCTATGGGTGTCTGTGGGTGTCTGTGGGTGTTTGTGGGTCTTTGTGTGAGTCTGTGGGTGTCTGTGGGTCCCTATGGGTGTCTGTGGGTCTCTGTGGGTGTCTGAGTGTCTGTGGGTCTCTGTGGGTGTCTGAGTGTCTGTGGGTCTCTGTGGGTGTCTGTGGGTCTCTGTGGGTGTCTGTGGGTGTCTGAGTGTCTGTGGGTCTCTGTGGGTGTCTGTGGGTGTCTGTGGGTCTTTATGAGTGTCTGTGGGTCTCTGTGGGTGTCTGTGGGTCTCTATGAGTATCTGTGGGTCTCTATGGGTGTCTGTGGGTCTCTGTGGGTGTCTGTGGGTCTCTGAGTATCTGTGGGTCTCTATGGGTGTCTGTGGGTCTCTGGGTGTCTATGGGGAGCGGTGGGTGTAGTGGTTAGCGCTACGCTGCGCTACGAACCTGGCGACCCGGGTTCGATTCCCGCTCACGGCCAATACCGCCAATGACGATCATATCTGAACCGGTCCTAGGCCTCCCCTAGGTCGACTCAGCCTCAAATGAGTACCTGGTGCGATGTGTAAACATCGCCACTGGGGAGACAAAGGTGGCCGAGCGTGGTGCTGGCCACCCACCCCCTCGTGTGCCACAGTGCCGGACTTCATAGGTGCTACTCGCTAACAGCACTTGCCCCTACAGTCTGTTAAGGCTACACGGGGGATCTTTGTCTCTGTATGTGTATGACGTGTGTGTGCATGTACATGGGTGTGTATGTCACCGTGTAGAAGGAGTGCGTTTCTCACCATGTAGTAGTCTGGGTCGGTGAGGGGGCAGTGGGTGGGGGCAGGGGTCGAGGTGGGGGTCACTCTGCCCCAGTTGCTTGACCTCAACTCGATGAGTTTCAGTAACATGCTGCGCACTGGCCTACACACACACACAGACACACACACAGACACACACACACAGACACACACACAGACACACACACACAGACAAAGATCCCCCGTGTAGCCTTAACACACTGCAGGGGCATGTGCTGTTAGCTAGCACCTCACACAGACACACACAGACACAGACACACACACAGACATACACACACACAGACACAGACATACACACACACACAGACACAGACATACACACACACACACACAGACAAAGATCCCCCGTGTAGCCTCAACAGACTGTTGGGGCAAGTGCTGTTAGCTAGCACCTCACACAGACACACACAGACACACACACACACAGACTCACACACAGACACACACACACACACATATATACACACACACACAGACAAAGATCCCCCGTGTAGCCTTAACAGACTGTAGGGGCAAGTGCTGTTAGCTAGCACCTCACACAGACACACATAGACAGACACACACACAGACAGACACACACACAGATACACACACACAGACATACACCCAAACACACAGACACACACACACAGACATACACACACACAGACATACACACACACAGACATACACACACACAGACAGACACACACACAGACATACACACACACAGACATACACACACACAGACACACACATACATACATACACACAGACAAAGATCCCCCGTGTAGCCTTAACAGACTGCAGGGGCAAGTGCTGTTAGCTAGCACCTCACACAGACACACATAGACAGACACACAGACATACACACACACAGACACACAGACATACACACACACAGACATACACACACACAGACATACACACACACAGACACACAGACATACACACACACAGACATACACACACACAGACACACACACACAGACACACACACAAAGATACACACACACAGACATACACACACACAGACAAAGATCCCCCGTGTAGCCTTAACAGACTGCAGGGGCAAGTGCTGTTAGCTAGCACCTCACACAGACACACACAGACAGACACACACACAGACACACACACACACACAGACATACACACACACAGACATACACACACACAGACATACACACACACACAGACACACACACACACACACAGACAGATACACACATACATACACACACACAGACATACACACACACAGACATACACACACACAGACATACACACACACACAGACACACACACACACACACAGACAGATACACACAGACATACACACACACGCCATACACACATACACACACAGATCCCCCGTGTAGCCTTAACAGACTGTAGGGGCAAGTGCTGTTAGCGAGCACCTATGAAGGCCGGCACTGTGGCACACGAGGGAGTGGGTGGCCAGCACCACGCCCGACCGCCTTTGTCTCCCCAGTGGCGATGTTTACACACCGCACCAGGTACTCATTTCAGGCTGAGTCGACCTAGGGGAGGCCCATGACCGGTTCAGATAATCGTCACCGGTGTTGGCCGTGAGCGGACGATTTGCCAGAATTAAACCTTTAGCAGGATAAAAACAAACTTAATTATTAATATTGGTTGCGTAAGCCTACCATGGGTAAGCCCACTCCATGTGAAACTGTTCCCTGGGGGGTCGGAGATGGGACCGCCAGTTCTTTCCGTTATGACATCATAACTGTTGTTATAATAATTGGTTTTTTACCCTTCTATCTGGCAACAAAACTGACACCTTTTTACAAGGAGTCATGTTTGCATAGACCGCAATACCTGCAGTCATAATACAAACAAAAGACATAACTCTTATTATGACCTGCAGGTATTGAGGTCTATGCAAACATGACTCCTTGTAAAAAGGTTGTCAGTTTTGTTGCCAGATAGAAGGGTAAACAACCAATTATCATATTTTTACTGGCAAATGAGGTTCCCATAGTGTTGTTATAATGTCATGTAGGGCAGTCTGTGCACAAACGCCACCCTCCTTCAGCATTTCGATTGGGAGATCATCTTTGCCCGGTGCCTTTCCTGGTCTCAGACTCTGGATCGCCTTCAGTACTTCCTCAACAGCTGGCACCTCAGCCTGCCACTCGCAGGGGGTGACTTCTTCCAATATTTGAGGCACCGCAGCCTCAGCAGGGTCATCCCCACTTTGTCCCACGTTGTTTCCCTGGCTGAGGGATTTCCCCTCCCCCAGGACCTCAAGGAAATGCTCAGCAAATCTGAAAACATGTTCCTGGGGGTCGGAGATTGGATCACCGTTCTTTCCCCTAATGATGGTAATAGGTGTGGCACTGCAGGTTACTTTTTGATGGAGTTAAATAGTGATTTGTGATCGCGCGCTACTGAGGCAGACTCCATCTCATCAGCAACCCGCGACCACCGCTAATCCTTTCAGCGCCTTACGGCTCTCCGAACCTCCGAGCGAAGGCTGCGGTAAGCCTCCTCATTCTCCGACGTGGGATGCTGTAGCCGATGAGAGTGAGCCTCAGCCAGCCTGAACACCTCCTCTGTCAGCCAAGGTTTGCTGCATGAACCACGATTTTGAACCTCACCCATTTCCCCTTGGCATCTCTCTGCTTATCTCTGTGTGTGTATCTATCGCTGTGTGTCTCTGTGTGTGTCTCTGTGTGTGTCTCTGTGTGTGTCTCTGTGTGTGTCTCTGTGTGTGTCTCTGTGTGTGTCTCTGTGTGTATCTCTGTGTGTATCTCTGTGTGTATCTCTGTGCGTATCTCTGTGTGTATCTCTGTGTGTATCTCTCTCTGTGTATCTCTCTCTGTATCTCTCTGTTCTCTCTCTGTATCTCTATCTCTGTGTGCATCTCTGTATCTCTCTGTGTATCTCTCTCTGTGTGTATCTCTCTCTCTGTGTGTATCTCTGTATCTCTCTCTGTGTCTCTCTGTGTGTATCTCTCTGTGTATCTCTCTCTCCATCTCTGCGCATTACCGCTCACAGGACCCATCCAGCACCACGGACTTCATGCGTTCCATCTCTCTCTGTGTATCTCTCTCTCTGTCTCTCTCTGTCTCTCTCTCTGTGTATCTCTCTCTCTCTGCGTATCTCTCTCTGTGTATCTCTGTGTATCTCTCTCTCTATCTGTGTATCTCTCTGTGTGTGTATCTCTCTCTGTGTATCTCTCTCTCTCTATCTGTGTATCTCTCTCTGTGTATCTATCTCTCTCTCTCTGCGTATCTCTCTCTGTGTATCTCTGTGTATCTCTCTCTGTGTATCTCTCTCTGTATCTCTCTCTCTGTGTATCTCTCTGTCTCTCTCTCTCTCTGTGTATCTCTCTCTCTGCGTATCTCTCTCTGTGTATCTCTGTGTATCTCTCTCTGTGTATCTCTCTCTGTATCTCTCTCTCTCTCTGTATCTCTCTGTCTCTCTCTCTCTCTGTGTATCTCTCTCTGCGTATCTCTCTCTGTGTATCTCTGTGTATCTCTCTCTGTTTATCTCTCTCTCTGTATCTCTCTCTCTGTATCTCTCTCTCTGTGTATCTCTCTCTATCTCTGTGTATCTCCATCTCTGCGCATTACCGCTCACAGGACCCATCCAGCACCACGGACTTCATGCGTTCCATCAGCTCGTCCATGCTGCTCTTCCCCTCCAACCGAAAGTCGTCCTCCAGCACCGACCCGCACAGCTTCACCCACACAGACAGATGCCTCATTAGACCTCCTTTGCCAGCACCACAATATAATAATAGGGTTCATATTCTTAGGTTGTTTCGGTAAAATGACGTAGGTGAAAAATAGAAATAGATAAAAGTAAAAATTAAAATAAAATAAAAATCACGACGTTTCGGAGGCAACACAAGCTTCCGTCTTCATATAGCAGTATATAAATGTTTTCTTGGAATTTCTCTCACTTGATACAGCTCACTTGATACAGCTTTCGTGCTGTGACGGTTCCACCTGAAGACGGAAGCTTGTGTTGCCTCCGAAACGTCGTGATTTTTATTTTATTTTTATTTTATTAATTTTAATTTTTCACCTACGTGACTTTACCGAAAAAACCTAAGAATACGAATCGCTGCAGTCACGAAAGAAGCTTTCAATCGGTAAGACACCTTGAGCATCTTGATGGAGCAGGTGACATTGTCATCTGTGGGGTGAGCGAGCAGCGTGTGGATGACGTCCTTCACTCCGGCACGCAGGATGGCGGCACGAGTTCGCTGGGAGCCGGACAGCACCTACAGCGGACAGGGGAGTGGTGAGTGAGTGGTGAGTGAGTGAGTGTAGTGAGTGAGTGGTGAGTGAGTGAGTGAGTGGTGAGTGTAGTGAGTGAGTGGTGAGTGAGTGTAGTGAGTGTAGTGAGTGTAGTGAGTGAGTGGTGAGTGTAGTGAGCAGTGAGTGAGTGAGTGGTGAGTGTAGTGAGCGGTGAGTGTAGTGAGTGGTGAGTGAGGTGAGTGGTGAGTGAGTGGTGAGTGTAGTGAGTGGTGAAGTGAGTGGTGAGTGAGTGAGTGGTGAGTGAGTGAGTGGTGAGAGAGTGAGTGGTGAGTGTAGTAAGCGGTGAGTGAGTGAGTGGTGAGTGGTGAGTGGTGAGTGAGTGGTGAGTGAGTGAGTGGTGAGTGAGTGAGTGGTGAGAGAGTGAGTGGTGAGTGAGTGGTGAGTGAGTGAGTGGTGAGTGAGTGAGTGTAGTGAGTGAGTGAGTGAGTGGTGAGTGGTGAGTGAGTGAGTGGTGAGTGAGTGAGTGGTGAGTGAGTGGTGAGTGAGTGAGTGGTGAGTGTAGTGAGTGAGTGGTGAGTGAGTGGTGAGTGAGTGGTGAGTGAGTGGTGAGTGTAGTGAGTGGTGAGTGTAGTGAGTGGTGAGTGTAGTGAGTGGTGAGTGTAGTGAGTGGTGAGTGAGTGAGTGGTGAGTGAGTGGTGAGTGAGTGGTGAGTGTAGTGAGTGAGTGGTGAGTGAGTGTGGTGAGTGAGTGAGTGAGTGGTGAGTGTAGTGAGTGGTGAGTGTAGTGAGTGAGTGGTGAGTGAGTGAGTGGTGAGTGAGTGGTGAGTGAGTGGTGAGTGAGTGGTGAGTGTAGTGAGTGAGTGGTGAGTGAGTGTGGTGAGTGAGTGAGTGAGCGGTGATTGTAGTGAGTGGTGAGTGTAGTGAGTGAGTGGTGAGTGAGTGGTGAGTGAGTGAGTGAGTGGTGAGTGAGTGTAGTGTGTGAGTGAGTGGTGAGTGAGTGAGTGTAGTGAGTGAGTGAGTGGTGAGTGAGTGAGTGGTGAGTGAGTGAGTGAGTGGTGGGTGAGTGTGTGAGTGTGGTGAGTGAGTGGTGAGTGAGTGTAGTGAGTGTGTAGTGAGTGAGTGGTAGGTGAGTGGTGAGCACCTCGAGGTGCAGGTAGAGTTCGGTGAGGAAGATGGAGTAGGCGTGGAGACGCTTCCTGGAGGCGGCGTCGCCCTGAGCCACCAACTCCCGGCTCTCGTACTCAACGTGGCACCTGCGTGGAGAGACACACAGAGAGAGACAGTTAGAGAGAGAGCGAGAGAGTGAGAGAGAGAGAGAGAGTGAGAGAGTGAGAGAGACACACAGAGAGAGTGAGAGAGAGTGAGAGTGGAGAGACACACAGAGAGAGAGACAGTGAGAGAGACACACAGAGAGAGAGAGACAGTGAGAGAGACACACAGAGAGAGTGTGAGAGTGAGCGTGAGAGAGTGTGAGAGAGAGAGAGAGCGTGAAAGAGAATGAGAGTGTGAGAGTGAGGGAGAGAGTGAGAGAGAGAGTGAGAGAGAGAGTGAGTGAGAGAGAGAGTGAGTGAGAGAGAGAGTGTGAGAGCGAGCGTGAGAGAGCGAGAGAGTGAGCGAGAGAGAGAGAGAGTGAGAGCGATCGTGAGAGATTGAGTGAGAGAGTGAGCGTGGAGAGACACACAGAGAGAGCATGAGAGAGAGCGAGAGAGAGATCGTGAGAGAGTGTGAAAGAGTGAGTGAAATTGAAAGAGAGTGGTAGGGTCAGACCCACGCAAGAGAGAGAGCGTGAGAGAGAGTGAGCGAGAGTGTGATAGAGATATCAGAAGGGACAGAGACAGACGAGAGAGAGGGAGTGTGAGACAGTGTGTAGGTGAGAGAGTGTGTAGGTGAGAGAGTGTGTAGGTGAGAGAGTGTGTAGGTGAGAGAGTGTGTAGGTGAGAGAGTGTGTAGGTGAGAGAGTGTGTAGGTGAGAGAGTGTGTAGGTGAGAGAGTGTGTAGGTGAGAGAGTGTGTAGGTGAGAGAGAGCTGGTCCATCTGCCAGTAAAACATCGCCACTGGAGAGACAAAGGCGGCCGGGCGTGGTGCTGGCCACCCACCCCCTCTGTGTGTGTAGCCACAGTGCCGCTAGCCTCCGTAGGCGCTGCTACTCACTACTAACGGCACTTGCCCCAACAGTCTGTTAAGGCTATACGGGGGATCTTTGTCTCTGTGTGTGAATGTGTTGCGTGTTGCGTGTGACCTCCTGTCAGCGGGCGTTCGACACTTCACGTGGCCTCAAGGTGCACATGGCCTGGCACAAGCATCGTGGTGACGTCACCGCCACTTAGTGGCGAATGGCGGTTGTTGTTGTTGTCTATATCTGTGTGTCTGTGTGTGTGTCTATGTCTGTGTGTGTGTCTATGTCTGTGTGTGTGTCTGTGTGTGTGTCTGTCTTTGTGTGTCTGTGTGTGTCTATGTCTGTGTGTGTGTCTATGTCTGTGTGTCTGTGTGTGTGTCTATGTCTGTGTGTCTGTGTGTGTGTCTATGTCTGTGTGTGTGTCTGTGTGTGTCTGCGTGTGTGTGTGCACTGCGTGTGCACTGCATCAGCGCGTAGGGGCGGCTATTGACCTCTTGAGCAGATGCTGCCTGAAGGTTCCTGCGTGCGAGTTCACCACCAACTTCTGGGAGAGCAAATTGCAGAGGCGAGCGGCCGTGTAGGTGAAGTTGGACTCCGCCAAGGCCTGCACACGCAGACGCACATGCAGACACACACGCACACAGATACATACATGCAGACACACACAGACACACACACAGAGACACACAGATACATACATCCAGACACACACAGACACACACACAGATACATACATACAAACACACACAGATACATACAAACACACACAGATACATATATACAGACACACACAGACACACACACAGAGACAGACACAAACACAGATACATACAGACACACACACAGATACATACAGCCAGACACACACAGACAGATACATACATACATACAGACACACACGCAGACACACACGCACACAGATACATACATACACACACAAACACACACAGATACACACAGACAAACACACGCAGACACACACAGATACACACAGACACACACACACAGACACACACACACACAGAGACACACAGATACATACATACATACAGACACACACAGATACATACATACAGACACACGCAGACACACACAGATACACACACATACAGATACACACAGACACACACACACACAGAGACACACAGATACATACATACAGACACACACAGATACATACATACAGACACACACAAACACACACAGATACATACATACAGACACACACAGATACATACATACAGACACACACAGACACACACAGATACATACATACAGACACAGACACACACAGATACATACATACAGACACACACAGACACACACACACAGAGACACACAGATACATACATACAGAACTTAATTTGGAGCTTTCGTGACTGCAGAAATTACTCTTTGGTTCTTTCGGTAAAGTCACGTATATCTTTATACGTGACTTTACCGAAAGAACCAAAGAGTACATACATACAGACACACAAACACAGAGATCCCCCGTGTAGCCTTCACAGACTGTAGGGGCAAGTGCTGTTAGCGAGCACCTATGAAGGCCGGAACAATACACGAGGGGGTGGGTGGCCAGCACCACGCCCGACCGCCTGTGTCTTCAGGTACTCATTTCAGGCTGAGTCGACCTAGGAGAGGCCCAGGACCGGTTCAAATAATCGTCACTGGTGTTGGACGTGAGCGGGGATTGAACCCGGGTCGCCAGGTTCATAGCGCAGCGTAGCTAACCA